>NW_027611674.1:717500-1325038 GCF_964261635.1 Lissotriton helveticus
CAAAGTGCCCTGGACGGGCTCCACGGGTCCCGGGCAGTCCCCCCCCCTCTGGGCGTCCGGGGCTCCCTTCTCCAGGCCAACAGCATGTCAAAGTGCCCAGGACGGGCTCCACAGGTCCCGGGCTGTCCTCCCCTGGGCGTCCGGGACTCCCACCTCCGGGCCAACGGCATGGCCAAGTGCCCAGGATGGGCTCCATGAGTCCCGGGCAGTCCTCCCCTGGGCGTCCGGGCCCGAGAGCTCCAGTGGTCCACCCCGTGCCTGAGGCCCAGCCACGGTCCCCGAGCCCTGCCCTGCGTGGGCAGGCAGGAGCCCTACCGCGAAGGCTCGGTGTGGGAAGCTGGGAGTACTTTCGATCCTGGACATCTGGTCGCACCTTTCCTCTCGGCCATCTGGTCGCACGCAATGCTTTCCAATGGGGCGACCAGATGGCCGGGCTTCCCTGGAAGTCCCGATGAGGTGCCATTCGCCTCCGAGGTCCCAGCGAGGGCTCCAGGAGGTCGGGCGCCTCCGTGCCTTGGGTCCCCTCCGTCACTCGGTGCGCACTGATTCCAAGAAAGAGGGGTAGCCTTCCTCCGGATTACTAGGGACAGGGTATGCCTGGACACTACTCCCGGGCTGGCGGTTCTCTGCCAGGGACCAGATGGGCTATGCCTGGGCAACACCTCCCGAGGCGTCCGGGGCTCCCTCCTCCAGGCCAACGGCATGGTAAAGTGCCTATGATGGGCTCCACGGTTCCCGGGCAGTCCTCCCCCTGGCGTCCGGGGCTCCCTCCTCCAGGCCAACAGCATGTCAAAGTGCACAGGACGGGCTCAATGGTTCCCGGGCAGTCCTCCCCCTGGCGTCTGGGACTCCCTCCTCCGGGCCAACAGCATGTCAAAGTGCCCAGGACCGGCTCCATGGGTCCCGGGCAGTCCTCCTCCGGGTATCCGGGGCTCCCTCCTCCGGGCCAACGGCGTGGCAAGGTGCTCAAGACGAGCTCCATGGGTCCCGGGCAGCCCTCCCCCGGGCTGTTGGGCCCAAGAGCTCCGGTGGTCCTCCCCGTGCCTGAGGCCCAGCCGTGGTCCCCGAGCCCCCGGGAAGTGGAGCCCTCCGAGCCCTGCCCTGCGAAAGGCAGGCGGGAGCAGCTGGGAGTCCTTTTGGCTCCCGGCCATTTGGTCGCACCTTTCCCCTCTGCAAGCCAAGAGAGGGTCCGGGCGCTGGGGACGGGGGTCCACTGGGGCCCGGGGAGGCTCTCCCCGGCCTGGCTAGGGCTCGGAAGCTGGGACCGGGCCTGGGGCTTGAGCTACGTCCGGCAGGCCCTGGGGTGCGTGAACCCCCGTCCTGCAAGCCATCAGAGGGTCTGGGTGCTGGGGACGGGTGTCCACTGGGGCCGGGCAGGCTCTCCCCGGCCTGGCTGCTTTCAGAAGCAGGGACTGGGCCCGGGGAGCAGGGCTGGCTGGTTTTATCCACTACGCTGTTAGCGCGTAGTTTTCTGCCCTCCCCTAGTTTTAAGGCTGATCAAACCTTAATGAATGCTATACCTAAAGATGCCCTTCTATTCCTACATTTTATTGTGCAGCATGATTCAGAAATGGCATGTTTTTGCTTTCGGAGGTAAAATTCAAAACATAATTATTGTTCTTTTCATCCGAAAAATCATCACTAATTGGGAAGATAACAACAAGTGGTCCTGTGATGCTTGCTGGAATGGGAAGTGTTTAATTAGAAGGTGGATTGAATTAAAGTTTAGGTGACAATTTCGCAAAAGTGTATGGATGTTGTATATATTTAAAATTGTTGATCTCCAAAAAGGCCTAAATCAATAAATTGAATTGAAATTCAAGTTTATCACTTGAATCCTATTGTTGGAAAAGATGTGATTTTGAACCCCATGAGGCGGTTCCTTTCCAGAAAGCATTCAGGTTGTAATCATGAGTCAAATAATGCTGAGGAGGTTAAAATATTCAAATTGAATTCTAATTACACATGAAATGTTCATTGTTCACTATATTTCTTTTAGTATTTTAATGTGCGGTCTTTATTGCTTAAGGAAAATAATTAGTATTTGTTTTTAGGTCTCGCGCCTAGCGTTGCACTACGTAGCATTACTTGCGCAGCGCGAGGCATTTAGTGAGTGAACAACGGGATTTTCAGGCTCACCTAGGAATCACACACGCTTGTGCGTGTGCTTTTCCTTAGGTGACAACCGATTGGCCTTTGCATGCGCCTTTTAATGAAAGACTGCACGCAATAAGCCACAGGCGGGCGCATTGCTCCGCCCATGGCCTATTGGTGTCTATTACGCGCTTGGTGCGCGTAATTGACACCAATAGGCCGTGGCGCGTGCGCAGCACTCGCTGGCTTTTTTTTCAATCTGAAGTGAAAGCGAACGCTTTCCGTTCTGCTTGTTTGCCTTTTTTCATATGGTCGGGTGGCAGTCACGTGCAAACTGCGGTGATGCATCAACGTTCATATACAAAAGGTATTTTATGCTGAATGTTGACCCCCGCACTGTGCCCAAACCTTTAGGGGTGGGCATGGCTAGGCGAGCCATACGGAAGCTTATGTTTGGGTACAACGCCAGATCTACTAATGATTGTGACCGGCTTTGCCACAATTTACCCCAACTAGAGCCAGACGCAAGGAAATGGTCAAACCGCGAATCGGCAGTAACATGTAAGCTGTAGTGCCCTGCATTACTTCACATGTATGACCGCACCTACGACCTTGCACTGGAGGGTGTACTCCAGCATAATTCCGAGGCTAGACACAGCAGGCTCGACTATGTGCACCAGCGCAAGGCTTAGTGTCCTGCAGAGCAGTCATGTGCCATCGAAAGCAACTCCTACTAAATCTGGCGCTGCCCTATTACCCGCACACCGTGCAGCTCTGTGCTGCACTTCATGATGTAGTGCTCCGCTGCACGAAGGACGGTGATACCGGCCCTGTAATGTAACGCCAGTGACTAGTCTCGTCTACACATATGCAAGTACCACAACAAAACATAATCTGACATGCTTGGGGCTTGCATAACGCACACAAGATTAATGGCTTCAGGCCCACGTGTTTACAAGTGCGGAGTTACTCCAGTGGCATTCAGCTATAGGATTACTTCCTGACAGAATGGTGCCATTACAGTACTGGCAAATGACCCAAAGTCACATGTGACGCCCCCAACCAAAACATTTTGTTTTCTACAAAAACTACATTGCCTTCTGGGACATGTAGTTTCACGTTTAACATTGTAT
This sequence comes from Lissotriton helveticus, assembly GCF_964261635.1. Classification (NCBI taxonomy): domain Eukaryota; kingdom Metazoa; phylum Chordata; class Amphibia; order Caudata; family Salamandridae; genus Lissotriton; species Lissotriton helveticus. The sequence continues at coordinate 720,728 of NW_027611674.1, forward strand.
GTATGAAGGTATGTATGTATGTTTTCAAAAATCCCAACACGCAGTTTGCTGTTGACTATCCAGCCAGCACCAGCTGTAGGAGCACACATTGCATGAGGACTCTTGGCAGCTGCCACGTCTTTACAGGCCTATAGGGCTGGGGCTGAGACTAACCAGTGTGACACTGCAAACATACAGCAGACTACGAGGAGCTGTTCCTGTACACAACCTTGAGTAATTCTGACTTTAAACAAAGGCTTCAGTAAATAGACAGGAAGGTTAAATGTTTATTGCAGTTGTTTTCTTCTTATAAATAGCTAATAAACATGTCTAAGTTTCTCTACCCCCGCACTTCCCGCTGTCCTCCTGATACTTAATTTCTGTATTTATTGTGCCTGTCGCACTTCCTGATTCACTGTTGTTTCCTGGTTCCTGGAATTCTTTTCCTTTGCGTTTCTCTGCAGCACTGATTCATTGATGCTCATGCTGTCTTTCTCCTGTAGAGCTTCAGTGGAGAAGACAACTGGTCTGGTAGAAGTAAGGATGGGTGAGGACGGTGAATGTGAGAATGAGTCGGCAGATTGATGAGTAAGTGCATGGATAATTGAGTGACAGCAGGAATGTATGGGTGGAAGAATGAATGAGAGATACCAACTTGAATGTCACATTGAGTAATTGAGTTAATGAATGGATGGTGGCTGAATGTGTGAATACATGGATGGGTGTTACAAGTTATAACAATGTTACAAGCCGAGGGCTCCAATAGCAGAAGTTGTGATAATGCTCTAAAATAGCAAGAATGACCAATGTTATATCAGTGCAAGACTTCTGTGCAGCTATAATGCAGGAGGGTGGCAATTGTTCCAAGAATGCCCACAATGTGTGAAGAATTCGGAGCCTTATATCTACCGATTCACACCATTTCTTAATCCTAACTGCATTTGCCCTATTATTCAGTAATAATTCATATTGTATCCTAAGATTTTTATCATCACTCATTCTTGAATGCATGTTCAGAATCAAGAAATGTTGTGTCTCACAAATTTGCACTTTTCTCATTGATTTGCCATATTGCTCCCAGATAAAAACCTCATACAGACACATTCACCTCTCACAGAGACACAGATGCAAAGCCACTGACATGCCACCCATCCGCCCACATACCTGCAAAATAGCCCTTACGTGGAATGCACTTAAAACCAAAGCCATCATAGTTGTGGTCATCCCGTCTCCTTGCCTCACCTAACAGCATATTTGGCAGTGATGGTGTTGGTTTCATGCTCTCATAATATACTATGTTAGGTCCAGTACAAGGGTTCAGATCTGAGTGCATGGCTGGCAGACACCAACTGTCTACAGTGTCTGAGACTGGATGGCGGGGGTTTTAGGGTGAATGAAGTGGGAGCCAGTACTGGGTAACTGGCACAGGGAACTCTTTCATTCTACAGAGATTTACCCAGGATCTCCAGCTGAAGCCACCAATGCCTGCAGTGGTGTAAAAGTGTCAAGCTAGTATCGATGAAGTGATAAGAGGTAAAGCCTCAAATACCTTTGCAGTGAAAAAACAGATCGCCAACTTCCATGCGCTTTCAATGGTTGTGAGAAAAACTGCTAAATAACCCCACGATAAAGCAGCACATCGAGTTTCACAATCAACCAGCATTAACGAAGAACCAGGAAAATAATTATAGGCTCTAGCCTCCCAAAAAACACTCTTTCATGCGTTAATCAACTTTTCATTGAGGTTTCAGTTTCAATGTACGCAGTGGTGTAACACAATATATGCCCCTTCCTCCACCTCGCAGAATGTGAAGAGCCCTTCTCAGTCTCCCATATCTTGTGGAAAAGTAAATTTTGCCATGTTCTGTGTCCCTACGCGTCCTCCATCATATGTTATGTGTGCATGATTAATATGCATATGTATTCCCCATGTTCGATTAAAGACGCAATTATAGTTGTGTCCATCTCTAGTATGTCAGTTTCCAGTCTTCGTGAATACAACGAATGTTAGGCCTATGTAAAGTTATGTTGCCACGTTTCACAGTGTGCACGTTAATACATTGTAAAGTTCCCGTTTCTAGGCCTCAAAAGGGCCCGGACATGAGATTCAGCTCCTGTCTCCTGAAGCCCTCGCTAAGGAGCGATGCGGCCCCCACCTGTATCCTCGACCCTTCACTTACTTCCTGCCTCACAGTGCCCGGTTCAGCCTGGCTCTGCTTCTGAGCCTGCCAAGAGTATGTTATGATTCTAGCTATCAGTCCAGCCCTCCTTCTCTGCATTCCTAAAGCTACTGAATCGCATCAATAGTTTCCGTCATTGTCTAGCCTTTACGTCTCCATGTAAGAGAAATACTGCATTTAATGGTCATTTAATATTCTTCATCACGCACTACATGTAGAATAATGCATGCTCCAGTCTTAGTGTCTGTTAGCCTTTCCCCTCTTGACTTCTAGTTTATATCAACATGTTCTCTAAACATCAGATACTAGATAGGGTTTAGGTACATGTCGCTCCGACCCTCCAGACTTCAGTCTCTGCTCCTAGCACAGAGTTCATAGCCCCCAGCTTCTCCTAGTAACACGTCATTGCCAGTTTGCGCGCACCATTAGGTTAGAGGTCCCGGCTCCTTAGGTAGCCCCCTCCATGGTTTCCGCCCTATTCATGACATATTCTGTTACGTTTGCATCACATGTCTATGTATACGCCCTGTTACACCTACTTTCACCCATATCTTTCGCGACTGCTACGCGTCACACCTATTGCTCCACCCACTGCTACGCCTATTGCAATGTAATGCTATGTGTTTGCGTTATGTATATATGCTCATGTACTGTTATTAAAAAGTATTCCAGACCCATTCCAGATTCTTCCCCCGGCAGCTGCCATTCTGTTCCCGTGCAGGTTGTCCTGTTCCTGTCCTTTATGCTGTAATAAACCTGCAAAACTCCCACTACCTCGAATCTTGACTCTTATTTATTGAGCTATCTGTTATTCATTCATTCATTCAAAAAGAGAGGTATTATTTATTTATTTACCACAATCTCACAGATATTGGTTGTGCCTTTCCGAAATTGTTTAGTGGAAGCAGCATGTTTTTTTTTGTGTGAATGTGTGCACAATGAAAGGTCGCCTTTCTTTGTAATTGTTTCATCATTTTCAAACTTGGTAACACAATCCACACAAATGCACTCCACACTATAAATACCACATAATTTCAATCAGCATAATTACACTAAACGGCACACACTTCCACACTACACAATTCTACTCTACTAATTTCCATTCTAGACCATATAATTCAAATACAAACCCATAATTCAACACTACAATTGCACAACACGCCTCATATATCCAATCCAAAACAAAGAAATCATCATCAAGCCACAAAATACCATTCCACTTAATTACTCTCCATAACACACAATCCCACGCCACATAATTCCAGTACACTCAATAACACATGATTACTATCCACATAATCCCACTGCACACTATGCCACAGAATTCCACTACATAAGCTATCTGTTATTCATTCATTCATTCAAAAAGAGAGGTATTATTTATTTATTTACCACATAATGGCGCCCGAATAGGGACTTGCCCTTTCCCCACGCGTCGGTGAAGCCACGCCGACCCCCTGACCCTCTGCAGTCGTGACGGAACTCTTCTGCGCACCGGCAGACATTTCTGCTTCAAGTATCCCTCAGGCCCACGGAGGAGACGGAGGAGGCGGTCCAGCATCCAGACGAGACGGTGGAGGAACGCGGCGAGTCCCGACCAGAGCCCAAGCCGAGAGTCCAAGGTCCGAGGTATCCGGAGGCCCACCCGTAACTGAAGTCCGAAGTTCGTCGTCCGGCGTCGTAGCAGTCCAGTCCAGTCCGAGGCCTTCCGTTCTTGCTGCCCGGTGAGTACCGTTACTGGGGTAGTATCTAGACAGGGTCAATCTAATTGTCTCTGGTCTGTGGGTTGGTGGTACACAGACCCACAAACGAAGTGTCCATTTCGGTGGATGCGGGTCCTGACGTGTCTCTTTACGAGACCGGTAAGTTTCGTACTGTTTCAGCAGTGCATCTAGTTTCTGTTCTAGTCAGTTCTGTTCTCGAGAAAATTCATGTGTTCTGTTCTCAGTATTCCAGGTAGTATTCTGTTCGAACTGTTATTTTAAATGTTCTTCATGTATTTTAATGTTGTGGTATGAATGAGAAGTAATTATCGTGTTCATTGTGTATTGTATTGTGTCTAGGTTACAGTTCAGCCATGCCCTTGTTTTCCAAGTTACGTCAGTTAAAAACTAGAAAGGGTCTGCTGGAAGCAGCAGTTCCCGTCCCGCCCAGGGACAGTCCAGGTCACTTTATGTATCAGAAGCATGGCATAAGCGCCATATTATATCTAGATTTATGGGTAGAGTATACTAAAGAGTTAGAGGAAAAGTATAGATGGCCCGTATCAGGTACGTGGGATGCCGAGTGCATCATGAGAGTAGAAGAGGCATTATGGAAAAAGAAAGCCAGACAATCACAGAAAGATGCCATCGAGTTATGGCGCAAAGAATCTCATAAAAGAACTGAAAAAGAAATCAGAAAGTCAGAACTAAGTAGAGAATCCTTAGAGCGAGCCCAAGAAAAAGAATTAATCGAGATAGGTGAACGAGTTAAAACTGAACAGAAAGACAGACAGAGGAACGCCCTCATTAAGGGTATGTATCCTCTCCTTGCCGAGGGCCTGCCAAAAGCGACCCCGGAGGCATCCAGTAATTTTCCGCCACCATTAGTTCCGACCAAGCTACGTCACAAACCGACCGCAGCTGATATTTTTATCTCGTCCTATTTGGACGACACAGTCCCAGAATATGCGAATCCCGCTCCGCCAGTCCCTGTAAATCAGGCACTTCCTGCTCCTCCAGACACCGGGGCACCCCATGCAGTACCTGCTACGGTACCCCCGGTCCAGCCAGCATTCCAATTTCCCACCCTGCCACGAAGAGCATCAGTCGACGATTCTAGTTTAGGGGCCGCAGGAGGAGGTCCTCCTCAAACCCCGCCGCCACACAAGCGTTTATCGGCAGTCGAATTACATGCCCAAGCGTCACAGCGTACGCCCAGACATCAGTCTGTTGCAGAAATAAGGAGAGCCCTTACCGAATGCGGCTATGATCCAGTCCCAGGCGAGGATAATATGGTTTTATATTCACTACGCGTAAGAAAGGTGTCCGAGTATCTAGTCACCCTACCGAATATGAAAGAAGATCTAGACAGAATATATCGATTCATCCGTACAGGGGATGATCCAGAAAGTATTGGCGAGGCCATGTCTCAAAGGAAAGCCGAGATCCAGCTCATGATACTAAAGTTTCTGATTAATTGTCTAATAAGAGAACAAGATTACCCGTCTAAAGATCCGGCCGAAATGAGAATCCTGACAAAGTGGAGTGATAATATAGCCGAGGGTAAGCACAAGACCATCAGTGCTATGGAGAGTATGTACAAGAGAATCCGTAAAGAAATAATAAAGTTACACGAACAACGTAAAGCAGCACAAGTAAGCGAGAAAGAAAGTAACTCTGATACTGAAGAAGTAGACGACGAGAATCCCGCCAGAATAGCGTATGTAGGAAAATCTAGATTTCCAGACCGCCATTTATGCCTAGAACACAAGTCAACTTTCCATCATCCAGCACTAGAACAAGGTTCTCTAGAACAAGTATTTCAAGCTACCGATCACATTCTGAAATCACGAATCGGCTATAGTGAATTAAGTACCATGCATGAACAAGAACTAGCCCGATCAGCAATCCGATGGACTACTGATTCTACCACTTTCCCAGACGAAATAGTGGCACAAATGTTTCTGAAACTGCCCCCAGCCGAGCAGCGACTGGTGGGTATGTATATGATCCAGCACCTCATTACTCTGTATGAGGGTCAGCACTCTGATCCAGGTCCGTTACATGACATCCTGAACGAGTTACTCCAGTATAGATGGAAAGGTCTAGGTACCGATTTGATTAGTGTCATTCTAGAACAGCGCCACAAATATAGAACGTTTTTGAACCCGCACTTTGTTCATGTCTCACCCCCAGAAAGTAAACCCTTTTACATAGATAGACAGAATCCGTTACGAGAGGTGCATCCAGTTAAGACAGAGGGTGGTGAAATGCAACGAGTGTTTGTTTACACCCCGATTACAAAGATGGAACTCCTAGAGATGAAAAAATTAATTCCCTGTCATGATAAAGATCCAGCAGGGTTCCATAGAGAATTAAAAGACATGCTCCGTATGGGAGAATACACGTATCCAGATATAATTACAATGTTAAAAGTTTTGTTGCCCGCAGGGGTGTATGAAAAGCTCAAGGAAAAAGAATGGGAGGTGGGAGAGAAAAAGATAGACTGGGCAGTTCTAGAAGCTGAAGATAAGACACGAGTACCAGGTACCGGTCTAGGAGATAAATGTAAAGAATTACCAGAATTATTGATTCAAGTTTTACCCAGATTGTTAACAACTAAAAAGGAAGACTGGGATGCAATCTCAGCCTGTAAACAGAAACAAGAAGAAGACATTAGTGATTTTTATTCTAGATTTGAGAAATGTTTTAGCATCAACAGTGGCCTCAAGACAAGTAGCGAGTCATACCCTCATCTCTTTGTTACTAAATTAGTCGAGAATTCAAGTCCTCAAGTTAAAAATCGAGTTTTGAAAGTCGAAAGTACCTGGCAAGCTAATACCCCGTCCCAGATGCTTCAGATGCTCCAATATCACCAGAATAGAATCAGAGAAGAGCAAGAACATGAGAGAAAACGTATGAAAGACACGAAAATGAAAGTACTAGTTGCACAATCTGTTCCACAAGACAGTCAGAAGAGGGGTCCGAATCAAGCCAGTCATCCTGCAGCTCCCGTTAAAGGGAATTGCAATTATTGTAAACAGCCAGGTCATTTTATAAACGAGTGTGCAGTTCTGAAACACAACATAGCTACCGGTAAGACTAAAGAAAGACCACGTCCGCCTAGACAAGAACAAGTTTCACAGACTCCTCAGTCACAGAATGCACCACAGATAGTTACAGTACCGCAGCCTATTGCTGCAACACAGCATGTCACACAGCAGATGTATCAGTATGCTCAGTCCGAGTATCCAGAGTACCAGCAGTATTCATGAAACAGCCTAGAGAGGGAGGTAGGCTTGCCTCTCATCGAGATACCTGTAGATCAAGAAGGTCCCTATGTTCACAGTCAAGTATTAGGGAAAGACAGAAAGTTTTTGATTGATACAGGGGCAAGTAGGACCACGATTAGTCATGCCGAAGTTCCAGGGGCTCCGCTCTCAGGCTCTAGAAATGTTTCCCTTGGATTTTCAGGAAAACCCATTGTAAATGAAATATCAAAGCCAGTTACTCTAGAAGTAGGTCCATTGTCCCGCACTACTGATCTGTTACTTACTAAGTCATGTCCAGAAAATCTATTAGGCATTAAAACACTGAAAGAGTTAGGTGCAGTTATATGCTGTTCCCCAGAGGGAATACGTCTGTTCCTACGTGACTTTAAGGGTCACTATGTATTACGAGATTTTGATCCAAGATTGTCCAATGTTCCGCAGCATTTATGGGCGCAAGGTCCAACTGATGTAGGCTATATGCAAATCACACCCCACCGTGTGACTCTCAAGCCAGGTGTAGTGTTACCACGAATCAGACAGTACAGATTGCCACCTGAGGCTGTAGCAGCCTTATCCAAAATTATTGACGAGCTCATCGCTCAAGGAGTAGTTGTAGAAACTGACTCCAATGTATGCAATTCTCCGATCATTCCAGTCATGAAACGTACTGATCCGAATGCACCCCCAGTATATCGATTAGTGATTGACCTACGAGAACTTAATAAATGTATTATTCCTCAGTACCCAGTTGTTCCAGATATCTCTTCCCTATTGACAGCCATTGATTCCGAAGCCACGTTCTTTACTGTAATCGACCTCAAGAACGCATTTTTCAGTGTTCCAATTCATCCAGACAGCCAGTTTCTTTTCGGATTCTGTTTAAATGGAAGGAGCTACCAGTTCACACGAGCTCCTCAAGGTTTCACAGAAAGTCCTAGTATTTACAGTCAAGCACTTAAGAGACAACTTGATAATGTTCACATGCCAACTGACACTGCCCTGCTCCAGTATGTCGATGATCTACTGATCACAGCCCGTTCTGAACGTGACTGCGAGCGTGCGTCACTGACAGTTCTGTATTTCCTGGCCGAGATGGGGCACAAGGTGTCCCCTTCGAAGCTTCAATTCTGTGTCCAGCAAGTGGTCTACTTAGGACACTTACTGTCCAAGAGGGGTAGGCAGTTGACACCAGACCGTATCCAGTTAATAGCGAGTCTTCCTCAGCCCAAGACCCAGAAGGAGGTACGTGCTTTTATCGGCCTTACTTCTTATTGTAGACAGTGGATCCCTCAGTATGCATTTCTAGCCAAGCCACTGATACAGTTAACGACACAGGAGGCAGCCGCACCGACTGTTCTCCCTTGGACATCTGAACATACACTTAGTTTCAATGAGTTAAAGAAAGCTTTATGCCAAGCTCCATTCTAGCTACACCGAACTACAGTAAGCCTTTTATACTTTTCGTCACAGAACGTGAAGGTACAGCATTATCTGTTCTCACACAAGATCAAGCAGGACAATACAAGCCATGTGCTTATTTTTCGAGCACATTAGATCCCGTAGCCCAGGCTCTGCCTGCGTGCCTCAAGTCAGTTGCAGCCACAGCACTAGCTATCAGACAAAGTGATTCCATAGTATTAGGACACTCCCTGACAGTACAAGTTCCACACTCCGTGGAAGTTCTTTTAAACCGAACACAGACTCAGCACTTGACAATTGCACAATTAACAGGTTATGAATTGACACTGTTCCAGCCACACATAGAAATCAGACGCTGCAACGTTCTCAATCCTGCTACACTGTTACCATCAGTTACTTCAAATCCGGCCACACACGATTGTGTGGAAGTAGTTAACATCATGACAAAACCAAGACAAGATCTGACAGATATTCCGTTACCAGACCCTGACCTGACACTTTATGTGGATGGTTCATGCATGAGAACAGGTACAGGAGAACTAGTCGCCGCGTATGCAGTGACCACTGACACTGAAGTTATAGAGACACACCGTATTGACACCCTGTCCGCTCAAGCAGCAGAGCTAGTTGCTCTGACTCAAGCCTGCATACATGCCAAGAACCTGAAAGTTAATGTTTACACAGATTCACGCTACGCATTTGGAGTCGTACACGACTTTGGAGTGCTCTGGCAGGAGAGAGGTTTCATGACTTCTCATGGAACCAAGATTCAGCATGGTCTCCTTATTCAAGCTCTGTTAGATGCAATACATTTACCGACATCCATTGCTATCATGAAGTGCAAGGCACATACGAAAGTCACTGACATTATTTCCCAGGGTAACGATCTAGCAGATCGCACAGCCAAGCTTACAGCTCAGACTCCAGACATTCCAGTTAACATGACACACACTCCAGATCCGACTACATGTATGGCAGTAAAGGACCCTACTCAAGATGTCATAGATATCCAGTTACATGCTACTCCCGAAGAAATCAAGAAATGGTCCGAACAAGGAGGGGTCCAGACAGACCAGGGATGGGTGACGAAGGGTAGAACCACATGGTTTCTCCCTGACTCTATGGTTCAAGTCATTATCAATACCGCACATAGTCCAGCACATTTAGGGGAAAAAGCTATGTTAGACAGTATTCAGAACATTTGGTTCAACAAGCATTTACGAGCTGCAGCCAAGCAGAAAGTCCGTACCTGTATGATATGTTGTCAGTTTAATCCAGGTAAAAGTGTCCCGGTGGAACAAGGGGGATTCCAGCCTCCTGACCACCCTTTTGAAGTCCTCCAGATGGATTACATCCAGATGGAGCGATGTCGAGGTTTCAAGTATGTTCTTGTAGTTGTATGCGCTTTGTCCAGGTGGACAGAGGCATATCCAGTCCCAGATTACACAGCCGCGACCACTGCCAAGCAGCTGGTTCGTGAATTCTTCCCTCGTTATGGACTCCCTAGGGTCGTATATTCTGATAACGGCCAGCCATTCTCATCAGAGCTCATGAAACACGTTTCCCTTTTGTTAGGGTACCAGTGGAAGTTCCATTGTGTACGCCATCCTGAAGCAGCCGGTCTCGTAGAGAGACATAATCAGACCCTGAAAATCCGCATCGCCAAAGTTTGTCAAGAGAAAGGTGTGGACTGGCTAGTAGCTCTGCCAGTTGCTCTGTTTTACATGCGCATGGTCGCACATTCCAGATCAGGTCTGTCCCCATACGAGGTCGTATTCGGCCGCCCCCCTAACATGTGGGGTACACCTAGACCCCGAAGTATTACCGATGTTTCAAGTAATATGCTGACAGATTACCTAGCTTCCTTGATGTCTGCCCTCAACTCTTGTCGTTCACAGGTTGCCGCCGCATTTCCAGACAATACCGAGGTGGCACCGCATGAAATCGTTCCTGGATCCATGGTCTTAGTTCGGAATTTCGATCGATCAAGTCCGCTGGAGCCTCGCTGGAAGGAGCCCCGACAGGTCCTCCTCACCACCCGTACAGCCGTGAAGTTGGAGGGACGCAAAGGCTGGGTGCATCTTTCGCACATAAAGAAATTTTATGGATTAAAACGAGTTTCAAAGAACTTTTCCCAGGATTTGAAAGACTGCCAAAGTACTATTCTCAAGGACTGTCCCGCAAATGACATTGATTCAAAACCCTCCCTGTTAGAGAAAACTCCGCAGCAGGAGTATAAGCTGAAACTCCGGTCTAGTAAAATAAGTCAGCCAGTTTGATTGTCTAAGTCCTCCCCTAGGTGAAACGGTTAGACTGTTTCTGACATGTATAAAATAGACCCCCATAGTGAGAGAGTTAGTCAAAACTCAATCCGATGTATCGTTTTCCTAAGTTTCATATTGTTTCTCAGCATTATGATTTCCTGCACCAGTTATGCATTTTACCTGTGCTTTCCAGTTTCTCATGTAAATAAGTCTACTAATGTTACAGTAGAGCACACGTTTAGTGATCTGCCTCCTCATGAACTCTCTTAACGCTTCGCTATGCGTAATAATTCTTTCATCCGCATGTTACATTATTCACACCAGACCAGCAATGCCACTAATTGTTGGGTGTGTGGTCGACTCCCCCCTTTTCAGACACCGAAGGGAGTTCTGCCACTCTTTCCTTATCCTTTTTCACATAATGGTTCGTGTGGAGCATGGTCCACGTTAACGTCATCCTCAACAGATATGTCCTTCCTTAACAGTACATGTTTTCCAGACAAGCAAGGTCTTCCCCACAGAACCGGGTTAGATCTAGAAAATGAAGTTTACAATTTAGGTAATTATTCTTCGAATTTTATGGTCCTGAATGTTCAGTCTGATACTACTCCAGACTTACCTGCTATTTCAGTACTACCAGTCAAAGGCGAATTATGTGTCCGAAAGAATGGTTCTGCACATGTAGGACATAGTGATTGTACTACTATTATCAGTTATAGTGACAGTGGGAAATCTATTTTCAAAGCTTCACGTCATTCATATTTTATTTGTGGTCAGACCGCATATGTTCGCCTGCCCCTCGATTGGGAGGGAACCTGTTACATTGCCTTCCTACTGCCACCAGTTTTCTTAGCCCCATCTGATTATCATAGAAACACACATCTAGTACACACTAGACATAGAAGGGAGATCGAGTCCCCAATTGTCGATTATACTGAAACTGCTCTAGAACAGTATACAGATTTCAATAGAGGTTTCTTCTTCTTTATAGGACCTATCCAGAATAGTAAGCTAATCCGTAGGTTAACCAGAACCCTTGAAGCTGTAGTAAATGAGACTGCCTCTGCTCTAGGTAACTTAACCGAAGAGCAATCTGCTATGAGATTTGTAGTTTTGCAAAATCGTCTCGTCCTTGACGTCATACTGGCCGATAGGGGCGGGGCTTGTAGAGTCATCGGATCTAGTTGCTGCATTTTTATTCCAAATAACGCGCCGTCTGTTTATTCAGCTATAACCCGACTTCATAAAATTGCCCATCTGTTACACCAAAATCCAGGCACCTGGACATGGTCCGGTTGGCTCTGGGGTATAATTTCCGCCTGGGGATGGAAAGTCTTGTCCTTTCTAGGTATTGCAGTAGCGATCATATTCAGCTGCTGCCTCTGTATACAATGTGGCCCTGCGATTTGCGGCATTTGTGCTACATCCTGTATTCCTAGTATAACTCCTAATCCCAAGTCCCGTTCTAAATCCCGTTCCAAGACAATTCGAGACGAGCAAATGATACTGTATGACATGATAGATGGTATCATGAATATTGATGTTTCCTGATGGAAACGTAGTGACAAGGAGGGAATGTGGAAAAGTAAATTTTGCCATGTTCTGTGTCCCTACGCGTCCTCCATCAAATGTTATGTGTGCATGATTAATATGCATATGTATTCCCCATGTTCGATTAAAGACGCAATTATAGTTGTGTCCATCTCTAGTATGTCGGTTTCCAGTCTTCGTGAATACAACGAATGTTAGGCCTATGTAAAGTTATGTTGCCACGTTTCACAGTGTGCACGTTAATACATTGTAAAGTTCCCGTTTCTAGGCCTCAAAAGGGCCCGGACATGAGATTCAGCTCCTGTCTCCTGAAGCCCTCGCTAAGGAGCGATGCGGCCCCCACCTGTATCCTCGACCCTTCACTTACTTCCTGCCTCACAGTGCCCGGTTCAGCCTGGCTCTGCTTCTGAGCCTGCCAAGAGTATGTTATGATTCTAGCTATCAGTCCAGCCCTCCTTCTCTGCATTCCTAAAGCTACTGAATCGCATCAATAGTTTCCGTCATTGTCTAGCCTTTACGTCTCCATGTAAGAGAAATACTGCATTTAATGGTCATTTAATATTCTTCATCACGCACTACATGTAGAATAATGCATGCTCCAGTCTTAGTGTCTGTTAGCCTTTCCCCTCTTGACTTCTAGTTTATATCAACATGTTCTCTAAACATCAGATACTAGATAGGGTTTAGGTACATGTCGCTCCGACCCTCCAGACTTCAGTCTCTGCTCCTAGCACAGAGTTCATAGCCCCCAGCTTCTCCTAGTAACACGTCATTGCCAGTTTGCGCGCACCATTAGGTTAGAGGTCCCGGCTCCTTAGGTAGCCCCCTCCATGGTTTCCGCCCTATTCATGACATATTCTGTTACGTTTGCATCACATGTCTATGTATACGCCCTGTTACACCTACTTTCACCCATATCTTTCGCGACTGCTACGCGTCACACCTATTGCTCCACCCACTGCTACGCCTATTGCAATGTAATGCTATGTGTTTGCGTTATGTATATATGCTCATGTACTGTTATTAAAAAGTATTCCAGACCCATTCCAGATTCTTCCCCCGGCAGCTGCCATTCTGTTCCCGTGCAGGTTGTCCTGTTCCTGTCCTTTATGCTGTAATAAACCTGCAAAACTCCCACTACCTCGAATCTTGACTCTTATTTATTGAGCTATCTGTTATTCATTCATTCATTCAAAAAGAGAGGTATTATTTATTTATTTACCACAATCTCACAGATATTGGTTGTGCCTTTCCGAAATTGTTTAGTGGAAGCAGCATGTTTTTTTTTGTGTGAATGTGTGCACAATGAAAGGTCGCCTTTCTTTGTAATTGTTTCATCATTTTCAAACTTGGTAACACAATCCACACAAATGCACTCCACACTATACCACATAATTTCAATCAGCATAATTACACTAAACGGCACACACTTCCACACTACACAATTCTACTCTACTAATTTCCATTCTAGACCATATAATTCAAATACAAACCCATAATTCAACACTACAATTGCACAACACGCCTCATATATCCAATCCAAAACAAAGAAATCAACATCAAGCCACAAAATACCATTCCACTTAATTACTCTCCATAACACACAATCCCACGCCACATAATTCCAGTACACTCAATAACACATGATTACTATCCACATAATCCCACTGCACACTATGCCACAGAATTCCACTACATAAGCCCAATCCACACCACACAATTCCACAACTAACAATTACAATCCAACCCACATATTTCTACTCCACACCACATAGATCCACTCCACTCCAAACCAAAACATATGGGTAAAAGACATTATCATTTACAACACCAATACCTGTAACTCTCACAAATGCGAGACCTATTGCATTGCAAATGCTTGTTCTATATGTAGGAAGCATTACATTAATGAAAGCACTGTATCCCAACTTCTTTACTTTCCTGTTCTTTATGAACGTTTCTATTGTTGAACTTTAAAGATTGCCCGAAATTAGGAATTGTGCTCTACATAACTTTGCTGTGTTACAGTATGTTGATTTTTATTTACAACTTTTGTCTCTTATGTGTATAGCAACTGATGTTTTGTTTTGCTTTAATAATCAGCTTATGTTTATTAGGTTTTATTATTCAATAAAATGTTTCAAACACAACAAATGGTAGTTGATATGTATTTACAGCTGCAGCATTTTTATTGTAGGGGCACTTTCAAAGGGGCCAAAAATATGGTCTGCGGGATGACGGAGGACCACATTGGCATCAGCAGGGAGAGGTTTGGGCAGGTGAATGGGGGTATATGTAAGGTTGGAGTAGGGGAAACAAAGCATGTACATTGTGTGGACTGTGACTCCTGGAGTTATTGTGAGGGGTACCATGCTACCCTGTAAATGAATCCCCTAGTGAATATTATCAACAAACTTTATTCGGTTTTATAAAAGAAAACCATAAAAGTCATACATCAAATGATAACACATCTTCCAAGTTACAGATTGACAAATATATGTCTAAGTTAATCAAAACACAAGATAAAAATTCATAAATTACAGTAGAGAAGTTAATCTCAGATTGACCCGAGTGTAACAGCGACTCGTAAAAAGTTAAGCCTATGCAAAACAGTGTCTTTAGAGAGGAGTTTTAAAAAGATAAGAGCTGGTCTCACCCGCCTAAAACCCGTTTTTTTGAGAATGGGAATAAGTAACTGTCTAGGGACAGCATAAAAACTACAAAATATTATAAAGTGCATCATGTCCTGAGGAGACTCACTGTTGCAGCCACAGGGCATGAGGCACAGGCCTCTGTGGGAGCCACGGGGGTGTGCCATGTGGTAATGGAAGAGGTTGAGTCGACTTATGCACACTAGGCTAACACAGCTCATTTCCCTCTCTATCACAGCGGCTCATTCCTAAAAAACACTCTTTGACCAGAGAAAGGCCCCTCTTAAATATGCACTCAGGGTTAGCAAATAGTTCCTACCTACCCTGGAAAGGCCAACTTTCATATACTGGAGCCATCGGATGCTTGAGACATGGTCAAGTGAAAGGCATTCCCGTAGGACGTCTTTACTAAGTGTTTTTTCTTGCACAGCCCAAATATTAAGCCACAGAGCCAGGGGACGGAAAGTCATTACATCTGAGCGGGAAGGCATCCCCAACTCTTTGTGCACAACATAAAACGTGGTGCTTTGTGGGACAGAAAGGCCCATTGCAGGAAAGAGTTTTCAACACTTTGCACTGCCCCTACCCCAATGTGGCCCAATATCTTACTCCCGTAACTAACCTTTGAGATATATTTGGCTTAATATATCTTCAAAAGAGCCTCTATTGGCTTCCCTCCCACTCTGCTGGCAAAGTTAAGAATAGCTGCAAAAGCTTTCACTAGATCCCCTTTCTTCCAAGTAAGAAAAGAGCACCAACTCAAGGAATCGCCAAACACAACTCCCAAATAGGAGAAAACATTGGTCTGCGGCATTGACAAAAGTCAGAGTTTAAAAGTGAACTGCTTAGCTTTACGAGAAGTTGTAGGTCCCTAGCTGTCCTCGCCAAGAGGACTGCGTCGTCCGCATATGGGAAGACTGGCAGGCTACGCTTCCCTACCGGGGGACAATCCGCATTTGTGGCCAGAAGGGCCTTCTTTAAGGAATTAATATATAGGTTAAAAAGAAAGGGTGCTAAAATGCACCCATGACGCATCCCTCTCTTGATGTCAAGCTGACTGGACACTTTCAGGTCCTTTGAATAGCAGACAATGCAAATGGAGGACATCAGCTGCCACAGCTTGGACCTATTGACTCTGTGGAATGCTGAGGACTGGACCATGAAGGCTACGTATATGGGGCTGGAACGAGCCACAGTGTATTTGTTCAGAACCATGTATAGGTTTAAACACTGTTGCACAGTGGAACGACCTGGGCAAAAGCCGTTTTGGATATCGGATAAAAAGTTGTTTTTTATCAACCCAGGATTCAAGTGTCTCAAGTGCCATGCGGCCCACCACCTCCACCACAGAGTCCAGAAGAGAAATGGGCCTATAACAACAGGTACTGTCCCAATTTCCCTTTTTAAATACTGGGACTATAATCAATAAAGCCCAAGAATCTGGGCATGCAACCTGGACTGCAGCATTAATAACAGCTGTGAGGACCGGCACCCAGGTTTCCATGAGGGCGATGTAGAGATATGGCGGTATTCCATTTGCCACAGGGGCCTTGTTTTTCGACAGACCCGGAATACCACCTCGCACCTCTTTCATGGTGAAAATAAGTTCTGACTTGCCTTCCACCCTTTCCTGCTTCTCAATTGGAGGGGTTTCCGACTGGAAGATACCCTCGAAACGATGTACCCAATCGTGCTCTGTGATATGGGAGTCCAGTAAACTAGCGTTATTTTCTAGATAGAAATGGGCTGTTAATAATGCCCCAGAACTTTGAGCTATTACGCAGTGTACCAGCCTCCAATAAATCGATCCAAGCCTCCTCCTTCACGACAGACTTGCGAGTTTCTGGAGCAGCCTTATATGCTCTTCGTAGGTCTTTGACCACCACCCTGTCTTGGGGCTTAACACCCACGGCCTGTCTAAGGTTCCTGCAAGCCTGGGAGCATGCCGAGTCAAACTATCGTGGACCTAGTTGCTTACGGCCCCCACCCGGGGCCCGTAGTAACTTCCTTATGACACTAGACATGGATCCAAATGCACCCATGATATCCGGAGCACTTGCCTCATCGTCAAGACAGGTGGCAAACTCGCTGCAACACTGAGTTAAAAGGGACTTGTGGAGTAGCTCTGGGACAATACAACCCCACTTTATGCTCCTTCCCACTTCCACCACTTTTAGGGGGACGCCAGCCCCCCCCGCTAACCTTGGTGTGTCCGAGTATTCGGGTCCAGCCTGTTAAGACACAAATGGGGTTGTGGTCACTACATTCACTAACCTGCACAGAAAAATCGGTAACCAGAGAGTAAAAGGGGGTATATACAAAGGTGAAATCAATAAAGGTCTCACACCATCTCCCAATAAAGGTGGAAGTAATGTCTGTTTTCCCCGGAGGCAGCTTATTCATTACAGATGTTAGATCAAATTCAAGCAAGATGGAGTTAAGCTCAATACCCTGGGGAGTATGTTCCGTGTGTAAGCCTGCTTGTCGTGCACAGCCCATAGCCTCCACTCCTCCTTGCATGATGTCCCCACACATGAGTGTTAAAATCCCCTGTTAAAAAAAATTTGTGAGAACTCTGACCTTTCAAGATGCTATCCTAAAGTACAGACCCCAGCAGTTACATTGCCCTAATCCGGGTGTGTAACTCCAGTGTTGCAAAAGTTTACCAGAAGTAACTTGCTCTTTCCACTGGACAACAACATCACATGCAAATTGGGAGAGACATAGAGTGAGGTATTGTAAGAAACTGGCTCTGTATACTGCACCAAAGTGAGGTGTAATGTGTATAGAGTCCAAGGGTCTTCTGAGGTAGGCAGAGGTTAAAGTTAGATAGAACTTTACTCTCTAAAGTGGTAGCTTGGTCGAGCAGTAAGGCAGTATCAGAGGACAGTGTTAAGCATTTGATGTACACACTCAGTCAGAAAATGAATTCATACACTCAAGAACTGAACTCTAGGCCAATTGTTTTTCTATTAAAAAAATACTGTTGTTTTATTTCTAGAACTAAGCAAGCCTGGCACAGGTAAGTATAAAAATACTTTGCAGTAATAATTTACTTGTATGAACACAGTTCAAGTAGGCAGTAGAAATTGTACTTTGTTTGATTTACAGGGGAGCAGTAGTATGCAACACTTAGCAACTACAGTACATTGAAATGAATAGGCTTTTTCAGTAAATTGCAGGTAAGTTACTTTTTACGTTACTTTTCTAACTCAGTGCTGGATACCTAGATTCAGCACTGGTGCATTTCCTAGAAACATGTTAGTAATTACGTTTTGGTTATTCGCATGATTTTGAAAGAATATTTTCAGTTTCCAAAACTCCACAGTGGGAAACTTTTTGGACCAGTACATTGAGATGAATGGGCTTCTACAATAAATTGCAGGTAAGTTACTTTTCGCGTTGCGTTTCTAACTCCGTGCTGGATATCCAGGTTCAGCACTGGGACATTCCCTAGAAACAGGTAAGTAAACATGTTTTGGCTATTTGTGCAATTAAAAAAAATATTTTTAAGTTTCAAAACTCCACACTTAAAAACATTTTGAAGAAAAGTTGTCCATTTTATCCCATGGAGGCAAAACAGGGTAACGATTCTCAGGTAAGTAATCAACTGTGGGAGTTAAGGTTCTGGGGTTAGACTCATGGGTCCACCAGGGTCAGTGATGCACTGTTGTTGCACCCTCAGCGGCACTAGGACGGCTGGGTGCAGAGTGTTGAGGCCCAATGTTATCCTATGGAGGATAGGGGGCTCCGTTTGGTGGCGGCTGACAAGCAGGCCACAGGATTGTGGGAGCAATGCTCCTATGGTTTCGCTCAGGGCAAGTTGGGGGATCAAAGGTGCACCCTCAGCGGCACTAGGGCAGCCGGGCGCAGGGGGCTGTTTTGAGGTCACATGCCCTGTTGATTTCAATGGAGATTCACCGGGACAAAGAAAAACTGCAGGCTCGTGGACGAGGATCTTCCAGGAGCAACCACCACTTCGAGGGGTAAGTTGGGATGTTGAGGGTTGGTTAGGCACCGCTGGATTGGGCACACAAGGCCGTGGGGCGTCGGGTGTAGGGGTGCCTTTGGACGTCGGATTTTCTTACCCACTCTGGTCGGGGTAGGGGGGGTCCGCTCAATTGTGGCTGCAGGCGTCATCTGGAGGCTTGAGGCAGGTCAGGGGTCACCGGATCCCGGGTCAGGACTGCCGGGGAGACCCCCTCGTGGTGTTTTTCCACTCTAGCTCGGCCCGGGTTCGGTGGGTGCGGAGTGGGCTGGATTCTCGGTTTCTGGCAGGCACCAGAAGCTGCAGTTTAAACACGTCCGCTGTTCACAGGAGAATCAGTGTTGAAAGTGAAGGCAGCAGGTCCTCCGGGGTTTGTGAGGTTACTGGCTGCTGGACACGCCAGGGTTTCCCAGGAGCGGGTTTGAGGGGAGACAGGCCTGTAGGGCTGGGGCCAAGTCAGTGGGCGGCGTCCTCTTGTTAGTTCTGTGCGGCTTCTCGTCCTTCTTCTCTTCTTTTCTTGTTGTTGCTGGATATGAGGAAGGAAGGTTCAGGCTGCCCCTGAATACTAAATTTAGGGGCGTTACAGGTAGGTAATGGGCAGGGACCAATGGGTCCCTTCCCTGGGGTGGGTACCAAGGATCCAAAAACACCTTCCAAGGCTCCCAAGCAGAAATCCAAACCTCACTTGGACCCGAAAAGATCAGCACCGAAAGCGTCTACCGAAGAGGAAGAACTTTTTTTACCAGATCCTATCGATCCAAATCAAAAAACACTCCACATGGATCCTAAAACCGGACACATGTCTACTGTTCCACCCAAGAAGAGGAAACTATATATACCAGGTATTCCTGCAGTGCCTGTTAAGAAAAAAGACTGTGCTACTTAACCTATACAACCCTGTTCTCCTTTTCTTCTTTCTAAGCCTATCTCTCCTCCACACTCTCCTATACTTTCACCAAACTCTCCATTACTACAGGTTGATGATGATTTATGGGTTGGGGGAGGCAACAATGACCCTTTTATAGACCCTGATACCGACACAGACGTACCACAGGACGACTAGGACGATTATGATGACCCGGTAGACCCTCCACACCTCCCTGATCCCTAGGCATACCCAACAAAGCCATCTCCCCCAGATGACAATATTGGCTTTAGTCAGTTGGTAAATAGGGCAGCTACATACCATGGTGTTTCAATGCATTCAGACACTTTTGAGCAGTCCCTAAAGACTGTACAAACCCTGCCAATCTTAAAGGTGTCATTAAACATGCCTCTACAATAGATGACCTCTTATCTGGTCTATCTAATTTGCAAAGTTGGCAATAGCTCTATTTACAATTTTCAAAGATACAGCACATAAAAAAATCTTTGAAAATTATAAATAGAGCTATTGCCAACTTTGCAAATTAGATAGGCCAGGTAAGAGGTTATCTAGTGTTGTATTTATCTTTTCCCCCTCCTCTTAGGCCTCAATTTAATAGGGGGTACCTTTACTTTATAGTAATTAAACATGCCTCTGACATATTTAAAGACCCTGTTAGGGCTAGAATTCTCAATCTGAGAATTGACAAAAAATATAAACCTCCTCTCAATGATCCCGCCTACATCAAAAGTCAACTCCCTTACGATTCCCTGGTGGTAGCTAACGCTAGAAAATGGGCTAATTCTCAGACCTCTGGTGAGGCACAACCTCCGGACAAGGAGTCTAAATTATTAGATGCTTCTGGCAAACGAGTTGCTGCTCAAGCAGCTAATCACTGGCGGATAGCCAACACACAAGCATTACTTGCTAGGTATGATAGGGCTCACTATGACCAACTGGAAACCCTATTGCAACATTTACCAGATCAATACAAGACCAAGGCCAATGATCTCATCCAAGAGGGTAAATTAATAACCAATGCATCAATCAAGTGTGCCCTTGATGCAGCAGAGACCACCTCTAGGGCATTTAACACTAGCATGTTACTCAGACAACATGCTTGGTTGCACATTTCTGGATTCAAACAGGAGGTACAAACAACTATCCTTAACCAGGTGTTCAATCAGGAACAACTATTTGGCCCGGCTGTAGACACCAAAACATTAAAAAGGACACGGAGACTGCTAAATCCATGGGAGCATTACAGTCTCCATCCATGGTTCCTTTCGCCGCTCCTTCTACAGAGGATAATCCAAGAACATTGGTACAGACACCGCTACCTCTTCATACAAAAACACCACACAAACATCTCCCAGTAGGGGATATTTTAGAGGTGGATACAGGGAAAGTAACAACAAAGGGAGAGGTCGAGGTAACAACAACACTCACAACTCCCCCGCTAGTAAGCAGTGACTTCCCTCCAGCCCATTCCACTCCGGTCGGAGGGAGACTATCACAGTTCCTACCTGTCTGGAATTCCACCACTATGGACAAGTGGGTAAGACATATTATCCAGTATGGTTACTGCCTGGAACTTTCTGCTACTCCCCTCAACTTACCACCCAAACAGCGTCCAATGTCCGGGGAACATCTAACACTCCTCAAACAAGACGTTCTTTCACTGCTTCAAAAGCACGCAAAAGAACCAGTTCCCATACAACATCAATGAACAGGGGTTTACTCCCTGTATTTCCTAATCCCCAAAAAAGACGGGACTCTAAGACCAATACTGGACCTCAGACCTCTCAATTTCTACGTTCAATCAGATCATTTTCACATGACCACTCTTCAGCATCACTCTTCAGCAGATCCTTCCACTTCTTCAAGGAGGCGACTTCCTTGCCACACTAGATCTCACGGACTACTACTTGCACATTCCCATTCACCCTATTCACAGGAAATACCTAAGATTCACAGGGACGACCAGCATTATCAGTTCAAGGTCCTTCCATTTGGGGTGACCACAGCACCCAGGGTGTTCACAAAGTGCCTTGCAGTAGTAGCAGGGCACTTAAGAAGGCAGCAAATCCACGTATTTCCATACCTGGACGACTGGCTCATAAAAGCCAAGTCATACAGCCAGTGTGTTCATCACACTTATCAAATGATCCAGCTATTACACGACTTTGGGATCACACTAAACTACACCAAGTCACACCTTCAACCCTCCTAGGTACATCAGTATCTAGGAGCTACAATAGACACTTGCAAAGCTCTAGCATACCCCAATCCAGCCAGGATAGCCAGCATGCAAACCCTCATCACCAAGTTTCAGCCTCAACACTCTCTCTAAGCACAAGTGTTTATGCAGCTAATAGGGATGATGGCCTCTTGCATTTTCATCGTACCTCACGCAGGACTTCAGATGCGCCCTTTACAAGCATGTTTGGCATGTCAGTGGAATCCGGCTCAGGAACAACTTACAGATCTGGTGTTGGTAGACAGCTGCACACATTGCTCTCTGCAGTGGTGGAACACAAAAAACCTTTCCAAAGGGCGGCCGTTCTTAGAGCCAGTTTCACAAATAGTGCTTACAACAGACACATCACTCACCGGCTGGGGAGCCATCTCCTAAATCACACAATTCACGGCAAGTGGACCACTCAACAAAAAGCGCTCCACATCAATCACCTAGAACCACTGGCAATATTTCTAGTTCCAAGTACATCTTCATAACAAGGCTGCCTTAGTCCGGATGAACAATATGACAGCAATGTACTACATACAAAAGCAAGGAGGAACACATTCTTTGCAGCTGTCTCACCTAGCGCAAAGTATATGGAGGTGGGCCATTACACAAAACATATATCTCCTGGCAGAACATCTTCCAGGAGTAAACAATCAGATAGCGGATCAGTTAAGTCGTCAGACTCAACAAATACACGAATGGGAACTTCATCCACAAGTCCTTCAACCTTTCTTCCAAATGTGGGGCCAACCAGACATAGATCTGTTCGCCACACACTCAAACGCAAAATGCCACACCTTCGATGGCAGGTTCCCACACCCATTGTCCAAGGGCAATGCAATATGGATGAACTGGTCAGGGAGATTTGCGTACGCTTTTCCGCTACTCCCACTCATCCCACTAGTAGTACGCAAGCTCAAACATTAGTCTCTCAAGATGATCCTGGTTGCTTCCACATGGGCACGGGAACCATGGTTCACAACACTCCTCGAACTCTCAATAGTTCCACACCAAAAACTACATCTGTCCCCAAAACTGCTGATGCAGGACCATGGAGAGATAAGGCACCCAGATCCAGCACAACTGAATCTAGCAATCTGGCTCCTGAAATCTTAGAGTTCGGTTACCTGAACCTCCCACGGACTGTATGAATAATATTAAACAAGCCAGACGCCCCACTACTAGAGCTTGCTATGCAGCTAAATGGAAAAGATTTGTCATTTACTACAATAACAAGAAAATTGACCCATTAGATGCTTCAATTCTGAACATTATTTGCTATTTACTACATCTACAAAGAGGAAATCTTGCATACTCATCAATCAGATTACATCTAGCTGCTCTTGCAGCCTACTTACAAAACAGGCAACATTTGTCATTGTTTAGGGTACCTGCTATCAATGCCTTCATGGAAGGCCTTAAAAGAATAATTCCAACCTGACTGCCACCATCTCCAGTGTGGAACCTAAACAATGTTCTTACTAGGCTTATGGGTCCCCCGTTTGAGCCTTTACACAAATGCGCATTACAATTCCTTACACGGAAAGTAGCTTTCCTGGTCGCAATCACCTCTCTCAGGAGAGTAAGTGAGATTCCGGCTTTAACCGTACAAGAACCATTTTTACAAATACATCGCAACAAAGTGGTTCTTAGAACAAACCCAACAGTTCTTCCAAATGTGATTTCCCCATTCCATCTTTTTAATCAATCAGTAGAGTTACCAGTATTTTTCCAAAACCCTGATTCTGTAGCAGAAAGAGGTCTTCACACACTTGATGTCAAAAGAGATTTACTTTATTACATAAACAGGACTAAAGCCTTTAGGTAAAGAAAACAACTGTTTGTGGCTTTCTCACCACCTCATAAAGGCAACCCAATTTTCAATGCTGGAATTGCCAGGTGGATAGTAAAATGCATTCAAATATGCTATCAGAAATTATCTTCATTATCATGGTATTTTTAGTCTCTGGGTCTTTTCTGAGGTTATTTAAGTGGGGTGACGCTCCTTCCCTCCAATGGAGGAGCCGCCCGCAGAGACACAGGTAAGACAGGCAATAATAAACAATAATGACCATGGCAACAACTGTATCAAGAGAGCTAAAGCGAGAACTTGTTCATCAGTAGCACTTTCTGTTTTTTATTTTTAAGATGCAGGTTCAGAGTTAATTCAGATTTCAGATGGTAGCGAATTCCAGAGTCTCTGGGCAATGCCGGAGAAGGCTACGTTTTCTTCTTGAATTACTGCGGTTTCAACAGTAAAGACAACATGTTTGTGCAATGTACATCGGATGTTGGAGTGTGTGGCTCTTTGTGTCATGCAGGCAATTGAAAATGTTTTTCTTGCCTCGTAAGGGAGCCAGTTTAGTGATTTCTAATGAGGTGTGATGTGGTTATTACTTTTGAATCCAGTAATAAGCCTTGCAGCTGAGTTGAGGGTGGAGATTTGAAAGAGTTGGGAGGCTAGAGATAGGGCAGAAGGTATGTAGATCAGTGTGTTCTGCTGTGGGTTTTTTAAGAATGGCGGTCATCTGTCCAGACTTGAGGCAGTCTGCTATATTGCCTTGAATTAATACATCATTTACTATTTGGTTCCAGAGTGGGAGAAGATGGGTTTTAATCTCACTGAAGAGATTTGAAGGAAGCGGATCTCTGAAGTGGTTTGACAGGATTTTTAGTGTGGTCATTTCTTCAAAGGATTGGAATGAATTCCACACAGTAATATTTTTGTGTGTGTGTGCAGGACGCTCAGGCCACATGGGTAGGTCGGGGCTGATATGTGAAGGTGTCAAGGGGAGATCCAATGTAGTCTTTAAGTCACTTTCAATTTTTTCGTCTGTCCCAGGAAGAAGGCGGCAGATTAGACCCGGAAAGTCGGTTGGGTTTCCAGATATATTGCAATTTAATGAATTCAAACAATTTTTATGTCGATTCCTGGCATTGTTTAGCTGTTTCCTGAAGAAGTTTGCTTTTGAGCTATGTATGTGTTTGTTGTAATTGATTCTTAGAGATCTCAGGTGCTGGAGGTGTTCGAGCGAGGAGGAGAATCTCCATGACCCTTCACTCAATCTTAGATTGCATCTTTCAGCGTTTAGACTACCATTGTACCAAGGCTCGGAGTCTTTGGTGGATACTCTTTTTGGTTGGAGGGGTGCCATAGAGTCTAGAATGTTTGTCATTGAATTAGTGTAATGATCAGTAAGGTCCTGGACATCTGACACATCCTCGGGAGGGGATAGGATGTAATTGCTGATAGATGTCAGTTCATTCACGTTTATGTTTCGAGGGTTCCTTTTTCAGTTTCTGTTTTTTTTATTTGAACGTTTTTTGAGGACACTGATTCAGTGATATTTTATTTTTTTAAAGCAATTTTTATTGATTTTCAACACCCCCACCCACTTTTACATAGCACATGTTCATCAATGGAAGGCCCAAATAAAAATACATTGCATGATTATTCAGTATCCACAGTGGAGACAACATCAATATCTTTAGTCTATGACACCTTATATTACATCCTGGTCACCTTATTTATCAAGGACTTCCTCAATATATGCATTTGATGTCATCCCATGGTGTAACGACTCCTCAACCTAGTTCCTCCCGCATTCTCCCGACCTGCCCTCCCCTTCCCCTTAATTCCCCCCTTTATGTTGTGCTCCAAACAACATAAACAAGAATAACCAAATGTCTTTCCGTGCTAGGGAATGTAGGTCTCTTATGTCACTTCAGCCATACTCCCAGGTCCATTAGTTCTGCCCCCGCTCCCACTCGCCTATGGACTATTCACACCTATCTACGTGTTGCGTGGCCCGACAGCGTCCTGAGAACCCTCCAGTGAGCCTGTGTCTGAATCCGCCTCCGAAAGGGCCAACAGCGCCACCAATGCTTCCCATGCTTGTGCGGTTTCCATTGCTTTGTCGGTATTCACTCTCCTCGCCTGCTGGATTCTAACCACGCTCTCACTGGCTGCCCATTTCGCAAACTCCACCCTCCATCGCTCCACACTAGGGCCCTGCCTGGATTTCCACTGCCTTGTCAATTCTTGCTTAGCCAGCAACAACCCTCAGTCCATAAAATTGCTTGTGATCTTAGTGCGCTTTGTGTGTGGAAACCAGTACAATATACACGCCCCCATGTCGGACTTCACCTGTCTGTCCGGCCCCCTAAATTCCCTAACCACTGCCTGCGTAAGCCACTGCAGACGAGCTGCCAAATAATACCTTTCAAAATCCTGGACCGCCCATCCTCCTGCGCCCCTAGGCCTCATCATCGTGGCCAGAGCCACCCGCCACCTACCATTTCTCCACAGAAACCCCCTACCATGGACCGCAGTGCCCTGAACACCGAGCCCGGGATCTCAACCAGCAGCGTCCTGAAGTAATATAAAAGTCTAGGCAGCGCTACCATCTTCAGCAGCGCCACTCGACCCCCAACCAAGAGCAGAAGAGTGTCCCAGAACGCCAATCTCCCCTTGATCCCTCATAATGCTCTATTCACATTGCCCTCCAATAGAACCGTCTGTTCATGCTAGATGTTAGTTCCCAGGTGTTGTATGCAACTAGGCTCCCATCTCAGCCTCTCCAGCCCTGCGGGAGCAACACATAATCCTGACGCCTCCCCAAACTTCCGCAACAGCTCTGTCGTCCCTGTGCCTACCTCATCGGGCTCGACCAGAAACATCAATAGGTCATCTGTGTAAAGCAATATATAGTGTACTTCCCCACGGACCTCTGTTCCAGCATAATACTTCCCAGACCTGGCTTGCACCGCCAGTGGCTCAATTGCCAATGCAAACAGAAGCAGAGATAGCAGGCAGCCCTGTCGCGTCCCTCGTCCCATTGAACAGGGCACTGATACCGTCCCCCCTGTCCACACCCGGGCCATCGCTGAATCATACAAGATTCGGGTCTACCTCACAAACGTTTCGCCCAATCCCACTTTGCGCATTACCTGAAAAAGTAATAGCCATTCCAGGCTATCAAATGCCTTCTCTATATCCACCGATAAAATCAAGCCCTTTACTGTCGGCTCCTGGCAGTCTTCCAGGATTCACAATAAGCACCTGACATTGATAGCCGTGCTGCGTTTAGGGATAAACCCCGATTCATCCCGGTGCACTAATTGCGTCATGTTCGGGAGTAGGCATGTCACCAGGATCCTACTCAGGATTTTGTAGTCGGTCGCCAACATTGAAAGTGGGCGGTAGGCCTTCACATCCGCTGCTTCCCTACCCGGCTTCAGGAGGGAAATGATAATCGCCTCCCTAGAGGTCCCAGGCAGCCTCCTCACTCCGAGTGCCTCCGTATAGACTACTTGCAGTCGCAGGGCCAGAGAGTCCAGGTATTTGGAATAAAATTCAATAAGCAGGCCATCCACCCCGGGTGTCTTATTGCGGGCCATGTGCCTGATCGCGCATCTGATCTGGCCCACCGTGATCTCACCACCCCGTAAATCTCACTGCTCAAACTCGGCATCGCAAGCCTTTCCAGATAATTCCCTCTGCATACTTGGCCAGCTGAGTGCGGTATAAATCGACATGATACTCTAGGAACCACCCATTAATCCCTACCTGCGTGTGCAACAACTCCCCTGAGGCCGCCCTCAAGCCTAAGATCGGTTCACCCCTTGGTAGTGGGTTGGCCATCCACGCCAGCAGAGCGCCGAATTTGTCCCCCTCCGTGTGTATCCATGTCCTAATTTCTTGTAATCGAATGAGCGAAACCTCTTCATCTGCACCGCAACACCTTCCTCGGCTTTCTCGCACCTCAGTGCCTGCCCCGGGTCTCCCCGGTCTGCCCCTCTCCGCTCCCCTCAGTCTGCCGTCCGCTGATTCCAGGTCTGCCAGTAACGTTTTCCTGACCCCTGCCATCTTGTTAATGCAAACGCCCCTGACCACAACCTTAGATGCATCCCATTCTATTACCGCCGATGTCACCGTCCCCCCGTTCTCCTCAAAATATCGGGCAATGCCCACCCCCAACTCTTCACTAAAGACTGGATCTTCCAGCGCCTCCGGGCAGAGCTGCCAGGTCTGTATAAGTGATCTCTCTCGGCTCCATCGTATCCGCACTATAAACGGATTATGGTCAGAGATTGTTCTTTCTAAGTACTCACTATCTGTCAACTTAACATGGACGCCAGGGGTGCACAATATGGCGTCCAGTCGCACATGCATGTCATGGATACTAGAGTAATAAGAGTATTTTAGAGAAACAGAGGTCCTTAGATAGGATGTGCAGAAGAGACAATACCATATAGACCTTAATAGGTCCTATAGATGCAATTGGTCAGTAATAGTTCACATAAGGAACAACACAACACAATGTAAAAAAGGAACGCAATCCTGCATCTAATGTAGGAGAAAGCAAAACAAAACGCATACAACACAAAGGGTTTCAGGCAACAAAAGAGCAATGGCTGCTTGGAATAATCATAGATTCAAGCAAGGTAGCCAAAACAGTGACCACATTCTTCATATAAATTGCTAAACAATGGTACTGTTTTTGAAAATGTCCACGACGTTTCGATCCCTATCTCTTAACAAACAAGGATCATCTTGTGGAGAAGTGTGGCTCACTGGTTAGAGGAGGCAGACCCTGATGCAGAGGTCAGACCCGGGACCAGGGTTCAATTCCCGACGCGGCAGGGTCTTGAGCTCAAAATGTCCACGGACTCGATAATTCTCGCCTCGGTGCCTACTCGAATCATGGGTTCACACTCTGCAACTCTGGGCAATAGCTTGCTTAATCTCCACTACGGCCCCACTGCAATGGGATGCCTGGTCTTCACCTTGGGGATGCCCAGTAGGGGTTATCTCGCAGGGAAAGCCAGGACGGGTTCCCAAAGCAAGCGCTAAGAGACCTGTCGGTGATTTGGTGCTATATAAATCGAAATTAACATAACATAACATAACATCATCAGGACTAAAGAAATAATTGCCTGGTAACTATTTTTACACAATGCCTTGTAAAAGCGGTGATGCCATCCATAGGGTGAAGGATGACAATCCTGCCGTGATGGATATACTGGGGTAGTCAATAAGGCATTTAGAGTGGAGGAAAGGCTGTAACTGCTTCACTTCGGGATTCGAATCATGTATTGGGCCGTGGTATCGGCAAAGTTGGAGCGATCGCGAGGAGTTCACGCGTCAGCTGCTACGATGGGCGTGGCACATTGACGCCTCTCAGCCATTGAGCGATAAGGATTTTGCCCATCGCAGCAGCTGACGCATGAACTCCTTGCGATCGTTCCAACTATGCCGATAGTGCAGGATCAATAATGAAGGTCATGGAGCTGCAGCTGTGTGATAGCCAGGTTGCGTACCTCACTTCCGAAGAGTTCATGATCAATAATGAAGGCCACGGAGCTGCAGCCGTGTGATTGCCAGGCCTAGCACAAGGTGTCTGTTCAGCAGATACAAATTAATAATGAAAGTCTCTGCCCTACATGCTGTTTGATAGCCAGGTTGAGCACGCAGCTTCTCTTCAGGAGAGTGAAGAATCATTTATAAATGTCAATGAGCCGCATGTTGTGTGATATTCAGGTTGAGCTCAACAGTACGGGCTCATTAACAAAAGTCACAGAGCCTCACACTGTTTGATAGCCAGGCAAAATCACCATTTTACATTCTTGGACAACAATTTCTAGATGGCTAATGGAGCCAAATTTTGAAATGATTGTTCCACAAAACAAATGAAAAACAAAAAGATTGATTGCACAAAAATAATATATAGCTAGAACCAATCACGATGCTATGAAATGTACACAATAATTACTAGCTTTTACATGTTAAAAAGAAAGGCATGTTTTTTGATATGTAAAAAGAATTGAAAAAATTATTTGGATTTTGGCATTTGACTGCTGATTGTAAAGAAATGAGATTGCTCCCCTAAACTCAAGATAATTTGTGCTGTCAGCAGGGAGTCTGATAGAGGAGGCAGTAGAAGGGGGTCCCGTCTCGACAATGTGACTGCTGTCAGCAGGGAGTCTGGCAGAGGTGGCATTAGAAGGGGGTCCCGTCCCGACAGTGGACTGCTGACAGCAGGGTGTCTGGCACAATGAAGAGACAACGCTTGAAATGAATGTCTAGAGTCTTCCTCATCGGGAGTTGTGAGGGGCTCGATGTGACACTGTTAGTCAAATCTTCAAGGGGAGGTCACAGAGACTCAAAGCGAATGGATTTCAATGTCGAGCCTGTATATCGCCACTTAATCATCCTCACTGATCGTAATAAGTGATTGGATCAGGCCCTCTCCTACCAAATTGTGTTTAGTATGTCTTAGTATTGTTTTTATCTATGATTTTCTACTGTACCATTCTGCGCATTGATGTTAACTACGATACCATCGCACTTGTTACTTTCTTATATGATTAGTTGATGTTTGTCCTTCTGTATATATCCTTGTATGTCTTTATATGTTTTACTGTATGTAATTTTGTCTGGAAACAACCAATAAAACTTATTTGAAATCATACACCACTAGGACAGCGGCTGATGTCAAACTCTTGAAGGAGGAAGAGTCACTTTCCCTAAACCGCAAGCTTCAGGCAACTTGGCCTCCACTGGTTCTTTTGGTAGGGCACCGCCAGAACCTCCTTTAGGCTTACTTCAGGAAGTAGTGGGTTTGAAACTCTGTGACTTGGATTACAGTCCGTCTTTGTGTAAGTAGCCCTAAAGTTGTAGGGTGCTTCATAGGGTTAGCATTAGAGTTGGAATAGGATTGTCCCCTGCAATTTTTTCGGAGTTCATTTTTGTTAGGCACGGAGATATTGAATGATTTGCCCAGAATAACAGGATGTCTCACGTGACGGATCTGAGTGCCATGCATGAAAGTATAGAACTGGGAATTTTCAAGATTATTACGTCACCAACAGATAGTTGGAACGGTGCACTAATATACCGACCCCCTGGAACTAAGACCAATTTCACGGACCAACTGATCGATCTAATTGCTATACATGTGCTCTCCTCAAATACATTTCTTTTGTTGGGGGATTTTAATTGTCATGGTGAAAATCATACGAACCATGAGGTTAATAAAATCCTCTCTACTCTTGACATGATTGAACTCACCCAAAGAGTTACAGGCCCAACTCATCCAGCTGGCCACTCGCTAGACCTAATCTTTTCTAATATTGATCATCTAACCTGTAACCTCCCAGACTCTCTCACTTGGACCGATCATTCAATGATTAGGTTCTCTATCCAACAGCCATGCGCTAAGAGCTCAGACTTAAGTACAGGGAAAAAACAAGTGGTGCAAGACCGTGGGGAAATCTTTCTGTAGAAGCCTTTAATGAGGATTTTCACCTGGAATCACCAAAGAAGGATAAGGATGCTCCTACGACGTTGGAAGAATTTAATACCGCCTTTGTGACAGTTTTGGATTCTCCCCAATGTCCACCATCAGCCCCCTGGTGCACTTCAGAGCTAAAGAGTGAAAAATCCAAATGCAAGAGATTGGAGAGACTTTGGCGAGTTAGTAAAGACCCACAAAACGAACTACGGTTTAAACAATTCTTGTCTAGCTGTAATCTGAATTTAAAATCAGCCAGACGTCTATTTATTATTAACCAAATTGAACGTGCCAGTAACGTCCCAAAGGCCCTTTTTAATATAGTAGACAATTGCCTATGGAAACACAAGATTTTTGTAATTCGTTACCAATCTATTTTCAAGAAAAGATAATTGATATTTATGCTAACTTTTCATCGATCACCTCTCAAGACCTTGAAGCCTCTACTAGAACAGAGGGCTTAGAAAAAATGGCAGCTAGCACCTTAGATTGTTTTGAGTTAACCACGCTTGAGGAAGTTTCCAATGCTCTCTCCTTCTCAAAATCTGGCTCACCCCAAGATCTTTGTCCTCCAAAGACAATGGCCCTATTAGCCACTCGTTGCGTGCCAGCAATTCTAAATATCAATAAGTATTCAATACAATCAGGTACCATTCCAATAACATGGAAGAAAGCATTCGTACGTCCAATATTGAAGAAACCGACTGCGGATCCCCGAGAACTCAGCAACTACCGCCCTATTTCTTTGGTACCCTTATTGGGCAAGCTGCTGGAAAGTATAATTAACAAGCAACTAAGTCTATACCTGGAGTCCGACGAAATTCTGGATCAATCACAATCCCGGTTTCAACCGGGCTTCAGTACTGAGTCTGCCATGCTCGCTGTAACTGACTCGCTCAGACAGAAAATAGACATTGGAGGATCGGCAGTACTGATCCTTCTAGATCTCTCGGCGGCTCTTGATGCCATCTCACATTTAGTGCTCGCGGAGAGACTAGCTTCCTGTGGCATTCAAGGGTCAGCCTTGAAGTGGTTGCAGAACTTTGTCAGACAGAACGCAAACTATCATGCTAGGGCCATATCTGTTAGAAATATTTGTAGAACAGCTAGGTTTTGCGATAATTTCATATGCTGATGATACTCAGCTTATATTTCCTATTGGCCCAAAGATAGAAGCAGAGAAATTGCGGTTCTCCAGCAGAATGCTTGTAATCTCTAGCTGGATGACACAGGACTGCCTCCAGTTGAATCCTGGAAAAACCGAGGTCATGCTAACGGGGAAAGCCTTAGCTAGCTGGTCTGATGAATGGTGGCCCTCACAATTGGGACTAGCTCCTGTTCCGAAACAATGTGTTAAAAATCTAGGCCTAAAATTAGATCAGTCATTAGCCATGAAAGACCACATTGCTGCCACTACTAGCTCCTGCTACTATAGTATGCGTTTACTCCGCAAAATTCTTCCCTACTTGCCCACTAATCACCGCAGAACCTTAGTTCAAGCCATGGTCATCAGCCAATCAGACTATGGTAATGCTCTGTTGGCGGAAGTGGGAGAGACCCTGCTTACTAAAATTAGATCAGTCATTAACCATGAAAGACCACATTGCTGCCACTACTAGCTCCTGCTACTATAGTATACGATTTCACAAGACGCCGAGCAAGGAGAGTTACAGGTTGCCCGTACTGCAGGGACCTGAGGATCTAGGCGGAAGGATAGGTTCCGCATTTTCGTCATTTCTCTAATATATGGATAGAATCGGAGCAATGCCAATGCACGAGATGAGTAATTGAACCTTGGGAGACAACCTGGAGAAATATTTTAAGCGGACTGTTTGATTTAATCGGCGGATTTACACGGTGAAAAATCGGATATTGAAAAAAGTTTTTAAAGTAGGAAAGGGACTCTTACCCTGGGAAAGACAACCTACTTCTTGCAACTGCAAGGGACAGTAATCTGGCGCTTACAGGATACATAAGCCCTGAGGAAGTCGTGGGTACACACCCAATGACGGCGAAACGCGTTGGCATAAGGGAGTGGAAGACTTTGATCAAGTGAAAAGAAATAAAGACACAAGACAAGCACAACAATCTGGAGATCAATCTGTATATTCTTTTGTATTATCAATGTATATGTTAATTGGCTTGTGCTTCGGAAAACTGTTAAAATTGCATTCAATCTTCTGATTGATTTAATAGGAGGGATTGGGTGTACACTCTCCTTTTCTGAAGGCACAGCGAGACATAGCAAATGTCAGGATACTGTGGGTTCATAACAAATTGTGTGTAAATTTTACATGAGCGCCCCTAATCTCATTAGACACCCAATTTTCATTTTCTATCATTCAGTTCAGTTCAGTTTATTTTATTTATGATAACGGAACTCAAAAGAGGTCCACATAAAAAGTAAAACAGTTCATTCCAACAATTCAAATACAGAAATATAAAAATATTACATAAGAAAAGGAAACAAAAATATATTCGAAAATACAAGAATAAACTGAACCATAGGAACATCACCTAAAAAAGTACCAGAAAAAAACTGAACCATAATGACACCATCTAATACAAATTCAAAAAACATTTAAAAAATGTATACAATTTAAAACAAAACATTTCATTAGGGGGGTTATTCATTGCAACTATGAAATCAGCAGCAGACAGAATATTCAATTGAAGGCAAATTAATCTTAGATGCTTTCGTCTATGTGGTAATAAAGCCGGGCAAACAAATACAACATGAAGCAAATCCTGATCTTTCATATGACAAAGGTCACAAACAGCAGAGGATCCATACCATTTAGATAAAAGCGATTTCGGAGGAAGTAAATCCTGTCTCAATAGGAATAGTAGCCGTCTAATGCCATGAGGAATATTCCAGTGAACATATGGCTGTGCAGACCTTACCAGACATGAGTTAATAACAGGAGTAAGACCTTTTTTCAGACTACGAGACTGTCTATCCAATCTCCACCCTAAATCCCACGAGGCGGATTTCAGAAGAGTTTTTAACTGAAATTGCGATAGAGAAAATAAGACAGATTTATCTAATCGTAATTGGTTTACAGCATATCTGAAATTTTTTAGGATTAAAGAATAATCATTAAGACTTTCCAGCAGCTCAATTTTAATGAGGTGTCTTAATGTGCCAGGCTCACCTTTAGATAAATTAAAAACCCAGCGCACACTCCCCGCTAAGCCTTGGACCCAAATGCTACGTAAACCAAATTCCTGTCTAAGAGCAGCGGTAGAACTAGCTGTGTTGACGGATAGAAGGCTAAGGAGGATTTTTCCTTCAGTAGAGGTAAAAAAGCTCCAATTTTTTATATCAATTAGCTCCAATCCATAGAGTAATGAAGCAGGGATTTTTGCTCGATATACATCCAATAATATTAGAACATGCCTTTTACCAGTAGCTTTATATAAAGACAACAAACTCTTTCCCTGGACAATAGCTTTGCGAATGTTATTAGCTATATAAGTTTTTTCGCTTAAGTTACTCATAACTTTTTTGCCAAGAAAAGGATAGGATTTCACTGTTTCCAGTTTTTGGCCCCCCACATTCCCAAAAAAATTAGGATATTTAAAATTCTTCTTGCCAGAGAAACACATCACCTTGCTTTTTGCAATATTTACCAACAGGTGATGTTTACCTACGTATATATGTAAAGCATGCAGGCGGTTATTCAGTCCCCTTGGCGTTAAGTCGAGGACTAAAATGTTGTCCGCATACATTAAACAAACAATAGGAGACCCCCCCAAAATTGGCGCTATACCCGTGCTTTCAGACAGAGTCTGGGGTAAATCTGCAATATAAAGGGAAAAAAGCAAAGGAGCCAGTAAGCAACCCTGCTTTAGTCCATTACATGTGGGAATCGTTCTTGATAAACCTCTATCTCCACCCATCAGAACTCTGCACCAGGTATCTGAGTGTAAAGCACGTACTAATCTAATAAGAGGAGCTGGCATCCCTAGATCGAATAATTTCTCCCACAGCAATATTCTATCCACCTTGTCAAAAGCCGTGGAGAAATCGATAAAGGCGCCATAGACTCGCCCTCCACGTACCCTGACATATTTCTCCGTTATAATCTGGAGAGCGGTCAAATTGTCAAGGGTGCCGTGCCTTTGCCTAAAACCTGTTTGTTCAAACGGTAAAATTTCAGCCATGGCAACCCATTCATTAATTAACTTAAGAAGGCATTTTGCAAATACCTTACCTCTAGTAAGGCAATTTGACGATAATTTAGGGGTAGGTCTCTGGCCCCTTTTTTATAAAGAGGGACTAGTATGCTCCCTTTCCAAGAAGTGGGTACTGTTCCACTGGTGAAGCAAAATTTGAACACTGGATAAAGGATTTTGCTCCATAATTCACTCTGTTGTTTAAAGACAGAAATCGGGATCTCATCTGGACCCATCGCGCCAGAAGAGCGCATGCCCCTTATGGCTAGCTCAATATCTTTTTCAGATGGAGAGACAATGTGAAAATTATCCTCATAAGGGAAATCCTTAACCAATAACAAACCATTTTCTATCATTCCAATAACATGGAAGGAAGCATTTGTACGTTCAATATTGAAGAAACCGACTCCGGATCCCCAAGAACTCAGCAACAACCGCCCTATTTCTTTACTACCCTTTTATTTATTTATTTATTTCATTTATATAGCGCAACAGCTACCCAACAAAGGGTTTCCCGGCGCTAGTGATCCAGTGCTTTGATTGGTTCAGGTTCTAGATGTTAAACAGCCAGGTTTTTAAGGCCTTCCTGAAATTCATATAGTTGGTTTCCTGCCGAAGTGTCACCGGAAGAGTGTTCCAAAGTGAGGGTCCGAGGTATGAGAAGGATTTTCCACCCATTCGTGCCCGCCTAATTTTTGGAGTCACAAAGTGGTTGGCTGTGGCTGAACGGAGGGTTTGAGATGGGCGGTAGGGATGTATTAGATTCTGAAGGTACTTGGGTGCATTGTTGGTGGAGATCCTATGCATAAAGCATAGAGATTTAAATTTCACCCGATTCTCGATTTTCAGCCAGTGCAATTCGCGGATATACTTGGTGGTGGGTGTGGAGATGGGAATTTTCCACAGTAATCTCGCGGCGGCATTTTGCACTGTCTGTAGTCGACGGGTTGTGGCCTTATTGGCCCCCAAGTATAGCACGTTGGCATAATCGAGTCTGGAGGTTATTAAAGCGTTGATGACAGTTTTTTGGGTATTTTTGGGCAACATCCAACAAATTTTTTTCAACCACTTTAAAATCGCAAAGCAAGTAGCTGACGTCTTCGCAGCCTGTTGATTGAGATTAAGCGATTCATCAATGATGACCCCGAGGTTGCGGGCTGATTTGACTGGGATCGGGGGGTACCCATCTCGTCAGGCCAGTGTTGGGGTCCCCAGAGCTCTTTATTCTTACCTAGGACAAGTAGCTCAGTCTTCTCGCTATTGAGTTTGAGAAAACATTTTCTCATCCACTCCGCGATGTTGGTTAGACCGAGTTTTAATGACGAGATGTTATTAGATTCAGTGGATGATAGAGAGAAGATAAGCTGAGAATCGTCAGCGTAGGAGAACATAAGTAATCCAGTCTCTTCTATCATTTTGGCCAGCGGGCTCATGTATATATTAAAAAGTAATGGGCTTAGTATGGAGCCCTGAGGTACTCCATGTTTAAGAGTCATAGTGTCTGAGCAGGCGGACTGGGAGAAGACTTGGAAAGTGCGTTGTTCTAGTAGGGATTTAATCCAATTACAGGCTGCGCCCCTGATACCTATGGAGTAAAGTGTTTGTTCAAGTACAGTATGTGACACAGTATCAAATGCTGCACTGAGGTCGAGTAACAGCAAAGCTACCGTTTCTCCACGGTCTAACATTAGACGGATGTTCTCAGTGACGCCTAATAAGGTCGTCTCTGTGGAAAAGCCTGTGCGGAATCCTGATTGGTGGAGGGGTAATAAATCATGAGTAGTAATAAAATCAGTAAGTACCCTGTGAACATGTTTTTCTAGTATTTTCGCAAAAGTAGGTAACAGAGAAATAGGTCGGAAGTTGGATGGTAAATTAGGATCTGCATCTACTTTTTTCAACAGCGGATGAATCATCGCGTGTTGCCACTCATTCGGTACAGTTTCTTCCTGTAAGGATTTATTAAGAAGATTAGTGATTGTTTCCAATGCTCCGTTATTGAGTTTTTTCAGGACCGAACATGGTAGTGGATCATTGGGTGAGCCTGATTTGATAGAATTTAATAATTTGTTAATTACCCTTATTGGGCAAGCTGCTGGAAAGTATAATTAACAAGCAACGAAGTCTATGCCTGGAGTCCAACGAAATTCTGGATCAATCACAATCCGGGTTTCAACCGGGCTTCAGTACCGAGACTGCCATGCTCGCTGTAACTGACTCGCTCAGACAGAAAATAGACATTGGAGGATACTGATGCTTCTAGATCTCTCCGCGGCTCTTGATACCATCTCACATTTAGTGCTCGCGGAGAGACTAGCTTCCTGTGGCATTCAAGGGTCAGCCTTGAAGTGGTTGCAGAACTTTGTCAGACAGAACGCAAACTATCATGTTAGGGCCATATCTGTTAGAAAAAATTGTAGAACAGCTAGGTTTTGAGATCATTTCATATGCTGATGATACTCAGCTTATATTTACTATTGGCCCAAAGATAGAAGCAGAGAAATTGCAGTTCTCCAGCGGAATACTTGTAATCTCTAGCTGTATGACACAGAACTGCCTCCAATTGAATCCTGGAAAATCCGAGGTCATGCTAACGGGGAAAGCCTCAGCTAGCTGGTCTGATGAATGGTGGCCCTCACAATTGGGACCAGCTCCTGTTCCTAAAAAATGTGTTAAAAATCTAGGCCTAAAATTAGATCAGTCATTAACCATGAATGACCACATTGCTGCCACTACTAGCTCCTGCTACTATAGTATGCGTTTACTCCGCAAAATTCTTCCCTACTTGCCCACTTATCACTGCAGAACCTTAGTTCAAGCCATGGTCATCAGCCAATTAGACTATGGTAATGCTCTGTTGGCGGAAGTGGGAGAGCCCCTGCTTACTAAATTACAAGTGATTCAGAACACGGCGGCCAGAATGTTACTGAACGGCCCTGCTGGCTCCCCTTCTGCTCCCTTGTTGAGAGAGCTGCATTGGTTACCTGTAAGGTAGAGATCCTTTTTCAAAATCTATTGTCTCACTTACAATGCGCTGAATGGCAGAGGCCCTTACTATCTACAAAAGAAACTCACCTTTCATACACCGAACAGAAATCTCAGATCCAGTACTCAAGGCCTTCTACAGGTTCCTCGTATACGTTTGAGTCAGACTGGTGGAAAAGCTTTTTCGTATCTGGCCCCAAGATACTGGAATAAACTACTGCTGTCCCTAAACAAAATTTCCATATACAGCACCTTTAGGAAACAACTAAAAGCATTCCTCTTCTAACTCTGTTCTGACTTTCAGTCCTCGGGCCAAATTTCTAGGCGAGCGCTGAGATGCCCCCGGGTGAGTCATGGGCTATAGAAATTAACTTAACATAACAACATACAAAACATGCCTGAATGTAGATAAACCAGAACCCCTAAATGTGCGCTGCTAGCTTTGCTCAGTTTGACTTCTAATTATTATGGACACGCTTCAGCACTTGACAGCTCAGGAAGCCATAAAAATGTGTGTCTTTGCGTTTCAATATGGTGATGCGGACCACCACATTGAAATGTGTTAGTCTAACCCCTGATGCGTGGTACTTGGCAGGCCTGCTCCCCTCAACGCAGGCACCCTTGCAGTATGGTGCAAGGCTGCCTGCATTGGCGCTAGGCAGCTAAATTCAGCATCAGCACAGGGAGAAATGCAGGGCTGCACCGTATTCTTGTAAATACGGTGTAGTCCTGCATTTCAGAAGTGGAGAGCGTGGCGTTAAGCCAAGGAGGCCAACGCCGTGCTCCACCACTTCCTGGTAAATATGCCCCTTAATGACAACAGCCTGACCCATTTTATCAAGAGGCAGAAAATCCTCTAATTTCAGAAGATGCACCACCTTGATGTAGCATTGCTCCAGGAAACACACCTGTCACGTATTGAACATGATAAACTCAGAAGGGATTGGATGAGTACGGTACTACATGCCAGCAGGATCCTGACTACCCTTACACAGCCATCTACTCCTTTGGAACATGGGGAGAGTGGGTTGGACATCTTATTCCACAAATCCCTGGGGGTTTGCACACTGCAGGCATGGCAGTACCCCACTGGACAGATATATTTTTGCCCAGTTTCCGATTCTCAATGAGTCTTTGTGTGTGGGCTCTATCTATGCCCCGGCGGCTGACCAAACTCCTGCTATCCTTTGGACAGCCAGGGTATTCATGAGGGGGGGTGCTGGAATATGGCACCTTGACAAGTCCAGAAACCATACGACCACGCAGCCCCGAGACCGGTTCATCCTCTCTGACATTATTGATGATCATGCCTTGATGGATCCATGGTGATTGACGCACCTGAGGGACGTGGACTATACTTTCACCTCCTGCGTCCATTGTAAACATTTACGCCTTGATCCTCCCAAACAGTACCTCTGATCATGATCTTCTGCTACTCGACCATAATCTTCGACTGTTGCAAACCCCTCAGGTCCGTTGGCGTATGTATACAGCACAGTATAAAGCCCCTGAAAACAAGCTCAGATGGTGCCAATATCTGAGCCAGTACTTGGAGGAGAACGCTGGGTCCATCTCCTCTGCACAGGTGCTGTGAGAGGATAGGAAGGCCGATGAACGATTTGGCTGCCTATAAGTGCCACTGTGAGGCATAACAGCATTGGTTGATTGACCTCATGCTTCACCTGGCTCAGACGTATAATGCATTGATGACACCTGCTCTTCTCAAGGAGCTGCTTGGGGCCAACTATGATCTGAACTCCCATTACACCGTTGAGGACCAGGGGGATACGCTCTGTGGATGATATAGTAGAGGACGTTGAGTTGGTCCCCTTTGGTACTCTCATGCGTGATTATGGGCTGTCACAATCGCATCACTGACAGTACCGACAGCCTATGCAGAGCCTGCAACACATGCTGGGTGCTCCTTTATGATCTTAAGACTGCCCCAATGTTGAGTTATACTCTGATGTGGAAAGGATTCAAGGACACTAGGGGCCAAATTCTGATGCCGTGTGGAAAGCTTCCCGACCAAATGGTTTCGGGAGAGTCCAATGGACCGAGTATGATACATCCGGATGCTTCCAGATACGATTTGGTTGGACTCCCATTGACGTCAATGGGAGTCTATTTTCCTAACCTCATCTTAATCGGGCCTGAGGTGGGAATGTTTTCCTAACTGCATCGTAATCGGGCGCTCAGTTGGAAAGACACGTTCCCGATCCGATTTGGACGCAGCAAATGCTGTTAGGAGGCCTTCCTAACCACATCAGAATCAGGCCCTAAGGTAGGATTGTATATTACAGCTGTGGACAGCCTTTTTTCGAGCAATACTGCCCACAATCTATGCTGTTTGTTGGAGCAGAGACTGGGCCTCCCACTCTCTGAGTTGGACTGGCACGACCTTTGGAAAGACCATGGCAGTTTCCCCCAGGAGGTCAGCTCGAAATTCAGTTATTTCAAGTCCCTACACCACTGGCACTGGACGACGGAGTGGATCAATAAAGCAGGTATAGTAGACAATTCCAAGTGATGGAGGTGCTGAAGGTGTAGCGCACTCGCCTGTGACATTTTACATTTCCTGCGGACTGTACATTATTTTGTGCTACTGGGGCTCCATTTGGGATACCTTGATGACCAACCTAGGGGTGGCACCGCAATTCATGGCCCGTCTGACCTTGCTTCACAAAATGTCAGTATTCCAGGATTTAACACCCCATGGTAAGAGTTAGCTCTCTACAGCCTTCGTAGTGGGAGTTGGCTTTTTGGGGGGCAACCATGGGGCCTGGCACCCTGACATTTCTCTCTTGTTTCCATGTCCCTTCCCCTCATGCTCACCCTCGTCCTCTTTCCCTGATCATCTGTGGGATCTTCTGAGCCACATCACCTCTATCTAGAGGGGTTATTTCATTTATTGGTTTTCCTGTTTTCAATGTCTTCTCACAAGTTCTATTTTACACAGTATCTTGGACTCTGCTGAATTGATAAACTTTCATACCTGTTATATGCTCATTGTATATGAAAAATCAATGGAGAATTGAGGTATTTAAAAAAGACAGAGGGAGTGGTGTCACTTAACATTTGACTTTGACAATACCAAAGGAAGAGACATTACTGAATTTATACACATTATCAGAACACATGTAAAGTGATAAAATTAACAACCAAGTCTCACTAAAATAGACATTCAATGTAACATTCTACTGAACTGTGTTAGTACTCATGGTGAAATATGAGAAAGGTTTTGCCAACAAAATGTAGGACAGAGGGTCTGCTCTGTGCCGAATAGTCATGTGTGAAGTTCTAGTTAATCCCCATAGTTTGGAAGAATGGGCCAGGTTTGTAAATGTAAATTGATACTAGTATAGTGCACTACTCACCCACAAGGGTCTCAAGGCGCTTGTATGAATACCGCTGTGGAACCCATCCTGGCTTTCCCTGTGAGGTGTCCACTCCTGGGCACCCCCAAGGTGAAGGCCAGGCATCCTTAGCGTTTTGGGGGCCGTTGTGGAGATTAAGCAAGCTATTGCCCAGAGTTGCAGAGTGGGACTCCATGATTGGAATAGGCACCGAGGCGAGAAGTATCAGGTTCGTGGAATTTTGAGCCCAAGACCCGCCGAGGCGGGGAATTGAACCCTGGTCCCGGGCTAGACCTCTGCATTAGGGTCTCCACTCTAACTATTGTGCAACACTTCTCCACTAGCCACATTTCTCCACTGTGTGAGACCTCAGCACGACCTCCAAATGTGTGAGTGTCACTCGTGATGAGTGACGCTTGAAGGCTCTGATATATGCATGTCCAAATTAATGTCGCTGTCGAGGCACTCAAGGTTGCTTGCATGACAATGCTACAAAGAGTTGATGCATTCACTAATCAGCGGTGTATTGATGACGAGCGTACTATAATATAGGGGCCTATGTGAAGGAGTAGAATATTTTCGAGTAATGAAATGCCCCTCCCCTATTCTTCAGACCAGTAACACCCACTCATTTTTATGATACAATGCAAACTATGTGAGAAATTTCTGGTTCATACTTGGTTGCCCTATCTTAGGAATTAATTGTTTCAAAGATATATTGCTTTATTTTTTGTCAGTGAATCCTTGTTGAGAGAGGATGGTGGATACTGTAAACAAAACACCAAAGCCTGCAAGAGACCGCTATCTTAATATTTAAGGAGACAGTTGTGCTCTTAAACCAGAAACTCAAAACCAAATTAGGGCCTACATTTCAGTCTTGTTCGTGGATATAAAACCGTATTAAATGTAAAGAATAAGCCACGGGCACAGGAAAATTAGAAATAAGCTGTTCCTTCAATTGTCGCTTTGACACATGACCTATGCCGCATTGTCACTGATCTGGTGTATAAAACTCCATGGTATTTACCTCCATTTACTTTGCTATCTAGCACGTTGTGGATTTGAAAAACTGCAAAAAATTATTTAAAAGAATAAATAAGCTGCCCAGTTTAATTGGAAAACTGACTGATATTCTGATATATTCATTGAAATACAGATATATTCTTTGAAATACAGATATATTCATTGAAATACAGACTGTCACTTCCAGTTGTCACCTTTCTGTAAATACTCTTTAGTCCTTTACGTCAGTGTTTGGAAGATGCTCATCTGAAGTGAAGCTATAAATACTTTTTTACAGCAGCAACAAAGTGTGAGGCCCTGTACTTGAACTGTCTGACCCTTAACCCCTTAATTGCTGCCGTCGGCCAACGGTCGTCACGGCCACTACCTCCCCAGTGCTGCGCACGACCGTTGGACGTCCAGTTCAGCACTGGATAATGGACAGCGCAGCACTGGGGAGGTTTGTTTACAAGCTCTAAAGGGGTTAAAAACATTCCCGTCTGTGACATCTGAAATCCCAGGCACCATCGCTTGTTTGTGTGAAATGTATTCACTGCTGGAGCCTGGAGGTGGCGGTTCCGTCAGCAGCCACCAGAGGGCGCTCCATGCCTGCTGATGAAACCACTGAGCTCCAATTGTATGAAAGGAGAAGGGTTTCCTCTTCCGGGTCAGCAGCGGCAGAGACAGCACCAGCAGCGGTGGTGACATCACTTCCGGCCTCTCCCGGTGTGTCCAGCCTGCTGCAGAGGAGGAAGGAGCCCTGTCTGGTGGGCAGTTACCTCCATCTACAGACCCCAGATCTTCACCTGCTCCCCTCAGACCCCAGTTCTGCCCCCACCTCAGACCCCCAGGAGGAGGAGAGAGCCTGGACAGGTTTCTGCTCAGGTAGGAGAGCTGCTAACTCACTTGGTTGGAATTTTTTTATCCATGGTTCAGATTCCCTCCCCCCTGGCATTCACGGTGACGTCAGGAGAGCTGCTGAGGCTGAGTGGGGAGCGGAGGAGGTGAGGCCTGTCCAGGGGTGCAGAGGAGGTGAGGCCTGTCCAGGGGTGCAGAGGAGGAGAGGCCTGTCCAGGGGTGCAGAGGAGACGAAGCCTGTCCTGGGGTGCAGAGTAGGTGATGCCTGTCCAGGGGTGCACAGGAGGAGAGTCCTGTCCAGGGGTGCAGAGAAGGAGAGGCCTCTCCAGGGATGCATTGGAGGTGAGGCCTGTCCAGGGGTACAGAGGAGGAGAGTCCTGTCCAGGGATGCAGAGGAGGTAAGGCCTGTCCAGGGGTGCACAGGAGGAGAGACCTGTCCAGGGGGCAGAGGAGGTGAGGCCTGTCCAGGGGGCAGAGGAGGTGAGGCCTGTCCAGGGGGCAGAGGAGGAGAGGCCTGTCCAGGGGGCAGAGGAGGTGAGGCCTGTCCAGGGGTGCAGAGGAAGGTGAGGCCTGTCCAGGGGGTGCAGAGGAGGTGAGGGCTGTCCAGGGGTGCAGAGGAGGAGAGGCCTGTCCAGGGGCAGAGGAGGTGAGGCCTGTCCTGGGGGGCAGAGTAGGTGAGACCTGTCCAGGGGTGCAGAGGAGGCAAGGCCTGTCCTGGGGGTGCAGAGGAGGAGAGGCCTGTCCAGGGGTACAGAGGAGGTGAGGCCTGTCCAGGGGTGCAGAGGAGGAGAGGCCTGTCCAGGGGGGTGGGGGGCAGAGTAGGTGAGACCTGTCCAGGAGGCAGAGGAGGAGAGGCCTGTCCAGTGGTACAGAAGAGGTGAGGCCTGTCCAGGGGAACGGAGGAGGTGAGGCCTGTCCAGTGGTGCGGAAGGGGTGAGGCCTGTCCAGGTGGGCAGAGGAGGTGAGGCCTGTCCAGGGGTGCAGAGGAGGAGAGGCCTGTCCAGAGGAGGGGCAGAGGAGGAGAGGCCTGTCCAGGGGCAGAGGAGGAGAGGCCTGCACAGAGGAGGGGCAGAGGAGGAGAAGCCTGTCCAGGGGCAGAGGATGTGAGGCCTGTCCAGGGGGTGCAGAGGAGGTGAGGCCTGTCCAGGGGTGCAGAGGAG
This sequence comes from Lissotriton helveticus, assembly GCF_964261635.1. NCBI lineage: Eukaryota > Metazoa > Chordata > Amphibia > Caudata > Salamandridae > Lissotriton > Lissotriton helveticus. Next base: position 765,684 of record NW_027611674.1, read on the forward strand.
GTGAGGCCTGTCCATGGGGTTCTGAGGAGGAGAGGCCTGTCCAGGGGGTGCAGAGGAGGAGAGGCCTGTCCAGGGGGTGCAGAGGAGGCGAGGCCAGTCCAGGGGTGCAGTGGAGGTGAGGCCTGTCCTGGGGTGTATAGGACGCGAGGCCTGTCCAGGGGTGCAGAGGAGGCGAGGCCTGTCCAGGGGTGAAGAGGAGGAGAGGCCGGACCAAGACTGCAGAGGAAGAGAGGCCTGTCCAGGGGGCAGAGGAGGAGAGGCCTGTTCAGTGGTGCAGAGAAGGTGAGGCCTATCCAGGGGAGCAGTGTCTCTCTTCGGGGGACTGGGCATAGCGCCTCGAGGCTCAGGGCGGAGTGAGAGGCACTGTATGGGGTGGAATGAAGTCTGGGCTCCTCTGACCTTAATGAGAATCCTTCATCGAGAGCTCCTGGGAGAAGCACCGAGAGGCCTGTCCAGGGGTGCAGAGGAGGTAAGGCCTGTCCAGGGGGGGCAGAGGAGGAAAGGCCTATCCAGGGGTGCAGAGGAGGTGAGGCCTGTCCAGGGGTACAGAGGAGGAGAGGCCTGTCTAGGGATGCAGAGGATGTGTGGCCTGTCCAGGGGTGCAGAGGAGGTGAGGCCTGTCCAATGGGTGCAAAGGAGAAGAGGCCTGTCCTGAGGAGTGCAGTGGAGGAGAGGCCAGTCCAGGGGTGCAGAGGAGGTGAGGCCTGTCCAGGGGTGCAGAGGATGTGAGGCCTGTCCAGGGGTGCAGAGGAGGTGAGGCCTGTCCAGGGGTACAGAGGAGGAGAGGCCTGTCCAGGGGTGCAGAGGAGGTGAGGCCTGTCCAGGGGTGTATTGGAGGTGAGGCCTGTCCTCGGGGTACAGAGTAGGTGCAGCCTGTCCAGGGGTGCAGAGGAGGTGAGGCCTGTCCAGGGGTACAGAGGAGGAGAGGCCTGTCCTGGGGGTGCAGAGGAGGTGAGGCCTGTCCAGGGGGTGCAGAGGAGGAGAGGCCTGCCCAGATGAGTGCAGAGGAGGCGAGGCCAGTCCAGGGGTGCAGAGGAGATGAGGCCTGTCCAGGGGTGCAGAGGGGGCGAGGCCTGTTCAGGGGTGCAGAGGAGGTGAGGCCTGTCCAGGGGTGCAGAGGAGATGAGGCCTGTCTGGGGTGCAGAGGAGGTGAGGCCTGTCCAGCGGGGTACAGCGGAGGTGAGGCTTGTCCAAAGGGTGCAAAGGAGGTGAGGCATGTCCTTTTCAGGGGAGTTGCAAAGAAGGTGATGCCTGTAAAGAGGTGCAGAGGAGGTGAAGCCTTTCCAGAGGGAGTAGAGGAGATGAGGCCTGTCCAGGGGTGCAGAGGTGATGAGGTCTGCGAAGCTGATGCAGAAGAGTTGAGGCCTGTTCTGCGGGTGTGCAGAGGAGGTGTGGCCTGTCCAGGGGTACAGAGAAGGTGATGCCTGTCCTGAGGGTTGCAGAGGAGATGCCTGTCCAGAGGGAGCAGAAGAGGTGAGGCCTGTCCCAGGTGTGCAGAGGAGGTGAGGCCTGCCCCGGGGTGTGCAGTGGAGGTGAGGCCTGTCCTGGGGTGCAGAGGAGGTGAGGCCTGTCCTGAGGGTTGCAGGGGAGGAGAGGCCTGTCCAGGGGTGCAGAGGAGGTGAGGCCTGTCCAGGGGTGCAGAGGAGGTGATGCCTGTCCTGAGGGTTGCAGAGGAGATGCCTGTCCAGGGGGAGCAGAAGAGGTGAGGCCTGTCCCGGGTGTGCAGAGGAGGTGAGGCCTACCCCGGGGTGTGCAGTGGAGGTGAGGCCCGTCCCGGGGTGCAGAGGAGGTGAGGCCTGTCCTGAGGGTTGCAGGGGAGATGCCTGTCCATGGGGAGCAGAGGAGGCGAGGACTGTCCGGGGTGTAGAGGAGGTGAAGCATGTCCTGTCCAGGGGGTTAAGCGCAGGTGAGGCCTGTCCAGGGGTGCAGAGGAGGTGGTACCTGTTCCTGGCTGGGGGTGCAGAGGAGGTGAGGCGTATCCGGGAGGGGTGCAGAGTGGTTGAGGTCTGTCCAGGAGGATGCAGAGGAGTGGAGGCGTATCGTCTGCTGGGATGAAACCTGCCATGTAGGGGTAGGAGGTGAGGCCTGTCCTGTTCTCTTGGTATGAAGAAAGTGGACCGCCTCAGCCGCTGCTCTCACCGCCCAGAGATGCTCCTTTCCAGACATATCATTTTATTTTAAGAGCTCATAATCCGAGTTTTTGAAAAGTATTTGGAGTTACCTTAGAGCCTCAGATGGCTCCTGACAAAGGCAAACTAGCTAATGTCTCTTTCGTGAGTGCCCTGCCTTGTTTTAAGATGTTTATGTGTCGAATTCTGCTAGTTTAGGTGTTCCTTTGGTAACGCCTCCTGTCCTGGTGATGCAGAATGTCTAAAAGCTTTAATTGTGCTTCCAATTAGTAATTGGTTGCATCCCAATGGGCACACTTACATGGTTCCAGTAAAGGATTACACTAATGTTCAAAATTAAACCAATTTTGCAAAACTAGTTACAAAAGAATAATCTGGCAGATGCATCAAAGTTGTTTGGCGAGTCCTTAATAGCGAATTTTAAGGAATCGCTATTAAAGACTCGCAAAACGGGATGCATGTAGGAATCGCAATATTATTAGCGATTCCTAAAGATTCCTTATTAGCGATTCGGTAATAGCTAATCGCTAATAAGGAATGGCTTTCCCATTCATTCCTATGGGCCTAGAGGCCCATAGGAATGAATGGGAAAGCCATTCCTTATTAGCGATTAGCTATTACCGAATCGCTAATGTTCCGCTATTTCAAGGGTGCCCGGGTGTCCAAAGGACACCCTGTTGCACCCCTGAAATGGACCTGTGCACAAATGTTACAGACACACATGCCCTAAGGGCATGTGTGTGCGCAACATGTAACTTTGAAAAATGCACAAAAGTGCATTTTTTAAAGTTTTAGCAAATTACCACAAAGTTCAACTTCATGGTAATTTGCTCCCCCTATTAGCGAATTCGCTATTTTTTGGGGTTTCATGCATTGCATTTAAGGAATCTCATTTTGGGATTCCTTAAATGCAAGAGCAATTTAAGGAATCGCTATTTAGAGATTCCTTAAATTGCGATTTCTGCATTTGGGATGATGCATCCCAAATGCAAAAATACCGGGAGCCAACGGCCAGATTCTGAGAATCTGCCCGTTTGCTCCCGGTATTTTCTTTGATGCATCTGCCTGAATGTTTATTCCAATCGTTCAGAAATTATATTCATTTCTTTTCATTTCTTTCATGCTCAGTAAACAGAAAAACTGTATATTTTCATATCGAGTTCAGTTGTTAGCTCCAATGCATTTCGGGCGCTGTGCCCTTCATCTGGGAGCGTGTCTAAAGTAAAAGTAACATAGCTAAGTTTTAGATTACATAGACATCACAAAAAATGTATATAAACAATTGTATCAGCCTGCAACAGTGTCCCCATGCTCTATAAAACGTGAAGTGAGACGTGATTTAAACGAGGTGTGTAATTCGGCGCAGTAAGTGAAGAACGCTCTACGAGTGGACAACAAGCGTGTGGTTAAAAAAATGGTGCACCCAATTACTAATTGGAAGCACAATTAAAGCTCCTGACAAAGGCACACATCTCCTCCAAGCATGGAGTTTATTTTTTAAACCACTGTCTTTAGTAAAGTAACCAAGACTACAAACCCCAGAATGCACTTACGTATTACAGGCATGAATATTCGGGGGATTACTCTACGGAAATATTTGGTACTTCCCAGGGCATCGTGGCAGATAAGAGTAGAACAGTTCATGTGCAGGGGTGTTCATTCTCAGGCTCTTTATGCAGATTGTGAGTCCAGTGAGATCTGTGATAATATGAATCTCTCTCAAGGAGATTTCACACAGTTTTATCTGTTTCAGGGAGAAATACAATGAAAAACAGGGGATGCAAGTCCAGCGCCAGAGTTTCTGGTGTCCTTGGATCTCTGGACTGACCCTTCCCTGGTCCTGCAAGAGAGGACAAACCAGGTGTTTAGTCTGGCCTCTCAAAGGGAGCGAGAGCTGGCTCAGTATCCTGGTCCTCCAAGTCCCGTCTCTCATCCTGGTCCTCACAAGGCCCTGGCTCACGTCCTGGTCCTCACAAGGACTTGGTTCACGTCCTGGTCCTCACAAGGCCCGGCTCACGTCCTGGTCCTTACAAGGCCCTGGCTCACATCCTGATCCTCACAAGGCACCGGCTCACGTCCTGGTCCTCACAAGGCCCCAGCTCACGTCCTGGTCCTCACAAGGCCCTGGCTCACGTCCTGGTCCTCACAAGGCCCTGTCTCACGTCATGGTCCTCACAAGGCCCCGGGTCACGTCCTGGTCCACCAGACCCCGGCTCAAGTCCTGGTCTACCAGACCCCGGCTCAAGTCCTGGTCTACCAGGCCCACGCTCACGTCCTGGTCCTCACAAGGTCCACAAGGCCCACACTCACGTCCTGGTCCACACAAGGCCCCAGCTCAAGTCCTGGTCCACCAGGCCTTTGCTCACGTCCTGGTCCACACAAGGCCCTAGCTCACATCCTGGTCCACCAGGCCCCAGCTCAAGTCCTGGTTTACCAGGCTCCAGCTCACATCCTGGTCCTCACAAGGCCCTGGCTCGCGCCCTAGTCCCCACAAGGCACTGGGTGATGTCCTGGTCCACACAAGGCCCTGGCTCACGACCTGGTCCTCACAAGGCCCCGTCTCATGTCCTGGTCCACACAAGGCCCCGGCTCACGGCCTGGTCCTCACCAGGCCCCAGCTCACTTCCTGGTCCTCACAAGGCCCAGCTCACGGCCTGGTCCTCACCAGGCCCCAGCTCACTTCCTGGTCCTCACAAGGCCCAGCTCACGTCCTGGTCCTCACAAGGCCACAGTTTACTTCCTGGTCCTCACAAGGCCCCAGCTCACGTCCTGGTCTTCCCAAGGCACCGGCTAACATCCTGGTCCTCACAAGGCCCTGGCTCAAGTCCTGGTCTTCACAAGCCTCGACTCACGTCCTGGTCCTCAACCGGCCCTGATCACATCCTCTTCCTCACTAGACTCTGGCTGACGTCCAGGTCCTCACCAGGCCAAGCCTGAGAGGGAAATCAATTGGTTGTTGGCCCACAATGCCACCTCAAACAGGAAGCAGACATATGCGAATCAGCTTTAGACTTCTTCCAATAGGGCAGTCCAGCCTGAAGAGCCAATGCAGATCCTTTCTGAACCGGAACACAATCAACCCAAGACTGGTTTCAGCCTATCTGGGCGTTGACTGTAGGGTGCGGCTTCATTCCAGTGGTGCAGCGAGCACGGGACCTATATCTGGGCACTGATTGCAGGGTGAGACTTCATTCCAGTTTTGCAGTGAGCACGGAACCCATACATGGGCACACCTGGCGTATTTATGAATAAGCAAAATGATGGGTGGAATGTTTGAGTTCATCTCTGCCACTGGTAATTACTCTGGGACACATCCCAGCCCAACCTTCTTGTTCTTGCGCTCCGTCACACCTCAACATACAGCCAATCAGAGAGTTTTAGCTAACATTTCTTCCATTGTTGTCTGTTCCAGTAGTCACAGCAGTTCTAACTCCAAGGATCGGCCTGTCTCTCTGCTCCTGATGTTCACCAAACTAACTGAGGCCACGGTGAACAAGCAGCTCACCAAATACCTTAAGTCCCACCAACTTCTGCACAAAGTCCATCCAGGGCTCCAAAAGAGCTAAAGCCACGTGGGATATTAGCGACATTATGTTTGGGGGTGGGGAGGTGGGGCTCTGATCTGATCAGATCTGTCTGCAGCCTTTGCCACCATCTCCCACTCCACATTACTACTGATATTGCAGATGGTGGGTCTTAGGGGAAAGTGCCTGCTTGGTTCTTATCCTTTTTGAAAGATTTGACTCAAGCGGTGGCATCAGCTAACTTCAGATTAACCCCTAAGACAATTACCCCTCCCCCGGCTGGTTTTGAGCCACAATCTTTTCAATCTTTACATGGCCCACATGGCCAGCCTGATCGAGTCATTCGATATCACCTCTACTCGATGATACACAGATCATTAGATTAGAAGAAAATACACCTGATCGAGTCATTCGATAATTGATATCACCTCTACTCGATAATACACAAATCATTAGATTAGAAGAAAATACGCCTGATCGAGCCATTCAATATCACCTCTACTCAAATGTACACAAATCATTGGATTAGAATTAAATACAGATAAAATGGCCAGTAATTTCAGGAGCTGCCACCAGGAAGTTGCTGATTGGATGAGCTCAAACTCCCTGGCGCTAAACAGTGAAAAAAAACAGAAATCGGGGTATTTGGGACTGGAGCCTCACGGCACAAGGGTGGAGGCCGGTTGCTTTGGGAGCTCTGTCCACCCCATTCCATCAGGTCAGGAAACTGGTCGTTTGGTTGGACTTTCATCTGTCCTTAGAAGGATACATTAAAATCACCTGCTCTACAGGCTTCTGACTGCTGAAAGTTATCAGAAAAATACTTCCATTCAACCCCGCTTCATCTAGGAGGGACCTGGTACAGGTTCTGATCCTATCGAGAATGGATTCCTGCATCACCTTATAGGTAGGCATATCTGAATATCGCCTACATAGATAGGCTGGTTCTGAGGTTTATAAAATCAAGGTCGATCTCCAACAAACTGGTCAAATTGCACCGGCTTCCTGTCCTGAAAAGATGTCAATATAAAGCACTTTATGTCATAAATGCTCTACAATCAGGGGGTTAATTCTTATATATCCTCGCTTATTGCCTAGTATCAGCTGGCCAAGTGGTGAGAATCCATCATGCTTTGCTGCGTAAAGTATCTAAGTTTACAAAATCAGAATAGATGGGTGCTCTCTGCCTGTGGTGACTGCAGGTACCTGTAATGGAATGCCCTCTCACCTGCCCTGTGCGTCCAAGAAAACATGAGTTCTTTCAGGAAACAGATCAAAACCTTTCTGTTCATGTTCAGGGGCTGTGGGATTTTGATACTTATGTGCTCATACTAGCGCCAGGACACTTCTTTCCCGAACAGACCACGTGAAAAGGATTATCTCTCTTCTGGATTGGGCACAAGCTACAGGATCTCCTGTTTCGGTAGCACTGTTAGATGCTTAAAAAGCATTTGACAGGGTTTCCTGGAGGTTTCTGTGGGCTACTTTAGTTTGGAAGGGATTCCCTAAAGAATTTATAAACACAATACAGGCATTATACAGTCACCCGAAGGCAGCAATCCGTATTTCTGGGGATCTTTCAGACAATTTAGCAACAACAAGGGGGACCAGACAAGGTTGTCCTTGTTCCCCCTTGTTATTTGCCTTGTACATTGACCCATTTTTAAGTAGACTGGAAAAAACAAGAGGTATCATTCCGGTTAGGATACACCAGGCTGCATATAAAGTGTTTGCCTATGCAGACGATGTCGCTATCGTAACTTCGGATATTAAGAGTGCTTTACCGAAGATAGTGGAATTGGCGGAACAGTTCGGGGGATGTTATGTTACCTTATGTTATGTTAAGTATGTTTGTATAGTGCATGGCTGCCCCAGCAACAGGGTGTCCCAGCGCTTGCAGAATAGTCAAACAGAGGAGTGAGCAGGATAGGTAAGTTGAGCTAGAGAAGCTCGTGCTAAATGGAGGCGAACAGCCAGGTTTTTATTTTTTTCCGGAAGAGCCATTGGTCTTTCGTGCCTCAAGGGGGATGGAAATCCATAGAGCAGGGGCCAGGGATTTGAAGGAACGTCCGCCTGCTCTGCTCTTGCGTACCCTAAGGTGCGGGCAAGGTGAAGGTCCGCAGAACTACGGGCACGTAGAAAGAGCAGAGACCCCGTAGTATTTGGGGGGCCTGGCCATGTAGGATTTTGTGGGTTAGACAGAGTGTTTTAAATTGAATTCTCTGTTTCACCGGCAGCCAGTGAAGACGGCGAAGGATGTGGAGGTGTGGCAGCGTTTGGGTAGGGCAAAAAGAGTACGAGCTGCTGCATTTTGAGCCCTTTGGAGTCTATTCGTGGTCGTAAGGTAAGCACAAGGCAATAGGCCGTTGCAGTAGTCCAAGTGGGATAGGACCAAGGACTGGACTATTACTTGTCTGCTGGGCAGCTCAAAGAAGCCCAAAATGGGCTTAAGGGTGCGTAGGTGACCAAAACAGGTACCAGCCACCTTTTTTGTATGTGACTCAAAGGAGAGAGAGTTGTCCATTAGGACTCCCAGATTCTTAACTTCCTTCTTGGGAATCAGGGGAGGGCCCATCGTCGGGGGACACCACTGGTCGCCCCATTTCTGTGAGTCTCGACCAATCAGGAGCACCTCCGTTTTTGAGGAGTTAAGTTGGAGGCAGTTCTCCGTCATCCAGCGTGAGATGGCTGTGACATCTTCCTGAAATTGTACCTGATCCGATATAGTGTTATTGGAAAAGGTGAAAATAAGCTGCGTGTCGTCAGCATACGAGATCAACTTGATCCCACGTTCTTTTGCTAGCAGGGCCAAGGGGCGAACATACACGTTAAACAGCGTAGGGCTGAGGGCAGAGCCCTGGGGAACGCCGCATTTGAGAGGGAATTTGCTGGATGAATAAGGTGGAGCGTGAATCTGGAAGGAACGATCAGACAGAAAGGATGCGAACCATGCCAAAGCCTTGCCCCAGACCCCGATCTCCCTGAGACGTTTGAGTAAAATCTCGTGGGAGACCGTGTCGAACGCCGCACTTAGGTCGAGCAGGATCAAAGCTGAGGTGTGTCCAAGGTCCTGTGATGGCCTTAGTTGCTCCGTGACTACCAGGAGCACAGACTCTGTGCTATGGTTTGCCCAGAAGCCGTTCTGTGACTCATCAGGATCCCATGTGCTTCCAGATATTTGGTCAGGGTGGAGTTCACATGGGCCTCCATCACCTTGGCCAGGTATGGTAGGAGGGAGATGGGTCTGAAGTTTTCTGGCAGGGAGGGGTCCAGGGTGGGTTTTTTTAACAGGGGGATGACTTTGGCATGTTTCCAGGATCTGGGGACTGTGGAGGACTGGAGGGATCTGTTAATCAGTTCCCCGCCTACGAGCAGAATGGAGTCCTGGAATTGCCTGAAGGTATCAGGTTTGACAGGGTCATCGGGTGACCCAGACTATACCTTTATGGCCAGGAGCTCAAGGTCTTTATTGGTCATGAGCGGGAGAGTTGGGAGGGAGTAACGGGAGTCCAGCTGGTCAGGGGGTTCGGGGGGTCGGCCGGGTAATGGGGAGGGTCCACTAGTATTCAGCAGGTTATAGATCCCCTCTACCTTATTAATAAAGAAGCAGGCCAGATCTGCACATTGGGAGTTGGAAACTATTGTACTGTTGGTTCCCTCTGTTACTTTAGTCATATCTTTAATTAGTGAGAAGATAGTTTTGGATGGGTTGGGACTGATTTTAATCATGTTCGTATAGAAAGCAGCTTTCGTTTTTAGGTCTCGCACCTGCGACGCATCGCAAAGCGATGTCGCAGCGAGACCTATTGTTGTCAGCTCTGCTTACAAGGAGCTAAAGGGTGACAAGAGATGGGCACGCGCAGCCTCAGGAACCGGATCAGGTAGCGCGCGCGTTAACCATCTCCTGTCTCCCCTTTAGCTCCATGTAAGCAGACACACACGAGCGCACGCACAGAGACACACACACGCACACACACGAGCACACATACACGCACGCAGACATAGAGACACACCCCCCGCCGCCGCGTGCACACACACACACTTGAGCGCACACACACACACACACACACACACACACAAGCGTACAGAGACACTCCCTCCCCCCTACAACTAAGCCCCACTCACCTCATCGGCGCCACTCCGGACTTCTTCAGCCTCCGCGGGGCTCTCCCTCAGGCATGGGAACCCCGCGTCTCCACTGCTTCTCTGGCCAGGCACTCCGTGGGCGCGGGCTTCTCGTAGAAGACGGAAGTCCCGCCCCACCAAAGGTTTAGTTTTTGCCAGTGCACGCGCACGTCTTGTTGTTGCGCTGTGTGTGACATGCATACCACTGTGTCTCAGAGGAAGCTGGATTGCCTTAAGAAGCTCTCGGACCCAATTCCACAGTAGAGTAACTACTTTCTTTTCACAATGTTTAATAAACATTCTAATGTTTCTAACTCCACACCGCTACTTTAAAGCCGAGCCTGCTCCCACGTCTTTTTCCGCTTTAATTTAACAGAATGTGCTCTCACAGCGTCAAAGCGTAACGGTCTCCGGATTTGCGTCTGGAAGGGGGCGCGCGGGCAAAGCCGCCTTCTTGGAAAAACAAGCCTCTGACGGCACAGGTGTCACTGTTCTCACAGGTGGACACAACAGCGGTTCTAAGTGCTGCTTTTAGCCGGAACCGTCGTAGACATCGCCTAGAGTGAGCGGCTTTGTGGCGCTGGCCGGTCGTCAGGGAACGGGAGGACAGGAGCATCTCAGAAGTATCCTGTTCGGCAGACCTGACCCCGGCGGTACCGGAATCAGAATCCGCAGGGTTAAAAGGTGAACTTGCAGTAAACCTGCCCCCTCCAAGGCCGGGCATTAAATATTCAAGGCCATCTGAGCGGGAGGCTGTTTCGGAGCTGGAGGCTGTCTCGGAGCGGCGCTTTCTCCTGCCAGACCCGGTCTCGGACACTCTCCGTTTCACCGATGCCCTGCCAAAAACCCCATTTAACGCCTTCACTCCTTGCCAGGCAAAACAGCTCTTGGTTGATGCTCGGTGGGTCAATGCACCGGGTACTGCCAGTGTAACCTCCACGGGAAACCACCCCATCCCGGCAATTTGTGTGCTTGGGCGGAACAATCTATTTCGGGAGCGCCTCTGAAAATAGTTAGCAGCACTTTCTTCAAAGCGCTGGACTGAACGCTCTCACTCTTTCCTGGAGCGGGCCTATTTTGATGGGTGGACAGGGTCAACGACCTGGGGATTTATTTTCACCCATAGCGCCCCCCACCCCTCTCTCCTTGGGCTGTGGGAATCTGCGAGCAGGCAGTTGGGTTAAGTGGGGTTTGGTGGCCCCCGAGCTGTCCTCATGAGGGTGTACGTTACTCGGTGTCGGCGGCACTGACTGGGCGGGCGATTCATACACGTTTTGGAGACTGTAGTTTCAGTTCAGAACCTGCCGGGTACCAGGCACACAGACACACCCCATACCACACAGAAACACACACGCACCAAACATTTGACAGACACAAGGATACGAATGAGCACAGACACGCAACAAAGTCAGGCATACACACCCACACACAGGCCACATAAAACACCCAAGCACAGACATGGACACACACCAACACAAATACACCCCATCCATTGACAACAAATGAAAGTGCCACGCACAACACAGGTGCACGCAGTTACACCACAAAGACACACACACATACACACGGACAAATACATATAGTCACAAACCATGCCGAATCACCTACGCATGCAGACATCCCTCATAGAAACACACCGCAAACATTGACAACTGCTTAAATACACCGAGCTACAACAGGTGCACATATATATCACAAAGACAAACGAACAACAACATTTGGCGCACACCTCGCCAGATCTAAACACGCACACACACCAGGTACAGACACACGTAGCCAGGCGTGACAAAGGCACGCACCAGAGCATGCTCACGCACTTCCAACATGTCCACGTAGACTCACCAGACGGTCTTCGTACACCTGCCGACACATCATACACACACACATATCACACACTGCACACTGAATGTAAACACACAAGTACCTTGGCGCAGATCCGTGTCTAAACATGCATCGAACGTGCACGCACCCATGTGCAGGGTCTTAAAAACACAGTCACTAATAATAAAATATAAGTTGTGTTTAGTTATACAGTAAAGAACACACTGGCACCTATAACCATATAGTCACTTCCTTATATTAAGGGCAGACGCATGCATCCCTATAATTTTTATGAGGCAAACACACGTACATAAATAGACAACGACGCAGAGCCACAGGCATGCATACGCAATCATGTTGACTCATGAACAGACACACAGACATCACACTGACAGACACGCAAACACACGCATCCCTGCAAAAGACACACAGCCTCCTGGTAAATGCCCCCTGCCGCTCCCCCTTTGAGGACCTCACTGTTCTGGGGGGGGAGCGGGGCAGAGACACACAGCCCCTCCCAGACAGGCAGAACTGTGTCGGGGACCCCCGAGCAGAGGCCGTTAATAAAGTGACCCCGCACCTGGGCCACTGCTGTAACCCGCAGAAGTGACAGTCGAAACACAGCGGGCGTAACACGCATGCTCTCTCCTCGTGGGGGTGCTGAGAGGGAAGGATTGTTAGGCTCGAATCGTTCCTTTAGTGCCACAAATCATTAGTTAAGGAGGGTGGGTTCTGTTAAGTTAAAATCAAAAAACTCCGGCACCTGGGAGAGGAAAAATGAAAGAACCTCATAAAGCTTTTTTTGTGTTTTCTTTTTTCCCGTGAAAGTGCTCCAGTGACATGTGGGCTCGTGGCAAGAAACTCCGGGGGAACTTTTTAACGCTTCGCAATATCGTCCATCATCTATGTACACTACATTCGTGGCCTTACAAAGGTTTCATTTGCCCTGAGAGAAGTAAGTCAAAGGAGGCCCTGCCCCTCGCTGGATAGTTAAAGACAGCCGTAATTGGGGTGTGGTGAGCTTCTTACACGTAGCCAACACTGCTTCTGCTGCCGCAATTACAACTATGCCACTGCACTACACAGTTCATTTTCCCGCCCAAAATGTACTTTTTAGTCACCGTCATCTGGTCAAAAAATTACGTACCCAATTGTTTAACTGAAATTATTAGATGCTCTAAATCCTGCACAATTTGAAACGACATGCCTAGTGCATACACAGTGATAAACAACACACACAACCACACACACACAACCACACATACACTCACACACACAACCACATACACAACCACACACACAACCACACATACAACCACACACACCACACACACAACCACACTCTCAGTGCACACTTTCACCAGACACAGACACCATCAGTCGCAGTGCACACTTTCACCGGGCACAAACACCACCAGCCTTCAGTGCACGCTTTCACCAGGCACAAACACCACCAGCTGTCAGTGCATGCTTCCACCAGGCACACAGACCACCAGCCGTCAGTGAACGCTTTCACCAGGCACACACACACCACCAGCTGTCAGTGCACGCTTTCACCAGGCACACACACCGCCAGCCTTCAGTACACGCTTTCACCAGGTACACACACCACCAGCCGTCAGTGAATGCTTTCACCAGGCACACACACACCACCAGCCATCAGTGCACACTTTCACCAGGCACACACACCGCCATCCTTCAGGACACGCTTTCACCAGGCACACACACACCACCAGCCGTCAGTGCACGCTTTCACCAGGTACACACACCACCAGCCGTCAGTGCATGCTTCCACCAGGCACACACACCACCAGCCGGCAGTGCACACTTCCACCAGGCACACACACCACCAGCCATCAGTGCACAATTTTTACAGGCACACACACCACCAGCCATCAGTGCACACATCAATTGTTAACACATCCACAATTAACTATTGTAGCAATCGCAGTATGGCGCACTTTACTTTTAGAACCAGTAGTGTACGCATAAATATGCATGTACATCCCCAAATGAGGCACTCCGCGGGGGATCAAGAAATGATTCCAAAGTTAGTAGGTTGCTGCAGGTTTATTTTTCAATGATGGTCATAAGAAGGATTGTCAATGATATTTAAGTCATATCAATGATGGTCAATCAGAGCATACATTCTCAGTGCGAACTCCAATGCATTTCGGGCGGGTAGCCCTTTATCAAGGAGAGCTGAAAGGAAAAGACGGGCCCGTGTGAGCGAGAAAGGTAATGTAAATAGATGACATGTATAAAGTTAAGTGCCGATCAATAAGTGTTAAAATAAGGAGAGGACCTGAAAAACGTGACGAAGTATATATGGGTGAAAAGGAATCGGATGCAGGGATAGGGTTGGGAGGGTGTGACGGGAGTGTAGCGCGAGTGAAGGAAGGCTGGTGGAAAAAATAAAGGAATATCGAGCGGTTCTGCCGGGCACTTACTTTAACGCGGAGGCGGTGGGGACCGTTACTCCGAGAGGTGTGTCTGCATGTTGCAGCTAGGTGAAGTCCGGTGTGTGACAGCGGGTGGAAATACGAGAAAGTGGAGTGAAGGACATAAAGGAAGGGCTAACTAGTATAAGGGAAGGTAAACGAAACGGTGGCCATCTTGGAATGGTGAAAAATGATGGAGGGTGTGGGAGAAAAGGGTAAAGGTGAATGAAAGAATAGATAAAAGAATAAAGAGCAATGAATTACATCGTTCACATAAATGGGATGCAAATGACATGGTTACAAGTGACAGCTATATTCAACACGATCATTAAGTCCGTGCGGCTTAAGTGTCTGTAAGCGATATATCCATTCAAGTTCCCTTCGAAGTAGTAATTTGCGATTGTCAGTCCCCTCTGTTGGGGTGAGGAGTTCCAAAACTACGAATTGTAGTTGGGCGATGGAATGGTGCAGTTCATGAAAGTGCATGGCAACATTGGATTTCTCCTGTTTGGTTCGAATGTTGGATTTGTGTTCGTTCATACGCACTTTTATTTTCCTCTCAGTTTTGCCAACGTACATTTTGCCACAAGGGCATTTTAGTGCGTAAATGAGATTCGTGGAGTCACATGTCGCGCTTACTTGAAGTTTAATGGGATGTCCTTTCATAGGGTGTCTGATGGTGTTGCCCTTTATTATACAGTTGCAGTTGTTGCAATTAAAGCATGGTTGGGTACCTTTATGAACTTTATTGGGTGGTGTTTGTTTAGAAAGAATTTCCTTTAAGTTCTTGCTGCGAGTGTAAGCGAACAATGGAGGAGTTTTGAAACACCCAACCCTTTTATAGTGTCAATTCTCTCTATCCGCACTTTACTTTTAAACATATTCATCTAAAGCGCAGCATGCCACCATTGCTACAAAAATAAATAAATAAATGTTTTGCCTACAATTTAAAGACTTTTGTTGCAATTGGTGTTGCAATATTTAGCAATGCCAAAAGCTCAAACTTAATTAATGCGAGACCTATTTTGCAAATGCTTGTTTTTATGAGTTTGCGGTTTGCTTTAGTAGCAGATCTGTAGGTATTCTTTTGACCAAGTGCGGGGTCTCATAAAAGTACCCTGAGACCTGCAAATTGGCAGGATGTTTCTGCCAATTTAGACTCAGTTCTCTTTTCAGATGTTGTGGTTATGAATGTAGTGAGGGTATGATTGTGTGTGAATGTTGAAATAGATTGTGAGTTACCAGGGGTATGAGGATTGGGATGAATTGTTTTTAATGTCGTATTTACTTTATTATCTGTTATCTCTTTTTTGTATGAACCATGAAACTATTTATGAAATCTACATTGTCAAAATGTTTTTTATGAACTAAGTAATTATGAAAAAAGATAAAAAATAAATAAGCAATAATAAAATGAAAATAAAAAATTCTATATCTTTTGAAGAAAATAAATAAGACTATTTTTGCATTTGTCACCTGTACCATATTGGGAATGTGATATATATTGACATTGTAATACTGTGGCCATTGAGGGAACATTGTTCTCGTTGTTGTACCATTCTTTGCCAACGGGTCATAAGAACGCCTCCAGGCACGCTCAAGGGTTTTGCAGTGCTTTTTTTCTGCTGCTAGCGTCTCTGAGTACCGCGGATGTGATGGCTCGCGTTTGGGCCGGGACATTGTTTTAGGGATGAGATGGTCGAGAGAGTTGTTGACCCACCCTCTGTAGGCTTTATCTGCTTCCTCCAGATTGCTTGGCCAGACTGGGCGCGAGGATTTGAGTCTGGATTCCAGACAGGTAGCATTTAATTTGTACCAAGGGCGCCTCCAGAGGGGGAGGGAGGAGGTCTGCTGTAGAGTGGCTCTTATGCTGATGCAGAAGTGAATGAGAAAATGGTCTGTTCATATAAGCGGAAGAGGGGCATGAACTTTAATTCCCTCTGTATTGGAGAATACAGGGTTTTGCAAATGCCCTGCTCGGTTTGAGGGGTCTTCGACTAGCTGGGTTAGCTGACAGGCTTCCAGGTCATCCAAAAAGTTAGAGATGACAGGGGAGTCGAGACGCTCTAGATGAAGATTAAGGTCACCCAATATGCTAAAATTGGCTGTCTGAAGTGCAAGAGTGGGAATGGTCAGCGTTAGGGATTCTTTAAAAGAGCTCGCCGGCCCGGGAGGTCGGTAGATGAGAAGCCCAGAAAAAGTAAAGTTGTCTGATATTCTGATCTTAAATAGGGTGCATTCACAGTCTGATATAGTAACGGGGGGGAGAGTGCAGGAGTACGTTGTTTTAAATATCACAGCTAACCCACCTCACCTACCTATGGGTCTGTTCTGAGAGGACATCGAAAATCCTGACGGAAGGGCCTGGGCTGGAATGGCCGTCGAGTCACTGGTTAACCAGGTCTCGGTTAGAAAGAGTAGATCTGGTGACTGGTCTATAAGGAGGTCAAATACCTCTTCGTGGTGTTTTACCAGAGACCTACAGTTCAGACTGTATACGTTCAGTTTGGTGGTTATCGGGGGCTCTGATGGAATCTGGGGAGTCTCCGTGGCCCTGAACCCACATTTATACTCGGGGTATAAACTGAATGTCTCCAAAACTCAGTTGATTCATTCTGAAGTGGGTCGACCAAAAGATTTAAATTTTTCTCCAGATGCTCTCTATTTGGGTATTAAAATATCAGCAAAAATAGATGACATAGTGCGGCTGAATGTAGATCCTATTCTAGATTCAGGAAATAGAACACTGGAAAGGCTAAATAATCTTCATTTATCTTTATACGGTCGTAGCAATGTTTTAAAAATGTTAATTTTTCCGAAATGTTTGTATTTATTTCGAACTATCCCTCTGCTTTTTCCAACTTCTATTTTTTCTTAGAATTGATAGACTTTGTTCTAGGTTTCTTTTGAGCTATCATAGGTCTAGGAGAGCAATGAAATGGTGTATACTCCGTAGAGCTAGGGGAGGTTGGGGGATCCCAAATTTTTGGTTGCATTATTGGGCGGTAATGTTAAAATGTTACCTTCAGGATGTAAATATTGAAGAATCAGTTAGCCCCTCAATCTATTAAATGGTATTGGATAAGGAAGCCAGCCAATGCTTAGAGAGAATAATTGAGCCCAGTTATTAAAAAAAAGAAAATTTTACATTTTGATGACGGCTTTTCGAATCTGGAAACAAATAAAAAATAAAAAGGTGTAGTCGCAGCAGGGAATGTACGAAAGCAGTGGGAATAGTGAAGGTTAGTCATGAATACGAGTGTTTTTCACTCCCCATCTTGTGCAAAGTGCCAGTGGGTGGGTCAGTTCAAGACTAAGGGCCAGATGTAGGTAATCCAGATTTACCGATTCTAAAATACTGAATTTTACCGATTCGGTATTTTAGAATCGGTAAATGGGATGTTGGTATTCATTCGGTAAGTATTACCGGATCGGTAAGATTCTGTAAATACAATACTGATTCGGTAAAAGAGGGAACACATTGAAGGGTGGCAGGGTGTCACTTTGACACCCTGTTGCACCCCTGAATAGTGTATGGGTGCATATGTGGCACACATACATGCCCTAAGGGCATGTATGTCTGCCACATGGCACTGTAATAATTTGCAAAAAATTGCTTCTTTTGGGGTTGTTGATATTTACCACCAACTTGTAGTTGGTGGTAAATAACAAATCCTAAAATGGGAAAAGCACTCATTTGAGTGCTCCCTACATTAAGGTTTCGGTAATTTACCGAATCGGTATTTAAGAATTCGGTAATTTACCGATTCCTTAAATTACCAATTCAGTAAATTATTGAATCCTTACATTAGGCCCCTACATCTGAAAAGCCTAATACCGGTCGGTAACGGCCAAAATTCTGTAATTTCTGCCATTACCGACCGGTATTAGGCTACCTACATCTGGCCCTTAGTTATTTTTTTTGTAACCTAGCTACTTCATTACTCTTGGCCCTTCTTTAAACAGACATGTATTGGAGCTGGCTGCGTGCTTAAGAATCACACCACAGGCTGCATATGTACATGAGAATCATAAGTGTTTGTTTTATTAAACATCTTTTTCATCTGCTATTGTGTTGTACAAACTGTGAAGAGTTCATTTTTTGAAATCGGGGCTGCATTGTGACAGGCGTTACCAAACCAGAAACAACCTTTGTCTGCAATTGTTTAAGCAGTTCTTAAATAATTAATTATTAACTTCTTTCGAGTGGTAGATGTATTCAACTTTGGTATGTGAAATATAAAACGTGTCTTTGTAACTGCCCCGCAATGACGTCGGGAATAACACCAATTCATCAGAACATCAGAAAAACTATTCATTCCTTGGCTAGGATTTTGTTTCCTCACACCGAGGCTCATCTAAAAGGTGAGTGAATGTAAACTGTCAGGCCTCGTTTTTTTAAAATCATGTTTTTAAAATATTTTCTTCTGTTTGATATGGCTCTGTCTTTGAATTTGCCCCCATGCGTGTCTATGCACGCAGGAAGCCGTTGAACATGGACTCTACGGGTATCACTTGTTGTGATGTAGTATGTAGGATCTGTCTCTGTGTAGCGTGTGGTAGTAGCGGAAGGCCTTATCGTAATGTAGAGTAGGTGTGGTCTGTCTGTGTTTTGGTGCAAGGCATCAGTAGGAATGACGAATATGAGGCAGGAGTCCAAATAGTGGGATTACACTCTCAAATTTGCTTGAAAATGCACCATTTGCACCCTCCGTAGGTGGTTCAGTTTTGCTCGCTCGCCACAGTGAAGTACAACAATTGTTTTATGCCTCACCACTTTCAAATGTCACCAGCCGCCACTGGGAGAAAGCCCAGGTACCTCTAGTTTTGAAAAGCTTCCTGCACGGGATGTTCAGATACAGTGGTTGAATTAAACCTTGGAGCAGCACTTGTAGTGTTGACTTCTGGAGTCTTGTAGTGTGTGCTGAATGCGGTAGGACTGTCTCAATGCTCTACGGAGCTCATAAAATCCAGACTCTCCTTCATCTCAGAGCTTGAGCTCTGTGGCATGACCAGTAGAACTGCAATAAAGAAGATGACCTAGACCAGTCTACCTCTCCCGACCTCTCCCGACCTCTGAACTGATCATTGAGGTAGGAAGATCTGCACAGGGCACAGCTGATAGATGACCAGCCTGGGAGGAAGATCTCCACAAGGCGCAGCTGGCAGAAGTCCACCCTGGAAGGAAGATCTGCACAAGGCGCAGCTGACAGAAGTGCGGCCTGGGAGGAAGATCTCCACAAGGCGCAGCTGGCAGAAGTCCACCCTGGAAGGAAGATCTGCACAAGGCGCAGCTGACAGAAGTGCGGCCTGGGAGGAAGATCTGCAAAAGGTGCAGCTGACAGAAGTCCTGCCTGGAAAGAAGATCTGCACAAGGCGCAGCTGACAGAAGTCCTGCCTGGAAGGAAGATCTGCACAGAGCACAGCTGACAGAAGTCCTGCATGGAAGGAAGATCTGCACAAGGCGCAGCTGACAGAAGTGCGGCCTGGGAGGAAGATCTGCAAAAGGTGCAGATGACAGAAGTCCTGCCTGGAAGTAAGATCTGCACAAGGCGCAGCTGACAGAAGTCCTGCATGGAAGGAAGATCTGCACAGGGCGCAGCTGACAGAAGTCCTGCCTGGAAGGAAGATCTGCACAGAGCACAGCTGACAGAAGTCCTGCCCGATGGAAGATCCGCACAAGGCGCAGCTGACAGAAGTAAATTATTGGTTGTGATGGATTCTCTATAAGTACTAAATGACTGATATTGTTGAATATGAAATTATATGAATCAACGTTTGTTTGCCTTTTCTGCGCTTATAATGTAAAGGACGGGCCTTACAGTGAACCCCTCGCTCTGTTTTACACAAAAGCCCCGGAAGGAGCTGCATCTTACAGAACTTTATCTACTTTAGGAAGAAATAAAGACTTGCTTTTTAAAGTTGTCTTCCATGGCCAGAACCAGGCTCTGTAAGCTGCACTAGTTTCAGGGAGATGGACAGATGTTATGGCAATAGGAAACCCCCCTCAAACCCCAATAATGTTCCAATCTTCCAGGTTAAAAGAAACCAAAATGCTTGAACCAAGGGAGCTGTTGAAAGTGTCAAAGGTGACTTATGACCAGCGAGGTAAAGACAGGAGTTGGTATTTGAGATGATCTTAAGCGAATCGGAAAGAATAAGAAGAAGTGTGTAAATGGAGTTGCTTTTGTTGTATACTTCATGAAGAGTTACTGGAAATTCTGCAGCCCAGCCTGATCCAGCTCTTTTTCTAAAATCTATTGATGTTTCAATGAAATCTTGACCATATGCGTCTTTCTTAAGCAAAATCTCAAGCACTTGGGTGCCCCGTGAGCGCCTTTACTTTGCTCAGTTACTCTGTGAACACTGGTAAATCACCTCCTTTTCAGACATTAATAAGATATCACCTGGTCAACAGAACCTTTAGTTAAATATTTGTGTATGATGAAATATTTCTTGCTAATTTTTAAAGGCGGTAAAGAAGAAGAGGGAGATTTACTAATATTTTGCGCCGTATTTGCATCACAAAAGTGGCACAAAACAGCGCAAAATCTTTTTTTCCTAATTTACTTTCCAGCGTTAAACTTTTTTAGCGCTGGAAATAATGTAAAAGTAATGTGAAACAGCGCATAGCACTGCTTCGCATTACTTCACACATTGGGACCTGCCAAGGGGGGTGCTTGGGGGTTCCCGTGCTACCATCCAAGATTTCTCATGCTAAACCCATATGACCAAAATCAGTAGATTGGGTTTAGCGTGAGAAAACTGCACCCTTTTAAACAAGACACAAGGAAGGAGAAATGAATTAATTTCTCCTTCGTTTTCTGACTTTGCATGCGTGGTGCACTGCGCAACATGCATACAAAGTGGGAAAAGCCTTCCCTCGTGTCTGACATAGTATTTTGTACAGGAATGGTGTCCTTCCTGTACAAAACCGATGCTGGACTCACACACACACACCCTAGTGCTCTGGTGCTAAGGTGTGTGCTTGATGCAGGGCCGCTGTAATCAGTGCCGACGCAAGGGAAAGGGAAGGAGAGAGCCATATCTTTGAAAATATGGTGCTCTCCTGCCTCTGGGGGGGACTGCGCTGCATTGCATGGAGATTTGGTAAATCTCCCCCGAAATCTCTTTTACAACTAGTTAAACATTGGAAATTCTCATTACATTATGTTTCAATTCAGTAATTTTAAATATCTTTACATCCAACAGAAAACAAGCCTTGAATGTATGAAATGACCATCAATAATGAAGAGAATGCTGTAAATCTTCAATCATACCAGAAATAATGAGCTACGGTATTCAGGAAAACATCAGTGCAGTCGGCGACAGGGGAACCTGCACACAAACTGACAGATCCCGGATGAAGTATCAAGGGCAGTTCAGTGATTGCAAGAGTCGGAGCTGTGTACCTCCACACCACAAGACGAAGAAATGACCTTAGGAAACTTAAGGCAACAACGATAACAAATCACCTCCTATATAAACAAGTGCCTAACACCAGCTTTGATCATGGGATCGGTATGATGTGATTACCACAGTGCTCTGTTTTCTAAAATGATGACAAGCCATCATTCCGTGCTCTAGGAGAATTGTAAACTCTTTCTGGCCAAACCACAGTAACCAGAGAAGAGCACAACAGAGCAGAGCCAGACAACTGACGGGTAAAGGAAAGAGGAGGTCTTGGATCTACAATACAACAGACTGTTCCGATTTGCACCGGCCAGAAGGAAGATACAACTTTACCCGCAAGCGTGCATTGCCATAATCCAATCTAAAGGCACAATCGCCTACAAAGACAGGTTCTACATATTAGGAGTGTGGCAAATATTTGGTGGCTATCGCATTTTATTGTTAAAACAGAAATCAAACGTGCAAAATACTGCACACATATAAAGTGTGTGAGAAAAACACAAGTGCTTTATCAGCCATGTCGGCCCATCAGGAAATGCAGTCATGGGATGTAGACAAATATATACCCGACCCACAGACACTAACCAAGAAAGAAGAATCATACACATGCAGCACGAGCTTTAGTTTGACATCACTACTCAAGCTTCATCAGCACACG
Organism: Lissotriton helveticus; assembly: GCF_964261635.1. Taxonomy (NCBI): domain Eukaryota; kingdom Metazoa; phylum Chordata; class Amphibia; order Caudata; family Salamandridae; genus Lissotriton; species Lissotriton helveticus. Next base: position 787,795 of record NW_027611674.1, read on the forward strand.
TACACAGGGGAAAAGCCATTCAAGTGCAGTGAATGTGTCAAGAGCTTTATTAGGTTATGGGAACTACAAATACACCAGCGAACACACACAGGGGAAAAGCCATTCAAGTGCATTGAATGTGGGAAGAGATTTAGTCAGTTATCAGTCCTAAAACGTCATCAGCGAACACACACGGGGGAAAAACCTTATCATTGTGGTGAATGTGACTGTAGTTTTCATGACTCTTCAGCATTAAGGGTTCATCAGCGAACTCACACAGGAGAAAAGCCATTCAAGTGCAGTGAATGTGCAAAGTGCTTTAGTCGGTTATCACACCTTCAAATACATCAGCGAACACACACAGGGGAAAAACCATTCAAGTGCAGTGAATGTGTAAAGAGCTTTAGTCAGTTATCAGATCTTGAAAGACATCAGCGAACACACACAGGGGAAAAACCATTCAAGTGCAGTGAATGTGCAAAGTGCTTTAGTCACTTATCAAGCCTCCAAAAACATAATGGAACACACACAGGAGAAAAACCATTCAAGTGCACTGAATGTGAAAAGTGCTTTAGTCTGTTATCACACCTTCAAAGACATCAGCGAACACACACAGGGGAAAAACCATTCAAGTGCAGTGAATGTGCAAAGTGCTTTAGTCGGTTATCACACCTTCAAAGACATCAGCGAACACACACAGGGGAAAAACCATTCAAGTGCAGTGAATGTGCAAAGTGCTTTAGTCACTTATCAAATCTTCAAAAACATCAGGGAACACACACAGGGGAAAAACCATTCAAGTGCACTGAATGTGCAAAGTGCTTTAGTCGGTTATCACACCTTCAAATACATCAGCGAACACACACAGGGGAAAAACCATTCAAGTGCAGTGAATGTGCAAAGTGCTTTAGTCAATTATCAAACCTCCAAAAACATCAGCGAATACACACAGGGGAAAAACCATTCAAGTGAAATGAATGTGGGAAGAGATTTAGTCAGTTATCAGTCCTAAAACGTCATCAGTGAACACACACAGGGAAAAACCTTATCATTGTAGTATCACACCTACAAAAACATCAACAAACACACACAGGGGAAAAACAATTCAAGTGCAGTAAATGTGCAAAGTGCTTTAGTCAGTTATCAAACCTTCATCGTCATAATCTAACACACACAGGGGGAAAACCATTCAAGTGCAGTGAATGTGCAAAGTGCTTTAGTCGGTTATCACACCTTCAAAGACATCAGCGAACACACACAGGGGGAAAACCATTCAAGTGCAATTAATGTGTAAAGAGCTTTAGTCAGTTATCAGACCTGAAAAGTCAGCAGTGAACATACACGGGGGAAAACCCTATCATTGTAGTGAATGTGACAGTAGTTTTTGCAGCTCTTCAGCATTAAGGTATCATCAGCGAACACACACAGTAGAAAAACCATTTAAGTGCAATGATTATGGGAAGAGCATTAGTCAATCATCAGAACTACAAAGACATCAGCGAACACACAGGGGAAAAACTATATGATTGCTGTGAATGTTTGAAGAGTTTTAGTCAGTTATCAATCCTACGAAAACATCAACAAACACACACAGGGGGAAAGCCACTCAAGTGCAATGAATGTGGGAAGAGCTTTAGTCGATTATCAAACCTCCAAACACATCAGCGAACACACAGAGGGGAAAAACCCTATCATTGTGGTGCTTGTGACAGTAGTTTTCGCTTCTCTTCAGTATTAAGGTATCATCAGCGAACTCACACAGGAGAAAAACCATTCAAGTGCAATGAATGTGGGAAGAGCTTTAGTCAATTATCAGACCTACAAACACATCAGCGAATACACACAGGGGAAAACTATATTATTGCTGTGAATGTTTGAAGAGCTTTAGTCAGTTATCAACCCTACGAAAACATCAACAAACACACTCAGGGGTCGTGGACTTGGGTCAGCGGACTCGATAATTCTCGCTTCGGTGCCTGCTCTAATCAGGGGTCCGACTCGGCAACTCTGGGCATTAGCTTGCCTAATCTCCGCAACGGCCCCATCAACGCCGGGGATGCCTGGCTCCACCTTGGGGACTCCCAGCAGGGACCATCCACGTTTTAAACTGGCAAGAATGGGCGCTCGTTCTTTCTCCTGTCTTGCCCCTAAACTGTGGAATTCTCCTCCTGCCCCACTAAAACTCGAGCCTTCCCTTTCGTAAAAAGCTTAAAACTTTGCTTTTCCCTCAGTGATGATTGCCTGACCCTACCACTACTACCTTTTTGCTGGCGCCGGGAGACCCCATGTGGGTAGCTGTGCGCATTACAAATTTAGTTACAATACAATACAATACATCCCACAGGGAAAGCCAGGACGGGTTCCCCAGCGCTTTATACAGCGCCAGGAAACCGACGGGTACCAGTGCGCTTTACAAGCTCAAATAAATTTACATTTACAAAGCCACTCAAGTGCAATGAATTTGGGAAGAGCTTTAGTCGACGATTTGAGCTACAAAGTCATCAGCGAACACACAGGGGGAAACATAGAAGGGCACTGAAAGTGAGAAGGGCTTTTGTCAATTTTCGATCCCACACAGCCCTCAGTGAATACACTCCTTCATTTAACTCACATGGAAATAATTCTAGATATGCAGAGATTCCGGAAAGAAGTTAAGAACATCAAAAATAATATTGACCCATCTGAGGACATAGACAAGAGCTGAACAGTGCATTTATTGTGAGAGGAATGAATTACGGAAAAAGATAAAATTCAAATTGTGTAGGACATTGAAATACCAGGTGATAGATGACCCGAATAGCAGTAAAGAAGAAAAACAGATAACAGTATTTGCAGAATTATAAAAGTGTTTGTTTCCAGTGATTGTTCACTTCCGTACACATAGCAAAGTGACATTATGTACCAGGATACACAGTGGGAGCAGAGCACAATGTGGATTAAAAGAAAAGAAACATAGTTGATTTTTATTTGGTGAAGAAGAGAAACAAAGAAAAACATTCAATCGCACCTGACCACACTACCTGTAAAAGCAACACTGAACAATACTGGGACTAACAGTGGTCTTTCCAGCTAACTTGTCGGATTAGTGATAGAACCTATAAACCCAACACACCCAGAGTGGACATGTTGTCAGGGCTCTGGAGATGGAAGCTTCATTGGTAAAATGCATGTATTACTATTAACAAATGCCACTGCAGTATATGTAATGAAATAAGCACAGGTATAAAAGAGCATATACCTTGTTTTTAGGTAACGTTTGCTGCATCTTATACAAACTGTTTCAGTTGATGGGTCAGCTCGTGCCTCGCGCCTTATTACTAAGTGCGACCCGTGTCTCCTCTCTGACTTGGCTCTCTCTATTCATTTTGTGACTTGCCAAACTCTACTTTTTACCAGAATTGAGCCATTGTCAGCATTAGACTCTGTTTGAAGAATGTGGTGAAATAGCGAAATCCCACATCGAAAGCATATATGTGTCACGACAATCAGTTGCACTGCCAGCAACTCATCTTCCACACTTGATTGTCCCTTGTCCTCAAATCTTCTGAAGGATTTGTCGTATGAATGCCAGAAGTGGCAGGGACATTCATGAAGCTAACGCTAACAGGAGTGTGTGGGAGATAGAGAGGGAGAGAGATCCAGAGAGCGAGAGAGACAAAGAAAGGGGGAGAAAAAGAGAGAAATGGAAGGAGGGGGAACGGCACGTTATTTGTACTCACCTAAAAATAGAAGAAGCAGCCGAACACATGTCAATATGTGACATCACCAGAGAAACGGTCTGAACACCTGTGAATTTATATGTTTATTTTTAATACCTATAGACCCATGTCCTGCCAATAAACAGGGCACAAGTAAGGAAAATAGGTGAAGGAGCCCATTATCATATGCAAATCACAGTGACGTCACATGTAGTGACATCACAAGAAGTGATGTCAGGCCCTTATAATAATGTTTACGTGAAAGGTCGACGGCCTGTTTTAAAAACAAGAAACAAGAAACATAAAATAATGTAAAAATATGTTTTTGGTTTCAGTGTTTTTCCCACTATCAGTTTGTAATTAAACTCGGAAATGACTGAAAGTATAAATATTTTTAAACAGATATGTGGAACTTGGAAATTAAATTTTTAAACAGTTTTTAGCGAATAAATAAAATGTGCTTTTAATTTGCGCTTGTTTCCTGACGGTATTCTTTATCCAGCCCCTAAGCCCCAAAGTGTTTCACATTTACAATGTATTAAGCAATAGAAGGGCTAGTTTTGTCAAGTTCTCTGTTCCTCTCTTGCGCCACTCACACAAACAAACACTCAGAGGCATGTGTCTGCAGTGCTGGGGCACAAAGTAACAATCACCAGTTGCAGGCTAAGGAGCTAGGTGTAACTGAGTCCCGTTTCTAGATAATAGTAGGGGGACCCCTTCAAACTGTGACTACCCCCCGACTTGTGCCGTGCTGGTAAAGCAATAGTGAAATTGAGTAATTTATGATGAATTGAAATGAGAGAAAGAGAAGAAGAGAGCGAGGTGCAGGATGTATTAAAGAAAATGAAAAAAAGAGACACAAGACTTTACCCTGTTCTGTGTACTAGCACTTTACGTAAACAAGTTGTGTTGTGCGTTGTGAACAGGCTGTCACCCCCTTTGTATGTAAATGAGCTTCTGTGATCAGACACCCCAGGCTCCCATCTCTTCTAGCGTGGATGATAATGTGAGCACTGTAAGGTAATCACAAACTAGGGCTTTATTGAGACACAATCGGCTTCCAGGTGTCACAGCTGTGGTTAGGTAGTTCTGTACTAGTTTTTTTATTTACTTTAATTTGCAGCAATTCTCCAGGTTACTTTTTCTCAGTATCACGCTTCAAGTCGCTCATAGCTCTCCATCAGTTAAACGTGAGGTTTGATGTAGGATTTGTTGTAAGTGTTCCTAGACCATGTTCCAATCCCTTTGTCCTCGATTTGTCGGCATGGGTTTTGTCCACACACTGGTCTCGGATGGGCCTTCTCAAGGTAGAAGGCGCTGTAATAGGAATAATAAATCATGCAAAATGTCACTGCCCCTCCCTTCTTGTTGACATCTCCAGGAGTTCCTCCTCTCTCGTGGCTGAAGTGGAAGAAGGTTTCCACACATTATGCTCGTGTCTGTGGCACTTCCTTAAGTGCAGAGAGGAAAGCCTCATTGTTAATGCATTGTTTGGGCTCTGAGGGACAAGAATTCTTTGAACACCTTCCTGAACTCTCTGATAGTGACTCCGACACTCTTAATGAATACGAGATCTGCTTCAAAAAGTTGGACTTGCACCACCTCCCCAAAGTGAGTACTGTCCTTGAACGATATCACTTCGGGAGAAGGATGCAAAGGCAGGATAAGTCGGTCGAACAGTACATAACTACCTTGCACAAATTGGCTTCCACGTGCAATTTTGGTGCTGCTTTAGAGGATTGCTTAAGAGATTAGTTTATGTTAGGATGCGCCCTCGACAAAACGAGACATGCCCTGTGGCAAAAAGACACACCATCGCATCAAGAAGTGCTGACCATAGCCAAAAGTCACGAGCATTCAAAAGTGTGTGTTGATATTATACGCAAAGACAGTTCAGGTGATAAAAAGGAGAACATTAATGTCAAGGTATTGGTGGATAGATTTGTTAAACAATAATTGTGCACCACTTCAAAGCCCTTTCACACAAAGAATTTTCAGAGGAAGTGCTTCAGGTGTGGCAACTCTGGCCATATGGCCAACTTTCACCCGTTGCGTGCGTCGGACGGCCCCCTAACGTCACAGTGGGCATGTGCGGAGGACGACTAGGGGCTGTCCGAACTGCACCCACTCATTATTATGCCTGCACAGCAGTGAAATTCGCACCACAGTCAACGGGTTAAGGACTGCCCAGGCTGGAAGGCCATGTGCAAAACTTGTGAGAGAAAAGGTCACATCTCAAAGAGCTACAGAACGGGCCACGGGCATAAAAAAGTCAGGGAAGTTTATCTTTATGAAGAAGATTTGGAAGGAATCAATGTTATCCCTGTCACAGGGAATGCTAGAGATGGCCCTCAGGAGCTAGTTTTGATCAATGATGCTCCAGTGAGCATGCTCTTCGACTTTGGGGCCAAGATACCGCTAGTCCCCAAAACATTTTATGAGTGTAATCTGCTGGGCAAACTCACCCTGTTGAAGCCAGACATTAGACCAAAAGGTTAAGGTATGGTGACTATTGAGTTGCTGGGTTATTTCTGGGGCACAATTGACTTCAAAGGGAGAGTCATTCCTGGTAAAATCTATGTCTCGATGAAGCGGGACTCGCTCATAAGTTGCTTCCATCAACGTGATCTACATATCTGCCTTTATCCCAATGAGATCTGTCTGCCTAAAAGAATTACCACCAGTTAGGATTGTTAGTAATGCTAATCAAAACTGGATCAAGGAATTCCTTGAGGTCTTTGCTGGTGGACTGTTTTTGTTTCAAAAACTATGTACATTGGATAAAAGTCAAATCTAACTCTGTTCCAAAAACAGCTAAGGTCAGAAATGCACCTCTGTAAGTAAGGGAGAGCATGAAAGTTGAATTAGGCAATCTCTTAGCCAAGTTTATCATTCAAGAAGTTGAAGCAACGGAGTGGGTCTCTCCTGTTGTTATGGCCCGCAAAGCCAATGGGGAGGCTAGGCTCTGTGTCAGCTTGAGGGAGCTCAACAAGGCAGTTATTGTTGATCATTATGCTTTCACCCACATAACTAAAATGCTGTGTTCTCTTGAGTGGGCAAGGCATTTTTCTTCCTTGGACTTGACCTCCGCCTATCACCAGGCCTGTTTTCAGTCCTCTTCAGAACATTCAGAGCATTCACTCCTCTTCCCAGGACCTTACCTCGAGGGTAACACCCTTTGGTACCTTTAGGTTTCTAAGAATGCCTTTCGACTGATTTCTGCAGCCTCAGTTTTTCAGAGGCGATGAAGGGCATTCTTGGAAGCCTTCAGGATGTCAAGGTGTACCCAGATGATATGCTCATCTTTGGTGTGGATCTTGAGGAACATAATGGGAGGCTGAGGTCAGTATTGAAGAAGTTATGTGATGCTGACCTCACCCTTATTGCTGACCAGTGCAAATTTGATGTCAAAGAAATAGAGTACTTAGGGCATTTTGTGTCCGCTGCAGGCATCAAACCCAAAGACTCATTAGTAAACACCCTTTGTAATTTGCACACACCTTTGAACAAAGAAGAGTTTGTAAAGTTTCTAAGCATGGCTGAATTTTATCACAAGTTTGTTCCAAACTTTGCAGGGAAAACCTCTTGTTTGAGGTCTCTCCTCAAGAAGGGAGGCCATTTGTTTGGTCCAAGGGCTGTGGGGAAGAGTTTGAGTGCATTAAGAAACATCTGAATGAAACACCTTGTCTAGGACGTTTTGACCCCACAAAGGAATCTTATCTCATCATTGATGCCAGCTCAAAGTTGTTAGGAGCAGTTCTTTTGAAAAAGGTTGATGGGGAGGTTAAAATGATTATTTTCCTCTCTAGGCCCTTGAGGAGTGCTGAATGAAACTGTTCTTTTGTGGAGAAAGAAGCTCTGGGTTTTTCCTGGGCAGTGCGCAAGCTGAGAAAGGATTTGTGGGGGAAAAGGTTCAGAATTCGTACTGACCACAAACCTCTTAGGGAGGTCTTCTCCAAGAAAGGCATTGACTCTGTCTCCCATGGGATACGGAAGTGGGTTGTGGCTCTACAGTTCTGGCACACTGTCTGTCAAGACTCGTGGTGTCGAGTATGAAATGACAGATGATGTTGAGAGGTTTGGAGGTGAATAATTGGAGGAAGGAATTAATTTGTGTGTGATTAGCGAAGGGTTGATTTCAGAGAGAGAGTGGAGGGATCATCACATGTTCGATTTAGACTTGCAGAAAGTCCTCACCATGGTCAAAGGTGGTTAGTGTGAGAAGAAGGACTGTGAGGAGGTCCTCGAAGGCTTCTGGCAAGTTAGGGATGATCTGGCGGGGGAGGATGGTCTCCTCGTGTGTGGTAGTAAGTTGGTTGCACCCCTTGCACTAAGGGATAAGCTAGTAAAGAGTACTCGCACCTCGCACATAGGCATTGCCATGACAAAGCAAAGTATCAGGTAAGAATATTGGTGGCCTGCCATGGATGTACATGTAGAGAGGTTGGTGCGTGAATGTGCTGAATGTATGTGTTATGACAGGATATTGAAGTGCAGGACGCAACCCATGGTTATTAGGGAACAGGCTACTGGTCCGTGGTGGACACTTCTATAGATATTTTGGGACCTGTGAAGTTGAAGACTCAGGATCTCTATTTGATCGTGTGTATTGATATGTTTTCCCATTGGCCTGATATCAAAGGTGGTTTACTCCGTTGAGTCTGGTGAAGTGATTGAGTTTCTAGAAGAGTTATTTGAACGTGAGGGTTTCCAGTTAACACTCTTGTCAGACAATGGTGTTCAGTTCACAACCTTAGTCATGGAAGAGTTTCTGAGTTCCAGGGGGATCAAGCATAAGAAGGCGTCCCTGTACCATCCACAAAGCAATGGTGTGGTGGAAAGGTTTGTCAAGGTTTTTAAAGAGACTCTGCAACAAGCTGTTGTCTGTGGTGAAAGTCGGGAGTTGGCCATGAGGAAGTAGGTTAGCGAGTATAGGTTCACTTCTTGTTCGTCCACTGGTGAAACTCCCTTTCGTTTATTTAAAGGATGGGTCCCCAACATGGAGGTCACTCCGTTGTGGGTAACGGCCAAAAGAACCTTAGTGGATGAAAAGGTGGGTTTTAGAACTGGGGGTCTCTAAACGGCAATGGCTTGCACCTTTGTCCAAATAGGGACCCTTGATTCTAGTCAGAGTAAGGGGGTGACACTCCTAAAATAACCCCTGCTCAACCCTGTGGTAGTTGGCACGAGCAGGAAGGTTTATCTCAGAGGCACTGTGTGAAGCATTTGTGAACACATACAGTAATACAGGGAAAACACTACAGGTGTACACTACACAGGTTTTATAAAAATAAGTATTCTTAATATAGACTTAACACAAGACTCAAACGACAAAAATCCACAATACTGTAAGCAGAAATAAGATGGTGGAAGTAGCTCAAAAATAGGTTATTCACTTAAACGCAGTTTTTAGCAACAGATAACCCCAACTGGAGTTATCACGACGTCGAGGTCAAAGAAATCCCAAAGTACGGCGCCGACCGTGAGGTGCGCGGCTTCGAGCGCGTAGTCAAAACAGACCCATAAAGAACAGTACCTTGGGAAAAGTGAAAATAAAGACAGCTCGCAGCATAGTTGGTGCTGTGCTGCGTCGGTTCCTTGCTTCAGGGGAGGCGACGTGTCAGGTCCTCAATGCTTGCACAAAGCAGGGAAGGCGTTGGTTCCTTACGATAGCGCCGAAACCACGGTTCCGTACAATGTCACGCTGTTGATGGATTCTTGGCCACCCACGTCGAGGATCGGCTCCACAATGATGTCGGCTTTGGAGGCGATGCAGCATAGCAGCTGGCATCGGGCCTATGTCACAAAGTTGGAGCAGCACTCAGGGCTTGTGGCAGGTTACGATGTCACTTGTTGGTGTCGATATGGCACGGCGGCCGGCGGCGGGTCTACGTTGTAAGTCAGAGCAGCGCTCACGGCTTCAATGCAGATTATGGCTTTGCTCGCCGGCGTCGGTTTTGCAATTTCCTTCTGTAGCAGACAGAAAAGCAAGTTCCAGATGCAGGCAAGCAGATGGGGGTGAAGTCTTTGTATCCCTGAGACTTCAGACAGGAGGCAAGCTTAAATTCTAGCCCTTGGAGATTTTCTGTAAGATGATGAAAAATTCAATAAAAGTCTTTTCTCCTTTCCTTGGCAATAAAGAAACCACTGCAGGCCATCCCCAGCAAACAACACAATGGTATAGAGGTAGTCAAAAACTCCTGCTGATTCTCTTGTTCTTCTCCTTGATTCCCAGAAGTGATCTAAAGTTCTGGGGTCTGGGTCCTCCTTTTTATACACACAAAACCTCTGTCTCTGAAAGCAGAGAGTTTCTGTACCTAGTCTAAACCAGTTCTTGGTGCATCCTGCCAGTGCACAACTTCTTCCTTTGTCAGGGTGGGCCAGGGTCAACAGACACACCACAGGAGGTGGAGCCAGCATTGTGGAAGGCAGACACAGCCCTATTCAGGCCCATGTGCTACTCCCCCACCACTCTACATGCAGATTGGTCTATTCAGCCCAGTGCTGACTCACCCTGTCTCCTGGAGCCCCCTCAGCCCCTGTCACTCACAAACCAGACATGGAATACACAGCCTTGCAGAAGCAGGCTTGGATGGTTAGGCAAGAAAATACCTATTTCTAAAAGAGGTAGTTTCAAACACAGAATGTTTAAAACCAACTTCACTAAAAGATGTATTTTATCATTCTGAATTCAGGCATATTAAATTCGTTTTTCTACCATGTTCCCTGGGATAGTTAAGATTATAAGGTGTTATAACCAAACTGCCATTCTGGCCTATGGGGACAGGTAGCCTTGCAGTAGTGAAAAAGAAAATTGGCTGTAATTCACTACCAGGACATGCTACACACATCAGTGCATGTCCTACCTTTCACATACAATGCACCCTGCCCTAGGGCCTACCTTAGGGGTGGCTACCATGTAGAAAAGGGAAGGTTTAGGGACTGGTCAGTGGGTGCACTTACCAAGTCGACATGGCAGTACTAGAAGTGGAAGAGAGTCTCATGCCAATGCTACCAGGTCTAACAGTGGGCAGTATTGAGGACTGGAAAGAGAGAAAGAGGTGATAAAAAAATACAGATCTTGTATGATAAAAGGAGGGCTGTAAAGAGAACAGTGGTCGACGTGGGAGACTGGGTCAAGATGAAGTCTCCCAGATCCAAATGCAGTCTTCCGTTTAAGGTTATCAAGGTTTTCAAAAATGCAATAAAGACGAGTGACCATAGAATTTGGAATCTAAGTCGAGTGGCGAAGTGCCAGGTGAGTGCTAGTTTTAATACCAGCACCGCAACTGGTGGGCCTAATTCGGGCTCTGAGGTGAAAGAGCCTGTTGCACGAGAAAGGGGCTCTGGGACACTTCGCTTGAAATGTATTTCCCGACGTTTGCACGATTGTGTTTCTTAAAGTGAGCTCTTTCCCATCTCCCATGCACCCCAGTTTTCTCTTTGCCTATAAAATCGCTTTGTTGAGTTCTTCAAAGATGGTAACTGCATTCTCTATTATGTTCTTTGTATCCTTTGCATTCATAGTTAAGTTTCCTTTTATTTTCTTTAAGTTTAGAATGTGTGAGGGGGAGAAGGTGTGTCGTCCTGTGTCATGATACTCTGGAATGTGAGGATGGGTGCTAGGCGGTGGGCTGGAATAGAGACATTTGTGATTCGGTCTTAGCTTGATGAAGGATGGGGTCTTTGTAGCTGTGATACCTAAATAAACCTTTCTTGCCCCCCCGTATGATCTACTCTGCTTTCTGGAGGGACACACTTCCACAGACGTCCATGTTAAATCTAGCAGCGCACAACCCACTGAGCATTCCTGCATGTGTGGTACTTGATGGCAAAGGTTTATTGTCAGCGGTTTATGCCATAACGCCTAAAACATTGATATTTACAGCACGTAATAAAACAATCACAATTCTTGTTAATTTAAAACGACTTAAGCACAGATCATATAAATACAACACTTTGCGCATAATCCATGATCTGACGTTAAGTGCAAGTGCAAACGGATGACATACATCACTATTAAAAACAATCAATTAGATACAGCGGTCATTAGATCTTACAAAGCGTCCTAAGTAACAAGCACATACCGAGGTGCAGATACCAGCGTTTCCGTCTGCTTGTTGCCTACTCAGAGCAATTACACCTATTAGGAAGCCTGAAAGCTGTCTTATAAACAACAGAAATAAAACAAGAGCACAAGCCTGCTGCGCAAACGTTATCTATTATGTTACAAAAACGAGGATTTGACCAAATAATTACAGTTTTGCTGACATCCCTATGGAAATTAACCCTTAGATATGGGCCAATAGACGTCCAACACCTAAGCGAGCATTTTATAAAGTGCAGGTGCAAGTAGAAATGTGCAACAATACCTCTCGATGCTCTGTCCAGTCAATAAGGGGCTTCTAGTCGTCCATTTTGCCCTAGTGCCTTTAATACCGGAGTCGAGCCACACTCCAGTTTATGAGGGCAGATCTTTCAAAGGACGACCACAGCCCCCAGAGACAACTCGGAAAATGGCAAAACCATCACTACAGTTGGTTTATGGTTTGCACCCACTTCCTTCGCTGCTGTTTGTAGTAGGTCTGCATATACGAAGCAACTGCCTGGCAAATCTCCATACGATCAGTTCTATAACATAAGAAAAGTGCTGCACTGCAGCATCTCAGATTACGTTTTAGAAATAGAGGACGTAGGTAGTACCTTTGGAATTTAAGCGACATATCACACAGCAGCATAAAACACATAAATGACTCAGGGCCCCCTTATGTACTGGGACACATGTTAGATCCGCCTCCAGGGGCTTTACCCATGATTTAGCAAAGGCCCCCACCTGAAGAGTCCCTAATCTGAACATGAGATAGAAAGCCCTTTTCTCAGGAGGGACCAGCAAGTCCTTGAACGGCTCCCAGCGCTGTTCACATTTTACTTTCTGGTAATTAGTCGCAAGGATGCCTTTCCTGGCTTCTTGCTGGCTCCACATGAATGCCCAATGTTTCTTTTTAACCAGTTCTATGGTTGCCTTATTCATCAGTTCCAGGTTATTCTATTGCTCTACTCAACTAGTGTATGTTAGAACGTTCGTAACTTACTTGAACCAGGGTAAACTATTGTAATCCTGCATCGTCGCAGTTCCTTCAGGACCATTCTATATGAGGGAAGAGCTGGAGTCGACCACACTCGCACCCGGTGTCTTACGGGATGAGATCCTCCGGTGAACCCCAGCTCAGCTGTTAATACTGTCATTGGGGTGCCAGGACCCAGGATCAGTACTCGTAACAAGAAGATGTTTCACATTTTTTGAACAGCGTGAACCTTCGTAAAATCCCACAGTTAGCACCATAAGAGCAGGCCACCCGTGCATTTGTCTTGAATGTGTCAGTGCTAGTTTTATTGGTCTCTTGCTGCTTGAGTTAGCAAAATGTAGAATCGTGGCGACAAGTTTGTTTCCGACTTCGCCAGATGAGCTTTCCAATATAAATGGTCATCCATTCGTATGCCGAGGTAGCCATGTTTTAATTAGCTTAGTTGGTTTACTATCAATCCGGAATGTCAACAATAACTTTGATTTAGGATTAATTATCATATATTTTTCTCTTTATTAATTATTGACTTCTGTACTTTAGAGAATAGCTTGAATCCTTCCAAAAGTTGATGCATTGATTTTTCAGTATGCGCTACTATTACTGTATCATCTGCAACCAGCGGGATCGGAATATTCTCCTTCTCCAATATCGGAACATGGAGACCAAGAATCCTGAGAGAATCAGTTCTATTGATGTGAATGTTGAATAAAGCTGGGGCAAGTACGCAACCCTGCCCAATGCCAATGTTTATTTCAAACTTCTCTGTGCATTCTCCTTTTACACTGAATCTTACTCTGGAATGATTGCCGCGGGGCAGATCCTTTCGGATACTCAAACAGTTGCTTGGGAACTTCCTTCCTCCAGAAGACTCCGAAGGACGGAGCGGCGACAGAATAGAATCCTGTTTTTAGGTCTCCAAAGACCACGAAGAGCGGGGAGTTTCCAGGGACACGTACTTCATACAGATGATGTACAACCTCAGAGCCGGGTCGATTCTACTTTGGCCTTTTCAGGATCCGGCCTGAAGGTTAGAGAGAATATAGTTCTCCTCTGTCCAGGTCTCGAGTCGTGACTATAAGAGTTTCCCAAAGATTTTCCTGATGTTGTCTAGGAAGGAAATTAACTGATAGTTGGAGGGGTCATCTCTCCCCCCTTTCTTGTGAATCACCATAGATATGGAAGACTTGTATGATTCTGGAACCAAACCAAGAGTCATTACGGTGCTAAATAAAGCTGTTAAAGACCCTGAAGCACTGAACGTCTGAACTGGCCATCCCTCCTTTCCTCTGAATCCATGCAATACCGCTCAGTGGAGGTGTGGAGGAGGGTAGCCCATGTTACCGCACAGTAAACAAAGTGATTCTATAAAGAGAACAAAGGTATGCCCAAACTAGTAGACCAGGAACCTGGAGGAACAGCAGGTAACCAGTAACAATGCTTCGCTGTAGACTGATTTCTGAAAAATACCAACCCGATGACTGTGTGGATGCCGCCGCTCTCCACGAATGGTCCATTAACCAGAAATGTACAGTTTTGACATTTGCTGACATGACTTCAACAATTTGGAAAATACAGTTAAAAAGCAAAGATAGAGCAATCACACTTGATTCAATCTATTCACAGAATTTAGCAGATTACCCCCCCACCCATAGCATCATGAGGCCACCATGAGACAGACCAGATTATTCCACCCATAGGATCATGAGACCACCATGAGCCAGACCATATTACACCCCACCGTAGGATCATGAAACCACCTAGAGCCAGACCATATTACACCCCACCGTAGGATCATGAGACCACCATGAGTCAGACCATATTACCCCACCCGTAGGATCATGAGACCACCATGAGCCAGACCACCCGTAGGATCATCAGACCACCATGAGCCAGGCCACCCGTAGGATCATGAGACCACCCTGAGCCAGACCACCCGTAGGATCATGAGACCACCATGAGCCAGACCACCCGTAGGATCATGAGACCACCATGAGCCAGACCAGATTACCCCACCACCCGTAGGATCATGAGACCACCATGAGCCAGACCACCCGTAGGATCATGAGACCACCATGAGCCAGACCACCCCTAGGATCATGAGACCACCATGAGCCAGACCATCCGTAGGATCATGAGACCACCATGAGCCAGACCACCCGTAGGATCATGAGACCACCATGAACCAGACCACCCGTAGGATCAATGACCACCATGAGCCAGAGGAGATTACCCCCCCACCCGTAGGATCATGAGACCACCATGAGCCAGACCACCCGTAGGATCATGAGACCACCCTGAGCCAGACCAGATTACTCCCACCCGTAGGATCCTGAGACCACCATGAGCCAGGCCAGATTACCTCCCACCTGTAGGATCATGAGACCACCATAACGTTTGAGCAATAAGCAACAGCTAAGACGTAGACATTCGCTGTATCTGAAGTCCACAGCGACGGGTCGTGGAGATGCGGTCATGGAGTGACTTGCACGTATTCTCTTCCTTTAGCGTTCTCTTTTTTGTGTTTTCTTTCCTTTCATTCCTCTCCTTCCTGCCTGTTTTTCTTCTTCCCCACCCCGCCCGATTGCCCTAAATTCTTTCATTTATCAACCAAGGGGTAAGATGTTGATTAAAGCTTAATTTGAGCCGATGGTCGCAGGTGGGGCCCATCTGCACTCTCGTTTTGGAGGCCGGCACTTATTTATCCTCATCAGACTTTGACCCATAATGAGGGAGTGAAAAACACACGAGCGGGAAGAAAGAGGAAGAGAAATATGAAAAAAGTGCCAAAGGGAGAATGCAGGGACCTACAGGAGTGAGATAAAGGAGCCGAGAGTGTCTTGCGGTGGATTAAAGAGCAATGAGGTGGAATAAAGAGTGAGATAAAGGAGCTGAGAGTGTCTGGGGGTGGATTAAAGAGCCATGAGGTGGAATCAAGAGTCAGATAAAGGAGCCAAGAGTGTCTGGGGGTGGATTAAAGAGCCACGAGGTGGAATCAAGAGTGAGATAAAGGAGCCGAGAGTGTCTGGGGGTGGATTAAAGAGCCATGAGGGGGAATCAAGATGAGATAAAGTAGCCGAGAGTGTCTGGGGGTGTATTAAAGAGTGTCTGGGGGTGGATTAAAGAGCCATGAGGTGGAATCAAGAGTGAGATAAAGGAGCCGGGAGTGTCTGTGGGTGGATTAAAGGGCCATGAGGTGGAACCAAGAGTAAGATAAAGGAGCCATTGGTGTCTGGGGGTGGAGTAAAGAGCCACGAGGTTGAATCAAGAGTGAGATAAAGGAGCCGAGAGTGGCTGGTGGTGGATTAAAGAGCCATGAATCAAGAGTGAGATAAAGGAGTGACCCTTGACCCTGATCTAGGCAGGTCGCTCCCACGCCGTACAGCTCTACCTGTTTGTGCCCATGTCCCTGATCTCGCTGCTGCTGCGAGTTCAAGATCCTCCTCCTCCCGCAGGCTCCCACCTGCTCCTCATCCCTGTTGGCCCAGTGGTGAGCCGTAAGTATCTGTGTGTTCGCTCTGTTCCTTTTTCCCTGTTATTTGTCTGCTGTTGTATTACTTTTTGCGGTATCTGTTACCCACTGTTGTATTACTTTTTAGTATTCTGCTGCTGTATTATTTTGTGCCCACTGTTGTATTCCTTTTCTTTGTATTCTTTGCTTCTATCCCCATTTTTCGCTCTGTAGCTCTCCAGCATTCCAGCCTTCCTCTCCCCTTCCCGCCGATGCGTCCCCTGCTCCTCCCTCCCACCTCCCCTTCTAATGACAGCCGTACCGAAAGCACGCCAAATGCAAACTTGCCTGCGCTCGTCCGCGCCTGGACCGCACCCAGCGCCAGACCACCTGGCCACCCCGAACGCCACTACAACGCCAGCACCCTCCACATACTCAACACCGGCCGATTATACACCTGCTTCCTGGCCACCCCAAAGCGCACCCAAGGATCCTTCTCCTGCCGGAGCTGCAGCTTCACCAGCCTTCAATACGCCACCACCTCAGATGCATGCTACTCAACACCTGCTCTGCCCGCAAGCACTCCATTGAACTCTGGGACCCACCTGACTCATTCTCTCCGGACAATACCTTCCTGACGGAGACGTGGATGAACCCCTCCCCTTCACCCGACATCGCGATAGCCATCCCGGACGGCTACAAGATCACCCGCAGGGACCGTACCAACAGAGAAGGAGGAGGAATCACCATCATCCACAGAAACGCCCTCAGAATTTTGACCAGCACCGACGACACTCTCAGTGCCGCCGAACACCAGCACTTCCAGATCCACATCGACCCCAATACCACCATCAGAGGAACCCTCGTCTACAGACCCCCCCCGGCCACAGTCCAGCGACTCCATCCCCGACTTCGTCAGCACGCACTCCCTTGCATCCACGTACTACTTCCGCCTCGAAGACCTGAACTTCCACCTCAACAGCAGCTCTACCACCCTGCTCGACAACCACGACAACCTCGGACTCAAACAGCTAGTCACGACTCCTTCCCACTCCGCCGGACACATGCTCAACAGCATCTTCTCCGCCAGCAACTATGTTGCCTTCAACCACACCACCAAACTCCACTGGACCGACCACCGCTGCATCCACTTCACCTTCAAGAAACCCACCATGCACCACCACACACAACGGACCCCCCGCTGCAGCTGGAGCAAAAGTCACCAAAGACCAGCTAATCACCACCCTTTCCCGAAACCCACCAACTGACACCACTGACACCAATACTGCTACCCGCAACCTCAGGCAATGGATCGGCGACTGTGCCAACACTCTCGCCCCGATCAATAAACCCTCAAACAGATGCACCAACAGAAAAGCCATCTGGTTCACCGCCGATCTCTAGGCATCCAAACAGACCTGTTGAAGGGTCGAGATGAAGTGGCACCTCGAACAGACACCGGACAGAAATGCAGCCCAAAAGAGTGCCATCCGCAGACACCACCAACTCATTCGAACTGCCAAAAGGACTTCTTTCAAGGAACGCTTTACAACAACACACACAACAGCAAAGAGCTCTTCAACTTCATGAAGGAACTCTCCAACCCCAGCTCCAACTCCAACAACATCCTGACAGCTTCGTGCCATCGCAAGACCTATGCGACTCCCTAGCCACATTCTTCCTCTGTAAAATCACAGACATCCACAACAGCTTCAACAACCAGGCCCCCCCAAGAGCCACCGACACCTCAGACTCACGCCCCCCAGCCACACCAACCAACTGCTCTCCTGTACCCATGTCAACGACGACAACACCATCAAAATCATGAACACCATCTACTCCGGCTTACCATCAGACCCCTGCCCGCTCCACATCTTCAACAAAGCAAGCTCCACCATTGCACCCCATCTCCGCCAGATCATCAACAACTCCTTCGAGACCGCCACCTTGCCGGAGAGCTGGAAGCATGCAGAGATCAACGCCCTACCCAAGAAATCCAAGGCGAACCCTAAGGACCTCAAATACTTCCGGCCCATCTCCCTACTCCCGTTCCCAGCAAAAGTCATTGTTAAGATTGTCAACAGGCAACTGACCCTCTTCCTCGAGGAGAACAACATCCTGGACCCATCCCAATCCGGATTCCGCAGCAACCACAGCATCGAAACTGCCTTCATTGCCGCCACCGATGACATCAGGAACCTGCTGGACAACAGAGAAACCGCGGCCCTCATCCTCCTGGACCTTTTGGCCGACTTCAACACCGTCTGCCACCACACCCTACGCACACGCCTTCACAACGCAGGGATCCGCGACAAAGCCCTGGACTGGACCATCTCCTCCCTCACTGGCAGAACCCAGAGTGTCCGCCTCCCTCCGTTCCGATCTAAAGCCACCAAGATCATCTGCGGCGTACCCCAAGGATCCCTCAGCCCGACACTCTTCAACATCTACATGGCACCTCTCACATCAGGAACCTGCTGGACAACAGAGAAACCGCGGCCCTCATCCTCCTGGACCTTTTGGCCGACTTCAACACCGTCTGCCACCACACCCTACGCACACGCCTTCACAACGCAGGGATCCGCGACAAAGCCCTGGACTGGACCATCTCCTCCCTCACTGGCAGAACCCAGAGTGTCCGCCTCCCTCCGTTCCGATCTAAAGCCACCAAGATCATCTGCGGCGTACCCCAAGGATCCCTCAGCCCGACACTCTTCAACATCTACATGGCACCTCTCACCCACATAGCCCGATCGCATGCCCTCAACATCATCTCATATGTCGACAACACCCAGCTGATCATCTCCCTCACCAAGGCCCCCACCACTGCCAAAACCAACCTCCACGAAGGAATGAAGGCCGTCACCGAATGAATGAAGAACAGCCGCCTGAAACTGAACTCGAACAAGACGGCTGCACCCTGTCCACCTGGGACGACGCCTGATGGCCGGCCACACTGGGAGCTTCATCGACTCCCACTGACCACGCGAGCAATCTGGGGTCCATCCTGGACTCATCGCTGTCAATGACCCAGCAAGTGAACGCTGTATCCGCCTCCTGCTTCAACACCCTCCGCATGCTCCGTAAGATCTACAGACAGATCCCCACCGGAACCAGAAGGACGGTCACCCAGGCCCTCGTCACCAGCAGGCAGGACTACGCCAATGCCCTCTACGCAGGAACCTCGGCCAAACTCCAGAAACAACTACAACGCATACAGAATGCCTTTGCATGCCTCAGCCTCGACATCCCCCGCCACAGCCACATCACATCCCACCTGAGAGACTGTACTGGCTCCCCATCAACAAGAGGATCACCTTCAAGCTCCTCACCCACGCATACAAGGCACTCCACAACACCGGACCAGCGTACCTCTGCAGACGACTCAGCTTCTACACCCCGAACCGCCAGCTTCGCTCCGCTGACCTTGCCCTCGCCCTCGCCACCGTCCCTGTGTGGGTGAAATACCCCCTCCGTCCTCACACCCCATCCACTGAGTGATAGACCCCTGTGTGGGTGAAATACCCCCTCCATCCTCAGACCCCATCCACTGAGTGAGAGCCCCCTATGTGGGTGAAATACCTCCTCCAACCTCAGACCCCATCCACTGAGTGAGAGATCCCTGTGTGTGAGAAATACCCCCTCCATCCTCAGACCCCATCCACTGAGTGAGAGACCCTGTGTGGGTTAAATACCCCCTCCATCCTCAGACCCCATCCACTGAGTGAGAGACCCTTGTGTGGGTGAAATACCCTCTCCATCAGACCCCATCCACTGAGTGAGAGATCCCTGTGTGTGTGAAATACCCCTCCGTCTTCAGACCCCATCCACTGAGTGAGAGATCCTGTGTGGGTGAAATACCCCCTCCATCAGACCCCATCCACTGAGTGAGAGATCCCTGTGTGGGTGAAACACCCCCTTCATCCTCAGACACCCTCCACTGAGTGAGAGACCCCTGTGTGGGTGAAATACCTTCTCCATCAGACCCATCCACTAAGTGAGAGACCCCTGTGTGGGTGAAATACCCCCTCCGTCAGACCCCATCCACTGAGTGAGAGACCCCTGTGTGGGTGAAATACCCCCTCCGTCAGACCCCATCCACTGAGTGAGAGACCCCTGTGTGGGTGTGTTGTGACCACAACATGAGACAGGGTGTAAGTTACAACAGCAAGCTTTATTTGAATAAACAGCAGGACATCAGCGCGCCCGCCGCCTGCAGTCAGCCGGTGACAACTGACAGCTGGCGTCCGGCGCTCGGCATAGAACCCTCGGCATACCAACATTCCACGGCAGCACATGGAGCGGAATGACGTCACAACATACCCCCCTTTCCTCTACACGCAGGTAGGGAATAAAAATGAAAACAATGGGAAGGGAAGGCATGTAAATGTCAGAAGCATAGAACATAACAATAAATCATCCGACAATGAAGTCATGCAAATGCTGAGGGGGTCTCCTAGCCCGTAAGGGTCTCTGATAGGGTTGAACTCTATGAAGATCGGGTGAGTAATCATTTGTGTAAATAGGCCTTTGACCATTGCTCAGGTTGTCCCCACCAGGGCCTGGTGCCCTCACTCCTACACTTGTGCGAGCACTGTTGAGCAATTGGCGGTCATGAGCCAACATGTACCCAGAACATGAATTCTTGGTAACCCCTTTACTAACCAGAGTTTTAGGAACGTGTTCTCGTGAGCAGTACTTTGCTACCCTCCGTAGGTTCCACTTTTCACCATTCTCACAACATAGAATGGGTGTGCTTCCTTTACCTGGAAGGGTCCTCGAAATTTGCATAAACCTCTTACCCAGCGTCCGGAACGGACTTTGACCCAGTCACCAGCATTTATGCTGGACACATTCTTTTCCTTGTCGTGCACTCTACGGGAAGCATGCTCAGGAATGCTCACATCACATCCAGTCTCTTTCTTTCCTTCAACCAATTCTCTGATCCACGAGCAGTATAAGGCTTAGCTTAATATGACGAAAATGAACAAGCCTGTGGAAGCGCTCATTTCTTTATGAGAAGGCATTGCTTCGCGCTGGCGATTATTGAAAATTAACAGAGCAACCAAGCGTGAGTGAACTTGCCGCGCGTTGAGTAAATTAATTACAAAGAGCTTGACTGGTGAGGCGAGCAGGAGGCTGTTGTGGATTGCCATGCTCAAAGCTTGTTGTCATCGCGCACATAAATGATTACAAATAAACAGAAATAGCTTGTCCTGTGAAGTATAAAGGAGGCTTCTATCTTGGAATTAAATGTTTATTGAGCCTGTTCAGACACGTGACGGCCTGAGCTGTTATGTGAGGAGAAATTCGTGATTAGTGTCAAGACAGCGCGAGGAAGCAATACGCTAGTAGAATATAAGTGGTATGAGGGAGAGCCACAAATTCTAAATATCGGAAACAAAGAAGAGAGAAATTGTGAGGTGGAAAAGTCACGCTCTGTCTGGAATTTACATTCACGTGTGGTTGGCACACTTAAACACAGTAGTACAGTATGTATTAGGAAATGGCGCCACCTCATGGTGCATGGTGGTATATACTGTGGAAACACATCTACCTAAAGGAAGAACCTTGAATATCACAGTGCTTAGTATTAAGACAATTGAATTGGCTGGTAGTATACAATTGAGTTAATATGGATATAAATGCCCTTGATGTGTCTGCTGTGTCTGCGCCTCCTCACTTTCTCAATCAGCCAGGGAATCCAAGCATAGAGTGGGATGAGTGGATTGAGGTGTTCGACAACTATTTGGAAGCCTTGGATGCACAGGACTACACTAGCAACAGGAAAAAGGCAATCCTGCTCACTAACTTAGGCAAAGAAGGACAACATATTTTTAAATATTTGCCTGTTGCCAATAATGAGCGTGGTCAACCCATTGAGGATGTCTATGAGGAGGCACGAAAAAGGCTAGAATTGAGATTTGCAAAGGAAACAAACATAGCGTTGAGAAGGTACAAGTTTTATACCCAGCCACAGAGAGTTGGAGAGTCAATTGATGACTTTGTCACAAGACTTCGCGAACTTTCTTTGAAGTGCAAATTTGGCCCTATGACTGAAGAAATGATCAGAGACCCACTTATCGCTCAGTGTCGAAGCAGGAAGACCCCTGAACGTTTATGGGCCGCAAAGGACCCCTCTCTCAAGGATGCAATTGACATAGCAAAAATAATAGAGGAGTCAGACTCTTGCATGAAAGAAATGGATCGTAGGGACAACAAAGTTAGCATGTCTTGTGAAGGTGAAACATCTGTTGTAGAGGGTTGTGAAGCGGATGTAGCTGCCTCTACCAAGTTTAAAGGTGTGAAGAATGCTAACAGGGGTAGAACATATCCAAGTAGGTTCGGGAACAAGGTTTGCGGAAAGTGTGGCAGTGCTTACCACACTTCCGACTCGAAGCAGGGTTGGGCCATTGGGAAGGAATGCAGAAAGTGTGGCCGGAGGGGTCACTTTGAAAGAATGTGCAGGGATGCCAACAAGGGAAAGGTGGCAATGTTATCAGATGAGTTTACTACATATGAATGCTCTTACAAGCCTGATAGGATTTTGTGTGTTGAACCTTCGTCTTGCGGGGGTGGGGAGGATGGAGAAATTCTTCTCACTGAACCTCATAATTTAGACGAAAGGAGGAAAAACAGGCCTAAGGCTGGGTTTGTCATTGGTGATAAAAAAGTTGACTTGATGGTTGACTCGGGGTCACTATATACTATCTTACCAAAAAAAAATATTCAAATAAGAGTGGCCAAATAAGAAGCTGTTGCCCAAAGATATAAATCCAGGGGGGTATCAGGGTGAAAAGATAGACATACTTTGTTACATGGCAACAGTGATTGTTTTTAAAGGAAGATCTGTGAGGGGTAAGGTATATGTAGCTGAATCAGGACCTCCAATCTTAGGGTGGTATCACCAGTTTGACCTCCATATCAAAATTGACCCACATGCAGTAGAACAGGTCATGGTGGTAGATGATCTCTCTGTGGCAGACATCCTGGAAGGGGGTAAGGGTGTTTTTAGAGATCAGCTGGGCAATCTGGAGGGATACGTACATAAGATAAGGATGAAAAGTAATGCGGTCCCAGTGCAACACAAACTGAGAAAGGTTCCCATCATGGTAAGGGGGGAGGTGAGGAAAATGTTGAATGAGATGCTAGCCAATGGGGTCATAGAACCTATTGAGTGCTCATCATGGATTTCCCCGGTTGTTATTTCACAACGAGCTGATGGTAAATTACGCTTTTGTGTTGACCTCAGGAGTTTAAATCAGAATATAATCCCTGACACCTTTCCCTTGCCCAACATAAATGAACTGATGGTGATGCTCAAAGGGGCAAAATTATTTTCTAAACTTGACCTTTGTCATGCTTACCATCAGATACGCTTGCATGAGTCATCAAAACACCTCACAGCCTTCATCACCAATGAGGGGATATTTCAATTCACGAGGATGCCCTCTGGGTTATGTTCGGCTTCGAGCGTGTTCCAGAGAATGGTCACGGAGATTTTCAAAGGTGTAAAAAATTTAATTTACTTCCAGGATGACATTTTGTGTGAGTGACCATAACTCTGCATTGAAAGATGCCCTGGCACGAATCCTAGAATCTGGTCTGACATCTGGTCTGACATTACGCAGGGAATAATTTACATTTTTGGCAACCGAGGTGGAATATCTGGGGCATTCCATCTCGTCAGATGGTGTAAAACCAAAGAGAGACTTGCTAGCTTCTATAAAATTGGCTCCAGTCCCCACCATCAGAGACCAGCTACGCTCGTTTATTGGGCTAATCGAGTACAATTCAATGTTTGTGAGGAACTTTGCAAGTAAGACTGAACCACTAAAAGTTCTCATGAGAAAAGGGATCAAGTTTTGTTGGGGGGATGGCCAGAAGAAGTGTTTTGTTGACATTAAGGAAGAAATATGCAATGCAGGCATTTTGGTTCCATTTGATGTAGATGGGAAAACCATCATTACTGTGGATGCAAGTGATACTGGCGTAGGAGCTGTGTTGTCGCAGTGTGACGGCACCAATGAGAAAACAGTGGCATTCGCTTCTCGTACTCTGACTACCACTGAGCGCTGTTACTCTGTGATAGAAAAGGAAACCCTAGCAGCCGCTTGCGGTGTGGAGTATTTCAGGATGTATGTGTGGGGGCGTAGATTCAAACTCCGCACTGACCATAAACCATTGTTGAAGATACTCTCACCAGGTGTTTATGTTTATGTTTATGTTTGTACCATTTTTAGAGTGCGCAAATACCCGTGGGTGTCTCGGCGCTAAGATACCGAACCACTGCTGAGGTGATAGGTTAAGCTGGGAAAAGCCAGGTTTTCAGTCTCTTCCTGAAACTGAGGAGGGTTGGGGCGGTTTTAATGTGGAGGGGCAGTGTGTTCCAGAGTTTGGACGAAGAAGTAATGAAACACCTGTCACCCCATGTAACCTTTTTTGTCCGAGGGACTCTCAGCATATGTGCCGACGATGAGCGAAGTGTTCTCGGGTGATCAAGGAGGCAGAAAGAAGATCTAAAGAATTGTGGGCCAGTGTCTTTGAGTGCCCTGTAAGTAATACACAGGGCCTTAAACATTATTTGTTTCTTTTAACCGGGAGCCAATGTAGTTGACGAATGTGCGCGGAGATGGATTTAGATTTAGGAATGTTTAAAAGGACTCTGGCCGCGGCATTCTGGATTAGTTGAAGTTGATTTATAACTTTTTTCTGGGCATTTAATAACAGAGCGTTGCAGTAATCGGTTTTTGAGAAAACCAATGTGCTAATCAATGTTTTACCGGCCGATAGTGGGAGATAAGGGAGCAGTTTTTTAATTCTTCTTAGAACATAAAAAGATGAAGAGACCACTGAATTGACGTGATGCTGGAATGTCAATTTGTCGTCAAATATGACACCAAGGTTACGAACCTTGGTGACAGGTTGAGGTGAGTCTCCTAGCTCTAATGGCCACCAGTGGGAGGACCAAATAGGATCCAACCTCCCGAATGTCATCACCTCTGTTTTGTCAGAGTTTAGCTTGAGACAATTAGATGACATCCAGGAGCTTATGGCCTTCATTCCCATTTGAAAATTTACAGCCACTTCAGTCCCGTTGTTGTGTACCAAAAGCACAAGTTGGGTATCATCAGCATAGGTTGTCAGAGCGATACCGTAAGATTTTATTACTCTCGCTAAGTCCGAAACATAAATGTTAAAAAGTGTCGGACTCAGCGAGGAGCCCTGAGGGACACCACAAGGGAGAGTGAAGGTTTGGGAGGTAAAGTTGGTCATTTTTATGGTTTGATGACGGTCTGCTAGGAAGGATGCCAGAAGATCCCTCGCTTTGTTCTTGACTCCTATGGCTGAGACACGGTCGATCAGAGTGACATGATCGACCGTGTCAAAAGCCGCGGAAAGATCCAATAGTATCAATACCGCAGAACCTCCCTTATCCAAAGTTGTTCTGATTTCATCCGCTGCTTTAAGTAGCGCGGTTTCTGTTCCGTGGCCACGTCTGAAACCAAATTGTGTCTCATCTAATAGGTTATTTTCTTCTATGAAATTAGATAATTGCATTTTCATCACCTTTTCGAAGATCTTGGCTGGAAAGGGAAGACAAGCAATAGGACGGTAGCTGGCAGGAAGAAGTGGGTCAAGAGTGTTTTTTTTAGGAGTGGCTTGATAATAGCCTCTTTCCAGACTGAGGGATATACACCGGTTGTGAACATGGAATTACAGATAGATGTTAAGATAGGACAGATGATTTCGGGAATACAATTGAAAATGGCAGGGGGGCAAGGATCTAGTGGTGATCCTGATTTTGTACTCAGGACAAGTCGATAAACTTGTTCTTCCGTAACAGCTTCAAAGAACGAGAGAAGAGGTGTATCGTTATCACAAGGGGAATTAGTTAAGGTAACAGGGGGCGCGAGGGAGAAGGCTAAAAAGATGTTGATAACTTTTTCCTTAAAGAAAGTTGCGAGAGAATCGCAAAGGGATTGGGTTCCGTTGAAGCAGGGGGAAGGTGGGTTAGAGAGATGCGTGACTACCTTAAATGGTTCTTTAGCTGAGTTATTAGCCTGAGTAATCCGAGATGTGTAATAGAAAGATTTTTCCCTGGTAATGAGATCTTTATAAATCATAAGGGCGCTTTTATATGTAGTTTTTGCTGATTCATTATAATGACGGCGCCAGCGTCTTTCAAGATTTCTGCACTGTTGACGCTGCATTCGAAGAGATTCTGTAAACCAGGGGGCTGAGGGGGAGAGTCTTGTGTGTTGGCCGGTTTTAGGGGGGGCTAAGATATGACAGACCTTGTTAAGGCTGTGCAATAAGTTGTCAGAGGCTAAAGAAGGATCATGTTCCGTGGTAGTGATGCTGTCGAACAACAATACTGAAAGATGGGCCGGTTCGACATTTTTCCAGTTTCTTGTCGTAATAGGAGAATGGGGTGAGCGATGTAATGACAAAGAGGTCAGTTTTAAAGAAAAACAGACTGCTGAATGGTCCGTCCATGGAAGAGGAGTCACGTTTGACAAAGTTAAGTGAGGATTACTAGTAAATAGCCCGTCAAGAGTGTGACCGGCTATGTGGATAGGCTGCGTAACAATTTGCTGTAGGCCGACAGCAGCTAAGTCGTTTATTAGAGACAAGGTATCCGGATCGGAAAATGTCTCTAAATGAAAATTGGAACAGGAAAGGGGTCAGCCAGACTGGCAAGGTTGGCCTCTAGACTACAAGAGTACAATTTTGATGTTGAGTTTATTTCAGGTTGGCGCAATGTACAGGCCGACTGCATGTCACGACTGTCCTTGAATTGGGAGGACGTAGACAGGACAGGAGTTTCTAAAAAATAAAGTGAAGGTGCCATCGCCAGTGTCTAAGATGTAGTTCAGTGGAGTAGCGGCGCAGTCAGTAAGAAAGAGTGGGTGTAAGCTATGTCTAAGGATGACGTGCTAAAGAATGTTATGAATCTCATTTCAAAAGGTAGACGTAGGAAGAGCACCTTGCCTATCAGCATTAGACCTTTTAATGCAGTCATTGACGAATTGTCAATCGTTGCTGGTCAGGTCATCGTGCGTGGAGACAAAATAATTCCCCCATTTGACATTCAGAAAAGACTCTTTGACTTGGCGCATGAAGGGCATCTGGGCCAAACCATTACGAGGAAACGATTGAGGAACGAATTTTGGTGGCCTGGTATGGACGGTGAGGTGGTCGATTGGGTGGAGAGGTGCAGTGAGTGCCGCGAAAGTGAGAAGCGACTCAAGGTGGGACCCCGATCTGTCCCAAATTCCATCCATGACCCGGGTGTAGTGTGGCACAGCATATGCCTCGATTTCATTGGGCCAATGTCGGGTGTTCACCCCAGCAAAAGATTTGGGTTAGTGGTAATGGATGTTCATACTCGGTGGCTCATTGTCTACCTACTCCCTGAAATAACCACTCAAACTACCATTAAGGTTTTGCACATGATTTTCAAGGAGGAGGGTCATCTCGCTGTCCTTATTATGGACAACGGGACTCAGCTAACTTCTGGTGAGATGAGAGAATTTCTGAGTGAGTGTGGTAGTAAACACACGTTCACGACTTTGTACAACCCGCAATCCAATGGGATTGTCGAGAGAGCCAATCGCATGATCAAGGGCGCGATAAGTTTGGCAATAACCAATAATCTTGACATTGAGGAGACTCTGAGCGAGTTGGTGTGAGAAGTTGGCCTGATGTGCAGTGCTCACTATTCTAGTGATCACTATATATCAGTCCAAACAACCCTTATTGATGATTGGTTGTAAGTCAACCTTATAGACCAGCTATCCTAGTAGCATGGATACGAGCAGTCTAAGGCTAAGACTCTAGAGGGCGTGTTAAGCCAGCTGTTTTACCATCACATTACCCCTTGAACACCCAGTGAAAGGACACCACACAAGTGTTATGAAAATAAACAGTGTATTTATTAGAATCACAACAACCCTGTACTCTTTATGAGGACAGGGTGCTAGGCACACAACAAAACTCTTACGAAAATACTTAAGTTAGCACAGTATATACAAATGCCCGAGGGGCACGAAAAACCATATACTCTAAAAGTGGAATGCAAAATTACTAGCAGGTAAGTACAGTACTAATAGGCTTTGGAATCGCTAGGACTTGACTAGGGAATCGTTAGATTACTTCTAGGAGGCCCAGGGGACTCGGGTGCAGAGTGTGCACTCTCACGCGGGATGCGGGACAAAGTCTATGGAAGCTAGTAAAGTTAAAGTTAGTGTTCACGGGCGAACCCGACCTAGTAGGGAGAAAACGACAGTGGATCCTGACCCTTGGATAGTGAGGCTATGCTGGGGCACCGAAATGCCGAAGTTACCTAGCCCAGGGGCTGCAGCTGCATATGTCTCAAAAGACGTCGGGAATCCTCGTTGCCGGACCAGGAGCCTGGAAGAAAGATGCTGGCAGGCGACCAGTGAAGATAGTTCGAGTTGATCCAAGCCTGGATCTGGAAGAGGGATGACACCTGAAAGCAGAGGGGACCAAGTTCGTGACTACTAGCCAGTAGTCAGTGGGCACCAGGAGGGCACCGGATGGTAGTCACCTCGACTAGGTGACGCTGGCTCTGCAGATCTCACGGACCAGGAGGCGTTGTCGGCGACCAGGACGGAGAGGCGAGCTGTCCCACGATGGATGAAGCTGTCGGCGTCGAAGTTACCCAGGATTGGGCAACAAGCCTTGGCTAATTCAAGCCCACGCGGTGGACTCAAAATGGCGTCTTGAGTGGACCAGGAGGGTCCAGGGTGCTCCTCTTCTGGGAGGGAGCAAGGGCCAGTCTGGAGCAACCAGACCAGCAGCAGTGATGTCGTCGGGCATCGTTCAGAAGGCCACAAGCCAGCGGGCTAGTAGCCAAACAACGCGGTGAGCAGCAAAAAGCAGAAGGGCCCCACGCCGATCGTGGAGATGCTGGGGGGCTACTCTTCAGTGCTGGAGCTGCTCAGGGTCGGGGCTTCTCGGACCCCAAAGCACTCACCAGGAAATTACTCGGCGGGCTTGCTGTGCAGAAGTCGTGCAGTCTTGGCAATAGTCGGTCCCTTGAGGTCTCGTCGCACTCACGGTTCTCAGCTTGGCTGTAGAGGTGAGTAGAGGTCGGAGGTGCCAGGGAAGCCGGGTCTTGTCGAGCTGGGCAGTCGGATTCCGGAGGAAGGACGTGCAGCAGACCGCAGTGTTCTTGATGGTGCCTGCGGATGCAGGGTGACTACTCCTTAGCCACAAGGGAGAATCTTGAAGAAGGAAATCTTGAAGTCCTTTCGTAGAAAGTCGTGTCTTGATTCCAAAGATGATCTGATTTGGAAGGGGGCCAGTCCCTACCTTTATCTGGGAAAAGGGGGCTGGCACGCGACTAGGTCCTGCCCTATGGGTGGGACCAGGAGGGGGGTGGTTACACCCACTTCCTTGGCGGGCTTTTCCCCAGCACAGGGTCTGGAGTGTCCCTGGAACTGGTTCAAGCCAGCCTATGCACAGTGAGCACCGGGGTGCCACGTGCAGTCACCTTCCTCTGAAGCCCTGCCTACCTACAATACACAAAATCCTGTCTGGGACGGTGCTGGCACCGCCCCTGGCAGGAAACCCTTTGTCCTTATCTCCTGCTCTGGGAGGACTCCCAGCAGCAGGAGGGCAGACTTGTGTCTCGGTGGCAGCATCCATTTTGTGGAGCTGAGGCTCTGTTTGACTTTAACCGGGGTTAGGGGTTACATACATGTCGTGTCCCTCTAGAAGGGTGGAATGCTAACCCCGTCGCCAGAATTGGCGAGGGGTTAGTATTCCAATTCGTATGACACCTTACTCGACATGTTTTGATAAAGCGATACCAGAGTTGGCATATAACCGCGAGGATTATAATGCACTTAAGAGTATATGGTATGCGATATCATGGAAACGGCTAAGGGATGGATCCCGAAAGCCGCAGACAGGCTCAGCTCATGCCAGAGCACCATCTGACACGATTCCAAGCACTCTGCCTTCAGGATTGTTAAGGCCTGCCATAGGAGTGACTGATAGGAGATCTGTGTGTCCATTTTAGGGTTAGATATAGGTATACTATATCTAAAGCAAAGGGTGAGTACACCACCTTGCCCCAGCTGTCGTGCAGCCAGTTGTGTCAGTTTAGTTAGTCAGCCTAGGGGTGGCATAATACATGCTTCAGCCCCTGGGAGACTTCTGGGTACACCTCAGCCCTGGGTACAGGGACTTGGAGAGGGCCCAGTGCCAATTCAGTACCTGAGTACAATTTGGATAGAGAGAACAGCTAGGCTGTGGGTCTGATTAGCAGGCCCACAGCCAGGGAAAGTCGTAAACCAGTGCAGCAAAAAGCAAAAATCTGGGTGATCATAGGATTGCAGACCCTACTCTCCTACAGCTATAAAAACTCATCTATTCCTGTAAATTTTCTTCGGAGATGCCTTTTCACTACTTCGCTCATGGTTCTTTTTTCTGTTCTGGAGTTCAGCGCCGGGACGCCCCTTCGCTGGGGCAGCTGCGCGCTTTATAAAATTTTATAACATAACATAACATAACATTATCCTGGAGGCTATGTAAGTTAAGTGTTTGCGCACGCACCCCCAGCAACAACACCCAAGGCCCACCATAAAGGAAACTCCACACAAGTTTATATATAAAAATAGCCTTTGTATTGTACAAAACACATTAGATAATAAATACACACTTTACAATGTGCCATAGGCACGGGCAGAATTTACAGGGGATTAGGTGCATGGGACAGGGCCACGGGCACCACTGTCAGGAATAAACACTTTTAGAACTAGCACTTGGTAGAATTAGCACTTTGTAGGGATAACCCTTAGCACATAGAACAATTGTAGAACCAAATGGAAAATAAAGCACACAACCAGTAACCACTGGTAAGAGGTAAGTACCACCTACGCTACCTCACTAGCAACACCTGTACTAGAAAGAACAACCACCTTAGTATCACTATACATTTAGAGGTATAGGCATGACAACATTACACATGATGCATACAAACATTCAGAGGTGTAGGGAAAAACACATGATGCATAAACATACATTCAGCGGTGTAGGGAAACGCACATGACGCATAAAAATACATTCAGAGGTGCAGCAAAGAACAATTGCGCAGAAATCACATAGGCCACAACCAGTGACTGTCTCTCTGGGGTTGAGACGCCCTGTGTCCAGAACAGTCAGGGCAGGCTGCACGGGCAACCAGCAGAAGAAATGCAGCGCGCAAAGGGGCAAGCCTAAACGAAGCAGCTGCCCACTAAGTGCTGGGCAACTGTAGAACTGAGCCTGGCACCAATGTGCCTCCTGGCTCTCCTGTAGGCCTCTCAAATGACACAGATGCCCCCGAAGATGCTGGAGCCTCGTGGGCTCTAAAGAAATACTTGGGGCCTCAGAAGCCTCGTGGCCCTGAACAACAAATGCCCCCTCTGAGCCTCGTGGGCTCTCAAAACAATGCTGCCAACGTTGGAGCCTTGAGGGCTCGAAAGAAATGTGCCAACAATGGGGGGGAGCGGCCCGCTGCCAGCTGGGGCCGCTCTACCACCCTAAATGCCCCCAGGGTCGTTGTATTCCCGCTCGGAGGACTCGAGATTTGCCAATGCCCCCAGGAGCCTCTTGGCTCTGTAACGAAAAAAAATGCCCGGGCCCCCACGGGGCCGTTAAAGAACAAGGGTGCCCCTGGAGCCCTCGTGGGCTCGATCACCAAAAATGTCCCAAGACCGCAATACCGGAGCCCCACTCACCAGGACTCCTGCCTTGGCCTGGGCTCTGTCTGTGGCGTCTCGGCTCCCGGTCGTGTGGTGGTTGTTGGGGCAGCTTTCTCACGGCAGGGCTCGCACCGCGGCTGCGGGAGCCCTGCTTCTGGGATGCTTCAATAGGTCAGAAGTCGCGGGGCTCTCCCTATCTGCAGGGGAGCCTCGCGGTTCACCAGTCACGGTTCCTCCGGTCTCTTTGGCCCGGAGGCGGGCCTTCCTCGGCTTCCGGGGCCTTCTGGACGTGCTGCAATTGGGCGGTTCACTCCGCTTCCGGGTCTCTGGAGGGGCACTTCCGGGCCGTTGCAGGGAGCGCGGCGGCCCGGAAGAAGCGGCTGGTGGCACAATCCGGGGTAAGCTCATGATAATTTAAATAATAAACGGGGAACCTGAGGTGTAGGCTGCCTCTTTAATTTAAATATAAAGCGGGCTGGCCACCCGCTAGATAACCTACAAATGGCGGCAAATAAGCAGGGTGGGCACCTGCTTCGAAGTTGAGCCGGCAAAGAACACGCAGCACTCGGTGCCCAGCCCAGTGCTACTAGGACACGGAGAAGCGCAGCTTCAGGCACAAAAGAACCCTTCCCCAGGATGCAAAACAAAGTGCTCCCAAGCGCTAGGGGAAAGTTCAAGCACCAAGTCCCTAGGAAGGCATGGGGGGGCAAAGACTGGGCCCAGGGGCCAGCTCACTGGGCCCTCCAGGCAGGAAGGCAGTCCTAGTGGCGGTCCTTCTGGCGCCCAGCAGCAGCAGGCCCCCCTCCAAATTAGGATCAGCAAGAGAACACTTTGCAAGGGGACACAGCCCCTTTTTATACAGTAAATCTCTTTTCTGTGTGCAGGGTGGGGGAAACACCAGTCGCAGCTGATTTTGGAGCACTGTGATGGGCTCAGCCACCCTTCCTATTCACTAGTCAGGCTAGGGTCATCAGTTGCACCACAGGGGGCAGAGCCAGCATTGTGTGGGGAAAGCCCAGCCCTATTCAGGTCCCAGGTGCACCCCTCCCTCACATCAGCATGCTAATCTCAACACTCACCACCGGGGCAGACCCATTCTGACTTCCTGGAGCCAGGCTCACCAGCCAGCTCCAGCCAATCACACGCCAGACACAAATTACACAAACATGCCAACTTCTAGAAGTAGCACTTCCACACTAGGCACATTCATGCCGCACACATCATTGCGCAGCATTCAATCTCACGAGTACGCTCATACCAAACTCGTGTTTGCACACCCCACGCATCAGGAACTACCAGGGACACATACATTCCCCATGCATTCTTATGGGAGGGCAGGCCAACCTCACTACACGCACGCACTTTACCCTGGGACACAGTGGTAAAGTGCGCAGAAACCAAAAATCACTACCACCAATTCACATTCATAAGCAAAATGTTTAGGGGTGAACCTGCCAGAATGGCCCAGTCCAACACAACCCCCTTCCAGCCAAAATGCAGGGCAGACCAATCACCACCATGATGGGCTTCTTTGCTTTGGGCGAAAGAACACGGGCGCGGGCCCGCAACTGCAGGGACACCCTCCTGTTCTACGCCACGGTGAACCCATGGGGTTCCTTCTAAAACCACTGTCTGGAACAACAGGGCTACCCCACTGGTACTCCCAAGCTGTCCACGGCCAGGACCAGGCCCTAGGCCACCCAGGTGCCACTGGTCCTTGCCTATTCACAGAGTGGGGGGTAGTAACCCCTGGTACATAGTAGCATTTCTCCACTCTTCCTGTCTCTAGGACAGGGCTAGACTGCCACTGGTTCTCCAGCCTAGGGTCTACACCCCCAGGCAGACCAGGAGTCTCAGGGGAGGCTCTCCTCCCCCTACCTCTCTGTCTAGGGTTCCTCCTCCTCTTGCGAGGGGTAACCTTAGAACACCCTTCTCCCAACCTAGGGTTTAACCCCTCAGGTTGCAACGGGGTCAGAGGCGGGCTCTCCCACCCTTTGCACCCCCTTCCAGAATTCTTCACCCTCCCAACTGGAGTGGTACCCCTAGAAGAAGCACTGGTCAGGACGCTGGTTACAGAGGTCCCACCCTTCAGGTCAGGCGGATCCTGAACCTGGCCTTCCAACCTCTGGTCTAGAACCTTTGGAGGAATAACTGCCTGGCACTTCAGGACTTCTGGGGATTCACACACCATCCCCCTGAGGCTGACACATGACTCATATGTCGAGTGACTGTCTGTGTGGCGCAGATCTCCCATTCCCCGTCCATCTGACAGTGCTCGGAGACCCCCAGAACAGAAGTGGTGTCACCATGGTCACTACACGGGAACTTAGCCCCACTGGGTAGTCCGTGACCCAATGGTTCTTCCACTAGGGAACTCATCCCCCAACCACACCTCACTTCGGACTCCTGTGCCCTCCTAACTGGAGTGGCACTGCCGGACACTAGAACCACTGGAGCTCTGTTTACAGACGTTCCAGGTTCTCTACACACTAGGAGATCCTCCTCAAATGGGCTAACAGGACAGCCTAGGTCCCCAACCTTGTGTTCCCTTAAGAAACCACCCAGGTTCTGAGACAGGGCTTCGGGCATCTGGGGACTCTCAGCCACCCACTCACTCCCGCTCCACTGAGACAGGTAGTAAGCCTCTACACCTCTCTCACTATACTGGGACCTAGCTGGGCTACTGAGAACCAATTCAAAAGTGCTTTATTCGAGTATTACTCATAAAAGCAGACATACATACATGTAATAAAAAACGATTAAATTTGCAAGTCAATTAGACATAAGCACATAGGTGATGTTTAAAAAACAATACACATATAACATGTCAGGTGCAAGTTCATTATAAAAAAAGTGCCTGATTGATATTCACAAAAGGCAATTTGTAAGAAAATTCATATCATAAAATTTCATACTGATGATACATTAAATTAGTATGTTACATTAAGAAAGTAAAATAGACACGAGTCTAGCAATCTCTGGCCAACTAATCAACATTTACAGAGAATAAACAATAGTCTAGCAGTCTCTGAATTTACATTGAATTGTTACAGAGAATAGACATGTATCTAACAATTTACTGTCAACTAAGCGATAAATAGTTATCCTGCCAGCAATCTCTGTCTTATAATCCAGGCCCACCCCAGGTACTTTGCAGTAGCAATTATAATCCAATTAACAGAAGTAGATCTTACAATCCGCAATGCTACCATACTATTTTTTGTACCTAGGTTCCTGCACATGGGAGCCAACCATGCTCGCCTTGGTGCAGAGTACATTGGACAAGAGAACAAAAAATGACCGAGAGTCTCGCTACCTACCCCACAGACTGGACAGATTGGTACACCCCCTGCTTTCCATTTAGATGTTAAGTTACAGAGGGGGAGGGAACCTACCCTCAATTGGAAAAGCAATTTCCTGTCCATGGGGTTTAATATGTAATCCCAATACATTTCATAAATTGGGTACAATTTGATCTCTAAGTAGCTAGTGGTCATAGACCCACTGTTTGTACTAAGCATACTCTTATTAACAACATGTTCCCAGTAAATGTTTTTTAGGGTGGACTTGGAAGGAAATAAAGCCCCAGCTGGATCAATCCATAGAGCATTAAGTCCTAATTAAAACAAAGCAATCTTTAATGATTTAAACCATTTTATTTTATTATAGCAGTCGGCTTTGACAACATCTTTAAACCCATTCGCGTAGTGAGAGAGCTCTGGCGTGGTCCAAAGCCTGCGCCAGTATAAAATCGGGCGCAGTTTGGCTTTATCAGAGATCGCTCTCCTACCTAATTCGTATCTTAGGGGCAATAGCGGGCTGCTCTGGGGGGCACCTATCAGTGTCCTGTAAAATTTGTTTTCTGAGGTTTGGAGTTCCTGAAGGTTTTCATGCCCCCATAACTCCGCACCATACAAGGCAGACCCTATTGCTTTTGCCTCATAGATTATCAGTGGTGGTTTAATGGGCTTAGTGAGCGATTTCCTTTGCTCCTTAATAATTGTGCCAGCTAATTGCTTGTGCCTTAAAGTAGCAATATTAAGATGTAGCTGCCACCTGTTGTCATTAGAGATATGGATCCCTAGATAAGTGAAGGATTTTACAACCTCCAGGGTACGACCACTCAGGGAAATTTTGGGTTTAAAATTTCTGTGGGGATTGATGGCCATGAGTTTTGTCTTGGACCCATTTACCTCCAGTCCATGAACTACACAGAAATCATCAAATATTGCCAATGCTTTTTGCAACCCAGCTGGTGTTTTAGATAAAATTAAGGTATCATCGGCGAACATTAAAATTGGAACTTTTTCACCTGCAAGAGAGGGAGCATCCACTGCCTGAGATTGCATACAAGAAACCACACCGTTAATAAAAAGGGTGAACAGAGTAGGGGCCATTGAACAACCCTGCCGGACCCCTCGCTCAACTGGGAATTCGGCAGTGTCATTACCGTACCCACCCCAGCGAATGTTAGCGTAATTGCCCTCGTGTAAACGCATAATTAAGGACAACAGTTCCCCAGGGACCCCAAGAGTCGCAAGAACTTCCCACAATTTTGCCCTTGGTACCAGGTCGAAGGCAGCCCGCAAATCAACAAATGCTGCATACAGGCTGCCTCCGCCTAGCACCACGGTCCTCCACTGAATCAGTTGGAGACGGAAGACTTGGTCCACAGTGCTGGTTGCCCTGCGAAAACCAGCCTGATAGGGGGATAAAATGTTGTTATCCTCAGCCCAATCAAGCAACCTGTTAACGATTACACGCACCAATATTTTTTGGATAGTGTCGATCAAACTAATTGGGCGGTAATTACTAGGCTGAGCGCGGTCTCCTTTCTTATATATCGGGATGATAACAGCACCCCGCCATGTTTCTGGAATATCTGCACCTCTGGCAATATGGTTTATTAACAGATGAATATATTTGCACCATCTTGCAGTGTCGTTTAAAAAGACGTCTGCAGGAACTCCGTCAATGCCGGGGGCACGACCACTATGAACAGTTTTGAGTGCAATCTGTATTTCACGCTGCATAAAAATGTCATCTTCTGTCAAAGAAGAGGGTGGGCGTACGCTATCAATGGACTGGTCACTAGAAGCCTATTGTTCGCTAAAGAATTTTACCCAGGCATCCTGGGGGACATTGTTTGTAGTGGCATCTTCAAGCCTGTCATGACCCCATTTGACTATATGCCAGAATAACCTGGAATGATTTTGGTCACTAGCACTCTGTAGCAAATTCCAATGGGCTTCATCCCAGTCTTTTTTCGCTTTTGCTATAGAACGTTTATATTGATTCCTAGCCATCCTAGTGGCCTCCTTATTTTTGTTCTTGATTGCATCACCCAAATGGGCCCTGGCCCCCTTACAGTCCTGATTGTACCATTTAGCAGGCCTAAAGACCCCGGGCTTCTTTTTATTTGCCGGTTTTAAGAAATGGCATTTTATTTCTTTGAAAAGGTCATTATGGACCTTGGTAACTTTATTTTGGGTAGGAGGATGCCCAGCCTCTCCTTCGAGGGCCAGTATAGCCTTATCAGTTGCCATACTTATTTTTTCTAAGGCCAGCGGGTCAGTTCTAACACTAGTCCACCTCAGCCTGCGCAAATCATTGGTGGGTACAGTCAACGGTGGAAGAGATTCAACACAAGTACTTGAAACAACATCAGACCGCCACCATTTATGGAGAACACATAAAGGATTATGGTCACTCTCGAGCCTTTCCAGAACAACCATATCAGTGACTGTTGGCCATAGGGGCATACTACATATAACGTAGTCAATACGGCTCTTATTTCTCCCATTATTAAATGTCATGGCTGGTACTCTGTCAGACTTTGTCCGACCGTTCAAGGCCCTTAACCCATGTTCGAGGCACAGGGTGTTTAGGCCAAGAATATCCTCAGTCCAGCGTGTAATTGGGGTTGTATTAAGAGCGGGAATATCCCATAACATATCTTCCTCCGTGCCCAAATGTGCATCGCCAATGTCTAAAGGTTCAAAAGTGCGATTTAGGTCGCCAGCTATTAGTATATTTTTCCCAGATGAATGAGTTTCTATCAATTTATACAAAGACAAAAGGACCTCAGATTTTCCTGCACTACCCCCTCTAGCATATACATTATAAATATCTATGGAGGTAGATGGGTTACCCTTTAGTCGTATGAGCTGGATGTCTTTTTGATGGAGCTCAATGTTTCTCACATCAAGCCTAAGAGACTGGCGCACCCATATAGTGAGTCCGCCCATTGGTCGCCCTTTTGGGCCCTTGGTGGCCGGAAGATAAAAGTTCAAATAGCCCAATGCAAATACAGGATCACAGGCCCAGGTCTCTTGAAAAACACAAACATCATACAGGCTGACAAAACCGAACCATTCTCCACAATCCATTTTGGAACAAAGCCCAGCAATATTCCAAGACAATAAATTCCCGGTAGCATTTACCATTATTGGATAATTACTGTGAGCTGGCCCTGTTGGTGTTGAATCGACAATACCAATTTCATCTATATTTACTGCAGTTAATCCAGCTCTAGGTACATTAATGACTGTCACATTTTGTAGAAGTGTTGAACAACTAGACACCTCTATAGAACATGCAGCCGTAGGAATTTGCAGCAAGGTGGAGGGGTTAGATGGTAGTCAATCGCATGCATCTAGGTTGGAAAGAGCAGAACATCTGTTTACCAATCCTAGACCCCACTCACCAAGATCAGGGTTCTTGCTGCCCCTCTTAGTTACAACGTTCCATTTTGTTCTTAGTGTGCTGCAATTAGGGCCTCTGCCTTTCCTAGGATAGAAGAAATCTAGGGTCAATGGGACAATTGGGGTAAATCTTTTCTGAGGTGGGTGAAGATTGGGCAGGATGTTTGGCAAAACCTCGGGGTCAGAGAAGTTAAGCACAACACAGTCCCCCTTGAATTTTTTTACCCTATTCCCAATCCACTCAACCCTTCTTGCATTCACCAGTTCTTCAGCTAATTGCTCTTTGCCCCAGGAAGTTATGGCCATGTTGTTGGTTAGCCATGATAAAGATTTGTTTAGCAATGATGAAGTTGATTCGACATCACCTGGGGCTAGTGGGGGTACATTTGCAAGAACAAGAACTAATGGTGAAGCTTCCACAACAAGCTCTGATGATCCTTTCAAGGAGTTAGGTTCCCCATGAAGTAAAGCAGATGGTACGTCACTGGAGGGCCTATCAGATAAGTTTGTCAATGAAGTCAACGGGGGGTTTGGTGCAACAACAGGAGTCGGTCCGTTAAATTTGCCAGATTGGATTTCACTCATCAATGGCTGGGCACATGTTGTCATAACTTCTGGAAGTTTTCTCACTTCCCCCAGAGTTTTCCCTAATAGACCTTCCAGTTTGCTTACCTCAGCAGTTAATTTATCAATTTTACTAATCAGGGGTTTTACCATCCCCTTGATTTTTGTGTCCATCAGGCAACAAAGTTTCTGTAATAGATCATCGGAAAGAGTCACATAGGTTTCCCCAGTCAAGTCTTCCTCGTCATCATCGGTAGATTTCCTTGGTGGCGTAGCAGCTTTATTTTTGGATGATCTTAGGCCTCCACGCTTTTGAATGGCTTTTTTTTTACCCCCTGAAACCCTTGGTGCGGGGATGGGGGGAGCGATGGAGACAATAGAGTCGCTATTTGTAGAAAGCACAGTCAAAGCGTCAATGTCACTATTTTCTTCAGTGTTGGCTACTATGCCACTGGGCTGAATGCTATTTGTGTCCTGGAGGGAGTCCTGTACCCCACCCAGGAGGCTATTATTTAGCAAAGCAAATGAATCCTCGTTCTCGATATCTACCAGTGGTGATTGTATAGGGGATTCTAAACCCAAAGAAGTCCTTCTATCAGTGTTAATTTTTGTCACAACTTGAACAAGATAGTTCTCCATTGTGTTTGAGACAGAGGTTAGCTTTTTAGCAGGCATTGCTCAGCAAAAGTGCACTTGAAACAAAGTGTTGTAATACGCAGGAAAAATGAGATTTATGTGTACCTGAAGTTCAGTGGGCCTGGTATGCTTTATCCAAAGGAGAGTATGTAGTAGAAAAGGCAGAATCCCTGGCCCAACCCGACCTTGACCGACCTCGGACGGCCTCAGACGGCCCGCCCTTTGCCCGGGCTTCGCCCCGGGCGTCCCGCGACGCGGGACTCCTCCTTCCTTTATGTTGCTATCTGCGCTCTTCCGGCGCTTTCCTCGTCACTACCACGCGCCGCCGCGATGCCTGCCGGGAGCTGTGGTCCTCCCGGAGCGGCGACGCGGTTTCCAATGGCCTGTGATGACTCTCGGCGGTGGCGGCTTAGGCGTCGGCTCTGGCAAGGTCTATTCGTGGCCTGGAATGACTCTCGGCGGTGGCGGCAGGTAAGTGCGTGTCCCCCCGCTCTGCCGGTCTCCTCCTCCCTTTATGTTGCTATCTGCGCTCTTCCGGCGCTTTCCTCGTCACTACCACGCGCCGCCGCGATGCCTGCCGGGAGCTGTGGTCCTCCCGGAGCGGCGACGCGGTTTCCAATGGCCTGTGATGACTCTCGGCGGTGGTGGCTTAGGCGTCGGCTCTGGCAAGGTCTGTTCGTGGCCTGGAATGACTCTCGGCGGTGGCGGCAGGTAAGTGCGTGTCCCCCCGCTCTGCCGGTCTCCTCCTCCCTTTATGTTGCTATCTGCGCTCTTCCGGCGCGTTCCTCGTCACTTCCACGCGCCGCCGCGATGCCTGCTGGGAGCTGTGGTCCTCCCGGAGCGGCGACGCGGTTTCCAATGGCCTGTGATGACTCTCGGCGGTGGCGGCTTAGGCGTCGGCTCTGGCAAGGTCTATTCGTGGCCTGGAATGACTCTCGGCGGTGGCGGCAGGTAAGTGCGTGTCCCCCCGCTCTGCCGGTCTCCTCCTCCCTTTATGTTGCTATCTGCGCTCTTCCGGCGCGTTCCTCGTCACTTCCACGCGCCGCCGCGATGCCTGCCGGGAGCTGTGGTCCTCCCGGAGCGGCGACGCGGTTTCCAATGGCCTGTGATGACTCTCGGCGGTGGCGGCTTAGGCGTCGGCCCTGGCAAGGTCTATTCGTGGCCTGGAATGACTCTCGGCGGTGGCGGCAGGTAAGTGCGTGTCCCCCTCTTCCACCACGCTGGGCTGGAAGATACCTGAACCACTACTTTTGGACTCACTCACCAATGACTCTTCAGAACCTCCGGCACTTTCCAAGCGGTCTGCTTCCCGTGCAAGGAGCTCTGAATTAGTAGACCCAAATTCCAACAGGTGCTGGCGCAACCCTGGCAAACTGAGCAGGTGCTCTTTGAAAATCATTCCAACCAATACGTCAAAATGATCTTCCGTGCGAACTCGTACCCAATCAATCAATGTCCCATAACATTCATGCCCAAACTCTTCCCAAGACTGGTGAGACAGTTTCCTACTGCCCCTGAATTTCAACCTATACTCCTCTTCTGGGGAAACAGGTACCATACTCTGGGAACTGGGAATATGACTTCCTGCACTGGGCTCTATATAGCTGCCACCACTGGACTCAACCCTCCCTGGGGAATCCAGAAAATTAAATCTGCGCACAGGGGACAATCTACCCTCCTGAGCTAATCTCTCTCTGGCAAAGGCAATCTCAGCCTCCGCCATCCTCTCCTGCACACCCAGCTGCGCTATTTCCTTGGCATGCTCTAACCTGAGCTTCTCCAAAGCCAGCTGGTGCTCCCTTTCTTCTCTCCTATCTACCCACTCCTCTGGGGACAGAGACCGGGGAAGGGATGAGGTACTGCCTCTGCTACTGGACCCAGCAAGGGACTCCCTATCTATGGGGTCTTCTCTATCTGCTGGTGCCCATTCACTGTCATCTTCTTCCTCTTCTTCACACTCTTTATGGCTCCCCACAGACCCACCACCCACATGGTGTGAGGCCCGGGCCCTCTCTTTCTCACTGTGCTCACGTTCCCAGTCATCCTTCTGCCATAGGATCAGGTTATCCCTAAGCTTGGACTGGGTGTCTGACTCATTCACTGTGATGTCTCTCTCCTCACAAAACTGCACCAACTCATGCATACTGTACCTAAACAGGCCACAGAGGTTAAAAGAAGATTCCATCTTGGCAGGATGCTCACAGACACGTGCAACACAGGGGACCTAACAGTCTGAGCTGAAGCAAGAGTACACAATTCACAAAGTATTCAGCAAGCTCTCTATCCCAGAGAACGCACACTCACTTGTCCAGTGCAACACCCATTCATCCACACACAACCCCCCCCTCGGACTGGTAAGGCAGTTTCTACCACCCCTGATTTCTCAACCTGACCACACGTAACAGAGGTACCAAACTCTGGGAGCGGGGCGGGGAACAAATGTACTGGACACTATTATGCTGCTACCACTGGATCCCACCCTCTGGTGAATCCAGAAAATTCAGACTGTACTTAGGGGATAGAAAACCACTCGGAGCTAGTGACACCTAACTCACAGTACAGAAGAAACACATTTCCCAAGAAATGACTTTTTAGAACAATTTTGAAACAATAACCCCCAAAATGTGATTTATCTAAAATGCAGAGTTTTGTGGTGCGACCAGCTGCCACTGCAGTACAGCGCAAACACAAATCCGGATCCCTTCCGCTGCCTACCAATGTTAGAAATGGGATTCCCGGTTGGCTGAGGCTTGCACCAAAGCCAGGCAGAAACCACCACTCAAGTCAGGGCAAGGGAGTTACACGCCAAAGATAACCCCTGCTCACCCTCTAGGCAACGTGGCGCGAGCAGTAAGGCTTATCTTGGAGGCTTTGTAAGATAAGTGTTTGCGCACGCACCCCCAGCAACAACACCCAAGGCCCACCACAAAGGAAAGTCCAAACAAGGTTATATATAAAAATAGCCTTTGTATTGTACAAAACACATTAGATAATAAATACGCACTTTACAATGTGCCATAGGCACGGGCAGAATGTACAGGGGATTAGGTGCATGGGACAGGGCCACGGGCGCCACTGTCAGGAATAAACACTTTTAGAACTAGCACTTGGTAGAATTAGCACTTTTTAGGGATAACCCTTAGCACATAGAACAATTGTAGAACCAAATGGAAAATAAAGCACACAACCAGTAACCACTGGTAAGAGGTAAGTACCACCTACGCAACCCTAACCACCTTAGGAGAATGTCACGCAGGGAACCAGGACCTCACTAGCAACACCTGTACTAGAAAGAACAACCATATAAGTATCAATATACATTTAGGGGTATAAACATGAGAACATTACACATGATGCATACAAACATTCAGAGGTGTAGGGAAAAACACATGACGCATAAAAACACATTCAGAGGTGCAGCAAAGAACAATTGCGCAGAAATCACATAGGCCACAACCAGTGACTGTCCCCAGGCCAACTGGCCTCTCTGGGGCTGAGACGCCCTGTGTCCAGAACAGTCAGGGCAGGCTGCACGGGCAACCAACAGAAGAAATGCAACGCACAAAGGGGCAAGCCTAAACGAAGCAGCTGCCCACTAAGTGCTGGGCAACTGCAGAACTGAGCCTGGCACCA
This sequence comes from Lissotriton helveticus, assembly GCF_964261635.1. NCBI lineage: Eukaryota > Metazoa > Chordata > Amphibia > Caudata > Salamandridae > Lissotriton > Lissotriton helveticus. The sequence goes on from NW_027611674.1 coordinate 831,262, forward strand.
GCGTGCCTCCTGGCTCTCCTGTAGGCCTCTCAAATGACACAGATGCCCCCGAAGATGCTGGAGCCTCGTGGGCTCTCTAAAGAAATACTTGGGGCCTCAGGAGCCTCGTGGCTCTGAACAACAAATGCCCCCTCTGAGCCTCGTGGGCTCTCAAAACAATGCTTCCAATGTTGGAGCCTTGAGGGCTCGAAAGAAATGTGCCAACAATGGGGGGAGCAGCCCGCTGCCAGCTGGGGCCGCTCTACCACCCTAAATGCCCCTGGAGCCGTTGGAGTCCCGCTCGGGGGACTCAAGATTAGCCAATGCCCCCCAGGAGCCTCTTGGCTTTGTAACGGAAAAAAAATGCCCGGGCCCCCACGGGGCCGTTAAAGAACAAGGGTGCCCCTGGAGCCCTCGTGGGCTCGATCAACAAAAATGTCCCAACACCGCAATACCGGAGCCCCACTCACCGGGACTCCTGCCTTGGCCTGGGCTCCGTCGGTGGCGTCTCGGCTCCCAGTCGTGTGGTGGTTGTTGGGGCAGCTTTCTCACGGCAGGGCTCACACCGCGGCTGCGGGAGCCCTGCTTCTGGGATGCTTCCAGGCTTCAATAGGTCAGACGTCGCGGGGCTCTCCCTCCTGCAGGGAAACCTCGCGGTTTACCGGTCACGGTTCTTCCGGTCTCTTTGGCCCGGGGGCGGGCCTTCCTCGGCTTCCGGGGCCTTCTGGACGCGCTGCAATTGGGCGGTTCACTCCGCTTCCGGGTCTCTGGAGGGTCACTTCCGGGTCGTCGCACACAGCGCGGCGGCCCGGCGGGGAGGAAAAAACGGCTAGTGGCACAATCCGGGGTAAGCTCCCGATAATTTAAATAATAAACGAGGGAACCCGAGGGGTAGGCTCCCTCTTTAATTTAAATATAAAGCGGGCTGGCCACACGCTAGATAACCTACAAATGGCGGCAAATAAGCAGGGTGGGCACCTGCTTCGAAGTTGAGCCGGCAAAGAACACGCAGCACTCGGTGCCCAACCCAGTGCTACTAGGACACGGAAAAGCGCAGCTTCAGGCACAAAAGAACACTTCCCCAGGATGCAAAACAAAGTGCTCCCAAGCGCTAGGGGAAAGTTCAAGCGCCAAGGCCCTAGGAAGGCAGGGGGGGGGCAAAGACTGGGCCCAGGGGCCAGCTCACTGGGCCCTCCAGGCAGGAAGGCAGTCCTAGTGGCGGACCTCCTGGCGCCCAGCAACAGCAGGCCCAGGCCCCCCAACAAATTAGGATCAGCAAGAGAACACTTTGCAAGGGGACACAGCCCCTTTTTATACAGTAAATCTCTTTGCCTGTGTGCAGGGTGAGGGAAAAACCAGTCGCAGCTGGTTTTGGAGTACTGTGATGGGCTCAGCCACCCTTCCTATTCACTAGTCAGGCTAGGGTCATCAGTCGCACCACAAGGGGCGGAGCCAGCATTGTGTGGGGAAAGCACAGCCCTATTCAGGTCCCAGGTGCACCCCTCCCTCACATCAGCATGCTAATCTCAACACTCACCACCGGGGCAGACCCATCCTGACTCCTGGAGCCAGGCTCACCAGCCAGCTCCAGCCAATCACACGCCAGACACAAATTACACAAACATGCCAACTTCTAGAAGTGGCACTTCCACACTAGACATATTCATGCCGCACACATCATTGCGCAGCATTCAGTCTCACAAGTCCGCACATACCAAACTCGAGCATGCACACCCCACGCATCAGGAACTACCAGGGACACATACATTCCCCATGCATTCCTATGGGAGGGCAGGCCAACCTCACTACACGCACACACTTTACCTTGGGACACAGTGGTAAAGTGTGCAGAAACATAAAATCACTACCACCAATTCACATTCGTAAGCAAAAAGTTTAGGGGTGAACCTGCCAGAAGGGCCAAGTCCAACACCTGGTATTTCCAAATTTGCTGCTTATTGAACATTTCCAAGGAGACCTTCTGGGTCCACCTCGTATATGTTAGCAGCGTGGAAGTTCCGCCCACGACACGTCTATAGGAAGTTAGGTGTTTATATATATAACTATATGTCGCCTTTCTATTGTTTCTAAGCACTGTAAATGACTTTGTTGGCTTAACTCATAATGGTATAGGAGCCGGATTTCTTTGGGATACACAAACCATTTAAAAGTGTCTTTAAGACGTAGAGACTGATACGGTCTGTGTCGTACCAGAAATGCAACAGGTCTCGTATTACTAAATGTTTCAGTTATTGGCATTGCATTATTATCAGCAATGCTAATAGCTCAAACTTTTACTAATGCGAGACCTATTGCATTGCAAATGCTTGTTCACTTTTGAAAGGCTATCTGTCCCATAGGATAGAATGGGGAATACTCTGTAAGATTTTACTAGTATATCTTCCCATTGGGACAAAATAGAGAAAGGGTGTTTAGTATGCCTGCACTCAGAATATAAAAATGCATCTTTTAGTAAAGATGAGTTTGATGCTCTGTGTTTGAAAATACCACCATTAGAAAGTAGGTATTTTCTTGCTTAACCATCCTGTGTGCCTCTGCTGAGCTTGTGGATTGACTATCTTGCTTTGGAGTGACAGTGGCTGTGGATGTGCATTCTCTTCAGAAAGCCACTGGGGGGGGGTTGAGGTGTGTCCTGCCTTCAATGGATGAGTCAGGGCTGGGCTGAATAGACCTGGGCTGCATTTAGTGTAGTGGGAGGAATTTCCCTGCACCTGAATGGGCCTGGTCTGCCTTGTACAATGCTGTCTCCACCTCCTGCCAGGAAGCCGGGCCAGGAAGAACAGAACTGGTTTCGGACTGGGCACAGACACTCTCTGCCAAGGGAACAAAGAGGAACTGAGTATAACTTTGGGGCCCACACCCCAGAACTTTAGAATTCGCTGGAATCAAGGAACCTGCAAAGAAGAAGAGCTGGAAGAACTGCAGGAGGAGTACTGCCCCTTTGCTGTGTTGTTGCTTTGTCGGGTTGGCCTGTAGTTGCTGCTTCTGCCTTGGGCAGTAAAAGGACTGGACTGAACTTTCTTAAACTTGTGCTGAGTATCTCCAAGAGCTTGAAACTGACCTTGCCTCCTGTTCATGAAGTCTCCAGGACAGCAAAGACTTCACTTACCTCTGGGTATCACCTCTGGAACCACACTTTCAGTTGCCACAGAGGGAGAAAGCAGCAGACTTCGTCTCCGACTACGTGTCCGGAAGGCACCGCAGAGGGCACAGCCGCATCTCGCACTGCAACTCTGGAGTTACCGACGACCACTGTCACCGAGCTGCTGCCTGTACGAGTCTTGAGGGCACCGCACGCTGCACCGCTATGCTTCACATCGCAAACACCACGGTTGCAATGAACGGCCCGCACCAACGTGATCGTCTGCAACTGAAAGGTACTGTTTACGAGTCTGCCGACACCATGACCGATGCGGTCGGACAGAACTGTTGGATTCTGTTCTCAGCACTGCTGTAGCACCAGACGGAGATACAGAGTTCAAGGAACTGCATTTTAAGTTTATTCTTGAAAAGTGCATATTTTGAAGAACTGTATGTTAGGTTTGTATTGTTTTGTTTTTGTTTTGAATATATAAAGTATTGGATATTTTTCAAAAGTGGTGTGGTATCCTTTTGTGGTGTTTTCACTTTGTTACTGTTGGTTATGTCTAAACGCTTTACTCACAGCCTCTGATATAAGCCTGACTGCTCGTGCCAAGCTACCAAGGGAGTGAGCTAGGGTTATTTCAGTAGTGTACCCCCCTTATCCTGAAGGGTTCCTACTTGGACAAAGGTGCAAACCATTGCCAACTAGAGACCCCATTTCTAACACACGGTCACCCAGAAGGGCATCATTGTGCTGAATAACAGATGTATATCGTTACCCAAGTCACTGGTACACATTTTATCGACTTCAGAAGGATGAAAGTCTAAGTGGACCTCCCAGGATTTGAATCTGTGACCATAAGGTCAAAAGCAGGCCCCTACAGTGGGCGCATTTGTCCAATAAACCACCAGACCCAGCTGGAAAAGCATAAACGACAAACAGTGACCAGGGACCCTAAGCTGAGTGAGATCCTAAAGGCCAGCAGATCCTACAAACGTCCAGCACTAAGTGTAATCTGCAGACAGAAAGCATTAAAAAAAAGCAATTTTTGAAATATTTTTATTGTAAGATCTGCTGTGAGGCATGCACCAGCTATACACAGCCTTATCACAAACCCCAAACTGCACACCCACCTTATCCCAGAGACTTGCCTTTTAGACTCCTGTGCCGTGAGCTGCAGCATCTCATGCTTCAGACATACTCCTGACATACTCCCTGAAACACACCAACAACACCATAGTTTTGGGGTAGCAGCAATACTCGGAGAAACCCTTTCCATGACCAACTTCACGCAAAAAAAAAAAAATCTGGGAGATTGTGAAGATCAGAATCACACTGTGCCCCAATGTCAGCCTCAGAATCCTCTCCTGTCACTGCAGCTGACAACATCATGAACCATCCCTCCACCCCGATGACAGATGAGTACCTCCACCCACTCCTAATATCAGAAGACTTTGCATTCTGGCTGGAGAATAGCACCACCCCTCCTTTAAATTATTTAGATGCCTGTGGGAGCTTGCAACTTCGGGTCAACACTACCATCGGATAACAGGCAACACTGCCCAGAGAATGTGCACACTACCCTCAGACCTCAGATAGCACCACCCAGACACTGTAAACACCACCCTCAGACAACATGAAGCACTGCCCAGACACTACATACTCTACCCTCAGACAACAGGTAACAATGCCCGGACACTGCAAACACTACCCACAGAGGTAACACTCCCCGGACCCTGTGAACTCTACCCTCAGACAAGAGATACCACTGCCCAGGCAACTTAAACATTACCATCAGACAACAGGTAACACTCCCCGGACACTGTAAACACTGAAAACAGACAACAGATTGGACACTGTAAACACTCCCCTAAGACAACATGCAACACTTCATACACTGTACACACTACCCTAAGACAATAGAAACCCTGCCCAGACATTGCAAACAGCGCCCTAAGACAACAGTAAAACTTCTCAACACTGTAAACACTAAAAACAAACAAGAGATAGCACTGCCCAGACACTGTAAACACTATCCTCAGACAAGTAACACTGCCCAGACACTGTAAACAGCGCCCTAAGACAACATGCAACACTTCATACACTGTACACACTACCCTAAGACAATAGAAATCCTGCCCAGACACTGTAAACAGCGCCCTAAGACAAGTAACACTAAAAGCAGACAACCGGTAGCACTGCCCAGACATTGGAAACACTACCCTCAGAGGTAACACTGAACAGACACTGTAAACCCTCTCCTCAGACAGCAGACAGCACTGCCCAGACACTGTAAACACTCCCGCCAGACAACAGACAGCACTGCTCAGACAACAGATAGCACTGTCCAGACACTGTAAACACTCCCGCCAGACAACAGATAGCACTGCCCAGACACTGTAAACACTCCCGCCAGACAACAGATAGCACTGCCCAGACACTGTAAACCCTCTCTTCAGACAACAGACAGCACTGCCCAGACACTGTAAACACTCCCGCCAGACAACAGATAGCACTGCCCAGACACTGTAAACACTCCCGCCAGCCAACAGATATCACTGCTCAGACACTGTAAACACTCCTGCCAGATAACAGATAGCACAGCCCAGACACTGTAAACACTCCCGCCAGACAACAGATAGCACTGCCCAGACACTGTAAACACTCCCGCCAGACAACAGATAGCACTGCCCAGACACTGTAAACACTCCTGCCAGACAACAGATATCACTGCTCAGACACTGTAAACACTCCCGCCAGAAAACAGATAGCACAGCCCAGACACTGTAAACACTCCCGCCAGACAACAGATAGCACTGCTCAGACACTGTAAACACTCCCGCCAGACAACAGATAGCACTGCCCAGACACTGTAAACCCTCTCTTCAGACAACAGACCGCACTGCCCAGACACTGTAAACACTCCCGCCAGACAACAGATAGCACTGCCCAGACACTGTAAACACTCCCGCCAGACAACAGATAGCACTGCCCAGACACTGTAAACACTCCCGCCAGACAAACGATAGCACTGCCCAGACACTGTAAACACTCCCGCCAGACAACAGATAGCACTGCTCAGATAACAGATAGCAGTGTCCAGATAATGTAAACACTCCCGCCAGACAACAGATAGCACTGCTCAGACAACAGATAGCAGTGTCCAGACACTGTAAACACTCCCGCCAGACAACAGATAGCACTGCCTAGATACGGTAAACACTCCCGCCAGACAACAGATAGCACTGCCCAGACACTGTAAACCCTCTCCTCAGACAACAGATAGCACAGCCCAGACACTGTAAACACTCCCGCCAGACAATAGATAGCACTGCCCAGACACTGTAAACACTCCCGCCAGACAACAGATAGCACTGCCCAGACACTGTAAACCCTCTCCTCAGACAAAAGACAGCACTGCCCAGACACTGTAAACACTCCCACCAGACAACAGATAGCACTGCCCAGACACTGTAAACACTCCCGCCAGACAACAGATAGCACTGCCCAGACACTGTAAACACTCCCGCCAGACAACAGACAGCACTGCTCAGACAACAGATAGCCCTGTCCAGACACTGTAAACATTCCTGCCAGACAACAGATAGCACTGCTCAGACAACAGATAGCAATGTCCAGACACTGTAAACACTCCCGCCAGACAACAGATAGCACTGCCCTGACACTGTAAACACTCCCGCCAGACAACAGATAGCACTGCCCAGACACTGTAAACCCTCCCCTCAGACAACAGACAGCACTGCCCAGACACTGTAAACACTCCCGCCAGACAACAGATAGCACTGCCCAGACACTGTAAACACTCCCGCCAGACAAACGATAGCACTGCCCAGACACTGTAAACATTCCCGCCAGACAACAGATAGCATTGTCCCATTGTGCTGGAAGGAAGAAATAGTAACTCCCCTGCTTAAAAAACCCTCATTGGACCCTGCCTGCCTTGGGAATTACAGACCTATTTCCCTTTTACCGTTCCCTGTAACGATAGTGGAGCGTATGGTTAGTCGAGCTCTCTATGGCTTTTTGGAAGGTAATAACAAGCTGGGGAAGATCCATTTGGCTTTCGGCCAGGTCATGGGACTGAGACAGCGTTGGTCACGGTGCTGGACAATCTTCGACTGCGTGCGGACAGTGGGCAATCGGCGACATTGATTTTGTTGGACCTGTCCGCCGCATTCGATACTGTGAACCACGCTGTCTTACTGGCAAGACTGGAAGAGGTGGGGGTGACAAGCGTGGCTCTGCGGTGGTTTCAGTCTTATCTGACAGGTAGACGGCAGGCTGTCGCTTTGCCCCCTTTTCAATCAGATTTTTGTGTCAGTAAGCATGGGGTCCCCAATCAGCCCCATTTTATTCAATGTTTATATGTGGCCATTACTGAATGTTATTAAAGCCAATAATATAAGTTTAGTTAATTACGCTGACGACACTCAACTGATTGTGTCCTTGGATGGCGACAATGCAGACTCCCAAGAAACATTCCATAAGTGTATGCGTGAAATGGCGTCTTGGTTGAGAAACAACGCTCTGCAATTCAACAGTGACAAGACGGAGATCTTGCACTGGTAGAGTGCCGTCAGTTTTGCCCTCTGACTTCTGGCCCATTCCTACAGACACACCTCCGGTTCCTGAGAGCATGGTTCGCAATCTGGGGGTTAGCTTCAATGAGAAGCTTAACCTGGAATCACATGTAAATAAAGTAGTTAGACATTGTTACATGCTCATCAGAGGACTACGTAAGGTACTACCACTACTGCCGCCTCAGTTCAGAGGCTTAGTGGTTAGGAGTGTTGTTCTCAGCCGCCTGGATTATTGTAATGCTTTGCTACTAGAGTCTCCGTGTTATTTGATCTTGCGGCTCCAGAGTGTCCAGGCGGCAGCGGCAAAACTTGTTCTTATGAGAACGTGCAGGTCTTCTACATCTCAAGCCTTGGCTGACCTGCATTGGCTCCCAGTGAGACAAAGGATATTGTTCAAGTCCTTGTGCATTGCCTTTAGAGCGCTTCACGGGCTTGGACACAAACCGCTTCAGGCTAGGTTTGGATGGTATGTACCAGCACATAGTCTGCGCTCTTCAGCAGCTAATCTGGCAATCATTCCAAGGAGTAAGAGATCTACAATCGGTGAATGAGCTTTTGGCGTAGCAGCAGCTCGCTTATGAAATAGCCTCCCCCAGGAATTGAGGCAAATACAGGATCTGCTGCTGTTTCGAAAGAAAATCAAGACCTGGCTTTTTCCCAGAGTTTAACCAGCTGGCCGGTCAGTTTCTGCAGTTGCGTTTCTATCTTTAGTCCACTGTGTCTCAGCGCCAGGATGCCCGTAGGGTTACGGAGCGCTTTACAAATACAAATACATACATACATACACTGCCCAGACACTGTAAACACTCCCGCCAGACAACAGGTAGCACTGCCCAAACACTGTAAATATCACCCTAAGACAACAGTAACACTGCCCAGACACTGTAAACACTACACTCATGGGTAACACTACCCAGACAATGTAAACTCTACTCTCAGACAAGTAACACTGCCCAACACTGCAAACACTGTTTTGCCTCTATAAAAGTGAATTGGGGGCGTGGCCAAGATGGCGGACGGCTAGGACGCGCTTTTAGATCGCTCCGTGCCGCCGCCTAAATAAGCATATAATTCGAGCCCGCCGGTCCCCAGTAGGTTCCCCTGGGTGTAAATACCAGCTCCTGAGAGAAGGGGGTACAAGCGGATCCTTACGGAAGCAGCATAGAACCCTGGGCGCGAAAGAACGAAAGGCTAAGAGGACTGGCGGTCTCTGGACTGGGACCTGTGGCTTATAGTACACTGACGTCCACCAAAAGAGTGATGATCCTCCATGGGGTAGAGCTGCGTGGACCGTGGAGACAGGGGAGCTACTTGATCCCCCTCCCCCAGAGGCTGTGTGGACAATCTGGACTGGTAAGGAGAACAGAGCTTGCGGACTGCGCCATGGCCCTGGAGCACACAGTGGGAGACCTGTGGAGCGTGCAGGTGTCCCGGTGAACAGTAGGGACCAAGGGCGTGCCTGCTCCTGTGGCGTGTGACGAGCAGCCTGCCCAAGTTTTGGCCCATCTCTCGCTCTCCAGGGCCACATCGAATAATTGGCAGGAAGATAGCTGTTGCCCCCAGCCTCGACGCCATGGTAAGGTAAAGGAACAAAAAAGAGCGCTCGCTTAAAGACATGTTCGGAAAGGCAGGCAGTTCCGGGATGGAAGATAGGGCTACAAGCCAAGGGCCTGAGGCTCGGCTAGACGCAGATGACGGAGAGGGTCCGGTCACTAAGGCATTCCTTGAAACACTCTTCTCACTACATGCAGATCTGCAGATGATGAACACCGAAATAGCATCGGAAATCCGAGAGGTGCTACGCGAGGTGGGCGAGAAAGTCGCCAAGCTTGAAGACAGGGAGTCGGCCGGGGGGAGCTGGTCTCGTGGCTTGAAAAAGGGGGGCTACGGCTAAAGTAGCAGCAGCTGGACCTTCAGGATCACAACGAGGACCTGGAGAACAGATCCAGGAGGAACTATATAAGAATTAGAGGTGTGCCATCCAAAGCAGAGGGCTCCAACCTACACAAGTTTGTCACGGACCTCCTACGACATGTCTCCGGACTTACTGAAACCTCTGCACTACAGCTAGACTGGGTTCACAGAGTGGGAACTGAATGCCTGGGAAAAGGTCCCCCGGCCGATATACTGGTTTGCGTTCGCGATTTTCAGATCAAAGAGGACATTCTTAGAAAAGCCAGAGACTCCTACCGGTCCACTTCAAAAGCCATTCCCTAACTTTTTACCAGGATCTCTCTAGGATCCCTTTGCAGAAACGTAGTGCGTTCCGCCCCATAACAGAACACCTACGAAAGGCTAATACACCCAATGCATTGGGCCACTCTTTCCGCATCATCTTCAAGTATGAAGGATCTCTCTATCAGATCAGATCACTCAGGGAAGCCTTAGCCCTCCTGCACATCACCACACAGGATGATTCTGAGGAGCAGCCCACTCCTCCTAAGCGTATACGAACTGCATTTGCAGAAGGTAACGAGCAACCACTGCAGGCCCGGCGTCGACTTGGCCACCATTAGTAAAAAGAGACAGGCGGTGCTACAGTTCCTATCGGCGGAATCCACCCTTTCAACTGCATCATGACCTGAAGACGACCCTGCTCCCGGGGGTACGGAGCTTGCGAGGCACTGAAGGAGGCGGTGGAGGGGCTGTTGGTAGGATGCTCCCAGTACTCTACAGTTCGCCGATCGCTCAGAGGTCCCACACAGAATCTCTTGGAGGGTGTTCCTCCCGAACAGTCCTCCCTTGGCTGTAGTCGCCTAATACCGACTCTTGGGTCTTGACAGACTTGGCTTCTGTTGATTTCTTCAGTATATCCTTTTGTTGGTTATGGGTTCTTTCTATCTTCTTTCACTTCTTCTCCTCCGCACCAGCCAAGTCTCCAGAAGGCCTCCAAGAGTTCTACGAACTTCATGGTATGGCGCACCATCGCTACCTCGCAGGCGTGACGAGGACGAAGTGAACAAGCTGCATAGGGGCTTCCTAAATTCGTGCAATGCATAATATACGTTTGGTGAGCCTCAATGTTCGAGGCCTCAATAGTCCAGTAAAGTGCAAAGCGATTTTATCTTATCTAGAACACTCCGGGGGGGGGACAAATGCTTATTGCAAGAAACCCACTTACTTGTCAGGGATACCCACTGCATGCGCTCACCCAGGTTTCGCAGACCATACTGGACCTCTGACACAACTAAAAAAAAAATGGGGTGCCATACTGCTTGCCCAGAGCTTCCAGGGAAAGGTCACTGATGTGATTGCTGAACACAAGGGCAGAGCATTATGGATTAGGCTCCAGTGGGGTCATAAACGGATAACAATGGCATCTATTTATGCAACGAATGAACACCAGGAATGCTTCTTGATTGCCTACCTTACACAAGTCTTAGCCACTCCAGACCGGGAGGTGGTGATAGGGGGGGGCTGAACCTGGTAATGAATACAGACTTAGATCGTTCGGGGCATCACGCTACACAAGCTGGGACCCTCACACAGACTGGACATCAATGGCGGGGGACGGGGGCTGCCAACTTCTTCATCTCAATATCCACATTCCACCTTCTCAGTGGACAGAAAAGGCATGTTATTTTAACAGGGCTCTCTTTGGTATCGAGGACGCACTACTCAATCTTTCCTTTGGATGCAGTGTCTTGTTTGTGGTTTCTCGGTTCTTAACTATAATTTTAATCTCAAGAAATAGCCTTTTGGAATGCGGTGTAACACAAAAGATCGTGCAGCAGGGATACCGTGGTTGATTACTACATAAGCATGAGACTATGTAGTTTATGTATGGTTTTCTGTTTATTTGTAGCCTGATGAAGTCGATGGTAGATATACCCTATTGACAAAACGTATGTTGGCTGCAAAGGTTATCAATACTCCTAAATGCATGTAGAGATAGGAAATAAAGCTCTGCTGATTAAACAGGATTATTGTACATGGAATAACTCTTAATGTTCAGGGGATCTTATATTTTAGTGTCGGAAGTGTTGGCTCCCTATTGGAGTGTATGGTGGCCACATCTTCTACTTGAAGCAACTCTATGAATTAGTTCTTTCAGATAAATGAGGTACACACATGTTTGCACAATCTTATTACCGTTACACCTGTCTTTCTTGCATTGTGTGATGTAACTTTAGTTTGCTGCTGCAGACATGATGATGTAACTTTTGTTCGCTCATAGCTCTTTTAACGGTAGAAAACTATATTGATTACTTCTTGATGTTTTTAGGTCCATCAATTAATTCACTGTCATCCATGTGTGAGTGCTGGCTAAAATATCTGGTATTGTTCTTCCGCAGATTGGTATGCCTGATATTGGAAGTGTCAGCTAATATATACTTTCAGGATTCCAAGCAAGGTAAGTAGCATCTAATGGGGAAGTGGAAATGGCACAAAAAGGATCACTGAAATTATTTGGGTTTTCTTTTTTCACATATGTTCTACTATGTGGAGGATTGCTGACTCACAAGCCTTCAGATGCTAAGGATTGCTGACAAGCGCAAAAGAAGAGGCCCCCTACAGTTAAGATAACGTTCCTTAAGGTAGGGAAGAATCAATCATTGTACAGATTTAAGCCAACCATTCAATAAACAATATTTAAATGCTAATCAATAGACCAAGGTCAGAAAGCACCAAAGACAACAAATAATTTATCAAAAATACAAAATGAGCATTTATTAAGTGTTAAACAATTATAAAAAAAATAATAATCATTCATTCACTTTCATGTCCATCATACAAACTCACAGACATACTGAAGACACATTTAAAACATTGTTGGTATGATGACATATTGCTCAACACTGATAGATTGACACAATATATAAAAAACAATATCACTTGGAGACTGAGTGGCACAAATTCAAGTGACTGGTGGAATACTATGTCTGTGTCGGCGCAACAGGAGTGCCTTCGCCAGGAAGAGGGCCACAGTACAAACAATTGATGAATATGTGAAGTAAAAATTGTCTTTATGAATGAGGAAGGTTCTTTCACGAATACAATGAGCGATAAGTGTACAAAGAAGACATTTGCATTGAATGAAATAAGGGAGAAGAATGAGAGTAAAAGTGAAAATGTAAAGATATGACTCAAGATAATTACTTCAGAAGTGAATAGTAAGGTTATTGGAATAAAATTAGATGTGTAAAAGCAATATATAAAGATTGTGAAGGGAACCCAATGTGAATGATAAAAAAAGGGGAAATAAAGGAAGAAAGAAAAAGGCACCTGAAAATGTGTGTATATATACGATGGTGACCCCTATTTGTATCAAAGTCACATGCTTAACTTATGGTGTCAGAATTAGTATACCTACTATCGACGGGGTTTGGAGACCCGTCATGTTGAATGGTAAATGAAGACAATGCGATACTTCATGTATAATCTAAACGATGAAGGTAGAAGACGCATATTGATAGTTGCTCACATTTAATAACGTTTTTGATTGACAGCGGTTCTAGGTATCTAACTAATATTCACCTCAGATGCCAAGGGCAAAAAGACGCCGTCAGTACATTGTAAGCGATGAAATATGTAAGTCCTCATGGTGTTTCAATAATGGTATACTAAAAAATATTAAACATATGTAAATGGACAAATGTGATAGAGAATGGGTCCTTAATTACAAATCCGAAAAACTATTTTCTATTTATACCTGTATGCCTGATGGGCAATAAAGAGAGGAATCAGGCGACGCCAGAAAAACAAGATAGCACAGTGATGTCTGATAGTTACTGGATGTCACTGCTATATTTTCAAAGCTAAAGAATAAAGATACACAGGATTGTCCTGGTTAGTTGAAACTTAAAGCATGTTTGTATTTAGCGAAAATGTAATAGCAATGAGACCTACTGAAGATCGATAATAAATAGCTAGTCAATACTAGTATTGGGGATTAATGTAGAACGGCACAGCACTTACTTTGATGCAATGCGGTGCAGATGAAAGGGGTCAGTACAATTCTGTTTTGTGATTTCAAGGATTACTGCAATATAAATGAAGTAACTATAAGGCGAAAATGAAATTACAGTACAGCTGATATAATATACTTCGAAATCAAGCCTTTGAAATGCCTACAAAATGAAGGCTTAAACTAGCGGGTTTCGTTACACAGGTGTGTAATTTGCAGAGGAGAAAGAATGCACAATTGTACTTCACTCGTGCCTTGTACTATGACCGGGTAAAAATATAGGCAGAAGAATAATAAGAGTTACAAAATATCCACATATGTTAAGTTAAATGTGTTTTATAATGTCACGAGATAACGATGCGCCAGCAGGAGCTATGCAAACTTAATTAGGGTACTGTGAAAAACTATGCGGACTTGATTAAAGCTAGGGCGTGTCAATGGCTCGAACTTACCTTTTAGTCATTTGGAGCCTCCGGATATGAGGTTCCTTCTTTCTGCGAATATGCCCGGAAACTAAACCTGAAAAACAAGAAAGGGTTTGGCTCTTATTCAGTAAGGTTCGGACCAATATACCAATAGCAACCAAAAAAAATGCCAATACTGATACCATTCAAACTCAAGCAATTATCCCACACGCCAGATGACCTAAACACGCTGGATGAAAAAAGTTGAATTTTCTTTTTCTTTTTCATATACTCTTTTTTACTCATTAGTTATCTTTTTGTTAATGAATCATTGTTTATAAATGTAAACAATACAAATCAAGAGAAAATAATAACTAATAAGTAAAAAAGTGTACTTGAAAAAGAAAAAGAGAATTCTACTATTTTCAACCAGAGTGTTTAGGTCATCTGGTGTGTGGGATAATTGCTTGAGTTTGAATGGTATCAGTATTGGCATTTTTTTGGTTGCTATCGGAAACTAAACCTGGCGTGATCCGGTTAAGGTGTTTTGACCTGCAGCGGGTGTATCACATGGTAAAAGATGGCCAATCGTCTGTGTACCTTGACAAAACTTTATTGGAACGATGTAAAAAACATATATGTGAAGCACAATGCCTAACTTTACGCAATATTACCACCTTATACTGTCTGTGACACAGCTAAAATGAATCAATTTTCATAATATAAAGAGCAATGTCACTCCTTATATGAAGCAGTATTCGTGCATCTGTTTGTTGAAACAGTATTGCAATCAGGAAAGTGAATAGCAATGTAGTCATAGCGTGCTACACATGTATTTATACAGTGTGGCCGACCTAATCCAAATTGACTGGGTGGTGTAGTGTTGCCGACCTAATCCGAATTGACTAGGCCGTGTACTAACAGGGAACTCCGTGGCAAGCGATGATAAGGACAGTATATGATGATTAATTGCGACGCGCAGGTATGTAACTGCTACATATATAAAGCTAAGAAAAATAAATAAATAAAGGAATAAAATATGAAAGATAATAGTAAGACTGAAGAAAATAAGGTGGAAGATGAAACATGTGCCACTAATAGATGTATTTTGCTGAGGTGTATATAGTATATAGGAATTGCAAAAAATAGAATTTGGAACAAACGCCATGGATGGTTTTATTTATTTATTTATTTATTTATTTGCGGGTTTATAACGCGCTTGAATCGACTCCTTCCGGAGTATCTCTGCGCCCAAAATACCAGAAGCATGGTCAAGCAGTCAGTGGATAGCAGATTAGTTCTGAAACAAGAATGTTTTGAGTTCTTTCTGAAGCTCAGATGTTCAGAACATTGCCTCAGCTCAAGGGGAAACTTGTTCCATAAAATCGGACCGACTACAGATAGGGTCTTGCCACCCTGTCTGGCCTTTCTCACAGCTGGCACTCTCAGGAGAAGCTGGTTACTGGACCTAAGGGACCTAACCGGGTGGTATGGAATGAATTTATCTCTCCAGTGCGATGGCCCCAGTCCATTTAGGCTCTTGTGTATTAAACAGCAGGTCTTAAATTTTACCTTGTTACGGACTGAGAGCCAATGCAATTTCTCCAAGAGAGGGTTAGACGGTGTTCTAGGGGGGGCATTTAATACCAGCCTGGCCGCAGTACTTTGAATCATCTGGAGTTTGGCTAGTACTCCATCATTGGCCGATAACAGGAGGCCGTTACAATAGTCGAAACAACTAAGTATCAGAGCTTGCACCAAGGTTTTCCTGGTGAAGTCCGGTAGCAGGGGAAAGACCTTTCGCAACAAGCCGATGACATGGAAGCAGGAACCCACAATGATGTTACAATGTTGCTTAAAAGAGAGTTCACGATCCAAGCGCACTCCTAGATTTTTCACAACCAATTTAGGGTCTGGGACCGGGCCAAGGTCTTGCGGCCACCAGTCCGGGGTCCACAGGATCTTTGCGCTTCCCCAAAGAATACAACCTCCGTTTTGCCTACGTTGCATTGGAGGCAGTTAGAAGTCATCCAATTTGCTACTGCCTTCATGCCATTGGAAAAAGATGTTTTCACTTCGTCGGTAAGAGTTTTAAAAGGAAACAGGAGCTGGGTATCATCCGCGTATGATACTGGGATGAAACCGAACTCTCTAAAGATTTTAGCCAGGGAGGCCACGTAGATGTTAAAAAGAGTTGGGCTCAAACAAGAGCCCTGTGGCACCCCCTTGGTAATCTCAGTTTCCACCGAGCGAAATGTGCCCATTTTAACCGATTGAGTCCGGTTAGATAGGAAACTTCTTAGCCAGGCCAGTGCTGTACTCACAAGACCGATCTTAGCAAGCCGTTCGAGCAGAATATTATGAGATATAGTGTCGAACGCTGCCGACAGATCTAACAGTACCAGGACTACCGAATGACCCCTGTCCTGGTACATGTGTAGATCATCCGTTATTGACAGTGCCGACTCAGTACTATGCTTCGGCCTAAAGCCAAATTGCGAATGGTCTAGACTGCCGGCCTGTTCGATATATAGCTCGAAAGGTGCTTGTTTACATGTCTTTCAGTGAGCTTTCCCATGAATGGAGGTAGGGATATCGGTCTGAGATTAGACAAATCCGTCCAAGGGATTGTAGTATTCTTCCTAATAGGTCTTACTGATGCCTTTTTCCATGCCATGGGCACTCGGCCTTCGGTCAGTGATTGATTTACCATGGTAATTTAACTGGTATTGTATCACATGGCCTGTTCCCATTGAATTTCCTGGTTTAGACCATGTTTAACCGTATCTAAAATAAACATCCAAAAACTTCTCTGCTTTTTCTGATGGAGTCTAAACCGACAAAAGGAGTAAGCATGGGGGCTGCTTGTGCCCCTACTGGGCCAGTGCGCCTTCGGACCCTGCAGACTCGGCTGGGGGTTCTTGGCCTTCGATGCTGGCGGCTTCGGCTCCGCAGTGCTCCCATGGATCAACTCCTGGATCTGGATTGGGGCTGGTCGACATTACGACACCACCTCCGGCGTCTAATCCATTGACGACACCTCCACCCCTTCCACTGCAGGTTGTGTCCCCAACCGTTGTCTACCCCGGCCTCCCGCTCGACATGGACACGGAGCAGAACGGACGCTGATACCGGCACCACCCGGTACTTTTGTACCCTTGTTCTACCCTGGTGTTTAGTATCACCCTGAATGGCAACCAGAGGAAGTTGAGGACTAGGAGGGGTCTGTGGACCCTCTAGCATACCAGTTGGAAGAACCAGACTGGAGAGAGGAGTTTGGTGTGGCCAGTGCTCTGGACACTTCTCCAGACCTTGGTATGCTTTCTCCCCCTACTCTGGCTACAGAGAAGGCTGCATCATACGCAGTGGTGTGGCGTAGGGTGGCTGAGGCCTTAAACCTTGAGCTTCCTATGGTGGCAATCAGTACTAACCTCCTGACCAAGGTCCATCAACCATCAGCGGCCTCTTCGGAGCTCCTGCTGCTGTTCAATATGGCCCTCACAGACATCCTTCTGGGCCCTTGGTCCAAGCCCAGCACAGGGGCTACTGTGGATAGGACGATTGCCCCACCCCACCGCCCTGCCCCGGGCAACCCCATTTTCGTCTCCCAAAACCCTACTCCTGAGAGCTTGGTGGTCCAAGCCTCTACTTCCAATGGTGCATTCCCTACTGCTCCACCTGATAGGGAATCCAAGAAGCTGGACCATCATGGGAAGAAGATGTTTTCTTTCGCCAGCTTAGGACAGAGGTCTGTGAACACTGCATGTCTCTTGGGCCGTTATACCCACTATGTGTGGGACACTGTCTCGCAGGTACTGCCTCAGTGCCCGGAAGAGTCACGGGCCGTGCTCTCCCTTGCAGCTGCTGAGGGGAGAGGTGCAACAAAGTTCACATACGATGTGGGCTGGACACCGCCGACTCACTAGGCAGGACGATTTCAACGTCATTAGCACTGAGACGCTTTGCCTGGCTAAGGTCTACTGGCTTTTCGGGCAATGTCCAATCAACTCTTTTGGACAGACCCTTTGATGGCTGTTGCTTGTGTGGTGACAAAGCGGACAACGCGCTCAAGCTTTTTAAGGATTCTAGGGCTAAGAATGATCCTTAAGCCTTGGTACTAACTCTCGCCCAGCGCAGTCTGCTTTTTAGCTCTTTTTGTGGCTATGGAAGGGATGTCCCACCATGTTCCGCCCAGAGCCACAGGCCTGCGTATACTGTTCAGCCTCTGCGTGGCCAGGGACGTGGGACGCAGCGTCGTGGTCAGGGGCCAACGTGGGGGCCAGTCCACCAGTACCCCCTCTGCAGCAGCTTCTAAACCTTCATAGCCCGACCCTCCTGGGCCAATGGGCGGCAGGATTCGCCATCACCTCCCCCACTGGCAGAACCTCCTGTCAAATAGGTGAGTTTTGCAGATAGTCCAAAGGGGCTACCTCCTCCCCTTCGAGACTACTCCTCCATCAATGCCACCTCAATTCCATCACATGTCGGAGTATCACTTGGCCCTTCTCTGCCAGGAAGTTGCGGCTCTCTGGCCAAGAGAGCCATCAAACGCGTCCCTGTGCCAGAAGTAGGTTGTGGTTGCTACTCCCACTACTTTCTGGTACCCAAGAAGGACAAATGCCTGCGTCCTATCTTAGACTTGAGGGACGTCAACCACTTCCTCCTGAGCCAATGTCAAGAGGTTGACATTGGCTCAGGTTCTGTCTGCCCTCGACCCTGGAGACTGGATGGTAGCGCTGGACTTGCATGACACCTATTTCTACATTCCCGACCTGCCAGCCCACAGGCATTACCTACGGTTCACTAATTGGCCATGAGCATTTTCAGTTTAGCGTGCTCCCCTTTGGGGCCCTACCAGCGCCCCTCAGATGCTCATGAAAGTGATGGCGGTGGTTGTAGCTCATCTGCGCCGATCAGGGGTTCAAGTCTTCCCGTATCTCAACGACTGGCTGTTGAAGGCGGGCTCGCCCCAGGCTGTCGTCTCCCTCCTCCAGACTACAGCGGACCTCCTGCATTCGCTGTGGTTCACTATCAACGTGCCAAAGTCACACCTGATTCCCTCTCAGAAGCTCCTTTTCATCGGAGCGGTTCTTGATACAACGCAGTTTCGGGCTTATCCTTCCAAACAGCGAGTCTGGGATATTCGGGCTATGATTCCGATCTTTAAGCCTCTATCCTAGGTTTCAGTCA
Organism: Lissotriton helveticus; assembly: GCF_964261635.1. Classification (NCBI taxonomy): domain Eukaryota; kingdom Metazoa; phylum Chordata; class Amphibia; order Caudata; family Salamandridae; genus Lissotriton; species Lissotriton helveticus. The sequence goes on from NW_027611674.1 coordinate 850,450, forward strand.
GAATGATCCTTATGACCTCCTGCATCCTGCTGGTAGATTATGCCAGGTGGCATATGCGGCCTCTGTAGTGGGATCTGAAGTTCCAGTGGGCAAAACATCAGGGGAATCTTTCCGATTGTATCCAGATCACGGAGGGCTCTGCACGCCAATTGCAGTGGTGGCTAACGAACCACAATTGGGTCAACGGCAGGCCCCCCTCCCTTCCCCAACCAGAGTGCACAATGGTGTCAGATGCATCACTTCTGGGGTGGGGTGGCTGCATGGGAGAGGCGGAGATCAGAGGCCACTGGACTCCAGCGGAGTCCGGGCTCCAAGTCAACCTTCTAGAGCTTCGGGCAATTTGTCTTGCACTGAAACGGGAGCCCGTTAATCTTTGTTTGCTTGCCTGCCACAAACCTGTGACTGACAGGGGTGAGGAACTACATCTCCCGGCACCACTAAGCATTGAGCACGCCGTCCACGTTCCGGCCTGGAGGCACTTTATCATCGGCCAGGGCCCCGGCAGCAGCCAAATGAGGCTTGGCCAGGTCTTTAAAGTAAGTAATCTTTATTGTTTAAGTTATTTAAAACCATAACAATGTCATAATACAAATATTATATCCCTATAAAATGATTAAAAAAGAATTTTAAAAGATAAGAACAAACATGTTAAGTATATCGTTCAAACGAGCGGAAGCGGTATCCTTCTCATGATGCCAGTTTAAAGTATGGTCATAATTCTGCAACGTCATATTGTTATCGATTTATGGTTTTTGCACGTAGTGACATATACAACTATTTTTTTAGGTCGAGCTAGAACACATGCGAAGCATGTCTAGCTCGACAACTATTGTCACCCGTCTCCTGGGAATCTGAGACAGGGGCCGGGCACGAGCGTCGACTTCACCTTGTGGGCGCGCACGCCCAGCCCGGCGCCGTGCACATCCCCTGCCTCAGATTCCCAGCAAGTCAGCACACAGACACAGCACACACACGCACACGCACACACACACGCACCCCTCCTCCCACCCCACTCCCACACACAGCCCCCGACCCCACTCACCGGGTCCCTTGGGCTATTCTCGTCCCGTCCAACGCCTCTTGTATGCCATCAGCAAGCAGAGAAGCGGCCAAGAACACTCTGCGCCTGCGCGGAAGTGCGTGTGCCCGCCTGACGTCACTTAGAGGCTGAACCTTACGGTAGGCAGGGCCACAGGGTCCCTCTGACCAGATTCAGATCATCTTTCACTGCTGCTCCTGTCCAAAGAATCGGATCGCGTCGCGCGCCTCGTTTTTTGTGCGGATGGCTTCAGCGAGCGGACAATGGGAATTTCCAGGCTGCGGCTGCCGCATTCTTGGCGTGACGACTGAGGACAGGGGGCTGCCGTGCTGAGTGAGGTGGGGCAGGTAATATACAGCTATGTTATTAGTGGTGGGAACGCGGGGAGGGGGTGCACGGAGGTCCGGGTGGGAGGAGGGAGAGGGTTTCCTTATTTTTTATTGGTCTGTAAGTGCCGGTCTCGGAGGAGCCGCGCTATTAATCACCGAGTTTGTGAATGCTGGAGATGTAATACAGCACCAGACACACTCGGTGTAACTTTCTTCTAGTGCTGCATAACCCGAGCCTCGTGGCAGAATGTCTTGCAGCGTTGGTTTTCCTTTTCATGTAAATAAATATCTCTAAAGAATTGGTGGCAGCCCATTCTTGTTTGCTTTCTGAAACAATTCACTGCAAGGACTACCTTCCGTTAAGCATGTGTTATCTAAAAGCTCGTGCCCATTCATCAGCAGTGAGGTAAAATAATATATATTTTTTAAATCTTAGAATCCGCCTGAATAATAGCGCTTTACCGCAGCTCCGCGTTATTACAGTGTCTAGTGACACGTGAATTTTAAGGTTTTTCACTGTCTGGTCTGTGTTCTACATTGAAAACGCGTTGTGCATTAATTTACTGTAATGCTTTGCGAGGAGCGGTTTCACTCGCACTGGGAAGGAACAGTGGCTTGTGGGGGTCTGTTGAACATACACGCAGCTCAGACAGATGTATTCAGTGAAACGAGTCAACATTTGCCTGGCGTACTAGGTTGTGCCGTGTAACTGGTTCTCACCTAGAGCGCTCCAGTACATTCGAGTCGCGTTCACAAAAACTAACAGAAATAAGATTAGTGTTCAGTGCTGTATTTGGAAAAACTTTACTTCGGGAACCCATAAACTGGGGGTCCAGATGTGGCAACAAACAGAGGGTTAAGTAATGAGGGGATGAGTCATGAACAGCAGTTTGACAGTCCTCTAATACACTTGCTTTTAAAAGTCTTCCACAAAGAAATAGGAAACAAGTAGAAATGTGACAGTAAATATGCTGTGGCTTAATGGGTTGCAAAGGCTGCTTTTTAAAATATCTTTTGAGATCAAGCCACCTGCGGCTGAGAGCTTTGTGTGCCATCTAAATCTCATGGAATCTCATGGAATAATAATAATAATAATAATAATAATGGTAAGGTAACTCTGGCGGCTATTGCTGCTGAGATCAGTGTTTTGTCTAGTCACACTTTACCTCATCATAAAGTAGTATAGAGGGCTAATGTGTCTACAGCGAAGCAAACGTGTATCATGCATATGAAAGATTTTTATTTTTAGCAGATAGCAGAGTTACTGCTTTTGACACCGAGATTTTTTTTATGACTTGCAGGTCATAAATTGCAATCCTTCAATTATAACACAGTGAGCTATAAACCAGCCTCAAGGAACTGCATGCAAACTTCAAGGTCTGTGTTTTGTCTAGTCACGCTTTAAGTCATAAAGTAGTATAGAGGGCTAATGTGTCTACAGGGAAGTAAACTTGTATCATGCAGATGAAAGATGTTTATTTTTTGCAGATAGCAGAGTTACTGCTTTTGACACCAAGGTTTTTTTATGACTGCAGCACAGGAGAGGTCTGCACCAAGCAGCTCCTGGAGCAGGGTCATCTGATGAGATGCAAACAGCCCCTCAATGTGTCAGTGTATGCAAATTAAAGAGGGGCTTCACGCATTCTCTTTCAGCCGGGGACACCAACTCTTCGAACCAGCCCTGTGGGTGTTCCTCTAGTCTGCACTGCCAGCCTCGCCACTCTCGGGTTTCGCCTCTGAATGCCCACCTGCTTTTCCCTACTCTCTCTCGCTTGCCCGTGCATAGTGTACTCACAAGTGCATAAGTTACTCTTAAGCTGTGTAAAGTACACGATGTCGGATGCGAGTGACTTTGGGCGCATCACAATTCTGTGCTTTATGAATAATGAACATTTTGCACTTGCGGGAGATATGAATTTAATTTATGGCACGATCGGTCCTTTATGTTTCCGGAACGTCCTAAGTGGGACAGAAGACACCAATGTTGACCCAGTAATTTCCTTGTTTAAATCCTCCGAGTTGTACAAACGGTCTTGACCACGTGACAAAAACCAGTTGAGGCATCCGCTGTGTAACTATTGCTATAAGTACCCGCTCGTTGGATAAATGGCAAATGCCTTGCTGTTTCACAACACAATATGTGTACAGAGGGCTTATTTTTGGAAGTGTTTTCACCTCTTCAGGCTAAGTGCACCCTCTTTGTCGATGAAAGGAACTTATTTATAAGGCAAACACTTCAAGCGATGTCATTACCTGTAGGTAATTAGGCACTTAGCAACAGCATTGCAAAACCGACGTTCCATCACACAACGACATTATACTGTCATTCACCGGTGGAATATGAAGCCCAGAGTGCTCAAACATAGATAATATTGTTTTACCACACACCCTTAAATACTGTTGCCTGGCGCGGGATGAATAGCAGCGTGCAGTCTGCTCTGCAAGCAGCGCGCTGACGCACTTAGTTACACCCACGCCAGTGCACGCACTTGTGTTAGAAGAACAGGAGCACCGAACACTCTATGTGAGGAGGAGACAAGAGCATGGAAGACTCAACAACTCAAGTCATGTGAGTAGTCATTTATTAGGTGTTTGCCTACAATTCATTGAATGACGCAACATTTTTTTGAAATCCTCAGAGATACAGCATTCTTTGCAGCTACAAGTGAAGGGAGTGGTTCATTAGTGCTATGGACGTGTCACTGTCGGATTTCCAGAATAGGCGTCCACACACATTATGAAACAGAGCTACATGCCCTGTATGGGTATAATAGGAGTGATTGATTGTATTTCAGCTGTGTAAGAGCTGTGCTATGTACCTGGAGCTGTGGGTGTGCAGACAGCGCTTCCTTTATATGGACAGCACATGGAACAGAACACTTTTAGGGATAACAAATAATGCTATAAGTATAGAAACTAGACGCCTTATCCTCCAAATACGAATGCACAAGCCTTTGGAAGCCTTTGGAAAGAAGCTATTTTTGTTCTGTTTTATTCAACTGCAGACTCGCCTTGAGCTTTACAATGGCTAATCAACTGACTGTTAATTAGGCAGCAGAAGCAGGGAAATACATGCATATAATGGATTTCTGTAGTACTAAATTCATGCTTTTAAAGCATTTAGTTGAGGTGTGTGGTCGTGATCCGTGCAGAGTGGATTAGCACCTGACTGACTGGTCCAAAACATGGAAAGGGGATTAGAGGCATGCTCAACATACTATAATTAGCTAGTATCAGTATGGCAGGGTAAAAAATGCAGATTTTCTTTAGGAATATTATTTAACACATTTACATGTGTGCCAGTCACACATCACTCCTGCACTTTTGTCAAATGCACATATTGGTTCCTACCCCCAGTGAGTAGCTAGGGGCCTATAGTGAGCCACCATTCAAAAAGCCTGATGTTGTAACAGAAACAAGTTAATAAAAATGGAGGTTGCATCCCAACATTCATCCCGAGATTCTTCATTGTGAACTTAGGGGCTTATTTATGAGCCCTTGCGTCACTTTTGCGCCGCCAGTGCGTCACTATCTATCTATCACCCTCACTATCTAGCTAGCTAGCTAGCGCCCTCACTCTAACTATCGCCCTCACTCTATCGCCCTCACTCTATCTATCGCCCTCCTTCTATCTATATCGCCCTCCCTCTATCTATAGCGCCCTCCTCTATCTATCGCCCTCACTCCATTTATCGCACTCTATCTATCGCACTCACTCTATCTATCGCACTCACTCTGTCTATCTATCGCATCACCACAGCATCACTCAGCACCACCACAGCATCACTCAGGGGCCCCACAACATCACTATGCGCTACCACAGCATCACTGAATGCCACAGCATCACTCGTCGCCACCACAACATCACTCAGCGCCACCACAGCATCAATCTGTGCAACCATTCAACATCTGGTTCAAATATGTTCTCTCAATGTTTCAATCTTTATTACAAATGTCACAAAAAGATGTTAATATTTCACTTCTGTTCTTGGATTTTAGTCACAATAAAATACACTGAACATAATCTTCACAAAAGTTATTTACAAAAGTTTAAGCTATTGCCATTATAAATTACAATCACTTTTATTTAAGTATTAATTATTACAAAAATTAAGTCATTGTTATTTGTAATATCAATTTATCTAAGTCACGTAAATACAACACATATTGCATTACAAATGCTATAGGTGTCACATTTGCGAAAGTTAAAACTATTGGCATTGTAAATGACAAAGATATTAATTTCACTATTTTCAAAACCAACACATAAATAAAAAAATCCTCATTTACAATACCAATAGCTCAAACTTTCCTAATGCGAGACCTATTGCATTGCAAATGCTTGTTATCTTCTGGAAGCAAAGCCAAAAGTGGCGCTATATCTGACCACATTTGCCTGTTGAAGCGGTTGAGTAGTGCCATAGCATTGGCATCTTTAATGGTAGACGCCACCATAACTGCGAATCTTTTTCCAGCTCCATCCATTCTCCTTCCTTCCTTATCCGGTGGAACCATAGAAGTGGAGACCAGATTTTTCTAATTTCTTTGCGCCGCCTGCGTCACCACCGATTCTGGGCGTGGATGCCCTATCAGACAGGCCGGAGAGGACTCTGGTGCACGGTATTTCTTTTCGATTCTAGGAACCGAAACAGAAATTGAAGCTGGCGTCTTCAAGATTTTCAGACCCTCATCCCAAATATGTTCAATAATTGGAATTGATCTTGTTGACTTTCTGGAGTCATCCTTAAAATCATATAGAAAACATTCAGTTTCCTGAACCGGCATCTCCAGATCAAATTGCTTAGCTGCTTTTTCCACGATATCGTGAAAACCTCCAATGTCCTGAGGAGGCGAAGACGCTGGAGTAGGCGAAGGAGAAGGAGTTGTTGGTAACACATATTGATTCCATTCCTGTCCCTCTGTGGTATCCTATAGAAGTTCACCTTCTTCAGGTTGATCATCCCCATCACTGTCGGTCAGATCATCTCTGATTGTAACCACAGGTGGCGATCGCAGCTTTTGCATCTGAGGCGTAGACTGAGCCATTGGATCTTGCATTCGAGGTACTGTAGGCGTCGAGACCGGAGCATTAGCCTCGGGGAAACGACGATAGTAATCAATAATCATGAGTCTCAGATCCGTTACCAGTGATCCTATTCTATTCTATTCTATTCTTTATTTGGTAAAGCGCAAAACAGCTGCCCCAGCAATGAGGCGTCCCGGCGCTAATGAAGTCACAGACCTGACCAGAGGCGTAGAGGAGAGGGAAGTTACGGGGCAGGGATTAGGTGAGTTTTAGTAGCTTTCCGGAAGGCAGACAAGCTCTCTAAAGAGCGAATGTTAAGGGGTAATTCGTTCCATAACTTGGCTCCCAAAACCCTAAAGGAGCGGCCGCCCATGCGGCAGAGTTTAGTGCGAGGAACACATAAAAGATGTTGATTAGATGATCGCAGAATGCGCGATGGGACATAAGGGGTGAGGAGGGGTCGGAGCAGTGTGGGACTGTCCAATTTAAGGATTTTAAAAGTCATGATTAGGGTTTTGAATTTAATTCTAGCGTCAACAGGTAGCCAATGTAGTTTGCGAATGGTAGCTCTGGCTGAGCATCTACGTGGAAGGCCGACCAGGGCTCTCGCCGCGGAGTTTTGTACACGTTGCAGCCGTGCTATCTCTCCTTTGTTAGCACCTAAAAGGAGAACATTGGCGTAGTCAAGACGCGAGAGGATGGTTGCTTGTATAATAAGCTGGCGGATTTTAGCATCAAAAAAGCCCAGTATATGGCTGAGATTTCTCAGCAAGCCGATGCACGTGCCGGCGACTTTTTTGGTGTGGGTCTGATAGTTAAGTGAGGCATCCATCCACACTCCTAGATTTCTAACTAGGGATTTGGGAGGTGGTATGGTGCCCAAGGAAGACGGCCACCAGTGCTCATTCCAATGGCTGGTGTTCTTACCAAGGAGTAGCACTTCTGTTTTTCCAGCATTAAGCTGTAAACAGTTGTCCGTCAACCATTGGGCAACTGCCGAGAGACCATTTTTGAATCTAGCAGCCGAGATGGACGGGCCTTCCGTAAGAGTAATGGCCAACTGTGTGTCGTCGGCGTACGACACCAGTGTCAGACCCCACTCTTTAGCCACTGTTGCAAGAGGTTGCACATAAAGATTAAAAAGAGATGGGCTCAACGCAGAGCCCTGCGGAACTCCCTGTGCAATTGGATGAGATTTCGATAGAAAAGGGGGTGCTGAGACCCGGAAGGATCTGTCTTTAAGGAAAGAATGGAACCACCTTAGAGCCAGGCCAGATACTCTGAATGTCTCCAGACGATCAAGAAGGATGTCATGAGACACCGTGTCAAAGGCCGCGCTGAGATCAAGAAGAATCAGCGCAGCGCTTTGACCGGCCGGAGATACTCGGTAGTGGCCAAAAGAGCAGACTCCGTACTATGGCCCGGTCTGAACCCATTTTGGGATGGGTCCAGGATGTTATTCTGGACCATATGTTGGGACAGTACACTATTAACATGGGCTTCAGCAAGTTTAGCCAGCCATGGAAGCAGCGAGATCGGTCGGAAGTTTTCCAGTTTGGTAGGATCTAGGGAGGGTTTCTTGATGATAGGTGAAACCCAAGCTTGCTTCCATGCAGATGGTACTGTGGCTGAAGAGAAGGAGAGATTGAGGACAGAGGCCAGGGAAGGTAGGAAGAAGTCAAGAGACTCCAGAAATTGTGCCGGACGCATGGGGTCTGAAGGGGAACCAATTTTAATTTTACGACACATTTTGATGAGGTTGTCAACGGATATTGCTGGAATGTTGGTCATAATTGTGCCGTAAGGGTGGAGGTTAGTGCAATTGACACGATTAGGGGAGTGTTGTGGGAAGGAGCTGTAGATCTTTTGTACTTTAGCGACGAAAAACGTGGCAAGCTCCTCACATTGTTGGGCAGTGGAGATATTGGGGGAGGGGGATTTACAGCTCTGGAGTTCTTTAACAAGCTTAAAGATTTATTTGGCGGGAGTGGCACTCGAGTTGATTTTTTCAGCATAGAAGGCGGATCGTGCTCCACGGATGGCTTTGTGGTACAATTTTTGTTTAGCTGGATAATTACTTTTGTCTTCGTTGTTGTATTCTTTTCTCCATAGACGCTCAGCTCTTTTACAGTCTTTGCGCATGGCTTAAAGGATGTCATTATACCAAGGGTTAGTCGGTGTACTACGTCCTTTCGTCCACTTCGCTGGAATGAGAGTATCAAGTCCTCCCGTGATCCAGCTATGGAATCTACTGTAGACTGAGTCAATGTCTGAGTTATTCTCAAGATGGATTTCCCCAAGAGTGGCCTGAAGATCACTAGTGGAAAGTTTGTGCCATGGTCTTTTTAGCCGTTGGACTGGTGCGTTTTTGTACGTAGTTTTATTGATTAGAATAGTCAATTTAATGAGGTGATGATCAGTCCATCCCATTGGAAGGGGCACCTCAGTTTTAGCCTCTTCGATGTTAGTGAATACTGGGTCTAAGGTGTGTCCAGCTAAATGCGTAGAAGTGTGGATCAGGGGGTTGAGTTGCAAGGCGGAGAGGTCAGCAAGAAGACTTTTGATCGTAGGGTCATTAGGTAGATCAAAATGAAGATTGAGGTCACCTAATATGGTAACGTTCGCTGTTTTAGTCACTAACGAGTTATCTGTCTCAAGAAGAGCTTCAATGAATTTTGAGGCAGGTCCTGGAGGACGATAAATATAGAGACCTGACATAGTGAAGTTAGGGTTAATATTGATTTTGAAGTAAGCACATTCACAGTTAGTAAGTTCTTCTTTGGTGAATGTGCAAGTATAAATTTTCTTGTAGATGACAGCAATGCCTCCACCTCTCCCATCTCTATTCAGATTAAGCATATGGTATTCATCTGGAAGCGTAAGATTAGGTATGACAGAGATGTCATCACGTAACCAGGTTTCACAGAGGAACAGAATATCCGGGTTTTCATCCAGTAAGAGGGTGTTAACTTCGGAATAGTGTTTGGAGAGTGACCTAACATTGAGATGCAGGACCGTAATAGGAATAATTATAGGTGAGTTCTGGAGTTGTCGGATGCGGTGGGGGGTAGCAGTAGTAAAGTTACAGCTATTACATTTGAGGCATGTTTGACCAAGCGTACCTGTTAGGTGGACACAGGGACTTACCAGGTTATATGCAAGTAGTTGTTCCCTGTCATAGTGACGGGGTACTGATGATGTCCGGCCAGGGGGACTGGCGAGAGGCGATGACTTGGCGAGGACGGGCGAAGACGGGCTTGCCTTAGGCGCACCTTCGGCGCGCAAACGGCGCGCCCGCTGCGCCCGTCCGCTGCGCGTCCGGTGAAAGCACATGTTTTATGGGGGCTAAGAGAGGCAGGGGGGCGTGGTCTCGAAGTGGGCGTGGCCTCGCTGCACGCCGTCAATGGCGGCATAGATAGAGTAAATACAGCCTCTGTGACAGCGCTAGCTCCGCTGCACAGAACGCTCGAGCTGAAGGTGCCAGCAAACAAAGTAGGTGCGCTATAATTTTAAAAGCAGCAAGTTATCAGTGACACAAAGGTTAAAAAATAGTAAATCTGTCTCCCGGCTTCTTTGCCTCAGGAGGGAAAGTGACTCATGCACACAGCGCTCGCATTCAGCGCTTATATACACAGGGCGGGGCCTCAAAGTGGGCGTGGCCTTGCTGCACGCCGTCAATGGCGGCAGAGATAGAGTAAATACAGCCTCTGTGACAGCGCTAGCTCCGCTGCACAGAACGCTCGAGCTGAAGGTGCCAGCAAACAAAGTAGGTGCGCTATAATTTTAAAAGCAGCAAGTTATCCTGGTAGCGAGACTGATTCCTCTCTTGCTTCCTCCTGCTGCTCCTCTTCATCATAGTCACAAGGTTCCTGAAAAGATTCATATCTCGAAGATTTGGATTGAGCAGTATCTTTAAAAGAAAAAACTCGCTCTTCATCCGTGTCTTGGCTCTTAATGTGAAGCTGAGAAGGACTATATGCCACTCCAGAAGCTTCCTCATCCTCAGAATCCTGCTCCAGTAATGTGGATGGAGGCAGAGGGGATATCTTTGTCCATGCCATAAATTCTGATGACTTCCTAATCGTCGACGATCCCGTCGACGATTGAAAAGATCTTAAAGAGATCACTGTCTTCGACTGCGGAGATTTAAAAGCCTTCGCAGTTGACACTATATTCATCGGCGACGGAGCTGTCGTCTCGTCGACGGAATTACTGTCGACGAGGAGGTCGTCGTCGAGGTCGTCGACGGCTTCGTCATCGATCCTGTTGTCGACGATGTGGTCGTCGAGTAAGATTGCCTCGTCGACGGGGTAGCTGGTCTCGACGGCGTAGTTGTCGTCGTCGACGGTATGGATTTGATCCCAGTCGTCGCCGTCGGAATGGTCGTCATCGACACTGTAGTGGTCGACGGAGTCGTCGACGGTTTCACCACAATCTTAACAGGAGACACCATAGAACTGGTCGACGGAGCAGAAGATGCTCCTTTTAGACTAGACGGCTTCTTCAAGGGAGTAGGAGGAAGAGATGACGCCTACTTTCCATTCTTTTTACCCTTTTTAGGATCCACCACCTCCTCAAAATGAGAAGTTTACCTCTTTTTGGGAGGCTGACTTGAGGATTCCTATCCAGAATCAGAATCTGAGGTGGCCTTCTTCTTTTGAAGCCACAACAGAAGGCAAGCTTCTCTGTCCCCGTAAGGTTTTGGCAGAGAAAGTTCTGCAGTATTTACAGTCCTTAGCAACATGCTTGGGATGAAGGCAGTATAAGCAGTCCTTATGTGGGTCTTCAGAAAAAAGCCTAGCTTTCCCACAGGATCGGCAAGGCCTGAAAAGCTTCTTCTTTGAGCTTTAAGCCATTATAAGGTAAAAAGATAGATCACAATACCTTATATCCAGAAAGAATTCAGTTAGAAAGGTCAAAAGTTCACACTGGAACAAACAAACTGAGCAGAGCTCAGGGAGACCCCTTTCTCACACGAAGGCGGTTGGAAATCTGAGGCAGGAAGGTTCTGTTGGGGAATGTGATGTCAGGGCAGGGGTGCTGATTGGCTGAGTTTTGGACCAAACAACTAGGAGGTCTGGTTACCAAATAGTTTCAGGCCCTATGGGCTTATCTATGCAGTTTTCTCTTCTCTATGATACTGCTTTGGTCATTCTGTTACCGTGAGACTCCCACCATGACGACGGGGAAGATACAAGCATGTGAACCTATGAAAGATTCAATACTGGAGAAATAATGCTCCTGTGTACTGTGGCAGACTCAGAAATATTGAAAAACGTCATGATTTCTCTTTCAGCATTTCCTAGTTAAATCTTTCACTTTTTGACTCCTACATTTAGCAGAAACATAACTTAGTACCATTAAAATAGTTGTGATAGGGAACATTCATGTGGGGCTAGGACTGGCTCGACCAGAGAGCATGCTGACTTGGAGGAGTATGGAGTTGACCACCTTGCCTGGTCCGGTGTGGAACCAAGCCAGCGATGCTTTGCTGCAGGCTCATTTGCCCTGATAGCTGGTCAGCAGTTTGAGGAGGAGGAGGTGAAGAGCTGGCTAAGTGGGCCATGAGGCTGGCTGTTCAGTACATCCCTGAGAAGTGAGCTTTGAGTCGATGTAGTGTTCCTCTTATACCACCAGCAATTCACCCTCTCCAAAGCCAAAAGAATTCCTGGGTGTGAAGGGCGGCTGATTCTGATTGGGTGCTTGATAGTTTTCCAGAAACTCATGTTCTTGATTGTTCATGTTTGTCAGAAGTCAATTAAACACGCCCAGGGGTTTTATCTCTTCAGAGGACAGAAGCTGCAATAAAAGTTTCTTTCCCATTGCAAAAAAATATAAGCGGCTGACCAGGCTCTGTCTGTCAAAGAATGGAAGGGCTGAGGAACTATCGTTCATCTCACTGCTAAGCAGAGCCATGTCATGCTTCACCCTCACTCAGGCCTCTGATTTTGACCAACATCGCTTAAAACACTGGGACTTTAGAGCCCATCCTTTTAATGAGGAAAACCAAACTACAAGTCCCATAAGCAATAGTGGTGGAAGGTGTCACGCATGACCTGGGACAACATCCGATTCAGCACATCCAGTTCCACTTTTTAAGTATTTGACACAATATTGAATTTATAACCTTTGTTTTTTATGGTCATGAGTCACCAGAATACTAAAAACATGTCTCTTATTTTCAAGGTCAATTAAGTAATGGTCACCAGCTTGGAAGCTCTGTTCATTCTTCAGTATTTGTCATTGATCTCCACGTGTGGCTGGTTTCGGTCTGGCCCTGCATCGTTCCCGATAACTCGCACAGGTAAGGAGCTTGTAGCAGCAACATGATAACCCCATACTCGTCTGTAAGAAGTGCGCTCCGAGGCAGGTATCCGATCATGTTTGTGAAAGAAGGAAGGACCAATATCTGCTATGTACATTTGTTAAAATAAAACACAATCAAATCACAGTATACTGTTCCGGAGGTTCAGTCCCAGAGACATTATCTGTAACTGAACGCAGACACCCTAGGAAGCATGTGCTTTTAAGACAAGTTGCCTTCACTCACCTGAAGGTGACATGCTTCATCATTGGGCTATACTCCTCACCAGGCCGCACTACAATGCCTGGCGGGCAGCACAAGAGCGCACTTTGTCAGAGATCTTTTACTAAGTATGACGGATGAGCATAGTAGGACGGAAGATGTTGTGTCATAAGATGTGAGATTAGTGAAGTCTGAATATAAGATCAACTATCGACCAGTTGCCACAATATAGTTAATGTGATCTTCCTGGTCCATGTTGAGATTAAAAACAGTAGCAGAGAAATTGAGGAACTAATGACCCCTATCACTGTGTGAAAGTGTCGATCACCTATAAGCCTGCTGGTAAGCTGGGGTCTATACTTCAGGTCAACGTTTTTCATGCCTTGTGTAGTCATGGAGCAATCTGTTGGCATTTCATCAGGACCAAGTATGGGAAAATGGGTAAATGTGACCTAATCTTCTTCACAGCGTGAGGAGCTCTGTAACTCAAAGCCCTGCACCGTGCATAGGTGATAAGGTGCCTATTAACATCTTACTGCCACAGGTGAGCGCTGTCTAACAGGGTGCACTAGATACGGTAACCCTCCTAAAATTCAGGACATACTGACTTATCCAATAACGAGGACAGACGCCGCATCAGAGGGCAACTGGTTTGAAAAGCACCTGCTTCCTAGGGTTCCCGCGTTCAGTTAGAGATAATGTCTGTGGGACTGAACCTCCAGAACAGTATACTGTGAGTTGATTTATATGAAGAATGTGTATACTGGACTGTCATTTTCCTCGTCATCTCTTGTGATATGTAAAATAAATCACAACACACTGGGAGGCCAACAAATCTATCATACATTTAATGCAAAAATAGCAAAAGGCCAAGCAAACTAACAAGTGACAATTGTCTTTGCAATGGACGAGAGCATCCACCCTAAAGCAAGTTGGAGTATATAATGCTAATGCTACACAATGTATTTTTATACACTTTTCTCCTAATACAAGACAATGAAACCTGAACACATGATAGAAACAGTTCCTGAAACGACACTAATGAGTAGGAGGCAGGATCTTCTCTCGAGAGGAATGTGAGGAGTCTGTGAGGACTAGTGATCATACTAACCAGCTTCAGTCAGTATTGGCTCCCTGAGACCTATTATCCTGCTAAGTAACTCCAGTCAGTAGTGACCCCTGTACCTTAAATCCTGCTAATATTCAAAACCAGAGGTCAACTTGACTGCCAACCTGTTCCAGTCAATATTGACATGTATGGGGGCATGGCCAAGCAACATGGCCATCAGGACGTAGTCTCCCGCAGCTCCCGGCCAGCCTGACGTACAAATCCTGATTTAGACTAGATCCTGGTGCCTACGGACAACTATAATTGTGGGTTAGTGACCGGAATACCTGAGACACTCAGACAAGCTGGATGTGGAAGGACTGGGAAATGTCTTGGAAAACTCGATGTACCAGCTCCCGCTGGATGTGGAGGAGGCCACGACCATTTATAATAATTGGCTTTTGGATGCCTGTGATCAGCTTGTTTCTCACAAAAAGTGGACTCCCAAATGGGCCTCTCCTGCAGAGGTGAATTGGCAAAAATTTTATGACAAAGCAGAGGAGAATTTAAAAACTTGTATTTCCAGTTACAAGCAAGCTCTTTTGGAAGCTAAAAAAGAGTACTTCTTGTTACAAAATACCATGAACTTTAAATGATCAACCGCCCGCTCTAGCTCTGAGAAAACGGGAAGTGCAAACCAAGCCCGCATTAGCCGAAAGCAAAAGGCAGTCCGGTACATAATGGGCCAGCAGATTCGCCAAAATCTGCGGTCCTTGGTAGGTCAATATTTTGTGAGCCACACACAAAGACTTAAACTGGATTCTTTTCGCTATCGGTAGCCAGTGCAATTTTAGGCAGAAGGTGCGAGACTGAGCAAGATCTGGGCAAAGCTAGCATGGCGCGAGCTGCTGGGTTCTGGATTCTCTGCAGGCGGACAATACAGGACTTGTTGACGCCTAAATATTAGGAGCTGTCTCTACCCAGCACTAGAATTTCTGACTTGGCAGCATTCGGCTGTAAACAACTAGCTGCCATCCAGTCAGAGATAGCTACCAAGTCCTCTTTCAATGTGATGAGATTGTCTTGGCAGTTCCTCGAAAAAAGTGATGACTAGCTGGGTGTCATCGGCGTATGAAACCAATGACAACCCTCTGCTTTTTGCCAGCAGGACTAGGGGCCGTACAAAGATGTTAAAAAGTGCAGGGCTCAATATAGAGCCCTGAGGAACCCCGTGTTTAATAGCATGTATGTGAAAATGAAATGGTGACGCCATCACTTGAAATGCTCGACAGATTGTGCCAGGACTGAGTTCACATATGCCTCAGTAACCTTAGCCAGAAAAGGAAGCTGGGAAATTGGACGGATGTTACTCGGGTCCGATGACTCCAAGGAAGGCTTTTTTAAAAGTGGAATGATTTTTCTAAACTAGCTAACCCCGCCACTCCAAAGAAACAGGGGGATGCAGAATTTTGTAATAAAATAGCTGGCTTTTTTAAAAGTAAAGTAGAAACAATTTTTACCTCACTCGATGGTCTAATCAATGATACTCAGACTGATTTCAATCTAACAGAATCATGAAGTTTAGGTGCCCCAGCAGAACTACTGGAGCATTTCACCCCAATTGAGAAAGCAGATTTGGTCAAATTGTTGTCTATGCTAAAATCGGGTGCCCCTAGTGATCCGTGTCCTGCTGGAATTCGTATTCAAATTCCGGAATCTTTTGGAACGGCTCTCACACCCCTGCTTAATGCAGTTTTACGGTCCGGAATTTTTCCCAAAAATTGGAAAAAGGCTCTGTGCTTCCTCTTCTAAAGAAGTAATCTCTTGGCCCTAAGTACCCGAATAATTATTGCCCTATCTCTAGGCTTCCACTACCTGCCAAATTACTGGAAAAAGAAATAAATAGCCAAATCAGCAACTTTATCTCTGCCAATAACTCCTTGGACGCATCGCAATATGGGTTTAGAGCTTTTCACAGTACGGAACTGACTTTAATAAAATCAACCAAGGAAATCAGAGAAGCCTTGGATAGGGGAGGTAATGCCATCTTAATCCTCCTGGGCCTATCCGCGGCCTTTGATACAGTCCACCGTAAGGTCCTGCTGAACAGGCTCTCTGATATTGGTGTGAAGGGCTCAGCATGGAAACTGCTACATTCCTTCCTGTCAGACGGTAGATTTAGATGGCAACAGGGCTCGGCAGGGTGCCACAGGGCTCGGCGTTGAGCCCTACGCTTTTTAACATCTACGTGGTACACCTGGCCAGTGTCATCCAGTCGTTTGGTTTCCTGGTCACCTCCTATGCTGATGACACACAAATTGTGCTATCGCTGACGGAGGGAGCGGAAAGGGAGGCGGGGGAGAGGTTCTATAATTGCATGAGCTCTATTTCCACCTGGATGTCGTCCAACTGTTTAAAACTCAACTCGGCTAAAATTGAGGTGTTAAAATTTGGCAATAATCCCTGGGTCTGGACCCCGGACTGGTGGCCGGAGGATCTGGGATCGTGCCCTACACTCTCTAGGAAAGCTAAGAATTTGGGAGTCATGGTGGATAACAAATTCACCATAGGGGACCAAGTGAATCAGGCAACGTCAGCAAAAAAATGAAGTTCTTCCTATCGGCAGACAACCTAAGGACGGTTGTCACTGCACTCATTATGTCCCGTCTGGACTATTGCAACAGCCTCTATCTTAATGTTCAGAAACAACATATGAACAAGTTGCAACTGGTCCAGAACGCGGCAGCGAGAATGCTGACGGGAACCCGTAGGGTTGCTTTGGTCAAAGGAGAACTTAAGAACTGCATTTGCTCCCAGTTCCACTTATATCACGCTTCAAGGCACTTTGTGTCGTCTTTAAGGCCATTAATAGGATTGGTCCGGAGTTTCTTAAAACCAGATTTACATGGTATGTTCCTACGTTCCTCCGGATCCAAATTAGTCCAAACCTCCAACTTTAAGAAAACTAATTGGGGAGGCAGAAGTTTTCTCCACTGTGCCTCCAAAGCATGGAATGAACTTCCGTTCCCTCTCAGAAATGTGCTAAACCTTTTTTCTTTTCGCAAGGGTTTGAAAACATGAATCTTCTCCCACTAAACAGCTGATGCTCCCCAGGTCACCAGTACTCAGCGGCAGGACATCCTAGGGTAGCAGTGCGCTTTACAAGTACAAATAACATAACATAACATAGACACACAGACACACACACTCTCTCACTCACACACATTCTCACACATACCCACCCTACCTCACATAAGAAACATATAATTAACTTCTAAATGACACCTTCAACTAGGACCATTAGTAAATAGGTTCATGCAGAATTCAAAAGATCCTACTTGTAAGGATATCTGTGCAGTCATCCCCATGACAGGAAAGAAGAAATTAAAATGAATTAATAAAATGCTTTAGGAGGCTAAGCATTCTTAAATTAAGAAATGAATTAAAGATAAGCCAGGAATAGAGTGAAACAGAAAAAGAAAGAGGATAAAAAAAAGTAAAATCTATCTATATAAATAAAAATGTAACTGTTTGTTGTTCAAAATCTCAAATCTCCGAAAGTACTCCACCGATTGCTTTGAAATTTTGACACAACGTTGGATTCGAAAACGGGCATGTTTTTATATACACAACGTTGGATTCAAATGCGTGCGTGTCGAATACGTGCGTGTTTTTAATCGAAAGCCCGAACAGACCCTATCGATTTGGTTGATGCGCAACAACTACAAGGGACGCATAGAGACAATAGTCTACATATATTAGGATGGACAGTTGGTGTCAGGATGGCAGACCGTGAAGTGGGTGGAGGAAGGGGGGAGGAGTTGGTTCAGTTTGCAACATAATTTAAAAGAACACGATGCAACCGCGACCTGCGGTTCTGTTACATGTTATATATTAAGGATGCGCCCAAAAGCTACCATCTGTACTGTTTGTTTCTGTTATATTAACTGATGTGATGTGATTTAAACATGTATCAAATTGATATCGGTAAAAACTGGATAACAAGCAGCAAAAAAAACATGAGTACTTGCTATGATACATGTACTACAAACTGTGGTTTTCGAAACAGTTTCTTTAAAAACATTTTAAAAAAAAGCTCAGGGCCAATCTTTAGAATTGTGCGGTTTAGATCTAGACACGGATTGCTTCTCACAGGGACAATTATATGTTGCGTGTTCTGGAGTCGGCAAACCAGACAATCTCTACATCTGCACAGACAATGGAACAACAAAAAATATTGTATACCCACAAGCATATTAGAAACGTGCGTTTACTCTTTTCTTTCTTTTCCATTTAACCAGACTGAGCCACAGCAACGCGTGGCCGGGTACAGCTAGTAAAGATAATAAAAACAAGGGAAATAGAAAGTACGAAAGAAAGAAATGAGGCTCTCATATATTATATTCAGTGGTGCTTGTAATACGGTGGCCAGGATATCCATCACGTTTGTGTCTAACTAACCCTGCCAGCAAACTCTAAATCAGGCTCTTGACACTTTGCAATGTTGCTGCTGTTAACTGTGCACCATTACTTCCGCAGAAGTCACGGGCAAGAGACACCTGGCTGCCTGTAACATACTTTTTATAATTACAAGGGTGTGATAACACCGCATAAACAACAAGTGCAGATTAAACCGCAGGGTTCAAATAAACCCACACACACACCGTAAGATTACGCTGTACTAAACACACACGCCTCAATAACAGGTAACTAATACAAAGACTGATGGACATAATGAAGCAGAACTAGAGATACATGCATAGCACAGACAAGATAAAGGTCTTGATTTAGAGTTTGGTGAGCAGGGTAATCCTGCACAAGCGTGATGGAGTATCCTGTCCAACAAACCGATGGTCTGCCTGACCTAATGCAAGTCAGCTGGATTGTCATGTGTCCAGCCTTACTTGAGTGGCATTGATGTAAATACATTGGACGGCCCTTCCTCTCTAGATCAGGCCGTCTGATATATGTTTCTCTTATTCAGGACCACCAGGGAATACCTGGCAGTCGTGATGAGAATTTGTTTTTAAATGAATCCCACTTCCTGGGAGAAAATTAATCAGGGAGAAAGTTCCAAGAGTGTGAGGGTGATTAGTTATTGGTTTTTAAAAATCAACTCCAGATTTGGAACAAAAGTTGCTGAATGGCCGCCTGGAAACATCCCCAAGGGATCCAGAGAATTATAGATCAACTTCCTATAGATGGTTGAGATTGTTTTTTCGGTCAAGGGATTAGTTAGTAGCTGGTCCTCCAGTGGAGATGCATCAGGCAACATCCCCCTTCCCAGATGTGACCTTGCAGAGCGTGACCCAACTGCAAATGTCAGAATCGTTTTTAGTCACCTAATTCTTACTTTTGTTGTAGGATCGTGAAGGACACAAGCGCCTGTCCCCTCCACACATCGCCCGGCCTTCTAAGCTAATCAATCCCCATTTTGTGAAGCCCTGCAATCCTCCCACTGTACTTAAGAGATCACCATCATACAGTGGAGTCATTTCAGTCCGCTTACCTTCTCAGCCTAAACACTTGGTAGCCTCTCTACACACCCTTACCACTGTTTGGGTATGAGTGCACTCATACTTTCTTCGATACAGCACCGGGGTGGGGTAACCTCTCATGCTCATGGACAATCTATCTACCCGGTAAGCAGGATCCTCACGGTCCGCAAAAACCCAGCTGTAGACTGCCACCAACTGCCACCAACTGCGTGGCCCAGTAATACTTGAGAATGCTCCGGACCGCCAGTCCACCTTAATAAACTCCCCTCTGCAACTTACTCAGTGTGACGTGCCACCATCCCGCAACAGGAGGCGGAGTTCTCAGACTACCTTTTAAAAAAAAATGTCTGGTGGGATCTTAAAGGACATTTTTTGCACAATGTACAGGAGACCCTGGAGGGTCCTCACTTTAAATAGGGCCACCCTGCCCAGTAAGGAGAGCGGGAGCGCCCGCAAGTGTGGGGCATCCCAGCGAATACTGTCTAATTTCGGGAGTATGTTCCTGCCTGTGCTCTCTTGTAATGAACACAACCAAATATTTAAAGCTATGTAGTGCCACCCTAACTGTGCACCTAGAGTGCAGCCGCAGGGTCCCTGCCACCAGCAGGAATATTAAGGACTTCTTCCAGTTAATATTATATCCTGAATAATCTCCAAGTATGTGAAAAATGTGTAGGATTCGTTCACTCGAGAAGGCTGGCTACGTGTCATATAACAAAACGTCTGAGTAGACGGATATTCTCACATCCCACTCCTGATCAACTGGATTACCCCATATGAGAGGTCCTGGTGAACCCAAACATGTGTGAAGAGCATAGGAGACAAGGAACATCCCTGTCGGATGGCAAAGACTCGGTAGACTGTATTATTGAGGCGCATGCTCGCTAGAGGGGCCACATACAAGAGCTTAACAGCAGCGCCACTGGTTCAGCAAAGGAATCCCCTATTGCATTTGGTACTCCATTAAGGTGTCGGAGATTTAAGCGCGTTCCCTGGTGTGGCATAAAGCCCGATTGATCAGGATGAACCACTGTTGCAATTACTGTCCGCAGGCAGATCGCCAGGGCGTTCGCAAGGACCTTAGTCTCAATATTAAGCGGGGAGATAGGCCTATAAGACCCACACTCAGTTGCTGGTTCGTCCTTTTTAGGGCTCTGGCCTACCGTCCCACTGCGTCAGCAGTGGGCGTGGCCTAAGAGTCCTTTTCTCAGGGCTTCCGAAAACGTACCTAACGAATTCCAGGCTGCTTGTGGTTTTTCGTGCTTTTTTTTGCTACGTGCATTGCTATTGGCCTTCGTGTGCGTGTGCTTTAGAAACAGAACACGCAATAGGCCATAGGCGGTCGAGTAGCTCCGCCTATGGCCTATTGGTGTCTGTTACGCGCACCAGAAGGCCATATATCTTCAATTATCTCAGCCGTCACGGCGGAGATAATTCAAGACATATGGTGGCAGTGGCGCGCGCGCATGCACCACTCGCCGGCGGTTTACGATTGTTTCTTTTTTTTTTTTCCGGCTTCTGTTTTTGTTGCGAGTTGCTCTCGTATCGGGCATACTAATATCTGTTATGAGATCGAGTAGGCAGGGGTGCTGAGAGATAGACTCGTATAATATATTTAAATTATATTTAAAACTTTTAATTGAGAGACTGGATACATTTCATTCCCATGATTTATGTCTGCAAATGTGGCCGCTTAGCTGTCTATGAACTGAATAACAAGAGCACTTGGAGCCGGCGCTTGCTTTCCAGCTGGAGTTGGCAAACTGCAAAAATTCCAAATATGTATTTAGAGCACGGAGCTCTCCCTGTCAGCCTCTTCTCTGTGTCTACGCTGGGCTTGGGCAGGGTCAGTCTGCTCCCAGGGCATGGTTCTTGCGACACAGAGGGGCGCTGGGCTGGGGCAGGGTCAGTCAACTTCTAGGGCATGGTTCTTGCAGACACAGAGGGGCGCTGGGCTGGGGCAGGGGAAGAGGGACTTGAGGGCAGAGGGTTGAGGGCAGAGTGTTGAGGGCAGAGTGTTGAGGGCAGAGCGTTGAGGGCAGAGCGTTGAGGGCAGAGCGTTGAGGGTAGAGTGTTGAGGGCGTGCAGAGGGCATCGTGTTGAGGGCAGCGTGTTGAGGGCAGCGTGTTGAGGGCGTGCAGAGTGTTGAGGGCAGCGTGTTGAGGGCAGCGTGTTGAGGGCAGAGTGTTGAGGGCAGCGTGTTGAGGGCGTGCAGAGTGTGTGTGAGGGCAGAGTGTTGAGGGCAGAGTGTTGAGGGCAGCGTGTTGAGGGCAGGGTGTTGAGGGCAGCGTGTTGAGGGCAGCGTGTTGAAGGCGTGCAGAGTGTTGAGGGCAGAGTGTTGAGGGCAGAGTGTTGAGGGCAGAGTGTTGAGGGCAGAGTGTTGAGGGCAGCGTGTTGAGGGCAGCGTGTGTTGAGGGCAGCGTGTTGAGGGCAGTGTGTTGAGGGCAGCGTGTTGAGGGCAGCGTGTTGAGGGCAGTGTGTTGAGGGCAGCGTGTGTTGAGGGCAGCGTGTGTTGAGGGCAGCGTGTGTTGAGGGCAGAGTGTTGAGGGCAGCGTGTTGAGGGCAGCTTGTGTTGAGGGCAGCGTGTTGAGGGCAGCGTGTGTTGAGGGCAGGGTGTTGAGGGCAGCGTGTTGAGGGCAGCGTGTTGAAGGCGTGCAGAGTGTTGAGGACAGAGTGTTGAGGACAGAGTGTTGAGGGCAGAGTATTGAGGGCAGAGTGTTGAGGGCAGCGTGTTGAGGGCAGCGTGTGTTGAGGGCAGCGTGTTGAGGGCAGCGTGTGTTGAGGGCAGCGTGTGTTGAGGGCAGCGTGTGTTGAGGGCAGCATGTTGAGGGCAGCGTGTTGAGGGCAGCCTGTGGGCAGCGTGTGTTGAGGGCAGCGTGTGTTGAGGGCAGAGTGTTGAGGGCAGCGTTTTGAGGGCGTGCAGAGTGTGTGTGAGTGCAGAGTGTTGAGGGCGTGCAGAGGGCAGAGTGTTGAGGGCGTGCAGAGGGCAGCGTGTTGTGGGCAGCGTGGGGAGGGCAACGTGTTGAGGGCAGCGTGTTGAGGGCAGCGTGTTTTTTTTTTTGTTTTTGCAGAGTTTTATATAGCCCGAACTAGACCCGAACCGAATCAGGTATCAGAGCGCTTTACATAGCACCAGTTACGTTACATGAGGACGGACACACATTCATTTTAGGCACGGGGAGATTAAGTGATTTGCCCAGAATCACAGGAGGTTTTGGCGTCGTTACCGAGACTCGAACCCAGATCCCCAGGTCCGAGGTCGAGCGCCCTCGCCGTTAGGCCAACTCCTCTCCCTCTGTTGAGGGCAGCATGTTGAGGGCAGCGTGTTGAGGGCAGCGTGTTGAAGGCGTGCAGAGTGTTGAGGGCAGTGTGTTGAGGGCAGTGTGTTGAGGGCAGCGGTTGAGGGCAGCGTGTTGAGGGCAGCGTGTTGAGGGCAGCGTGTTGAGGGCAGCGTGTTGAGGGGAGCGTGTGAGTGAGTGCGGCAGAGTGTGAGTGAGTGCGGCAGAGTGTGAGTGAGTGCGGCAGAGTGTGAGTGAGTGCGGCAGAGTGTGAGTGAGTGCAGCAGAGTGTGAGTGAGTGCGGCAGAGTGTGAGTGAGTGCGGCAGAGTGTGAGTGAGTGCGGCAGAGTGTGAGTGAGTGCAGAGTGAGAGTGAGTGCAGAGTGAGTGAGAGTGCAGAGTGAGTGCAGAGTGAGAGTGCAGAGTGAGTGCAGAGTGAGAGTGAGTGCAGAGTGAGAGTGAGTGCAGAGTGAGAGTGAGTGCAGAGAGTAGAGTGAGTGCAGAGTGAGAGTGAGTGCAGAGAGTAGAGTGAGTGCAGAATGAGTGCAGAGTGAGAGTGAGTGCAAAGTGAGTGCAGAATAACTGCAGAGTGAGTGCAGAATGAGAGTGAGTGCAGAATGACTGCAGAGTAAGAGTGAGTGCGCAGGAAAAGACCACACACATAAGACCACACACATAAGACCACTCACATAAGACCACACACATAAGACCACACACATAAGACCACACACATAAGACCACACACATAAAACCACATACATAAGACCACACACATAAGACCACACACATAAGACCACACACACCACCACACACTCACCACCACACACTCACCACCACACACGCAACCACACACACACACCACCAGCCGTCACTGCACACTTTTACCGGGCACAAACACCATCAGCTGTCAGTGCAGGCTTCCACCAGGCACACAACACCAGAGATCAGTGCACGCTTCCACCAAGCACACACACCTCCAGCCGGCAGTGCACGCTTCCACCAAGCACACACACCACCAGCCATCAGTGCACAATTTCTACAGGCACACACACCACCAGGCATCAGTGCACACATCAATTGTTAACGCATCCACAATTAACTATTGTAGCAATCGCAGTATGGTGCACTTTACTTTTAAACATATTCATCTAAAGCGCAGCATGCCACCATTGCTACAATTCCAATCCAACCCACATAATTCCACTACACACCACATGCATACACTCCATAACACATGGCTAAAAGACTTTGCCATTTACAATGCCATTAGCTCTAACTCAAATAAATCCGAGACCTATTGCATTTCTAATGCTTGTTGGGATGACCGCCACCTCAGACGTTCTTTGGTGCTCCGGGAGACACCCTTATTTTCAGGCAGTCTGAAACCTACTCTGGAGGTACTCCCTGATATTATCCATCATGCTTTTATATAATTCTATGGGGAGCTCATTAGGCCCCGTCGCTTGCCCTGCTTGCAAGGTTCTTATTGTCTTATTTATTTAGTCTACTGTCAGGTCTTGGTCTAGTGTGTCTCGGTCCTCGTTCGTTAGCATTGGCATGGTCAGGTCTTTCAGGAAGTCTCTCCCAGTATTTCCGTCCCCTTGTTGTCAGTGTCCTCAAGGATCACTGGCTTGAATTCATCCTATAGCACGCAAGCTGATTCAACAGGCCGCCCGTTCTCATTAAAATAGAAGTCTGCTCCATCTCTCATACGAGCTTTGAACGTCTTGTCTTTTAAATATCACGGATCAACCCTTGGGGGTAGCATGAAGTCCACAGCCAGACCATCGAGTTGCACCTCCACCAGCGAATGGTCTGAGCTTCCCCCTGCTATGTGCGTAGCGGCTCTAAAATCATCTTTATGGACACTCTGGGTGAAAAGATAGTGCAGGCATGCCAGACTACCATGAGCTGCAGACAGGTGTGTCCGGTTCTGATCCCCTCTTCCCCTCTAGGGGCATTTAGGAGTATCATGAATATAGTATACGGTCAGTTCTGTCACTCCAGTCACCCCAATGCTTGTATGCTCTGTTGTAAGCGTCTTACCCTTTCACAGGATGAGTCAGTCTTGTCTGGGTCTCTTTCCTGTTTCCCGACATTTGAATGGTACGCCCGAAGACTCGAGAGAGCAGTGACCCACCAGCAGGCTTGTTGTGGAGCGCTTTTGTCCTGGATGTAGGGCTGCATTCCGTAGGGCACCCACTCTGTCTTTTCTTTCCAGTTGCCTAAAGATCAGCAGTCCCAAGGTAGCAGTCACACCTGGCCTGTCGGTAAGTGCAGCCGCCTCTGGAGGCCCGAACATCAGCAATTGAGCCCACACTGTGGCCGGCTGGACCACAGGTGTAAGCTCATACAGGGTGTTCGACACTGGAGTAGTTGTAGTCCCTCATGGGCCTCTGACATAGAGTAGTCAGAAATTCAGCAGCTAAAAGCCCAACACAGGCTCTCCAGGAAGTCAATAGATTCAGACCTTGTTGTGTTAGGAATTTGGCAAATGCAATCTTGAACGGGCTTGTTGGCAGCACACACTCTCCTACTGGGCCTCAACAATCATGTTGTCATAGAGTTTTATTTTCAGCCTTGAACTGTTGGGAGAGTCAGTTGTGGGGGGGCGGGGTGGGGGGTTCCTCAGACTAGCTGGTCCTACTGGATGGCTTTCCTGCCCGCCCTACAGATAACAGGGATGTGTCGGACCTTGCTTTTTCCAGGACAGCCTTGTCCTCCTGCTGGATAGTCAAACTCCCTTCCCTTTCTTACCAGACAGGCAGGCTTCTAGGCTCTTCAGGACAGGTACACAGCTTCTCCATTAAGTAATTCAGCCTGCAGGTGATGTCCCTTCAACTTAGATAGACTTTCAGGCTGACACCATCTTGGTAGCACAGCAGGCACCTGAGTACTTTGTAGAGCACTAACAGAGGACTTTGAACTGGGGTATAAAAGAGGGATATATGGTCCCACTTCTATACACAACTGGCAGGCAGGAGATGCAGTTTACTCTGTCGCACTCTCACATTGCATTTATGCTACGCACACCAACACCCTAAAAACGCACTTGATGTTAGCGCAAAGTCTGGGCACAGGTATAGAAATGGAGCATTACATGGGTGTGTCAGTAGGACGCCACTCCACTGACCGTGATGCAAAGATCTCATCAGGCTATTGTTCCTTACACCATGGTGCATTGCCAGCACCGCTCTAGCTGTTAAACCCATGAGAGTCCTCTTCCTTAAATAAGGGCACACTTGGTGGGACCCTCCAGGTCACAGGACCGGTCCAAGACCTCTCATATTCCCTTGTTAGAAGTTGCACAGTACTGGGGTGGCAGAAAAATCTCATGTAATTGTTTTGTGGTAGATTTACCCCAGTAACGTCCAGTTACAAGTTAGACGCCATGGACTGGGGAGTTGCACAAGGAACAGATTCTTCTGCCTGTCAAACCACATTCCATTCACTATTTGCTAGTGTTTTTCTGCTTTTATTTACCACTTGTTTTAAGCAGGTGGTATATATATGCATGTGGTTGGTTGGGGGGAGATGGGTGAAGCAGGGAAGAGAAGAGGACAGCATTTTCTAACAGAGGGAAGAATTGTGTGTTTCTCCCAGTTAGTTAAAAAACAGCACAAATCTTGGCTGCTTCTGCTGCACCCAGAGTCTTGTGGGTCTTTTCAGTCTGGAAAAAAATGGTGTCCTGTTTTTCTGCACCCGGTAAATCCAGGTGCAGAAAAGCCTAACAACTGATAATCAGGTGGAATAAAATGAACACATGAAAGTACTCCTTAATTTCATTGCCCTTGATTCATACTCTGGACCATAGTTGAAGGATATGTCTAGGCATAGTCCTCGCAATACACAATAGATTTGCGTGCTGCAGAGGCCAGAGTTCAAAAGTCAGGATTAGAGATACAAGTAGGTGGTAACTCAGGGCAGGGGGAAACGCCTGTTGTCCGTGGAAGGGAAATTCCCATCCTAGAAATCTACATTAAAAATTAATTAATAGTATTATTTTTTAAATATCTGTTTGGTGCCAGTCCATATGACTTTAATTTCTGCTTTTGGGATTCTTTGTTACAAGTCCATAGGGTACATGTATCCTTTGTGAGCTTAATAAAATGTTGGAAATTCTACAATTCCTCACTCCTACATCCAAGTACTCTCAGGCTACCATTCTACACTCTGCTCTGTCTGAAGAACAGCTCAACATTTTCAAAATTCTGCAATTCTGCATTGATATGGCTTGTAAATTATTTTTGGGGAAATTTACATGTATTAACTATAAAATTTTAATACTGTAGGTGATTGAAATTACGGACGAAGAAAGCAAGATTTAGCACCAGCCAACTGAATGTTAGTGCCATAAGAAGGATTATTTTGAAAAACTGAAGGACATTCATCATTCTAAGTTTAAACAATTTCCAAAATCTAGGTGTGGCGAGGAAGTGGGAGCTGAGGAAAGTACTATACCTTTAAGTGAAGTCTCTAATTTTGCATTTCATTAACCCAGAGCAAAGTCATATCTGTCCACACAGCATCAGAAATAATGCCAGAAAGACCAATCACAACATCCTCCTCTGAAGTATTATCTGAAAGACAAATTGCCTCAGCATGACAGAATAACGTTCATCTATAGCACAAATGATCTAAAGCATCATGTAATTCCAGAGAGGAAGCACACACTGCATAAAAGAAAGATATAACAAAAGGTTTCTCCTGCAAACCATCAAAGAAAAGACACTGAAAGAAGACTCCGAAGCTGACACGCTAACAACCAAAAGATTGGAAAATCACCTTTGTTCAACAACCGTTTTTAACCACTTACGCAAGTTTGACGATCTGCCTCTGGATATTACACCTCGACCCACTCTGCTCACTCTGGCGAAAACCTTACAAATTCACCACTTTATTGTGTTCATGACCATCTCAGATTGTTTCCTTTTTATTGTGTACTGTTCTGTAATTCTATGTAAATCACCTCAACTTTATCTGTCGTGCAGGAGTGATATGTAAAAACTGATTAAATGAGCACCGTTGCGCTATAGCTAATGTAAATAAATCCTCGTCTTTAGAACTACAAACCTTAACCTTACACCAACCATAGAAAGAGTAAAAGGAACTGATGTTCTGCGACTGGTGAGCCACAACAGTACTGTGCATGTTCTTATTCCCTCAGTTACTGCCATTACGCCAGTGCAAAAAGGCACTTCTCAGTTTAATCATTAAATATCAGACTAACACCTTTTCACTGCATTGCAAAGAACCTATACAAATAGATTTGAGAAAAACTTCAGTCACAAAATAAGTTGCTGCCGGAGAGGCTATAACCAAAAGACTATTATCTGCTTAAAACATTTCGACAGATGTTACAGGGCTGCTTCTAGACATTTTTTTCAATTCAAGTGTTAAGAAGATTACACACAATTTCTTTTAGAGATAAATGCTGAACATTATCTAATCAAGCCCGACCCTAAAATCGGGTTCACTCTTACCGTGGCATATAAGCAAGAGAAAACTAAATGTAACTCTAGGAATACACCTTATAAAAACAAGGGCTGTGAGAACAAACTGAGTGTTCAAACCCGCCTCAATCAAAGCAAAATAACCCAAGTTGCGCAAAAAAGTTACCTGTGCCAAAAAAGATTCAGCCATAAATCTCGTTTCACTGAATTTGAGAGAATGCACACTGGAAAAAACCTCTCTCAGGGCTCAGTGTGCCAAAAAAGTTTCAGCCGGAAATCTTATCTCACTGAGCATATGAGAATCCATACTGGGGAAAAACCTTATCAGTGCTCTGAATGCCACAAAAGGTTTAGTATCAAACCGAGTCTATATCGACATGCATTAACCCACTCTGTGGAAAAACCTTATCAGTGCTCTGAATGCCAGAAATATTTCAGTGACAAAAGAGGACTTACTATACATACAAGGACCCACACTGGGGAAAAACCTTATCAGTGCACGGATTGCCAGACATTTTTCATTGACAAAAACAGTCTCACTCGGCATAGAAGAACCCACACTGGAGAGAAACCTTATCAGTGCACGTATTGCCAGAAATGTTTCATTGACAAAAACAGTCTCACTCATCATATAAGAATCCATACTGGGGAAAAACTTTATCAGTGCTCTGAATGCCCAAAAGATTTCAGACTTAAATCACTTCTAACTGCACATGTGCAAATCCACACTGGGGAAAAACCTTACCAGTGCTCTGAATGCCAGAAATGTTTCAGTGACAAAAGCAAACTCACTAAACATACAATGACCCACACTGGGGAAAAACCTTATCAGTGCACTGAATGCGAAAAATGTTTCAGTCAAAAATTCAATCTCACTCAGCATATAAGAACCCACACTGGGGAAAAACTTTATCAGTGCTCCGAATGCCAAAAGTTTTTCAGCCAAAAAAATCAACTCATTTGTCATGTGAGAATCCACACTGGAGCAAAAAAATTATCAGTGCTCTAAATGTCGGAAAAGATTCAGAGGTAGAGATGGTTACAAGCGCCATAAGAAAACACACCATCAAAATATTTCTGTGCTTCGAATGCCAGAAAAGCATCAATTTTAAACGCAATCTCACTCTACAAAAGCAGACGCACACAGGGGAAAAACATCACCATTGCTCTGAATGCCAGAAATTCCTGTTTGATAGGCACAGCCTCACTAACCATAAGCGACTCCATACTGATGAAAACCTTATGAGTGCTCTGAATGCCAGAAAAGCTGCTGAGAAAAACGCTATCTCACCGTGAGAAACTCCGTACTGGAGAAAATCCTTATGCCATAAAAGCTTGAATCTTAAAGACAGTGTTATGCTTCATGAGAGATCCCACTCTGGGGAAAAACCTTATGAGTGCTCGAAATGCAAGCAACGTTTTGGTTACAAATTACTTCTCACTTGACATGAGCGAACTCACACGGGAGAAAAAAGCCTTATGTGTGTCTGAATGTCAGATTAGGTTTAGTCTTGAATACAATGTCATTTCACATGAGAGAATTCACACTGGACTAAAGCCTTATACAGGAGGGGAAAGCCAGAAACTTTATACTCAGAAAGGAGATCTCACTAAACATGAGAAATGCATCCACATGAGGTGAAAAGTAAGGCGTATCTTGAGTTGCAGAAAAGCTTCTAACAACCTTACTTTACATGAGAGAGCACATATTGTAGTTGCAATAGGATTAATCAAGAAACTCTTGCAGGATAACTTAGGCTGCCCGCATGCAACCTCCAAAGACATTTCTGGCCTGAATTTTTTTAAATTAAAACAGAATCCACAATTTGAGTATCTGAAAGTTACAAAACTCTCAAGGTCTTTACACAGAGAAGTGTTAGTGCTGGCAAACGTCAACTAATTGCCAAAAAAAAATCACAATATTAATGTCTTCAATTTTTCACCACCCAAAAGGTTTCTACTCACCCTTGTTTCTTAACATATGCAGGGGAAACGTGCCACCTCATTTAATAGCACTCAGACGCTTTACTATGTAAGCAGACTGGTGGTTTTCAACTGCGCCTATGTTTGGGCACCACATGTTTTTTCCAGCATAATCTGGTGTACTCCCCCTGTGTGGGATGATAGCACCCACTGAAAACTGCACCGTTGTGTAGTCTGGGACAGTGCACCTTCCATGTAATTCTGAACTGGGCCTTTAAATACGGTACTATTTTGTGTGCCTATTTAATTCAGGTATACAAAGAATGTGGTACTACTTGTATACTAGGGTAGGACAAGGAAGATTGAATTTCTAAGGTGGCGGAAATGTTTTTGTCAAAGTGCTTTATGCCCTAAACACCCTCCCATACCCTGAACATAATGAGATTACGTAGATTACACCTCTGCGTGCCTAATGCTGCCATTTGCATTTCAAGACCAGTGATTAATGTGGCTTTACCGAGTTTAAAGCCATTGGGTGTTCCCGACCTGTCTGATACTTGCATATGGAAAAGATGGGCCATTTGAACCTAAAGATAGATAAACATATTCATAGGTCACGATTTATGTCTGCATCTAAAATAAAACTGTAAATTAGGAAAGGTGATAAGTGAGAAGTTAAAAGGCAGCCGCCAATCGAGCTGCATTTGTACATAGGCCTTCCTATATTATGAGATCTATTCCTGCTTCAGACTTGCAATGAATACTTTAATACCCAGGCATGAAGTCATCGTCCAGCTGTTTATATAATTCACCTGTCTCGCCACCTCTTCCCCACTGCATCCTTAACCAGTGGCCTAGCCAGTGTGCCCTGGGCCCCAAGGCAAGAAGGGAAATGTGACCTCTGCCCTCTGTTTGGACTGTGGAAAACCTCAATAATCATTGTTCTGCGGGCCCCTCAGGCCTCTGTTTGAACTGTGACAAACAGCAGTTATCAGGGTTCAGTGGGCCTTTAAGGCATCTGGGACCTGGTGCCACTGCACCTGCTGCACCAATGGGAAGCTAAGCCCCTGCCCTTAACAGCTTCTATTCTAGCCCCACTGGAGAACCGAAACAGCCAAGTACTGATCTGGCCATATCTACAGGCATGCAGCCGCCTCTTCCACTGCCTCTCAGCCCCTTGCCGATGGTCCTTTTTCTCAGAGTTTGCACAGGCACACCTCCGTGAGGTCCGGCCATGCTGAGAGGGGGAAGGTAGTCCCAAGGCCCGCCCGCCGTGGCCCCCAGGGTCTGGGTAAGCACCTGCCTCTCGGCCTCTTCCCGATGGTCCTTTTTCTCCGAGTCTGCTTGCCCCAGGGGCAGGCAGGCAGGGGATGCTAAGCTAGCATACCCCACGTGCAGGGGGGCCTGCCAGGGAATGCCCTGGCTGTACTCTGATCGATTGGGCACTCTCGGTCCGTTTAGGGATGGACTGCTTGGCCAGCCTCGGCTGTTGTTTCAAGCAAAGAGCTTCCACCCTGCCTGGACTGTCCGACTCGAGGGTGGGCCTGCCGCCTGGCGGTAGGCCGTTCACCCTACCCAACAGAGCGAAGGCTGAGTGGCCCTGGCAGCTCGTGCCCCCCAGTGGTCTGACCCGAGTGGAAGGGGTCAGCTGGCGCCGGGCTAACGGCATGGCAAAGTGCCCAGGACGGGCTCTACGGGTCCCGGGCAGTCTTCTCCAGGACCCTCGGTGCTCCCTCATCCAGGCCAACGGCATGGCAAAGTGCCCAAACGGGCTCCACGGGTCCCGGGCAGTCCTCCATCCGGGGCTCCCTTCTCCAGGCCAACGGCATGTCAAAGTGCCCAGGACAGGCTCCACGGGTCCCGAGCAGTCCTCCCCCCGGGCATCCGGGACTCCCACCTCCGGGCCAACGGCATGGCAAAGTGCCCAGGATGGGCTCCATGAGTCCCGGGCAGTCCTCCCCCGGGCGTCCGGGCCCAAGAGCTCCAGTGGTTCACACCGTGCCTGAGGCCCACCTGGGGTCCCCGAGCCCTGCCCTGCCCTGTGTGGGCAGGCAGGAGCCCTCCGCGGAGGCTCGGTGTGGGAAGCTGGGAGTACTTTCGATCCTGGCCATCTGGTCGCACCTTTCCCCTCGGCAATCTGGTCGCACGCAATGCTTTCCAATGGGGCGACCAGATGGCCGGGCTTCCCTGGAAGTCCCGATGAAGTGCCATTCGCCTCCGAGGTCCCAGCGAGGGCTCCAGGAGGTCGGGTGCCTGCGCGCCTTGGGTCCCCTCCGTCACTTGGTGCGCACTGATTCCAAGAAAGAGGGGTAGCCTTACTCCGGATTACTAGGGACAGGGTATGCCCGGACACTCCTCCCAGGCTGGCGGTTCTCTGCCGGGGACCAGATGGGCTATGCCTGGGAAACACCTCCCTAGGCGTCCTGGGCTCCCTCCTCCAGGCCAACGGCATGGCAAAGTGCCTATGATGGGCTCCACGGTTCCCGGGCAGTCCTCCCCCTGGCGTCCAGGGCTCCCTCCTCCAGGCCAATGGCATGTCAAAGTGCCCAGGACGGTCTCCATGGTTCCCTGGCAGTCCTCCATCGGGCGTCCGGAGCCCCCTCCTCCGGGCCAACGTCATGTCAAAGTGCCCAGGACGGGCTCCATAGGTCCCGAGCAGTCCTCCCCCGGGCGTCCGGGGCTCCCTCCTTTGGGCCCATGGCGTGGCAAGGTGCCCAGGACAGGCTCCATGGGTCCCGGGCAGTCCTCCCCCGGGCGTCTGGGCCCGAGAGCTCCGGTGGTCCTCCCCGTGCCTGAGGCCCAGCCATGGTCCCAGAGCCCCTGGGAAGTGGAGCCTCCCGAGCCCTGCCCTGCGAAAGGCAGGCGGGAGCAGCTGGGAGTCCTTTCGGTCCCGGCCATCTGGTCGCACCTTTCCCCTCTGCAAGCCAACAGAGGGTCCGGGCGCTGGGGACGGGGGTCCACCGGGGCCCGAGGAGGCTCTCCCCGGCTTGGCTAGGGCTCGGAAGCTGGGACCGGGCCCGTCCGGCAGGCCCTGGGGTGCGTGAGCCCCCGTCATGCAAGCCATCAGAGGGTCTGGGCGCTGGGGACGGGTGTCCACTGGGGCCGGGCAGGCTCTCCCCGGCCTGGCTGCTTTCAGAAGCAGGGACTGGGCCGGGGAGCAGGGGTGGCTGGTTTCAAGGAGCGTAGTTTTCTGCCCACCCCTAGTTTCAAGGCTGATCAAACCTTAATGAATGCTATACCTAAAGATGCCCTTTTGGTCCTTCATTTTATTGTGCACCATGATTCAGAAATGGCATGTTTTTGCTTTCGGATGTAAAATTCAAAACATAATTATTGTTGTTGCCATCCGAAAAATCATCACTAATTGGTAAGATAACAACAAGTGGTCCTGTGATGCTTGCTGGAATGGGAAGTGTTTAATTAGAAGGCGGATTGAATTAAAGTTTAGGTGACAATTTCGCAAAAGTGTTTGGATGTTGTATATATTTAAAATTGTTGATCTCCAAAAAGGCCTAAATCAATAAATTGAATTGAAATTCAAGTTTCTCATTTGAATCCTATTGTTGGAAAAGATGTGATTTTGAACCCCATGAGGCGGTTCCTTTCCAAAAAGCATTCAGGTTGTAATCATGAGTCAAATAATGCTGAGGAGGTTAAAATATTCAAATTGAATTCTAATTACACATGAAATGTTCATTGTTCACTATATTTCTTTTAGTATTTTAATGTGCGGTCTTTATTGCTTAAGGAAAATAATTAGTATTTGTTTTTAGGTCTCGCGCCTAGCGTTGCACTGCGCAGCAGTGTCGTGCAGCGCGAGGCATTTAGTGAGTGAACAACGGGGTTATCAGGCTCACCTAGGAATCACACACGCTTGTGTGTGCTTTTCCTTAGGTGACACCCGATCGGCCTTTGCGTGCATCTTTTAATGAAAGACTGCACGCAATAAGCCTACAGGTGGGCGCATTGCTCTGCCCATGGCCTATTGGTGTCTATTACGAGCATGGTGCGCGTAATAGACACCAATAGGCCGTGGCGCGCGCAGCACTCGCTGGCTTTTTTTCAATCGGAAGTGAAAGCGAACACTTTCCGTTCTGCTTGTTTGCCTTTTTTCATATGGTCGGGTGGCAGTCACATACAAACTGCGGCGATGCATCAAAGTTCATATACAAAAGCTATTTCATGCTGAATGTTGACCCCCGTACTGTGCCCACACCTTTAGGGGTGAGGCATGGCTAGGCGAGATATACGGAAGCTTAGGTTTGGGCACAACGCCAGATCTATTAATGATTGTGGCCGATTTTGCCACAATTTACACCAACTAGAGCCAGACGCAAGGAAATAGTCAAGCCGCGAATCGGCAGTAACATGTCAGCTGTAGTGCCCTGCATTGCTTAACATGTATGACCACACCTACGACCTTGCACTGGAGGGTGTACTCCAGCATAATTCCGAGGCTAGACACAGCAGGCTCAACTATGTGCAGCAGCGCAAAGCTTAGTGTCCTGCAGAGCAGTCACATGCCATCGAATGCAACTCCTACTTAATCTGGCGCTGCCCTATTACCCGCACACCGTGCAGCTCTGTGCTGCACTTCATGATGTAGTGCTCTGCTGCACGGAGGACGGTGATGCCGGGCCTGAGATGTAACGCCAGTGACTGGTCTCGTCTACACATATGCAAGTACCACAACAAAACATAATCTGACATGCTTGGGGCTTGCATAACGCGCACAAGATTAATGGCTTCAGGCTCACGTGTTTAGAAGTGCGGAGTTACTCCAGTGGCATTCAGCTATAGGATTACTTCCTGACAGAATGGCACCATTACAGTACTGGCAAATGACCCAAAGTCACATGTGACGCACCCAACCAAAACATTTATTTTTTTCTACAAAAACTACATTGCATTCTGGGACATGTAGTTTCACGTTTAACATTGTATGTATGAAGGTATGTATGTATGTTTTCAAAAATCCCAACACGCAGTTTGCTGTTGACTATCCAGCCAGCACCAGCTGTAGGAGCACACATTGCATGAGGTCCCTTGGCAGCTGCCACGTCTTTACAGGCCTATAGGGCTGGGACTGAGACTAACCGGTGTGACACCGCAAACATACAGCAGACTACGAGGAGCTGTTCCTGTACACAACCTTGAGTAATTCTGACTTTAAACAAAGGCTTCAGGAAATAGACAGGAAGGTGAAATGTTTATTGCAGTTGTTTTCTTCTTATAAATAGCTAATAAACATGTCTGTGTTTCTCTACTCCGCACTTCCCGCTGTCCTCCTGATACTTAATTTCTGTATTTATTGTGCCTGTCGCACTTCCTGATTCACTGTTGTTTCCTGGTTCCTGGAATTCTTTTCCTTTGCGTTTCTCTGCATCACTGATTCATTGATGCTCATGCTGTCTTTCTCCTGTAGAGCTGCAGTGGAGAAGACAACTGATCTGGTAGAAGTAAGGATGGGTGAGGACGGTGAATGTGTGAATGAGTCGGCAGATTGATGAGTAAGTGCATGGATAATTGAGTGACAGCATGAATGTATGGGTGGAAGAATGAATGGGAGATACCGACTTGAATGTCACATTGAGTTAATGAATGGATGGTGGCTGAATGTGTGAATACATGGATGGGTGTTACAAGTTATAACAATGTTACAAGCCGAGGGCTCCAATAGCAGAAGTTGTGATAATGATCTAAAATAGCAAGAACGACCAATGTTATATCAGCGCAAGACTTCTGTGCAGATATAACGCAGGAGGGTGACAATTGTTCCAAGAATGCCCACAATGTGTGAAGAATTCGGAGCCTTATATCTACCAATTTACACCATTTCTTAATCCTAACTACTTTGCCCTATTATTCAGTAATAATTCATATTGTATCCTAAGATTTGTATCATCACTCATTCTTGAATGCATGTTCAGAATCAAGAAATGTTGTGTCTCACAAATTTGCACTTTTCTCATTGATTTGCCATATTGCTCCCAGATAAGACCCTCATACAGACACATTCACCTCTCACAGAGACACAGATGCAAAGCCACTGACATGCCACCCATCCGCCCACATACCTGCAAAATAGCCCTTACGTGGAATGCACTTAAAACCAAAGCCATCATAGTCGTGGTCATCCCGTCTCCTTGCCTCACCTAACAGCATATTTGGCAGTGATAGTGTTGGTTTCATGCTCTCATAATATACTATGTTAGGTCCAGTACAAGGGTTCAGATCCCAGTGCATGGCTGGCAGACACCGCCTGTCTACAGTGTCTGAGGCCGGATGGCGTGGGTTTTAGGGTGAATGAAGTGGGAGCCAGTACTGGGTAATTGGCACAGGGAGCTCTTTCATTCTACAGAGATTTACCCAGGATCTCTAGCTGAAGCCACCAATGCCTGCAGTGGTGTAAAAGTGTCAAGCTAGTATCGATGAAGTGATAAGAGGTAAAGCCTCAAATACCTTTGCAGTGAAAAAACAGATCGCCAACATCCATGCACTTTCAATGGTTGTGAGAAAAACTGCTAAATAACCTCACGATAAAGCAGCACATTGAGTTTCACAATCAACCAGCATTAACGAAGAAACAGGAAAATAATTATAGGCTCTAGCCTCCCAAAAACACTCTTTAATTTGTTAATCAACTTTTCATTGAGGTTTCAGTTTAAATGTTCGCAGTGGTGTAATGCAATGTATGCCCCTTCCTCCACCTTGCAGAATGTGAAGAGCCCTTCTCAGTCTCCCATATCTCACAGATATTGGTTGTGCCTTTCCAAAATTTTTTAGTGGAAGCAGCATTTTTTTTGTGTGAATGTGTGCACAATGAAAGGTCGCCTTTCTTTGTAATTGTTTCATCATTTTCAAACTTGGTAACACAATCCACACAAATGCACTCCACACTATACCACATAATTTCAATTAGCATAATTACACTAAACGGCACACACTTCCACACTACACAATTCTACTCTACTCATTTCCATTCTAGACCACATAATTCAAATACAAACCCATAATTCAACACTACAATTGCACAGCACACCTCATATATCCAATCCAAAACAAAGAAATAAACATCAAGCCACAAAATATCATTCCACTTAATTACTCTCCATAACACACAATCCCACGCCACATAATTCCAGTGCACTCAATAACACATAATTACTATCCACATAATCCCACTGCACAAACCCAATCCACACCACACTATTCCACAACTAACAATTACAATCCAACCCACATATTTCTACTCCACACCACATAGATCCACTCCACTCCAAACCAAAGCATATGGGTAAAAGACATTATCATTTACAACACCAATAACTGTAACTCTCACAAATGCGAGACTTATTGCATTGCAAATTCTTGTTCTATATGTAGGAAGCATTAAATTAATGAAAGCACTGTATCCCAACTTCTTTCCTTTCCTGTTCCTTATGAACGTTTCTATTGTTGAACTTTAAAGATTGCCCGAAATTAAGAATTGTGCTCTACATAACTTTGCTGTGTTACAGTTTGTTGATTTTTATGTACAACTTTTGTCTCTTATGTGTATAGCAACTGATGTTTTGTTTTGCTTTATTAATCCGCTTATGTTTATTAGGTTTTATTATTCAATAAAATGTTTCAAACACAACAAATGGTAGTTGATATGTATTTACAACTGCAGCATTTTTATTGTATGGGCACTTACAAAGGGGCCAGAAATATGGTCTGTGGGATGACGGAGGACCACATTGGCATCAGCAGGGAGAGGTTTGGGCAGGTGAATGGGGGTATATGTAAGTTTGGAGTAGGGGGAACAAACCATGTACATTGTGTGGACTGTGACTCCTGGAGTTATTGTGAGGGATACCATGCTACCCTGTAAATTAATCCCCTAGTGATTATCAACATACTTTATTCGGTTTTATAAAAGAAAACAATAAAAGTCATATATAAAATGATAAAACATCTGCCAAGTTACAGATTGACAAATATAATATGTCTAAGTTAATCAAAACACAAGATAAAAATTCATGAATTACAGTACAGAAGTTAATCGCAGCTTGACCCGAGTCTAATAGCAACCAGTAAAAAGTTAAGCGTATGCAAAACAGTGTCATTAGAGAGCAGTTGTAAAAAGATAAGAGCTGGTCTTACCCGCCTAAAACCCGCTTTTTTGAGAATGGGAATAATAAATAACTGTCTAGGGACAGCATAAAAACGACAAAATATTATAAGGTGCATCATGTCCTGAGGAGACTCACCGCTGCAGCCACAGGGCATGAGGCCCAGGCCTCTGTGGGAGCCACGAGCGTGTCCTAAGAGGTAATGGAAGCGGTTGAGCCGACTTACGCACACTAGGCTAACATAGCTCATTTCCCTCTCTATCACAGCGGCTCATTCTTAAAAAACATTCTTTGACCAGAGAAAGGCCCCTCTTACATATGCACTCAGAGTTAGCGAATAGTTCCTACCTACCCTGAAAAGGCCACCTTTTATATACTGGAGCCATCGGATGCTTGAGACATGGTCAAGTGAAAGGCATTACCGTAGGACGTCTTTACTAAGTGTATTTTCTTGCGCAGACCAAATATTAAGCCACAAAGCCAGGGGACGGAAAGTCAGTACATCTGAGAGGGAAGGCATCCCCAACTCTTTGTGCACGACATAAAACGGGGTGCTTTGTGGGACAGAAAAGCCCATCGCAGGAAAGAGTTTTCAACACTTTGCACTGCCCCTACCCCAGTGTGGCCCAATATCTCACTCCCATAATTAACCTTTGAGATATATTTGGCTTACTATATCTTCAAAAGAGCCCCTATTGGCTTCCCTCCCACTCTGCTGGCAAAGTTAAAAACAGCTGCAAAAGCTTTCACTAGATCCCCTTTATTCCAAGTAAGCAAAGGACACCAACTCAAGGAATCGTCAAACACAACTCCCAAATAGGAGAAAACATTGGTCTGCGGTACTGACAAAAGTCAGAGTTTAAAAGTGAACTGCTTAGTTTTACGTGAAGTTGTAGGAGCCCCTAGCTGTCCTCGCCAAGAGGACTGCGTCGTCCGCATATGGGAAGACTGGCAGGCTATGCTTCCCTACCAGGGGACAATCCGCATTTGTGGCCAAAAGCGCCTTCTCTAAGGAATTAATATATAGGTTAAAAAGAAAGGGTGGTAAAATGCACCCATGACGCACCCCTCTCGATGTCAAGCTGACAGGACACTTTCAGGTCCTTTGAATAACAGACAATGCCAATGGAGGACATCAGCTGCCACAGCTTGGACCTATTGAAACAGTGGAATGCTGAGGACAGGTCCATGAAGGCTAGGTATATGGGGCTGGAACGAGCCATAGTGTGTTTGTTCAGAACCATGTACAGGTTTAAACACTGTTCCACAGTGGAACGACCTGGTCAAAAGCCGTTTTGGATATCGGATAAAACGTTGTTTTCATCAACCCAAGATACAAGTGTGTCAAGTACCATGCGGCCCACCACCTTCACCACAGAGTACAGAAGAGAAATGGGCCTATAACAATAGGTACTGTTACAATTTCCCTTTTTAAATACTGGGACTAAAATCAATAAAGCCCAAGAATCTGAGCGTCCAACCTGGACTGCAGCATTGATAACAGCTGTGAGGACAGGCACCCAGGTTTCTACGTGGGCGATGTAGAGATCTGACGGTATTCCATTTGCCACAGGGGCCTTGTTTTTAGACAGACCCGGAATACCGCCTCTCACCTCTTTCATGGTGAAAATAAGTTCTGACTTGCCTTCCACCCTTTCCTACCTCTCAATTGGAGGGATTTCCAACTGGAAGATACCCTCGAAATGATGTACCCAATCGTCCTCTGTGATATGGGCATCCAGTAAATTAGCATTATTCTCTAGATAGAAATGGGCTGTTAATAATGCCCCAGAACTTTGAGCTATTATGCAGTGTACTAGCGTCCAATAAATCGATCCAGGCCTCCTCCTTTAAACGGTTCAAGAAAAAGAGGAGCTTTAGAGGGAAAAGCCAGTCAATAGGTCGCCCTCCACTCAGTATGCAGCAACAACAATATGACCTAGACTGTAGGAGCACGTGTAAAACTGTACCCTTCTTTTTGAAATATTTTGTTCGTTGCTATTCTTTAGCAGACATAACTCCCCTTGTTACATCATTAATTGGGGTAGCCAAAATATCTTGGGTTGGTGCTTAATTCAAAAAATTGCCTGATTCTCATGAAACAATAAAATACAGTTGCGAGACCAATCAAACCACACTTAATCTCGTGACAAAAACTAATATAGTGATAAACTGAAAAAAGTGGGTGAAAGCGAGATGGCACCTCACGGGCGAACCACCAAGCGGGGACCTGACTGGTACTCGTCAGGACTGCCCTGTTGTCATCATCGGTACCATCAAGCTTGGAGCAGAGAATAGTGTCCAAATGCACAAAAGAATTGTGCAGGAAAAAGTGCAGTGAACAGAAAACGAAAGGACCAAAATAGTGTCAATCAACACCTTAAAACACTCATAACACAACACAAACACACTACTTTTATTCAATTTCTTGTGTTGTGTATGGAAATAGTAAAAGAAAACAAGTAGAGATGGTTATCACCTATTCAACCATTCATACTTGTACTTGCCGACATGTTTCATTGCCATGTGAACTTGTAGGCAATTTCATCAGGGCGTCAAATATATTAAAGCCACTGCAGGTGGACCCACATGTCTTCGCAACTGTAAATACATAAAATCCGCACCATTGTGGTTAACATACAGCATCTAGACTGTGTCTTGTTCTCACACACAATTGACTCTCTGATAATTACCCTCAACAGGCCATGGGTGCTCCTACCAGCCAGACGGGGCGAGGTTGTATTTTTTAAAAAAATTTTGATAAAACAAATCGCATCAAGTCGATTGTTCACTTCTCCCTTCGCGAGTGCTGTGAAGTTGGGGGAGACAAAACACCATGCTTAGACATATGTGTATCGTGCAGACCCTCGTTCATTTATAACTACGTGGTACATAGTGTAAAGATACAGGCGGAGTGACAATATAACATGCCCTTCTGTGTTGTCCTCCCCTATTACTAAGTCTACACCGACTCGCACGTGATAGGTAAGAAGCAACCCTGTGCACTGCTCAAGTTACCCGCAACGCTCTGCACGTTCCACACATCAATTTATCTACAACCCTGTTAGATAAAAATGGATAGCCTCTGATGCCTGCACCAAGTTGCAGCGTGTATGGCGATCGGTTTCCAGCACGGACACTGCGTGTCTGCAAGCCATCGCCTGTGCCTTCTAAGCATATGCGCCTAACGTCGCTTCCTGACACCCTCCGTTTAGGACCCCCAGTTGCCTTACCGAGTAGTGAAGAAGCGGCTGCTGTATCTCAGCCCGTGCCGTGTTCTCCTATGCATTAGGGAAGTACTTGTAAAGCCGCCCGTGATCTCGCGGGAAACCGCGTCGGCCATTTTGGATTGGGTCAGTTCGTATTCACCAAAACCAACCGTGCTCATCAAAGCGAAAGCTCACGCGAGATTTCGGCGCGTGATCTCGATCTCGCTTTTTACAGCACTTTTTGTAACTTTATGCTCCTATTTGCGAACAGGCTCGTCTTATATTTAATTTCCACATAGCCAGTGTGCACATTGCTTAGATATATTTAACTGGGATCCATTACCATTGATTCAATTAAAAGGACCTTATGGACCAGCCACAAATGATAAGCATTATGCACCTATCCATCACATCTTATATATAATTTGCAAATAGTAGGTAGTATGCACATTGCTTAAATATATTAAACTGGGATCCATTATCCCTGAATCAATTCATAGGACCTATTAAACCAGCCCCAAATGCTAAAATTGGATAGGAACAATTGCAGTTATTTTGTCATCGACCCAATTTTTATTTTTGTAAAACTACTGAACGTGCTTTCATATCTTCGGCAGAATACATATTCAAGACCATCGTAAGGACGCATTACGGGTGCTCCAGTTTGTATACATAAGTGCGCCCGGGCCATGTATTACAGCCATGAGAGTGTACAAGCAACCTCATACAGATGCCAAAGCGAAACTTAGTGTATTTTATTCCACTCCAATAAATCATTCAACCCCATCTTATCTGATTTCTCCTGGAAAATCCATTTAGCTTCCTTTCTGGCTAACAGACATTCCACTGTGTATGTGTCCCCTGTCACCTTCTCAAGAACTACCCACTTGAATGTATGTTTATTTGTGTGGCAGTGTTGCACAAGTTTCGTTGTCAGCTTTCCAGATTTTATGGTGCTTAGGTGTTCTTGAATGCGGGTTTTTATTTTCCGTGTCGTAAGGCCTATATATTGAAGGCCGCATTCGCAACTTAGTTTGTACACCACGCATGTGGTATTGCAATTACTAAATTGCCTGAGCTCCCATTCTCTGCCTGACTGTAGGGTGACCTGAGTTGTTTTTTCAGTAAGGTGACATACAGAGCAAGTGCCACAGGGATGATGTCCG
Source organism: Lissotriton helveticus (assembly GCF_964261635.1). Lineage (NCBI taxonomy): Eukaryota > Metazoa > Chordata > Amphibia > Caudata > Salamandridae > Lissotriton > Lissotriton helveticus. The sequence goes on from NW_027611674.1 coordinate 893,061, forward strand.
GTCAGATGTATTTTGCTGTTCGCTTTTGTTGTTTGTACACGAGTGTGGACCAATCTGTCTTTTAGGTTGCTGGTACGTTTAAAAGCAAAAGTGGGTTGAGGCATTTTGAAGTCTTTATTAGAGAGGATCGCCCAATGTTTCCTTATTGACTGCCGAATTTTGGAGGCTAGAGGGTTAAAAGTCATAACTACCGGTAGGCAGTCCTTTTTCTCTTTTTTGTTTACTTCTAACAAAGCACTGCGTGGTGTATTGAGGGCTCTTTTCTTCGCAGTTCTAATAGTTCTTGCAGGGTATTCTCTTTGTAAAAGTTTCTCCCCCAATACTTGTGATTGTTCCACAAAGGTCTCAGTGCTAGAGCAATTCCTCCTATACCGGAGGAACTGGCCAACCGGCAGGTTGTCCCTGAGCGCCCGCGGGTGGTAAGATTGATAAGATAATAATGAATTCTTATCTGTGGGTTTCTGGTGCACGCTCGTGGTCAGGGTTTTATCTTTGACAATAATGTCCAGATCTAGATACACAGCGGACTCACTGCTGTAAGACCAGGTGAATCTCAGGCTTTGATCTTGACAATTGAGCCAATTAAGAAACTCCAGCAGGGTAGTCTCATTTCCAGTCCAGATGCAGAGCACATCATCTATATATCTCCTCCAGAGACGCACATGGTCTCTGAAGGGATTGCTGGTAGGATAGATGATGTGCTCTTCGAATTGGCCTACATATATACATGCCAGGCTCGGTGCCATTGTGGCCCCCATCGAGGTGCCCGTGGTTTGCAGATACATTTTGTCCTTGTAGCAAAAGAAATTGCGAGTAAGTGCTATTTCAATACATTGGAGCACAAATGTCTGCGGGGCATCATAAAACCACTCTTGGTCCCTCAGGGCCCTTGCTGCTGCCACCAGCGTAGCGTCCTGAGGGATACAAGAGTAGAGAGATTCGATATCGATAGTAACCAATATCTCACACGTGGGGTCGAAAGAAATTTCTCCGATAACATTCAGGATATCCATTGTATCTTTTACAAAAGATTTTTGAGTAATTACAGACTCCCGTAAAAAATAGTCTGCAAATTGAGACAAAGGCTCAAGGATCGACTGGATTCCGGATACAATCGGCCTGCCAGGCGGTGGCCGGGCAGGCTTATGTATTTTAGGTAGGATATAGAAAGCAGGCATCCTGGGATTCATATTCACCAGGAATTCTGCTTCCCTACTCGTAATCCATTTTTTCTCTTTAGCATCTGCCACCAGTTTCTTGATCTGTTTCTGTAAGTCTTGCGTGGGGTCACGTATTAGCGGTTGGTAATTGGCCCTGACATTTAGTAGTCGTAAGACTTCTGCCTCATAGTCTTGGGTATTAAGAATAACCACCGCTCCCCCCTTGTCCGCACTCTTGATAGTGATATTAGTGTTGTTTTGCAGGGACTTAATTGCTTCCCAATCAGATCTGGACATGTTCTTGTAACCTGTATTCTGATTGAGGGATTCGAATTTTTCGATGTCCTCTAGGACTTTTGCTTCAAACACAGCAATTTCTGGTCCCACTACCGCACTCGAGGGAGTAAATCCAGATGGTCTTTTAAGATCAGTATTATAGCCCCCTTGTTTTTCTTGGGGGTGAGTGGCAAAAAACTTTTTGAGTTTAATTTTTCGGATCGTCTCAAAAAACTCTACCCTGCACTGAAAGGGATCATGAGTGGGGGTCGGAACAAAGCCCAGCCCTTTATTAAGGACACGTTCTTCACTTTCTGCAAGCTGGTAGTCTGAAAGATTAACCACAATATTATTTATTGGGGTTGTCTGCCTCTGCTGCGAGTTAGTCTTGGGGAGTATGTCTGCCATTGGGGTGGTCGATTGCCTCGTCCTCTTCCCCTTCCTGGTTGACCTGTTCCCTTGTTGGTCCCCTGGCCTTGCTCTAAAAAAGATCGCAGTAGGACCCCCAAATCGGCGTTGTTTTGTGGTTGTTCGTTAAACCTTACTCGGTTCCCCTGGGGTCTGTCTTGCTCGTCCTCGCTCGACGTATTATCAAAAGACCAGTTGGCTGGAGTCCGTTTATGTTGTTGAGGACGGGGTTGTTGCTGGCCTGCCCCACCACCACCTCTACGTGGTCCTGTTTGATGGATTTGTTCAGAGTCAGCCTGGTAATCGGTATCGGTTACGTAAGGAAAAGCCCACTCGTGCGTATATCTCTGTAGATTTCTTTGTAAACCCTTGATTTTCTGGTTTATCATATACGTTTTGTATTCTGAGATATCGTCTTGTATTTTACTCAGATGGTCTTTGGCATTCGTAAGAGTGTCGTCTCGTTTAATGCTCTCTTCGAGATCTAAGATCTCTTTTAGCAAATCCTCACTTAATCTTTGGGCTGTACTGATTATCAGGATCAACCAGTCCCTGGTGCACTTATTAGCGATGTAACTCCAGTCGAGTCTGAACTTTTTGTCATCAAGGAATATCCTTGGTTCTATTCTAACCAAAAGGCTTGCGGGGGATGCTCCAGATGTGTAATATTCTGACATCAATGCCCCATGCAGAGCTATTCGAACCTGTTTTTTCTTTAAATTACTTAGTTTCTCCCACTCTTCTCTCACAGATGATTTCCCAAGTAATGGTGTGTCTGACAGGAGTGAAGGTGCCGCTAGAATTGCGGCAATCTGATCCTCAGAGAAGGCCAAACAGTTTTTATCCATAGTCTAGTCAATCAGAAGAGTCAAGGTGTGCAAAGCAATTCCTGAGGATCACGACTCACAGGAAAGGAGCTAGACGGCACAGGGGTGCGGATTAAATATTTCTTAAAAATAAGAGAATCAAAAGGCTAGATAGCTCTCACGGCTGAGCCGCCGTTCAATGCAGTTCAAGAAAAAGAGGAGCTTTAGAGGGAAAAGCCAGTCAATAGGTCGCCCTCCACTCAGTATGCAGCAACAACAATATGACCTAGACTGTAGGAGCACGTGTAAAACTGTACCCTTCTTTTTGAAATATTTTGTTCGTTGCTATTCTTTAGCAGACATAACTCCCCTTGTTACATCATTAATTGGGGTAGCCAAAATATCTTGGGTTGGTGCTTAATTCAAAAAATTGCCTGATTCTCATGAAACAATAAAATACAGTTGCGAGACCAATCAAACCACACTTAATCTCGTGACAAAAACTAATATAGTGATAAACTGAAAAAAGTGGGTGAAAGCGAGATGGCACCTCACGGGCGAACCACCAAGCGGGGACCTGACTGGTACTCGTCAGGACTGCCCTGTTGTCATCATCGGTACCATCAAGCTTGGAGCAGAGAATAGTGTCCAAATGCACAAAAGAATTGTGCAGGAAAAAGTGCAGTGAACAGAAAACGAAAGGACCAAAATAGTGTCAATCAACACCTTAAAACACTCATAACACAACACAAACACACTACTTTTATTCAATTTCTTGTGTTGTGTATGGAAATAGTAAAAGAAAACAAGTAGAGATGGTTATCACCTATTCAACCATTCATACTTGTACTTGCCGACATGTTTCATTGCCATGTGAACTTGTAGGCAATTTCATCAGGGCGTCAAATATATTAAAGCCACTGCAGGTGGACCCACATGTCTTCGCAACTGTAAATACATAAAATCCGCACCATTGTGGTTAACATACAGCATCTAGACTGTGTCTTGTTCTCACACACAATTGACTCTCTGATAATTACCCTCAACAGGCCATGGGTGCTCCTACCAGCCAGACGGGGCGAGGTTGTATTTTTTAAAAAAATTTTGATAAAACAAATCGCTTCAAGTCGATTGTTCACTTCTCCCTTCGCGAGTGCTGTGAAGTTGGGGGAGACAAAACACCATGCTTAGACATATGTGTATCGTGCAGACCCTCGTTCATTTATAACTACGTGGTACATAGTGTAAAGATACAGGCGGAGTGACAATATAACATGCCCTTCTGTGTTGTCCTCCCCTATTACTAAGTCTACACCGACTCGCACGTGATAGGTAAGAAGCAACCCTGTGCACTGCTCAAGTTACCCGCAACGCTCTGCACGTTCCACACATCAATTTATCTACAACCCTGTTAGATAAAAATGGATAGCCTCTGATGCCTGCACCAAGTTGCAGCGTGTATGGCGATCGGTTTCCAGCACGGACACTGCGTGTCTGCAAGCCATCGCCTGTGCCTTCTAAGCATATGCGCCTAACGTCGCTTCCTGACACCCTCCGTTTAGGACCCCCAGTTGCCTTACCGAGTAGTGAAGAAGCGGCTGCTGTATCTCAGCCCGTGCCGTGTTCTCCTATGCATTAGGGAAGTACTTGTAAAGCCGCCCGTGATCTCGCGGGAAACCGCGTCGGCCATTTTGGATTGGGTCAGTTCGTATTCACCAAAACCAACCGTGCTCATCAAAGCGAAAGCTCACGCGAGATTTCGGCGCGTGATCTCGATCTCGCTTTTTACAGCACTTTTTGTAACTTTATGCTCCTATTTGCGAACAGGCTCGTCTTATATTTAATTTCCACATAGCCAGTGTGCACATTGCTTAGATATATTTAACTGGGATCCATTACCATTGATTCAATTAAAAGGACCTTATGGACCAGCCACAAATGATAAGCATTATGCACCTATCCATCACATCTTATATATAATTTGCAAATAGTAGGTAGTATGCACATTGCTTAAATATATTAAACTGGGATCCATTATCCCTGAATCAATTCATAGGACCTATTAAACCAGCCCCAAATGCTAAAATTGGATAGGAACAATTGCAGTTATTTTGTCATCGACCCAATTTTTATTTTTGTAAAACTACTGAACGTGCTTTCATATCTTCGGCAGAATACATATTCAAGACCATCGTAAGGACGCATTACGGGTGCTCCAGTTTGTATACATAAGTGCGCCCGGGCCATGTATTACAGCCATGAGAGTGTACAAGCAACCTCATACAGATGCCAACTTCACAGCACTCGCGAAGGGAGAAGTGAACAATCGACTTGATGCGATTTGTTTTATCAAAATTTTTTTAAAAAATACAACCTCGCCCCGTCTGGCTGGTAGGAGCACCCATGGCCTGTTGAGGGTAATTATCAGAGAGTCAATTGTGTGTGAGAACAAGACACAGTCTAGATGCTGTATGTTAACCACAATGGTGCGGATTTTATGTATTTACAGTTGCGAAGACATGTGGGTCCACCTGCAGTGGCTTTAATATATTTGACGCCCTGATGAAATTGCCTACAAGTTCACATGGCAATGAAACATGTCGGCAAGTACAAGTATGAATGGTTGAATAGGTGATAACCATCTCTACTTGTTTTCTTTTACTATTTCCATACACAACACAAGAAATTGAATAAAAGTAGTGTGTTTGTGTTGTGTTATGAGTGTTTTAAGGTGTTGATTGACACTATTTTGGTCCTTTCGTTTTCTGTTCACTGCACTTTTTCCTGCACAATTCTTTTGTGCATTTGGACACTATTCTCTGCTCCAAGCTTGATGGTACCGATGATGACAACAGGGCAGTCCTGACGAGTACCAGTCAGGTCCCCGCTTGGTGGTTCGCCCGTGAGGTGCCATCTCGCTTTCACCCACTTTTTTCAGTTTATCACTATATTAGTTTTTGTCACGAGATTAAGTGTGGTTTGATTGGTCTCGCAACTGTATTTTATTGTTTCATGAGAATCAGGCAATTTTTTGAATTAAGCACCAACCCAAGATATTTTGGCTACCCCAATTAATGATGTAACAAGGGGAGTTATGTCTGCTAAAGAATAGCAACGAACAAAATATTTCAAAAAGAAGGGTACAGTTTTACACGTGCTCCTACAGTCTAGGTCATATTGTTGTTGCTGCATACTGAGTGGAGGGCGACCTATTGACTGGCTTTTCCCTCTAAAGCTCCTCTTTTTCTTGAACTGCATTGAACGGCGGCTCAGCCGTGAGAGCTATCTAGCCTTTTGATTCTCTTATTTTTAAGAAATATTTAATCCGCACCCCTGTGCCGTCTAGCTCCTTTCCTGTGAGTCGTGATCCTCAGGAATTGCTTTGCACACCTTGACTCTTCTGATTGACTAGACTATGGATAAAAACTGTTTGGCCTTCTCTGAGGATCAGATTGCCGCAATTCTAGCGGCACCTTCACTCCTGTCAGACACACCATTACTTGGGAAATCATCTGTGAGAGAAGAGTGGGAGAAACTAAGTAATTTAAAGAAAAAACAGGTTCGAATAGCTCTGCATGGGGCATTGATGTCAGAATATTACACATCTGGAGCATCCCCCGCAAGCCTTTTGGTTAGAATAGAACCAAGGATATTCCTTGATGACAAAAAGTTCAGACTCGACTGGAGTTACATCGCTAATAAGTGCACCAGGGACTGGTTGATCCTGATAATCAGTACAGCCCAAAGATTAAGTGAGGATTTGCTAAAAGAGATCTTAGATCTCGAAGAGAGCATTAAACGAGACGACACTCTTACGAATGCCAAAGACCATCTGAGTAAAATACAAGACGATATCTCAGAATACAAAACGTATATGATAAACCAGAAAATCAAGGGTTTACAAAGAAATCTACAGAGATATACGCACGAGTGGGCTTTTCCTTACGTAACCGATACCTATTACCAGGCTGACTCTGAACAAATCCATCAAACAGGACCACGTAGAGGTGGTGGTGGGGCAGGCCAGCAACAACCCCGTCCTCAACAACATAAACGGACTCCAGCCAACTGGTCTTTTGATAATACGTCGAGCGAGGACGAGCAAGACAGACCCCAGGGGAACCGAGTAAGGTTTAACGAACAACCACAAAACAACGCCGATTTGGGGGTCCTACTGCGATCTTTTTTAGAGCAAGGCCAGGGGACCAACAAGGGAACAGGTCAACCAGGAAGGGGAAGAGGACGAGGCAATCGACCACCCCAATGGCAGACATACTCCCCAAGACTAACTCGCAGCAGAGGCAGACAACCCCAATAAATAATATTGTGGTTAATCTTTCAGACTACCAGCTTGCAGAAAGTGAAGAACGTGTCCTTAATAAAGGGCTGGGCTTTGTTCCGACCCCCACTCATGATCCCTTTCAGTGCAGGGTAGAGTTTTTTGAGACGATCCGAAAAATTAAACTCAAAAAGTTTTTTGCCACTCACCCCCAAGAAAAACAAGGGGGCTATAATACTGATCTTAAAAGACCATCTGGATTTACTCCCTCGAGTGCGGTAGTGGGACCAGAAATTGCTGTGTTTGAAGCAAAAGTCCTAGAGGACATCGAAAAATTCGAATCCCTCAATCAGAATACAGGTTACAAGAACATGTCCAGATCTGATTGGGAAGCAATTAAGTCCCTGCAAAACAACACTAATATCACTATCAAGAGTGCGGACAAGGGGGGAGCGGTGGTTATTCTTAATACCCAAGACTATGAGGCAGAAGTCTTACGACTACTAAATGTCAGGGCCAATTACCAACCGCTAATACGTGACCCCACGCAAGACTTACAGAAACAGATCAAGAAACTGGTGGCAGATGCTAAAGAGAAAAAATGGATTACGAGTAGGGAAGCAGAATTCCTGGTGAATATGAATCCCAGGATGCCTGCTTTCTATATCCTACCTAAAATACATAAGCCTGCCCGGCCACCGCCTGGCAGGCCGATTGTATCCGGAATCCAGTCGATCCTTGAGCCTTTGTCTCAATTTGCAGACTATTTTTTACGGGAGTCTGTAATTACTCAAAAATCTTTTGTAAAAGATACAATGGATATCCTGAATGTTATCGGAGAAATTTCTTTCGACCCCACGTGTGAGATATTGGTTACTATCGATATCGAATCTCTCTACTCTTGTATCCCTCAGGACGCTACGCTGGTGGCAGCAGCAAGGGCCCTGAGGGACCAAGAGTGGTTTTATGATGCCCCGCAGACATTTGTGCTCCAATGTATTGAAATAGCACTTACTCGCAATTTCTTTTGCTACAAGGACAAAATGTATCTGCAAACCACGGGCACCTCGATGGGGGCCACAATGGCACCGAGCCTGGCATGTATATATGTAGGCCAATTCGAAGAGCACATCATCTATCCTACCAGCAATCCCTTCAGAGACCATGTGCGTCTCTGGAGGAGATATATAGATGATGTGCTCTGCATCTGGACTGGAAATGAGACTACCCTGCTGGAGTTTCTTAATTGGCTCAATTGTCAAGATCAAAGCCTGAGATTCACCTGGTCTTACAGCAGTGAGTCCGCTGTGTATCTAGATCTGGACATTATTGTCAAAGATAAAACCCTGACCACGAGCGTGCACCAGAAACCCACAGATAAGAATTCATTATTATCTTATCAATCTTACCACCCGCGGGCGCTCAGGGACAACCTGCCGGTTGGCCAGTTCCTCCGGTATAGGAGGAATTGCTCTAGCACTGAGACCTTTGTGGAACAATCACAAGTATTGGGGGAGAAACTTTTACAAAGAGAATACCCTGCAAGAACTATTAGAACTGCGAAGAAAAGAGCCCTCAATACACCACGCAGTGCTTTGTTAGAAGTAAACAAAAAAGAGAAAAAGGACTGCCTACCGGTAGTTATGACTTTTAACCCTCTAGCCTCCAAAATTCGGCAGTCAATAAGGAAACATTGGGCGATCCTCTCTAATAAAGACTTCAAAATGCCTCAACCCACTTTTGCTTTTAAACGTACCAGCAACCTAAAAGACAGATTGGTCCACACTCGTGTACAAACAACAAAAGCGAACAGCAAAATACATCTGACCGGACATCATCCCTGTGGCACTTGCTCTGTATGTCACCTTACTGAAAAAACAACTCAGGTCACCCTACAGTCAGGCAGAGAATGGGAGCTCAGGCAATTTAGTAATTGCAATACCACATGCGTGGTGTACAAACTAAGTTGCGAATGCGGCCTTCAATATATAGGCCTTACGACACGGAAAATAAAAACCCGCATTCAAGAACACCTAAGCACCATAAAATCTGGAAAGCTGACAACGAAACTTGTGCAACACTGCCACACAAATAAACATACATTCAAGTGGGTAGTTCTTGAGAAGGTGACAGGGGACACATACACAGTGGAACGTCTGTTAGCCAGAAAGGAAGCTAAATGGATTTTCCAGGAGAAATCAGATAAGATGGGGTTGAATGATTTATTGGAGTGGAATAAAATACACTAAGTTTCGCTTTGGCATCTGTATGAGGTTGCTTGTACACTCTCATGGCTGTAATACATGGCCCGGGCGCACTTATGTATACAAACTGGAGCACCCGTAATGCGTCCTTACGATGGTCTTGAATATGTATTCTGCCGAAGATATGAAAGCACGTTCAGTAGTTTTACAAAAATAAAAATTGGGTCGATGACAAAATAACTGCAATTGTTCCTATCCAATTTTAGCATTTGGGGCTGGTTTAATAGGTCCTATGAATTGATTCAGGGATAATGGATCCCAGTTTAATATATTTAAGCAATGTGCATACTACCTACTATTTGCAAATTATATATAAGATGTGATGGATAGGTGCATAATGCTTATCATTTGTGGCTGGTCCATAAGGTCCTTTTAATTGAATCAATGGTAATGGATCCCAGTTAAATATATCTAAGCAATGTGCACACTGGCTATGTGGAAATTAAATATAAGACGAGCCTGTTCGCAAATAGGAGCATAAAGTTACAAAAAGTGCTGTAAAAAGCGAGATCGAGATCACGCGCCGAAATCTCGCGTGAGCTTTCGCTTTGATGAGCACGGTTGGTTTTGGTGAATACGAACTGACCCAATCCAAAATGGCCGACGCGGTTTCCCGCGAGATCACGGGCGGCTTTACAAGTACTTCCCTAATGCATAGGAGAACACGGCACGGGCTGAGATACAGCAGCCGCTTCTTCACTACTCGGTAAGGCAACTGGGGGTCCTAAACGGAGGGTGTCAGGAAGCGACGTTAGGCGCATATGCTTAGAAGGCACAGGCGATGGCTTGCAGACACGCAGTGTCCGTGCTGGAAACCGATCGCCATACACGCTGCAACTTGGTGCAGGCATCAGAGGCTATCCATTTTTATCTAACAGGGTTGTAGATAAATTGATGTGTGGAACGTGCAGAGCGTTGCGGGTAACTTGAGCAGTGCACAGGGTTGCTTCTTACCTATCACGTGCGAGTCGGTGTAGACTTAGTAATAGGGGAGGACAACACAGAAGGGCATGTTATATTGTCACTCCGCCTGTATCTTTACACTATGTACCACGTAGTTATAAATGAACGAGGGTCTGCACGATACACATATGTCTAAGCATGGTGTTTTGTCTCCCCCAACTTCACAGCACTCGCGAAGGGAGAAGTGAACAATCGACTTGATGCGATTTGTTTTATCAAAATTTTTTTAAAAAATACAACCTCGCCCCGTCTGGCTGGTAGGAGCACCCATGGCCTGTTGAGGGTAATTATCAGAGAGTCAATTGTGTGTGAGAACAAGACACAGTCTAGATGCTGTATGTTAACCACAATGGTGCGGATTTTATGTATTTACAGTTGCGAAGACATGTGGGTCCACCTGCAGTGGCTTTAATATATTTGACGCCCTGATGAAATTGCCTACAAGTTCACATGGCAATGAAACATGTCGGCAAGTACAAGTATGAATGGTTGAATAGGTGATAACCATCTCTACTTGTTTTCTTTTACTATTTCCATACACAACACAAGAAATTGAATAAAAGTAGTGTGTTTGTGTTGTGTTATGAGTGTTTTAAGGTGTTGATTGACACTATTTTGGTCCTTTCGTTTTCTGTTCACTGCACTTTTTCCTGCACAATTCTTTTGTGCATTTGGACACTATTCTCTGCTCCAAGCTTGATGGTACCGATGATGACAACAGGGCAGTCCTGACGAGTACCAGTCAGGTCCCCGCTTGGTGGTTCGCCCGTGAGGTGCCATCTCGCTTTCACCCACTTTTTTCAGTTTATCACTATATTAGTTTTTGTCACGAGATTAAGTGTGGTTTGATTGGTCTCGCAACTGTATTTTATTGTTTCATGAGAATCAGGCAATTTTTTGAATTAAGCACCAACCCAAGATATTTTGGCTACCCCAATTAATGATGTAACAAGGGGAGTTATGTCTGCTAAAGAATAGCAACGAACAAAATATTTCAAAAAGAAGGGTACAGTTTTACACGTGCTCCTACAGTCTAGGTCATATTGTTGTTGCTCCTCCTTTAAACGACAGACTTGCGAGTTGCTAGAGCAGCCTTATATGCTCTTCGTAGGCCTTTGACCACCACCCGGTCTTGGGGCTTAACACCCACGGGCTGTTTCAGGTTCCTGCAAGCCTGGGAGCACGCCGAGTCAAACCATCGTGGACCCCGTAGTAACTTCCCTATGACAGTAGACATGGATCCAAATGCGCCCATGATGTCCGGAGCACTTGCCTCATCGTCGAGACAGGTGGCAAACTCGCTGCAACACAGAGTTAAAAGGGACTCGTGGAGTAGCACTGGGCACTTTACGCTCTTTCCCACTTCCACCACTTTTAGGGAGACACCAGCCCCCCCCCCCGCTCACCTTGGTGTGTCTGAGTATTCGGGTCCAGCCTGTTAAGACACAAATGGGGTTGTGTTCACTACATTCACTCGCCTGCACAGAAAAATCGGTAACCAGAGAGTAAAAGGGGGTAGATACAAAGGTGAAATCAATAAAGGTCTCACACCCTCACCCAATAAAGGTGGAAGTAATGTCTGTTTTCCCCAGAGGCAGCTTATTCATTACAGATGTTAGACCAAATTCAAGCAAGATGGAGTTAAGCTCAATACCCTGGGGAGTATGTTCCATGTGTAAGCCTGCTTGTCGTGCACAGCCCATAGCTTCCACTCCTCCTTGCATGATGTCCCCACACATATGAGTGTTAAAATCCCCTATTAAAAGAATTTAGTGATAACTCTGACCTTTCAAGATGCTTTCCTGAAGTACAGACCCCAGCAGTTATATTGCCCTCATCCGGGGTGTGTAACTCCAGCGTTGCAAAAGTTTACCAGAAGTAACTTGCTCTTTCCACTGGACAACAACATCACATGCAAATTGGGAGAGACATACAGTGATGTATTGTAAGAAACTGGCTCTGTATACTGCACCAAAGTGAGGTACAGTGTGTATAGAGTCCTAGGGTCTTCTGAGGTAGGCAGAGGTTAAAGTTAGATAGAACTTTACTCTCTAAAGTGGTAGTGGTAGCTTGGTCGAGCACTAAGGCAGTATCAGAGGACCGTGTTAAGCATTTGAGGTACACACTCAGTCAGCAAATAAATTCACACACTCAAGAACTGAACTCTAGGCCAATTGTTTTTGTATTAAAAAATACTGTTGTTTTATTTCTAGAACTAAGCAAACCTGGCACAGGTAAGCATAAAAATACTTTGCAGTAATAATTTACTTGTATGAACACAGTTCAAGTAGGCAGTAGAAATTGTACTTTGTTTGATTTACAGGGGAGCAGTAGTATGCAAAACCTAGCAACTACAGTGCATTGAAATGAATAGGCTTTTTCAGTAAATTGCAGGTAAGTTACTTTTTACGTTACTTTTCTAACTCAGTGCTGGATACCTAGATTCAGCACTGGTACATTTCCTAGAAACAGGTAAGTAATTAAGTTTTGGTTATTCGCATGATTTTTAAAGAATATTTTCAGTTTTCAAAACTCCACAGTGAGAAACTTTTTGGACCAGTACATTGAAATGAATGGGCTTCTACAATAAATTGCAGGTTAGTTACTTTTCGCGTTACTTTTCTAACTCAGTGCTGAATACCTAGGTTCAGCACTGGGACATTCCCTAGAAACAGGTTAGTGCTGTCCCACTTGGCGGCACATGGTAACAAAGGGTCTCTTTCCAAATTTCAATATTGTCGACAGGAGGTGACTTATCTCGGTCATCTACTGTCGAAAGAGGAGAGGAAACTGACTCCCGAACATGTGTCTGCTATATCTAACATGCCTGTTCCTCCTACTCAACGAGATGTTCGTGCATTTCTTGGCATAACCTCTTACTGTCGCCAGTGGATTCCTAACTTTTCTCTTCTTACTAAACCATTGTTACATTTGATTACGAAAAAGCAGACATATTTTTGGCTTCACATTATCAGTCCGCAGTTTCAGATTTTGTCGCGCTCCTCAAGGCTATACAGAAAGTCCTAGTATTTATAGCCAGGCTTTAAAGGTCATCTTGGATGAATTGACCTTGCCTCCAGGAAATGTGCTCCTCCAGTATGTCGATGACTTGCTGGTGGCATCTGATACAGAGGAAGGCTGCAAGGAGGCGATGGTTAAATTGCTGTCCCACTTGGCAGCACATGGTAACAAAGTGTCTCTTTCCAAATTTCAATATTGTCGACAGGAGGTGACTTATCTCGGTCATCTACTGTCAAAAGAGGGGAGGAAACTGACTCCCGAACGTTAGACATTTGACTCACCATATCCCACCATGAGGGCAACGGCTCGTGCATCCCTGTGACAGCGGGTCCCAGCAGGTGCCGTGAGGGGAACGGCAGCTCGGGGACACCTCCCGCACCGACCACAACCACCGCGGGGGCTGGAAAACTTCAACTCCCAGGTGCCCCGGCGGCCAGGTCGCGTCTCTGATGCCAGCACTGCGCCCGGAGGCGCACGGAACGCCTCTCGCCCGGCGAGTCGCCCGCGGGAGCGCCCGGGCTAAGCCCGGGCAAAGGGCGGGCCCTCTTAGGCCCTCAGAGGCCAGAGGAGGCCGGGCTGGGCCACAGACCTTGATGTTTCATTCAGGAACTTGTTCTTTTAAGTGAGATATTATTTTCATTTATTGTTTTCAGCGGTAAAGTGCTTTTGGAGTTTGTTGTATCCCCAATTCCATCGACAATGTGTAAAGCAAGGCTAGATAGGACCACACCTGGGTTAGGTACTATGGATAATTACCTGGTTAAAAAGGTTACACAAATTAATAGTGAGCGTAGGGCCTCATTAGGTCGTGGAAGTAATCGGCTGGCTGACGATGATATACCGTTATTAGTTACTGACCTAGTTATAGTTGATGTACCAGAAGTGAGCAATAGGTCTGTTATAGCGGTTGAAGCGCAGGTTCATGCTGACTTACATGATAATACCTCCCACATATCTACTGAGGCATTAGATCAGCCTTTGGCTTCCTCTTCCCCCTCCCCCAGACCAGTGAGATAATGCAGAAAACCACTGACTAAACGCGGGGGAAGCATGGGAAAAAAAGAGTAGAAATAGCGAAACAGGTGCCAAAAAGCCAAGTTAGTGAACAAGATTCGTATGAAAGTAATAACGTAGCTGGCATAAATACTAATCTGGAGCAATTTGCATTACTGATTAGCACACTCGAAGATAAACTAGAGTCTAAGTTTATAGAATTAATGAAACCTTTGACAGCTAAGTTGGATAGTGTGGCCCTAGAAGTCAATAGACTAGGTGCATTGATTAAAACACATCTGTCATCCACCACAGCCACAAAACCTAGGGCTGTGGAGAAGGGCCAGTAGAGATGACCTAGGTATGGGTAAAACTTCGGTTCAGCAGGAGAATAATCAGAAACTTGTTGTAACTGAATCCGCACCACTTAGCTCTACATCCATAACCGGTAAGGAAAAACAGGCTATATTAAACCCAGAGGGCAACCCGGTAACTAGACAAGTAAAAAAAACTGATATATCAATCTTACCCCTGACTGCGCACCTTATGTGGCTGTTTTAACAAATGTGCCGCCCATTGATCTCCACTCAGGTCAGCCATTTGAGGAATCTCATGCCTCATTAAAAAACAAAACGGTATCATGGCTGAATAGCAAATGTGGTTTTCCAATTGCATATTCTGATCAAATTCTGTCAACGCGAAGAGTGAATTGGATTGGCCCGTCTTTAAAAACATCTAGTGGGGATTGTGTCGTAGTTAACTTTAAACATCCCCAACACGTGGCTACAGTTTTATTAGGAGCAGCCTCTCTAATTCAGAATGCAAACAGTGTGTGTGTACGTCCCCTTGGTTACTTTTATACCCAGCTCATTCAAACCCCTCCCCATCGTGGGAAAACTGGTCCATTAATCTCTACTCAGCCTCCGGTTTCTGAAGCTGCATATCGGTACAATGTTGATAACCTTGGTATGAATGGGTTAAATGTTGTAACGCAGAATAGATTTGATTCACTCTTGGGTCTGGAGGCGTGCGATTGACATGAGGAATCTGATGGACAAGTGATAGAGACTTTGAATGAAATGGGGCAGGAGGAAAGCACACGGGTAAAACTGAATGGGAACAATGTAATTTCTTGGAATATT
This sequence comes from Lissotriton helveticus, assembly GCF_964261635.1. Classification (NCBI taxonomy): domain Eukaryota; kingdom Metazoa; phylum Chordata; class Amphibia; order Caudata; family Salamandridae; genus Lissotriton; species Lissotriton helveticus. Next base: position 908,373 of record NW_027611674.1, read on the forward strand.
TCTGGTTTGGGTGCTAAAATAGAGGACTGTAACTGGATTATGTACATTAAGCAGTTTCAGGTCATCTGTTTGCAGGAAACCCGGTCAGTTGACTGTAACTATTTTCTGGAAGGTTATAAAACATTTTATGTCCCTGCAACAGCCACAACTAGGGGAAGACCAAAGGGGGGAATGGTGACGTTCATCTCTGTTGCGTTATCGTGTAAAACTCGCAGAGCCATAACTAGTAACTCTGGTATTATTGGTCTAATTTTAACAGGAGAAAACTGTAAGCTTGGTATGGTCAATTTTTATAATGCTGTCAATTCATGCTTAGTTATCAGTCAGTTATCAGTACTGAACGTCTTTATTAGAAATCTATGAGGGATTGTATCCATAATCTCATGATAATGGGAGATTTCAATGTTCACCCTTGTGGGGATCTTCTTTTGAAAAGTATCTTGGATTTGCATTGCCCGCGCTTAGAGGGCTTGCATCTGGAACATACGACAGAGGGGGAACTCTTTAATTATCTACTTAATGATTTAGATCTATCATTGACCATGGGTCTGATGGACCCTACAAAGTGTTTTGAGATCCCATCCTTTAGGGGCATGGCAGGGGAACTTGTATTTATTATGTATTAATAACTTTGCCAATGCAATCATTTGTGGATTACTTTGTTATTGAATATAGTGAATTCAGTGATCACAATCCACTCACTGTTCACCTGAGGGGTCCCTGGATAGCTAATGTAGACACAAGTCTCATCACCGGTAGGGTAAGTACAACTGATGGGAGACGTCGTCTCAAATGGTCTAAAATTACCCCAGATCTGTTGTACAAAGATATTAAAACCATTTGTGCAGATGAAATTCTGGTTTGCACACAAGAAGGTCCACAACCGAGGAAGGTTCTTGAAGCCTACCAAAGTTTGTCGGTTAAGGTGACAAAGTTATTGTCGGTCCCAGCAAAGAAGTCAGAATCTGTGGGACCCAAGTGGTTCAATCGAGATTGCTCTAAAGCAGCCAGAAATTTAAGGTTGGCACTAGCAGCTAAACCGAGAATAAAGGAGACAGTTCAACTGTGCCGCAAGCACTATAAATCTATCATTATTAAACACAAGGAATGCCTTAGAGAGGAGGCTTGGATAGAGATTCTGGACCCTTCCACTTTGCGGTGTAGTTCTAGATTCTGGGCGGTAATGAAGAAACCTTTCCTGGTCCAGGTACCGGGTGATGGCCTGGAATGCTATATCCCAAAGGAGGAATGGGAATCACACTTCAAGCAATTGTACTGTAGCCCGGTGGAAGAAAGGACCATCTCCGCCCTGAGTGACAATGGCAAGATGATTAGCTTCTCTAGGGGGGAGGTCATGGAGGGCATTGAGGGTCTAACAGCAGGGAAAGCTCCCGGTCCTGATGGGATTCCTCCAGATCTATTTAAATCTGAGCCAAGTTTCTGGGCACCTATTTTAGAGTCTGTCTTTAATGCAGTAGTAAAATATGGTTGCCCACAATCCTGGGGGGTCTCCACGATTGTCCCGGTCTTTAAGAAAGGGGACAAAAGTAGCCCAAATTGTTATAGGCCTATTTCATTGATAGACTCCATGGTCAAAATTATAGGCAGAATCCTACTGCAGAGACTTTCTGATTGGACGATGGAAAATAATATTATGTCCATTGTACAGTATGGGTTTTGCAGTGGCCGATCAACTGTGACGCAGTGTCTTAACCTTTTTTTAATACTTAGCAAGTACACTGTGGCTCATAGGGGCACCATTCACCTCGCCTTCATGGACTTGTCCTCAGCCTTCGATTGTGTAAACAGGGGAAGGCTCTGGCAGTCCATGAGGGTGAAGGGTGTAGACAGTGGAATTGTCAATTTTCTGGCTGACCTGCATAGTAATACCAGAGCTAATGTGAGATACTCTCAAGATCTGAGCACAACAGAAAATGTTGACAACAGAAAGGGTGTCCGTCAAGGCTGTATCTTGGCCCACTTTCTTTTTAATTTTTATATTAACGACCTTGATAGTGTGTTGCAGAATGTTCAGTCTGACTGCCCCAGAGTTGGTAGGCGGGGGATTCCAGTCCTTTTATATGCAGATGATGCGGTTTTAATTTCCAGAACTGAGAGGGGCCTTCAAGCTTTATTAAATGCTTTCAAACTGTTCATGACGGATAGAGACCTTATGGTCAACAATTCATAATCATTTGTCATGCATGTTGGCCAACAACCAAGAAGGAACTTTTCATTTAAACTTGATGATGTAGTGATTCCTATAACAAAGACATTTTCATATCTTGGGGTCCTTTTTGACTCCAAGCTTAATTGGGGTCCTCATCTGGCAAAAATGAAAGGGGAACTGGTCAGGGTTAACGCCTCCATCTTTAATTTCGCATCAAAATTGGGTAAAAGCCTATTAGTGCCATGCTGAAACTTTATAATGCAAAATCGGTAGCAATTGCTACTTATGGCAGTAACATTTGGGGGTACACTAACAAAGAGCAGTTGCAGATCAATGAAAACTTTTTTCTGAAGCGCATTTTGTGTGTTCCTGCAGGCACACCTAACCTCTCGGTACACGAAGAGCTAGGGATGCAATATCTAGGTGACATTTTTTCCTTACGCCCATTAACCTGTTGGCTTAAACTGTGATTTAATCAGGATATACCATTGACTCACCTGATTATGAGCGATTATATGACCCAGGACAAGGCAATGGCTTCTCCTTGGATAAAATATGTGAAATCCTGCTTTGTCAAGCTAGGCCGTTTGGAATTGTTCGAACACCCTAGTAAGATTGTAAAGGGTGATCTGGAGGTAATTAAACGGGACTTCCTTTTGGATAGGAAAACCAAGAGGGAAGTCGTTGAACTCCAGAAACAAAGTGTAAGAAAATGTGTTATGTTGAAAACATGTGATACTGCACAGCCATATCTGTTGGGCACACTGACCTCCCATGAAAAGTTCCTGCTAACAAGGTTCAGGTTGAAACTTTTTCATCACCTGCTGATCAGACCTAAAACTGATGTTTTTAATAAACTGGCAGCACCCTGTGGCTGCGACGGAAAGTCTCCACAGGATATGCTGCATTTTATATTTTTATGTAGATTTTATGAATACCCATGCAGGCGCTATCTGGTCTCTCTTTTAAAAAAACTTAATTTTACTCAGATCAGACCGGCTCTAATGTACTTACAACTTTTGCACAATGACAGTATTCTCCATATCACTGAATTTTTTAAATTGACTGTTAGGCTAAGAAATTGTTTGGACATGTAATGGCTCTTTCAGATGTATGCACTAGTCACTTTTCTCCCGTTGTAAATCTGTTACTGCACTTTTTCACTCTGCCACTTTATCTGATATATGTTTACTATGAATGTGTTTTTAATTGTTTTAAATGTATATGTATATGTACTTTTATGGTTTGTGTAAAACCCGAATAAAGTTTCTGAATTGAATTGGATTGACTTTAATATCTGCCTTTGGGATTCTATGTTACAACTCCATAGGGTGCATGTATCATTTGTGAGCTTAATAAAATGTTGAAAATTCTACAAATCCTCACTCCTACATCCAAGTACTCTCATGCTACCATTCTACACTCTGCTCTGTCTGAAAAACAGCTCAACATTTTCTAAATTCTGCATTGATTTGGCTTGCAAATTATATTTTTGGAAATGTACATGTATTAACTATTTAATTTCAATACTATAGGTAATTGAAATTAACGGACGAAGAAAACAAGATTTAGCACTAAGCAACTGAATGTCAGTGCCATAAGAAGGATTATTTTGAAAAACTGAAGTTAATCCAGCATTCTCTGTTTAAACAATTTCCAAAAATCTAGGTGTGGCGAGGAAAGTACAATACCTGTAAGTGAAGTCTCTAATTTTGCATTTCATTAACCCAGAGCAAAGCCATATCTGTGCACACTGTGTGCTGTCAGTCATAAATGCTCCCAGTTCCACTGATATTGAAACTACATTATTGCGTAGGGAGGCCTATTTAATAATGAAATTCGATAGTGTACTGAGTGGATTGAACAGCATGAGCGAAGTAAATAGATTTTGAATGCTTATACTCAAAGGAAATGCATCAGTGGCACAACAGAGGGACTACATATCCAACAATGCTTAGGGAAGACACTAGGTCGCATGATTGATCACATGACAGTATAGAAACAACACTTTGAGCAAACACTGGGTGAAGGAGTAATGGCGTTTTGGCAGGAGAGACTGATTACCAGGAAAACGAGCGCTTAACTGCGGTGAGTTTCTCTAGCATAATACACGCAAATAAGACACCGTCAGGAGAACAGATTACTCAAAATTTTATGTTACTTTATTGCAGACAGCAATTGAAGTATAATCCATCTGGTCAACCGGGTGTGGTCAAGTGATCCCCAGCAATGTTATGACTTAATAACAACTCATCCAGGTACCATTGCGCCTTACTCTACCCTTGTGGTTCACTTATAACAATGACTATGGAATGGACATGTAACCAAAAACCAAAACGTTTTTGATTTTCAGAAACACGCAACAAAGTCCCTAAATGTTTTGATCCACTTCGTGAGTAAATCAAGGTCTAGGAGCACCCTCTGTCGGTATGTACTCTTTCCCTGTATGCATCATAAGCATTAACTCACAGCAATCAATCAAAACACTGAGAGTGTTTTAAATATGTTCCCCTGCAGGTGCTTGTTGGATGGCTACAACGCTCCTAAATTATATTGAAAGACGAAACCACTCATTCAGGTATCCCTTTTGACATCACGGTAGACAGTGCAGTAATCACAAAGACAGATGGGGTCCGTTCTAATGTTGTCAAAACATTTCATTTTGTAGATCAGAACATTAAAGCCCTGATGAGAGTTTGGCGATTGATTGTCCGGACTCGAAACGCGTCGGCACAAGCCTAGCAATAAAACGAGGCGCACTGATTTATGTCTGTTTTAAATAGACAAGCTGGTCTTTCATTTTGTGTTTTAAAAAAAACTTTATTGTTCACAATGTACTAAATTGTATAAAAGCGTTATATGCATGATTGAAATCATCATCTTGCATATTTGTTTTGACAAACATCATCACTTTTTTGTCACTGTACATAAATCACATATTGTTTAATTTTTTACTGTACAAAATCACTTGTTTTTTATGAAATTTATTACTTGTGATATGTGAGCAGAAGTTGAAAGTGCAACTATTTCTTTTTCCACATGCATACATGTTCAAAAAACGAAAAATTATGAATGAAATGACAAATAAATGTTCATGATAAACAGAAGAAACGTGTTTATCATTGTTGCCTCAGTAATTGCAAAACTCAAAATATATGAGGGGTAGGCAAATCTCTTTGTTGCAAATATCTGTGCACACAGCATCAGAAATAATGTAGAAAGACCACTTCAGCATCCTCATCTGAAATATTATCAGAAAGACAAATTGCCTCAGCATGACAGAATAACGTTCATCTAAAGCATCTTGTAATTCTAGAGAGGAAGCACACACTGCATAAAAGAAAGTGACAACAAAAGGTATCTTCTGCATACCATAAAAAAAAAAGACGCTGAAAGAAGACTCTGAAGCTGACACGTTAACAAGCTAAGGATTGGAAAATCAGTTTTGTTGTTACACAGGTTTGAGACTATCTGCCTCTGGATAGAACACCAAGACCCACTCTGCTCACTCTTGGGAAAACCTTAAAAATTCACCACTTTATTGTGTTCATGACAATCTCAGATTGTTTCCTTTTTATTGTGTACTGTTCTGTAATTCTATGTAAATCGCCTCAACATTATCTGCTGTGCATGAGTGATATGTAAAACTGTTAAATATAAAAATGGATTAAAGGAGCACCGTTGCGCTATAGGTAATGTAAATAAATCCTCGTCTTCAGAACTACAAATCTTAACCTTACACCAAACATAGAAAGGGTAAAAGGAACTGATGTTCTGCGACTGGTGAGCCACAATAGTACTGTGCACATTCTAACGCCCTCAGTTACTGCCTTTACGTCAGTGCAAAAATGTACTTATCAGTTCAATCATTAAATATCAGACCAACACCTTATTACTGCATTGCTAAGAACCTATACAAATAGATTAGAGAAAAACTTCAGTCACAAAATAATTTGCTGCCGGAGAGGCTATTACCTAAAGACTATTATCTGCTAGAACAATTTCAACAGGTGTTACAGGGCTGCTTCCAGACATATTTTGCTCAATTCAAGTGTTAAGAAGATTACACACAATTTATTTTAGAGATAAATGCTAAACATTATCTAAACAAGCCCGACTCAGGTTCACTCTTACTGTGGCATATAAGCAAGAGAAAACTAAATGTAGAGATATTAACTCTAGGAATACACCTTATAAAAACACGGACTGAGAGCAAATTCAGTCTTCAAACCTGCCTCAATCGAGGCAAAATAACCGAAGTTGGGGAAAAAAGTTACTTGTGCCAAAAATGATACATCCATAAATCGTATCTCACAGAATTTGACAGAATGCATACTGGGGGAAACCACTCTCAGTGCAATGTATGCCAAAAAAGTTTCAAGCGTAAATCTTATCTCACTGAGCATATGAGAATCCACACTGGGGGAAACCACTCTCCGTGCAAAGTATGCAAAAAAAGTTTCAGGCGTAAATCTTATCTCACTGAGCATATGAGAATCCACACTGGAGAAAAACCTTATCAGTGCTCTGAATGCCAGAAAAGGTTTGGTATCAAACCGAGTCTTTATCGACATGCATTAACCCCACTCTGTGGAAAAACCTTATCAGTGCGCTGAATGCCAGAAATGTTTCAGTGACAAAAGAAGACTTACTATACATACAAGGATCCACACTGGGGAAAAACCTTATCAGTGCTCTGAATGCCAGAAATCTTTCATTTACAAAAACAATCTCACTCAGCATAGAAGCACCCACGCTGGGGATAAACCTTACCAGTGCTCTGAATGCCAGAAATGTTTCAGTCAAAAATCCAGTCTCACTCAGCATAGAAGAACCCACGCTGGGGATAAACCTTTTCAGTGCTCTGAATGCCAGAAATGTTTTAGTTGCAAAGGCAAACTCACTGTACATACAATAATCCACACTGGGGAAAAACCTTATCAGTGCTCTGAATGCCAGGAAAGGTTTTGTAACAAAGAAAGTCTTTCTCGACATGCATTAACCCACACTGGGGAAAAACCTTATCAGTGCTCTGAATGCCAGAAATGTTTCAGAGACAAACAAAGTCTTTCTCGACATGCAATAATCCACACTGGGGAAAAACCTTATCAGTGCGCTGAATGCCAGAAATGATTCAGTCATAAAAACAGTCTCAATCATCATATAAGAACCCACTCTGGGGAAAAACCTTATAAGTGCTCTGAATGCCAGATATGTTTCATTCATAAAACAAGTCTCACTCAGCATATAAGAACCCACACTGGGGAAAAACCTTATCAGTGCGCTGAATGCCAGAAATCTTTCATTTACAAAAAGAGTCTCACTCATCATATAAGAACCCACACTGGGGAAAAACCTTATCAGTGCTGTGAATGCCAGGAAAGGTTTTGTAACAAAGAAAGTCTTTCTCGACATGCAATAACCCACACTGGGGAAAAACCTTATCAGTGCTCTGAATGCCAGAAATGTTTCAGAGACAAACAAAGTCTTTCTCAACATGCAATAGCCCTCACTGGTTTAAACTTTATCAGTGCACTGAATGCGACAAATGTTTCAGTGAAAAAAACTATCTCACTAAGCATATAAGAACCCACACTGGGGAAGAACCTTATGAGTGCTCTGAATGCCACAAATGTTTCAGTCAAAAAACCAGTCTCAATCATCATATAAGAACCCACACTGGGGAAAAATCTTATAAGTGCTCTGAATGCCAGATATGTTTCATTCAAAAAACAAGTCTCACTCAGCATATAAGAACCCACACTGGGGAAAAACCTTATCAGTGCTCTGAATGCCAGAAATCTTTCGTTTCCAAAAAGAGTCTCACTCATCATATAAGAACCCACACTGGGGAAAAACCTTATCAGTGCTCTGAATGCCAGAAATGTTTCCGTGCAAAAAGCAGTCTCACTAACCATATAAGAATCCACACTGGGGAAAAACCTTATCAGTGCTCCGAATGCCAAAAATGTTTTAGCTATAAATCTCATCTCACTGAACATGTGAGAATCCACACTGGAGAATTTTTTTTATCAGTGCTCTAAATGTCAGAAAAGATTCAGAGGTAGAGATGGTTAGAAGCGCCATAAGAAAACACACCATCAAATTAATTCAGTTCTCCGAATGCCAGAAAAGCATCAATTTTAAACTCAATCTCACTCTACATGAGCAGACGCGCACAGGGGAAAAAAATTACGAACGCTGTGAATGCCCGAAATTCCTATTTGATAGGCACAGCCTCACTAACCATAAGCGACTCCATACTGATGAAAACCTTATGAGTCCTCTGAATGCAAGAAAAGCTGAAGAGAAAAACGCTATCTCACCATGAGAAACTCCACACTGGAGAAAATCCTTATGCCATAACAGCTTGAATCTGAAAGACAGTGTTATGCTTCTTGAGAGATCCCATTCTGGGGTAAAACCTTATGAGTGCTTGAAATGCAAGCATAGTTTTGGTTACAGATTACTTCTCACTTGACATGAGCGAACTCACACGGGGGAAAAAGCCTTTTGTGTGTTCTGAATGTCAGATAAGTTTTAGTCTTGAATACAATGTCATTTCACATGAGAGAATTCACACTGGACTAAAGCCTTATATAGGAGGGGAAAGCCAGAAACGTTTTACTCAGAAAGGTGATCTCACTAAACATGAGAAATGCATCCACACCAGGTGAAAAGTAAGGCGTATCTTGAGTTGCAGAAAAGCTTCTAACAATCTGACTTTACATGAGAGAGCACATATTGTAGTTGCAATTGGATTCATTGAGAAATTCTTGCAGGATAACTTAGGCTTCCCACATCAAACCTCCAAAGAAATTTCAGGCCTGGAAATATTTTTAATTGCAATTGAATCCACAATTTGCGTATCTGAAAGTTACAAAACTCTCAAGGTCTTTACTTTACACAGAGAAGTGTTAGTGCTTGCAAAAATCAAATAATTGCCCAAAAAATCACAATAATAATGTCTTAAATTTTACTCCACCCAAAAGGTTTCTACTCACCCTTCTTTCTTAACATATGACTGATATCTATATTTTCATGATAAGATTAAGCCTATGCGGAGTTCCTCAATGAGGAACTCCGCGAAGTGACAAAAACACTCCGGCACTGTACGCGGAGTTCCGCGAGCAGCGGAGTGCGTGAGGGTTATGCAGTTCGTGGTGATTTTGATTTCCGGGTGTTTGTCCCGCCCTCTAAAAATAATCGCAAATGGCACCATGTGCAGCGCATGAGGTTGCAGCTGCTTCTACTCGATCGGCAGCTTTGTCAATGCGAACGGAAGGTTTCTTAACGCGATTGGCCGTGACCTGCCACGACCACTCGCATTGGGAAATCCAGCCACCCGCTTTTAGAAATCTCGCCAGGAGGATGATTTTGCTCGCCAACAGGACCATGGCGAGTTAGAGCAAGGAAAATTCTCAGGAGGTGGGCTTGCCCTTAAAGAGCGCGAGCGTAGGAAAAAAACTCACTATGCTCCACGGAGCGGGGTTTTTAGGAACTCTGAAAGCTCCACGGAGTACGGAAAACTCCGCGAGCGGAGTTCACCATCCGGAATGAGATATTATACAACAGCAGGAAAACAGTTACTTGCCTTCGGTAACGCTCTTTCTGATGGATACTCCTTTACCTGCTGATTTCTCACCTTGTGAATATTCCCTACACGTCAGACTGGATCCTCAAACTTTAAAAAGTCCTGCTGCACGCAGCAGGAGACATTGTACAGCTCAGTGTCGACGTCATTCTGCTCCAGAAGTGAAAAGTGGAGACCCATATAAGCACTTCTCAAGCGCACTGTGAATAAATACAGGGGTCTATAAGTTCATATCTCACAGGTTTGTATCACATATGCAGGCCCTGGGCACATATGAATTCACCATTTTTATCATGATTAGAATTCAGATGAGGCCTTTTCATTTCCAAAAATTCGAATTGTACTCTCAGCAGCAAGTGTATATATAAATCGTGTAGTGATGACTGCGCAGTGCTCAAGAGGAAAGTGATGTGATGATAAAACCGTCCGATCCACATTTTGTACACAGAAACCGGGCTGTAAATTACTTTTTGTCAAATACACGTTAAGCAAAGGCGATTGTTGGAAAACATCATTCATATGAAATAGTCCCTGTATAGTCACTGTTTCGACCGTTCCAGTTAATTACCATGGTCTCATCAGGATGGTAGATCGCCACCTCTCCCATATGCTTCTCACACTATATTCAATACAACCCAGTAAGGATTCTTCTGTATCTCCGGGCAGCGTCCTGGGAGGAAGTCAAATTCAACTAAGCAGTTCAGCGCCCGTTCATCGGACCAAACAACTGCAGCCAGTGAATCCTCGGCTCGCTGTCAAACACGTTTGTGTGACACTTCCTGATGAGACCACCATCATTGACTGTCTTGTCTTTGAGAAGCTGCACCAGCTCTCCTCTGATGGTGGGCCGGAAGACCTTCACCGCCAAGTGAAATGCTCGCAACTCCAACAGCTTGATGTGGAGTTGGGTCTCTGCCGGTGATGAGGATTCCCTAATCTCTCTCTCCCATATGGCCTTCCCATCCCAGACGTGATACATCCGTCGCCACTGTTAAGTCTGGGTGGAATAGGGAGAGGGGTCTGCCACTGGCATAATCTAATTCACTGGAGAAAATGTTGGCTACTGCTTACAATAGGGTGAGTCAGTGTCTGGAAGGGCACAAAGAGGTTTTGCAGCTGTGCCAGCTGTAGCAGCAGGTCACTCAGTGGCATGATGTCCTGGACATTACCTTTGTGTGCCATGGCCATGAAAGAACTGGGAGACCTGCTGGGTTTGCAGCAGGGTCTGGCGCTGGCAGAGTTGAAAAACCCTACTGTAGTCAAAAGGGGATGAGATTTGTGATGAAATTGCATGGCGGAGGCACACAGACCCAAGGAATCTGTCTGGGGCCTAGTCCGCTTTCTTGCTTAAAAGGTGAGAGCCATCGAATAGCTTGTCCATTAACGATGCTTGGGTATCTTTAGAGAAGCATATAGACCTAATCCAGGCAATGCACCGAAGTTCCACACTCATGTCAATCGCCTGACCAAAGCAATTGGCTGTGTCCAAGTCACAACATATTACGAACTTTACTGCAACATATCTATCCTGAATAGCTTGTGTTCGCCGGCAGAGTTTAGGCCACTGTTTCCCACACGGCATGATTATATTTGGGAGCATTGTCATTCTGACCCTCCAGGATATAGCGATGTGCAAAAAAAATCGCCAGTTTTGTAACAAGCCTGCACTTGTCATAAAGATGCCAGTGAATGCTACCTCGTCCTTGCATTGATCCAGTGCTCACCAATGGGCCAGTAAAAGGAGGAGTCTCAGCAGCAGGTAAGTGATGTGTTCTTTGTTTATTTACTCCACACTGGCCTGCCTGCTGTTTTGCATTCATCTGGAGGGCTTCGGACTCCACCACCTGCCGCCAGACCGGAGGACCTTCGTGGCTGCAGCCTGGACTCTTCTGCAGCCAGAGGAGAGAACAGACTGTACGTCGGAGACCGGGGCACCAAAAGAAGATCAGGTAGGTTATCTTGCATGCTGCAGCAGTGTGCATCTGTCTGCTCCACTCCTATAGCTTGCCCATTCTTCCTTATCCTCGCCCAGGGCTGTGGGTGCCCTAGGCAAGGAAATGGAAGGGGGCATCGGCAACCCAGTGTGGTGGCCCCTCAGAGGGGGCAGTATATTACTGCAGGGTTCCACCTCCCATGGGGGATGTGATGGGACCTGGGGCAAGGCAAGATTTAAATGTAGTGGAACACCGGGCCCAGTGGGCCAATATTCTTCTAAAGGGGCACACCAAACGCGACAGGGGCCCCGTCCACTGCTTGAAAAAAAACAACTGGTTGAGCCCTCTGGTCTTTCTTTGGTGGCTCCCACTCACCCCTTCTCATCCAGCTTTCCCTCACTAGTGTTTTGGTGCTGGGGATCCAGTGTTTTCAGGATACAATAGTGAGTGTGGAGGGTAGTGTTTGGCAATAGGGACCATGGTAGGGTATGGGTCAGTTTGGGTGGGGGTGGCAGGATAGAGGGCAGTGTTATGGCAGAAGCAGACAGAATAGCCTTGTAGTGTTTTGAGGGTAGGTTGCAGTGTTGGGGTGTAGTTTTAGGGCAAGCAGAAAGGGCCAGTGTTTAGTGGGAACTGATGATGGCGGTGTTTTGGGGAAAGGGGCTATGGTTTTCAAAGCTATTGTGGTGGGGTTGGTGGCAGTGCTGTGGGGTAGGGTGACATGGAAAAGGGCTAGGCTATTCTAGCTTCTTTTGGTTCTTGTGTAGAGTCTTGGAGGGTAGATTCTGCTGGTTCTACAGCTCTTGGGCTGTCTGGTAACTACAATATACTCTTGCTGCTTCAAAGCTCCGGTCGGTCTGGGGTTCAGTACACTTCTGGGAAACTCAGAACCTTGTGGGCTGGATCCATATTTTTAAACTCCCACTTGAAAAGGGTGGAGGTAACATGTGTGCCCATCTCCCTTTTACAATTTGCTTTATGCCTGTCCTATCTATCCTAGACAATTATTGCAAGTGTAAAAACAAGCCCCCTTTCACAGGACTTGCCCAACGAAAACTCTTTGTTTTGTAGCACATTTCTGTTTTTTTTGTGCATTTTTCATATTATTTGATTTTGGGGATATTAAGTGTTTACAACAGAGGTCTTCAACCTTTTCTGAAGTGAGAGCCACTTCTGATCAGTGAAAGTATTGAGCTACTTAAGGCTAATCATCTCGCACATTGTTACCAGACAGTTTGTCAAGTAGAGTCTTTTAGATTGAAGACTAACCATCTGTCTGCGCCTTCCGCGCCATGGTACTCCTATGATCTAAAGAAATGTAAAAGAAAATGTAGGCACCAATAGCAATGTTGGAGGAAGAGTTACAGCCTATTGTTCAACACAGTTAAATCACTTTCATCCTTTGGTTATAAAAATGTAGCAACTCCCAGCTGAAAAGCTGTGATGAACTAACCTAATTCTTTTTTCCAAAGTGAATAAAATATTACTGAATTTTAAGATAACACCAGATAATCTTTAGGGACTGATACAGTGGAGTAACGTACGGTGAATAAACTAACTTACCATTTCCTGGTAATGAGTACATTCACCCCACTTACTGAAGAGAAAGTCTCTAATCTTATCAACACTATGAAATTTGGAGCCCTGCAGATTCTTGCCCTCCATTCAGTTTCAGCTACCATTTCTGCTCATCTCACTTTGTTATTAAAATGGTGCTCAAGTCCGGCTTTTTTCCAGATGCTTGGAAAAAGGCATAGATTTTGCCACCTCTAAAGACTCTTTCCCTCGATCCCTCAGATGTAAAGAACTACAGACCCAGATTGGTCCTTCCTCTTCCTGATGAAATTTTAGAAAAGGCCATGAATGAGGAGATCACCGCCTTCTTTGAACATACCAACTGTCTGGATCCTGCTCAACATGGGTTTAGACCCTACTATTGTACAGAGTCGACCTTATCGGCAGTAACTGAAGAGATCAGATCCATTGTGGATAGAGGAGATTAATGCGGCCTTGATCCTATTGGTTCTAACAGAACTCCACCAAGCATTCCAAGTAGGAGATGTCGTCTGGCGCCATGCTTTACAAATCTCCCTCCTAGCCAGCAAAATTAAGTAAAACACCAGTTTTTATTGGGGCCTTATCGGGTCTGAAGCTCCCCCCAGTGCAGGAGTAAAACCAAATAGTATAAGAGTTGGGCTTACCTCCACAATGCGACCCAGGGCTCTAGAGATAGTCTTACCCACATTTGTCCAAAATTCTTGTATCTTGAAACAGGACGCGAATACATGGACATCATCTGCATTCTGAAGGCCGCATCTCATACAGCTGGCTTCTTTTAAATCGGAAGTACGTTCACTCAGGCACGGGGTACCGCAGGGCTCAAATTTGAACCCTACGCTATTCAATCTTTATATGGCACCCCTGGCCAAGATAGTTGAGGCTTATGGGGTCGAGATAGTGTCATACGCGGATGGCACTCAGCTGGTAGTGACACTCTCTCGGCCTCCCGAGGAAGCCTCGGCTAGCTTTTCGGCATGTCTTAGTGATCTAGCTGGATGGATGAATACCAACTGTCTGCGCCTCAATGCAAATAAAACGGAGCTTCTCGTGTTGGGAAAGACTCCATCCATCTGGTCGTCGGCATGGTGACCATCAGAACTCGGCGCCATTCCAAAGCCCTCAGAGCAGGTGAAAAATTTAGGGGTCAGATTAGACTCAACTCTGTCCTTCGAACACCACACTAGAGGGATTGCAGGTAATTGCTACGGCATCCTTAAGATTCTGCGTATGACCCTAGATTCTCTCCCTGCAACTAGTAGGAAAACTTTAATCCATACCCTTGTAACTCCCCATCTTGACTACAGCAATTCACTGTACATGGGCCTGAGTAAAAAAGGTCTTCATCGTCTGCAATGCGTGCAGAACGCAGCTGCCAGAATGGCACTTAACCTGTCTAGAAAGTCCTCAGGGAAACGTGCCTTAGCTACTCTCCATTGGCTGCCCATACAGGAGCTCGTTGTATTCAAAACAATGCGCATGACTCACCGCATTGCCCAACGGAAAGGACCAATATATCTCCAAAAATTACTGACCAAGTATCAACCCAAACGCCATTTGAGATCTCTGGGCTGTATGCTTTTTCAAGTGCCCAGAATTTACCGGGTCGGTCCTTCAAATACTTGGCCAGCAAACAATGGAATTCCCTACCCATTGAACTCCGGATGGAGCCATCGGAAAGGAGCTTCCGCCAAAAACTAAAAACCTATCTGTTCCCGAAGCTATGAGTTTCCGTTCTTTGCCTCCCAACTTCTATTCTCTTCTTCTCTCGGGAGCGGCCCAGTCCTTTGTTTATACAGCGCGGGGACACACTGTTTCCTAGTGTAATCAGGCGCTATACAAGATGTTTTTATTATTATTATTATTATTATTCTCCACCTCCCTTTATGTTGGATAATTTAAGGGGAGACCAATAGATTCTATGAAGTTTTTAAAAGTGTTTTTTCTCAGTGCAGCAGATTTAATCAGGGGGTAAAGAGTATCTAGAGATACTTGCCATAAAGTTTCCAACGCCTCGCTCAGCAAGTAGTTCTCCCAGATTCTTTATGGTTGATCCATCTTTCTGCCTGTAGCTGCCAAAAGTGGTTATACCATTGCGCCACTTCTTTTTTCCTAGGAGCTAGATCCTGTAGTTCGCTTTCCATACTGCTATCCTCTGTAAGTGGCCAGCTTTGCTTCCTACAGCAGGAAGAGAGCTGGTAAAACTTGAACCAGGACAAAGTACAGTTAGTAATATGGTTCCAGTATTCCCAGGAATGGCATTTGTCACCCAGTACAATGTCTCGTCAATATACAACTCCTGCCTCTTTTAGTGGGTAAGCAAGAGAGTCCAAAAGACACTCACTATAATAGGATAGTCCTAAACAATTTCGGCAGTCCGACCACAACCTAGCCGCCGAACGCAGAGTCGTTAAGCAATTTTTTTTAAAGAATTTAGGAGAGTCGAACTTGTACATGAAACATAGCTCCTCTTCCCCTACTAACATGGCTTTAAGCATGCAGCCTATCAGTGAACTGTCCGGAGATAGCAATAGCATTCTACAATTCTTTAGTTGATAAGCCCAACAGTACAGCTGGAAGTCTGGTAGGGCCACCCCCCCTTGCTGGAGTTTGCACCTTCATTTCTTCCAGGTTAACCAGATCACTTTACTTGCCCAGATAAAGGAAGATATCTTGCCCTGGATTTTAAGAATATCAGATTTTCCAAATTCTAAAGGAATGTTGTTAAAAAGGCAAGCGTATTTTGGGAGGACACACATCTTGATGAGATTAACTCACCCATACAATGATAGTGGGATGCTCTGCCATATTTTTAGTAGGAAATTGACCTCTTTTGAAACTCTATCTAGATTAATCTTGGGGATTAGGGCGGGGTCCTGAGATATTATAACTCCTAAGTATCTAAGTTATTTAGCCGAATTTCCCTCCTGATTGGTTATGTTCCAGGACATAACCTTGGGTTTCTCATTGTTTATCTCATAACCTGACAGGCTTCCAAAAGTTTGGGTTTCAGCTACAAGCTCTGAAAGTGTAGTGCTGACATTGGATGATAGAAGAATCAGGTTGTCAGCATACAGTGCTAACTTTCGTACAAACCCGTTTATTTAAAAAGGAACAATCTTCTGATTCACCCTTATGTTCTGAGCTAGCGGCTCTATATATAAATCAAATAATATGGGGGAGAGCGGGCAGCCCTGCCTAGTTCCACGCCCTATCTTAACTACCGGGGAGAGATTGCCATTAACCAGAATCTGGGCCCGAGCGGATTTATATATTTCTTTCAACACTTCCCTAAAACTATCGGAAAAACCAAAGACCTAAAGAACCCTATCCAGAAGGTGCCAGTTCACCCGTTCAAAGACCTTGGCTGCATCAACAGTAATGATTGATAGAGGGAGACCCTGCGACGAAGCCAAGTCAATCGACCCAATTATGGTATGCATTAAATCGGACATCTGCCGGCCTGGCAAGAAACCCTTTTGATCCGTGTGAATTATTGGCCCAACAACTTTGCTAAGCCGGGTATTCAGAATTCCAGCAAAGACTTTATAGTCAACATTTAGCAAAGAAATTGGGCGGTTTGACTGACATTGAGTTGGGTTCTTCCCTGGCTTTAAAATCAGTGAAATAACTGCATCACTCCAAGAGTCAGGCAGGCGAGATGTACCTTCTAAGATCCCATTAAACAGTTTTAGCCAGACCGGGATAATCTCCTCCCTCAAAATCATCTGAAACATTATCACTAATTAGGAAGATAACAACAAGTGGTCCTGTGATGCCTACTGGAATGGGCAGTGTTTAATCAGAAAGTGGATTGAATTCAAGTTTAGGTGACAATTTTGCAAAAGTGTGTGGATTTTGTATATATTTAAAATTGTTGATCTCCAAAAAGGCCTTAATCAATAAATTGAATGGAAATTCAAGTTTATCATTTGAATCCTATTGTTGGAAAATATGTGATTTTGAACCCCATGAGGCGGTTCCTTTCCAGAAAGCATTCCGGTTGTAATCATGAGTCAAATAATGCTGAGGAGGTTAAAATATTCAAATTGAATTCTAATTACACATGAAATGTTCATTGTTCAATATTTTTCTCTTAGTATTTTAATGTACGGACTTTATTGCTTAAGGAAAATAATAGTATTTGTTTTTCGATATGTAGGAAGCATTACATTAATGAAATCACTGTATCCCACCTTCTTTCCTTTCCTGTTTTTTATGAACGTTTCTATTGTTGAACTTTAAAGATTGCCCGAAATTAAGAATTGTGCTCTACATAACTTTGCTGTGTTACAGTATGTTGATTTTTATGTACTACTTTTGTCTCTTATGTGTATGGCAACTGATGTTTTCTTTTGCTTTAATAATCAGCTTTTGTTTATTGGGTTTTATTAGTCAATAAAATGTTTCAAACACAACAAATGGTAGTTGATATGTATCTACAACTGCAGCATTTTTATTGTATGGGCAGTTTCAAAGCAGCCAAACATATGGTCTGTGGGATGACGGAAGACCACATTGGCATCAGCAGGGAGAGGTTTGGGCAGGTGATTAGGGGTATATGTAAGGTTGGAAGTAGGGGTAACAAAGCATGTACATTGTGTGGACTGTGACTCCTGGAGTAATTGTGAGGGATACCATGCTACCCTGTAAATGAATCCCCTAGTGATTATTATCAACAAACGTTAAAGGTTTTATAAAAGAAAAACATCTTCCAAGTTACTGATTGACAAATATAATATGGCCAAGTTAATCAGAACACAAGATAAAAATTCATGAATCACAGTAGTAGCATTTTGCATCTGTGAGATCTCAATGAATGCCGTTATCAGAATCGGTAGCCTCTGGGGACAACACAGCGCATGGGCAGTTACTGGTTCAAGCAAAGTATCAACATCCATTGGCATGGCTGATGGGAGTGTGAGACATGCGTCTAAGACGCATTCTTCTCCGCATAGCAGGCAGCGTAGAACAGGTAAGATGCAATCTTGCCAAATTGGTCTGAATGACAGAAAGCATGTGGTATTTATTTCTCTTAGACGAGGTAGTCCCAAAATTTGGACGGTGCGCTCACGACACTTCATCGCCAGTAGAGTTGTCACCATGGAGAACTAGGTGTCGTTTGTGAAATGACTTGCCATATCGCAGCAATAGAAGCAAAAATAGTATTCCTGCAGCGAGTCCCAAAATGAGAGGCAATTCGCCAAACACAGAGTGCACAAAGTTTGGAAATATTACTAGGACTGCTTCAAAAGGTGCTAACAGTCCAGAAAATATGGTCTTAAATACATGTACAATACCACTTGTATTAGACATGTTTAAGATACGACTTAACATTTCTGAGAAATGTACAGGGCAATTTGTAGTTAAGAGGGCATGTATCTCTGCAGAAGTCCTAGCGACTTGTAGATCATAGGTTACTTTGGCAGAGGTCAGTGGCACAGTTTTTTGAAAAAGAATGGCTTTCATTCTGCTTAAAGTATCAATTTGTATGCTCAGACGTAAGTCCCTTGCTCACTTTGCCACTGGATTCAAGCAAGCCGGGCTGAAGACGGTCCTCGGAAGCTTGTTTCCGGTCCAGGGAAGGCATGGCTTGGCAGTTCGGGCTGGACTGTTCCCATGAGTCACGGGGTCAGACTGATTTGCATACGGCCATGTCCGAAATGGGGTGGCAGAGTGAGCTAAAGAACGGTGATGGATTAATCCCAGATCTGTTGACTGGGTGTGAGTGTTTGATTGGTTTAGATGCTCCGTCCATCACCACCCCCTTTTGTAATTTAACCCCAACACGTACTTCAGCCTTAACCATAATACTATATCATTAACCAGTAACAATACCAGAACCATACATCCAACCCAGACCCTAACTGTTACACCAGTTCTCACTCTTAAACCCTAACTGTACTCCTAAGTCTGATCTAACACTATAGCCTATTCTAACTCAAACGTAATGCCTCACCCTAAACACATCTCTTACCTTCCAAACCTCACCTTCAACCCTTAAACTAAACCCTTCCCTAATCCTAACTGTAACATTTTTCCTTTCATAGTCCAAATCCAAGTGCAACTCTTAATAATAAATTATTTTTAAATTAGCTTCAATATGTAAAACATGACAATTTGGGGGGTGGGGGTTTGCCATAATTTTCTTCATAAATAAATAAGTGAACAACTTTTTCTCTTTTTCTTTATTTTATTGTTTTTTTATTGCAAATCAAATTCTACGTGAACTTTATAGTCAATCTTTGAAAAACAATGAAATTTAACAGAAAATGGTATAGCATGTTCAAGTATGAACTTTGCTCACCAACAAACCTTCACGGTGGCTATTTCAGGATAATTCAGCACAGAAGGTTGTGTGGATAAATATAGGAGGGTTTAACAAGCAAGAGGGTGTGCAACAAAGTTAGAGCTCTAAAGCTCAGTCCAGTCCAGGGAGAGGTGCATGGCATGCCCACGGCTCTTCTGTGGTCACTTCAGAAGGCTGTGTTAAACAGGAAGGCATGCCCACGGCTCTTCTGTGGTCACTTCAGAAGGCTGTGCTAAACAGGAAGGCATGCCCACGGCTCTTCTGTGGTCACTTCAGAAGGCTGTGCTAAACAGGAAGGCATGCCCACGGTTCTTCTGTGTCTCACTTCAGAAGGCTGTGCTAAACAGGAAGGCATGCCCACGGCTCTTCTCTGGTCACTTCAGAAGGCTGTGCTAAACAGGAAGTGCACAAGACACTCTTTCTTTCTCTTTTGGTTTCTCCCCACCCCATAGATAGGGGTTGGGGAGAAACTACAAAGACAAAGAGTTATCTAAAACTTGCCAGCAGGAAGTACAACACAGTTAGAGGTACAATTTTGAAGGGGTACTGTGCACTCACAGTTTTTCAGAGCACCTACGGAGGTGTGGAATACACACACACAATTTGCCAAAAGTGTGTGCAAAACATTCAAGTAATCACACAAGTGTACTGAGCAATCAAGGTGGCTGTAAAACCTTCACAGTTGTAAAGTTTATTGCAGGAGAGAGCACAACACAGGTATACAGCGCAGTTCAGGGTAGTGCACAACACTGGTAGAATGATTTAGAGCAATTTCCACCACAGTCCAACAAACTTTAGTCAGGCCGTCGGCCACATTCAGGATGGGCATTCAATCTCCAGACCCTTCCACCACAGTCCAACACACTTGAGCCAGGCCGCCGGCAACATTCAGGATGGGCATTCAATCTCCAGAGCCTTCCACCACATTCCAACACACTTTAGTCAGGTTGCCGGCCACATTCAGGACGGGCATTCAATCTCCAGAGCCTTCCACCACAGTCCAACACACTTTAGTCAGGCCGCCGGCCACATTCAGGATGGGCATTCAATCTCCAGAGCCTTCCACCACAGTCCAACACACTTGAGCCAGGCCGCCGACCAATTTCAGGATGGGCATTCAATCTCCAGAACCTTCCACCACAGTCCAACACACTTAGGCCGCCGGCCACATTCAGGACGGGCATTCAATCTCCAGAGCCTTCCACCACAGTCCAACACACTTGAGCCAGGCCGCCGGCCACATTCAGGATGGCCATTCAATCTCCGGAGCCTTCCACCACAGTCCTAAACACACTTGAGTCAGCCCGCCGGCCACATTCAGGACAGTCATTCAATCTCCAGAGCCTTCCACCACAGTCCAACACATTTGAGGCAGGCTGCCGGCCACATTCAGGACGGGCATCAATCTCCAGAGACTTCCACCACAGTCCAACACACCTGAGCCAGGCCGTCGGCCACATTCAGGATGGGCATTCAATCTCCAGAACCTTCCACCACTGTCAAACACACTAGAGTCAGGCCTCCGGCCACATTCAGGATGGGCATTCAATCTCCAGAACCTTCCACCACAGTCCAACAAATTTGAGGCAGGCTGCCGGCCACATTCAGGACGGGCATCAGTCTCCAGAACCTTCCACCACAGTCCAACACACGTGAGTCAGGCCGCCGGTCACATTCAGGATGGGCATTCAATTTGCAGAAGCTTCCACAACAGTCCAACACACTTGATGCAGGACGCCGGCCACATTCAGGATGGGCATTCAATCTCCAGAGCCTTCCACAACAGTCCAATACACTTGAGCCAGGCCACCGGCCACATTCAGGATGGGCATTCAATCTCTGGAGCCTTCCACCACAGTCCAACACACTTGAGCCAGGCCGCCGGCCACATTCAGGATGGGCATTCAATCTCTGGAGCCTTCCACCACAGTCCAACACACTTGAGTCAGGCCGCCTGCTACATTCAGGACAGGCATTCAATCTCCAGAGCCTTCCACCACAGTTCAACACACTTGAGCTAGGCCGCCGGCCACATTCAGGATGGGCATTCAATCACCAGAACTTTCCACCACAGTCCAACACACTTGAGTCAGGCTGCCGGCCACATTCAGGATGGGCATTCAATCTCCAGAACCTTCCACCTCAGTCCAACACACTTGAGCCAGGCCGCCGGCCACATTCAGGATGGGCATTCAATCTCCAGAGCCTTCCACCACAGTCCAACACACTTGAGCGAGGCCGCCGGCCACGTTCAGGATGGGCATTCAATCTCAAGAGCCTTCCACCAATAGTCCAACACACTTGATCCAGGCCGTCGGCCACATTCAGGATGTCCATTCAATCTCCAGAGCCTTCCACCACATTCCAACATGCTTTAGTCAGGTTGCAGGCCACATTCAGGATGGGTATTCAATCTCCATAGCCTTCCACCACAGTCCAACACCCATGCCGACAAATCAAAGGACAAAGGGATTGGGACATGGTCTAGGGACACTAACAACAAATCCTACATCAAACCTCACGTTTAACTGATGGAGAGCTATGAGCGACCTGAAGCGTAATACTGAGAAAGAGTAACCTGGAGAATTGCTGCAAATTAAAGTAAACAAAAAAAACTAATAAAGAACTACATAACCACAGCTGTGTGACCTGGAAGCCGATTGTTTCTCAATAAAGCCCTAGTTTGTGATTACCCTACAGTGCTCACATTATCATCCGCGCTAGAAAAGATGGGAGCCTGGGGTGTCTGGTCACAGAAGCTTATTTACATACAAAGGGGGGGTGACAGCCTGTTCACAACGCACAGCACAACTTGTTTACGTAGTACACAGAACAGGGTAAAGTCTTGTGTCTCTTTTTTTCATTTTCTTTAATATATCCTGCACCTCGCTCTTGTCTTCTCTTTCTCTCATTTCAATTCATAGCAAATTACTCAATTTCACTATTGCTTTATCAGCACGGCACAAGTCGGGGTTAGCCACAGTTTGTAGGTGCCCCCCTAAAATTATCTAGAAATGGGACTCAGTTTCACCTAGATCCTTAGCCTGCAACTGGTAATTGTAATTGTTACTTTGTGCCCCAGCACTGCAGGCACATGCCTCTGAGTGTTTGTTTGTGTGAGTGGCACAAGAGAGGAACAAAGAACTTGACAAAATTAGCCCCTCTATTGCTTAATAAATTGTAAATGTGAAACATTTTTGGGCTTAGGGGCTGGATAAAGAATAATGTCAGGAAACAAACGCAAATTAAAAGCAAATTTTATTTATTCGCTGAAAACTGTTTAAAAATGTAATTTCTAAGTTCCACATATCTGTTTAAAAATATTTACACTTTCAGTCAATTCTGAGTTTAGTTACAAACTGATAGTGGGAAAAACACATGCTGTATTAAAACTGAAATCAAAAACGTATTTTTACATTATTTTATGTTTCTTGTTTTTTGGTTTTAAAACATGCTGTCAACCTTTCACGTGAAAATTATTATGAGGGCCTGACATCACTTCTTGTGACATCACTACATGTGACGTCATTATGATTTGCATATGATAATGTGCTCCGTCACTATTTTCCTTCCTTGTGCCCTGTTTATTGGCATGACATGGGTCTATAGGTATTAAAAATAAATATATAAATTCAAGGTATTCAGTCTGTTTCTCTGGTAATGTCCCACATTGACATGTATTTGACTGCTTCATCTATTATTAGGTGAATAAATATCTGCTGCCGTTCCCCCTCCTTCCATTTCTCTCTTTTTCTCCCCCCATCTCTGTCTCTCTCGCTCTCTTTATCTCTCCCCCTCTCTATCTTCCACACACTCCTGTTAGCGTTAGCTTCATAAATGTCACAGCCATTTCTGGCAATCATACCACAAATCCTTCAGAACATTTGAGACCAAAGGACAATAAAGTGTGGAAGACGATTTGCTAGGAGTACAACCGCTTGTCCTGGCACATATATGCTCTTGATGTGAGATTTCACTATTTCACCACATTCTTCAAACAGAGTCTGCTGCTTACAGTGGCTCAATTATGGTAAAAAAAGAAGAGTTTGGCAAGTCACAAAATGAATAGGGAGAGCCAAGTCGGAAAGGAGCCACGGGTCACACTTAGTTATAAGGCCCGAGGCATGAACTGATCCATCAACCGATAACAGAGTGTAAAAGAGGCAGCAAACATTACTTAAAAACAAAGTATATGCTCTTTTATATCTCAAAATAGGTTATTTCTTGAACACCTGTGCTTTACTTTAGTTCATTACATATACTGCAGTGGCATTTGTTAATATTAATACATACATTTTTCCAATGAAGCTTCCCATCTCCAGAGCCCTGACTACATGTCCACTCTCGGTGTGCTGGGTTTATATGTTTTATCACTAATCCGGCAAGTTAGCTGAAAATACCGCTGTTAGTCCCAGTATTGTTCAGTGTTGCTTTTACAGGTAGTGTGATCAGGTGCAATTTAATTTTTTTCTTTGTATCTCTTCTTCACCAAATAAAAATCAACAATGTTTCTTTTCTTATAGTCCACATTGTGCTCAGCTCCCACTGTGTATCCTGGTGCATCATGTCACTTTGCTATGTGTATGGAAGTGAACAATCACTGGAAACAAACACTTTTATAATTCTGCAAACACTGTTATCTGTTTTTCTTCTTTACTGCCATTTTTGTCTTTTATCATCTGGTATTTCAATGTTCCACATAATTTCAATTTTATCTTTTTCCGTAATTCATTCCTCTCACAATAACTGCACTGTTCAGCTCTTGTCTATGTCCTCAGATGGGTCAATATTATTTTTGATGTTCTTAAGTTCTTTCGGAATCTCTGCATCTCTAGCATTATTTCCATGTGAGTTAAATGAAGGAGTGTATTCACTGAGGGCTGTGTGGGATCGAAAATTGACAAAAGCTTTTCTCACTTTCAGTGCCCTTATATGTTTTCTCCCTGTGTGTTCACTGATGACTTTGTAGCTCTAATAGTAGACTAAACTCTTCCCACATTCATTGGACTTGAGTGGCTTTACCCCTGTGTGTGTTTGTTGATGTTTTCGTAGGGTTGATAACTGACTAAAGCACTTTGCACATTCATTGCACTTGAATGGTTTTTCTCCTGTGTGAGTTCGCTGATGATACATTAATGCTGAAGAGGAGCGAAAACTACTGTCACATTCATTACAATGATAGGGTTTTTCTCCTGTGTGTATTCGCTGATGACTTTGAAGGTGTAATAACTGACTAAAGCACTTTGCACATTCAGTGCACTTGAATGGTTTTTCTCCTGTGTGTATTTGCTGATGTCTTTGTAGGACTGATAATTGACTAAAGCTCTTCCCACATTCATTGCAGTTGAATGGTTTTTCCCCCGTGTGTGTTCGCTGATGACTTTGAAGCTGTGATAACTGACTAAAGCACTTTGCACATTCAGTGCACTTGAATGGTTTTTCTCCTGTGTGAGTTTGCTGATGACACCTTAATCCTGAAGAGCTGCGAAAACTACTGTCACATTCACTACAATTATAGGGTTTTTCTCCTGTATGTACTCGCTGATGTCTTTGTAGTACTGATAATTGACTAAAGCTCTTTACACATTCACTGCACTTGAATGGTTTTTCTCCTGTGTGTATTCGTTGATGTCTTTGTAGCACTGATAATCGACTGAAGCTCTTTACACATTCATTGCACTTGAATGGTTTTTCTCCTGTGTGAGTTCGCTGATGATACCTTAATGCTGAAGAGGAGCGAAAACTACTGTCACATTCACTGCAATGATAGGGGTTTTCTCCTGTGTGTACTCGCTGATGTCTTTGTAGTACTGATAATTGACTAAAGCTCTTTACACATTCACTGCACTTGAATGGTTTTTCTCCTGTGTGAGTTCGCTGATGTCTTTGAAGGTGTGATAACTGACTAAAGCTCTTTACACATTCACTGCACTTGAATGGATTTTCCCCTGTGTGTATTCGCTGATGTCTTTGAAGGTGTGATAACTGACTAAAGCTCTTTACACATTCACTGCACTTGAATGGTTTTTCCCCTGTGTGTATTAGCTTATGGTTTTGGAGGTGTGATAAGTGACTAAAGCACTTTGCACATTTAATGCTATGATATAGCTTTTCCCCTGTGTGTGTTCGCTGATGACGTTGAAGGCTTGATAAGTGACTAAAGCTCTTGACACATTCACTGCACCTGAATGGTTTTTCTCTTGTGTACGTGTGCTGATGAAGCTTGAGTAGTGATGACAAACTAAAGCTCGTGCTGCATGTGTATGATTCTTCTTTCTTGGTTAGTGTCTGTGGGTTGGGGATATATTTGTCTACATCCCATGACTGTATTTCCTGATGGGCCGACATGGCTGATAAAGCGCTTGTGTTTTTTCTCACACACTTTATATGTGTGCAGTATTTTGCACGTTTGATTTCTGTTTTAACAAAATGCGATAGCCACCAAATATTTGCCACACTCCTAATATGTAGAAGGTGCCTTTGTAGGCGATTGTGCCTTTGGATTTGATTATGGCTATGCACACTTGTGGGTAAAAATTTATCTTCCTTCTGGCCGGTGCAAATAGGGACAGTCTGCTGTATTTTAGATAGAAGAACTCCTCTTTCATTTACCTGTCAATTGTCTGGCTCCGCTCTGTTGTGCTTTTCTCTGGTTGCTGTGGTTTGGCCAGAGTTTAAAATTCACCTAAAGCACTGAATGATGGCTTGTCATTTTAGAAAACAGAGCACTGCGGTAATCACACTATACCGATCCCATGATCAAATCTGGTGTTGGACACTTGTTTATACAAGATGCGGTTTGTTATTGTTGTTGCCTTAATTTTCCGAAGGTCATTTCTTCATCTTGTGGCGTGGAGGTGCACAGCTCAGCGTCTTACAATCACTGACCTGCCCTTGATGCTTCATCCGGGATCTGTCAGTTTGTGTGCAGGTTCCCCTGTCGCCGGCTGCGCTGATGTTTTCCTGAATATTGTAGCTCAATATTTCTGCTATTATTGAAGATTTACAGCATTAGCTTTGTTATTGATGGTCATTTCATACATTCAAGGCTTGTTTTCTGTTGGATGTAAAGATATTGAAAATTACTAAATTGAAACATAATGGAATGAGAATTCACAATGTTTAACTGGTTGTAAAAGACATTTCGGGGGCGATTTACCAAATCTCCACACAATGCAGCGCAGCCCTCCCCCCGCAAGGCTGCACTGCGCAACAAAGAGGGAACAGGAAAGCACCATATTTTCAAAGATATGGCTCTCTCCTTCCCTTTCCCTTGCGCCGGCACTGATTACAGCGGCCCTGCGCCATGCACACACCTTAGCACAAGAGTGCTAGGGTGTGTGTGTGAGTCCAGCATAGGTTCTGTACAGGAAGGACACCGTTCCTGTACAAATTACTATGCCTAGATGAAGGAAAGCTTTTACCATATTGTATACGTGTTGCACAGTGCAGCACGCATGCAAAGTCAGAAAGGGAAGGAGAAATGAAAGCATTTCTCCTTCCTTGCACCTAGTTTTGTGGTTGCACGGGAGCGCCCTTGCACCACCCTTGGCAGGCACCAATGGCACAAAGTAATGCGAAACAATGCTATGCGCAGTGTCACATTACTTTAACGTTATTTCCAGCGCTAAACAAGTTTACAACAAAAGTAACTCCATTCACACACTTCTTCTCGTTCTTCCCTACTCACTTAAGATCATCTCAAATACCAACTCCTGTCTTTACCTCGCTGTTTATAAGTCACCTTTGACACTTTCAACAGCTCCCTTGGTTCAAGCATTTCTGGTTTATTCTAACCTGGAAGACTGGAACATTATTGTGGGTTGAGGGGGGTTTCCTAGCTCCATAACATCTGTCCATCGTCCTGAAACTAGTGCAGCTTACAGCACCCTGTTCTGGCCCTGAAAGACAACTTTAAAAAGCAAGTCTTTGGTTCTTCCTAAAGTAGATAAAGTTCTGTAAGATGCAGCTCCTTCCAGAGCTTTTGTGTAAAACAGAGCGAGGGGTTCACTGTAAGGCCCATCCTTTACATTTTAAGCGCGGTTAAGGCAAACAAACGTTGATTCATATAATTTAATATTCAACGATATCAGTCATTTAGTACTTATAGAGAATCCATCACAACCAATAATTTACCTGACATATCCCTGCAGCAGATGTGGGCCTATTACTCTGTTTACCCCCTTTTCCAACATTACATGGCATCTGGCATGATGTTGTCCTTTTGGGGCCCAGGATGCCATTTGTGACCGGATGGGCATTTGGAAGAGTGGGAGGAGGTGTCAGTTATCCAAAGGTGATGCGGCATTTCTACCTTTCCATATTTCTCATAATCAAGTGTACTTAATTTCATGGCCTTCGGCCCCCCTACTGCCCTCTGGCTGCACACTCACTCTGTGGGGTTCATCAGAAGTCAGATAACTGCCTCATGCTCACAGAGACAAGGATCTCACTTCTTTTACAACACTTATTGCAGACATAGGGCCTAGTTAGGAGTTTGTCCAACAGATTATTGCCTCAAAACTATGGGTGGGTGAAGAATTCCGCTCTGCCGGCGGAGCTCGTGAAGTTTTGCCCACTCTGGTCCAAAAAACTCCATGCAGAACGGAGTTTTTTTCTCCAGCGGTTCGCCAACGGTAAAGTGGCGAGCACTTGTGAGAAAATATAACGCGCTAGACCTCCTACTGGAGAGATTTCTCATTGCAGGAGGTCACAGCAGGTCGCGACCACTCGAGTGTTAAAATCTGCCATTCTCGTTGATGAAGCTACCATTCGATTAGAATATCAATTAGAGCGGCAGAGGCAGCAGCGCCCTCTGGCATGACGCGTAGTGCTGTTCGTGCTGATTAAACAGTGGGGGTTAAACTCCTGGCACTAAAAATCAGTGAGTGCAATGCAACTTAAACTCTGCCACTTGTGGAAGTCTCCCTGGCGCTTTGTGGAGTTCAGGGGAGTAAAACTCTGCAAACTGCACCAAGGCATTATCAAAACGTGACAGATATCCTGTCTGCCTTATTATAATTGCCACATGATGTAATGCATTTTTAGTGGGCCAGGCAGGATACCTGTCACATTTGTGATGGAATAAACCATCTGCTGAAATCTAAATCAGGCCTTTGGTGTACATTGCATCCAGTCTGGCTAACTGGGCTTGACGGATCTTGTGGTTTGTGGGTCTATCACTGCTTTGAGGTCACCGCCAGGCAGACCTTCTGTCAGCTGTGCCCTGTGCAGATCTTCCTTCCAGGCAGACCTTCTGTCAGCTGTGCCCTGTGCAGATCTTCCTTCCAGGCAGACCTTCTGTCAGCTGCGCCTCGTGCAGATCTTCCTTTCAGGCTGCGGCTTCTGCCCGCCGTGCCTTGTGCAGATCTTACTTCCAGGCAGAGGCTTCTTTCAGCTGCGCCTTGTGCAGATCTTCTTTCCAGGATGGACTTCTGTCAGTCGTCCTCGTGCAGATCTTCCTTCGAGGCAGGACTTCTGTCAGTTGAGTTTTGTGCAGATCTTCATTTCAGTCAGGACCTCTGTCAGCTGCGCCTCGTGCAGATCTTCCTTCCAGGTAGGGCTTCTGTCAGCTGCACCTTGTGTATATCTGCTTTCCTCAATGATCAGTTCAAAGGTTAGGAGAGGTAGAACTGGTCTAGGTCATCTTCTTTATTACAGTTTAACTGGTCAAACCACAGACCTCGTGCTCCGAGAGGACGGAGAGTCTGGATTTTCTGAGCTCCGTGGAACATGAATACAGTTCTACCGCATCCACCACACACTACAAGACTCCAAGAGTCAACGCTACAAGTGCTGCTCCAAGGTTTAATTCAACCACTGTATCTGAACATGCCTTGGCAAATGCCAACTAGAGAATAAACATCCTGCCTGCACCAGCAGAGTGCAGGAAGCTTTTCAAGAATATCGAGATACCTTGACTTTCTCTGTCTGTCGTAACTGAAGATGTTAAACCTTGGTAACATCTATCCCCTTTGGACATGGTCCTCCATTTTGCTATCAGAATGTAACTCATGCTGCGCAGTCACAAACCCTCAAGTCCGTATTGCATGAAGCTGGGTGGTTCTCACCCATAACAAGGCCCTCCACAAATTGCTGACATTTCTTACACCCCCTGGACAGCTGTGGCAACACACAGACTAACTGAACCCCCTTAGGGATCACCCGTCCATCTGCCAGGATCAAGACTCAGATCTTTCACCCTTCTCTGTTACCATCTTTGGAACGGCCTGTCTCTGGGATTCGTGGAAGCTCCACAGAGTTGCCTTGTAAAACCATCTCATGAGAGTGGAAGAAAAGAACATTAAGTGACACGCACTGCACAGAAGTGTAAATAAATCTACCATTATCATTCCATGTACCATTGTCCTACTGCGGATGTTTTGACATGGATGTTTTGCCGTCTATCACAGCAGCTTCTTCGTTTAAAATCATACTCAGTTTGTTTTGCATCATACCTACTTACCTATGTACTGTTTCTGACCCTACGACATCTCTGGCAGACATGCTGTGCTGTCTGTTGCTACATAACTAGGAAATAGATTGCTACTGCAGGGAGAGTGCAGTGTCCTTGCAGTCAGATGCACTTGATTGGGATAAAAGGTACCATGTTTGTTAGAAAAGCTGCAACTATTAGAATAATAACATACCAAAAGCAGCACATATAATGCAATAACAGACCAGGTACTAGAAAAATGTGACGCAAACAATGCAATAACACAGGCTAGGCACTAGGAAAACATGACGCAAACAATGCAATAACACAGGCCAGGCACGAGGAGAATCTGATGTAAACACTGCAATAACACAGGCCAGGCACGAGGAGAATCTGATGTAAACACTGCAATAACACAGGCCAGGCACGAGGAGAATCTGATGTAAACAATGCAATAACACAGGCCAGGCACGAGGAGAATCTGATGTAAACAATGCAATAACACAGGCCAGGCGTTGGGAGAATCTGACACAAACAATGAAGGAGAGGAGGTGTGGCGGGGGAGTTGGCCATAGAGCACTATGGCGGAGAAGGACACAGCAGCTACGCGTGGAGGCAGGACTACATTGGGACACGGAGGCCCCTCTAGACCCTAATCGGCTCCCCAAGCCTCCAGAGTGAACGGTTGGAAGTGCTGCCAGCAGTGTTGAGGCACGTAGGGGTGCGACATCTGGGTCTACACAGTGTGGGAAGCTGATCGCCTCTCCTCTCAGGCACAGAGGCGCCGAGGGGCCCTGCACTGCTGCCTTTGAGAGTATCCTAGCAGAGACTGAAGAGGGTCTAGAACAGGGGTCTCCAACCTTTTGTGTAGTGAGAGCTACTTCTGGTCAGTGAAAATCGTCGTGAGCTACTAAACCCCAAGCAACTTGCGCATTTTTCCGAGCGACCTCCCCCGCCCAGTTTAATGGACGTTTTGCCTATTACTTCAGAGCCCATGGGCCCCATACTGTGGTTTCCATACAATAACACTGAAAGAAACAACTTTTTTCCCTTTTTTACATGTGCACTGCCTTCTGCAGCATAGTGAGACAAAAAGCTAAAGCACAAGCCACAACAGTGACACAACAAAAGCACAAGCCGTGCAAGCGGAGGCCGATGCTTGTCGGAATGGGACAGAAAATAGGCTCTGGCACCAAATTAAAAGCAGCCCCATAAGCCGGGTCTGGTGGCTCACTGCACTAAAGCAGCCACTGCAGGGGCCTGTGCTTGACCTCATGGTGACAGGTTTAAATCCCAGCGGGTCCACTCATCCTTTCATCCATTTGAGGTCGATATAATGAATAGCCTTGAGTTGGGTAACAATAAACATCTGTTATTCAGCCCCAGGACACCTTCAGGTAATCGTGCGCTTTGCAACTAGACCTGTTACGTTATTAAATATAGGGCAGGCAAATCAAATAGCTAAAAAAAAGTGGCAGAGATTCCTTCACAGCACTGAAGTCTACTCTACGCCCCTTGAGTCCCTTCCATCAGTAGGAGCAGCACATCCCTCAGTATGGCTAGAATAGTGTGACCCCCAGACCAGGATGGAGAAGACGAGGAACGTACAAATGGGATCCACCATTTTATACTCTGGCTTGAAGTAGATAACGTAAGAAGCCACCAGTACCCCAACGCTCTGGACCAGGTCCCCCACAACATGAATGAAAGCAGCTCGCACACTGGTGCTCTGCTCCTTCTCGGGGGTGGTCTTGTGCGAATGTTTAAGTGATCCTTCTGTAGGGCCATGACTATAACCATGCCCGGTCTGATGCAGGATAAAACCCACCATTACAATGTTAACTGTTCATAATGGGGAGGTGATCAGTATATTATTCCCTGCCCACTCTCACCATGCCCATGCTATCGCCCCCTGCACCCTGTCCCCTATTTCTGCTCTTTGCCCTCCCCTGCTCTCACTCCGTGCTTCCGGTACCCCCTGCCTGTCCGGCTCTGTGCCACAGCACCCTGCCTCTGTCCCCTTCCCTACTCACTGCATACCCATGGCTAAGGCCCCTGCACCCTGCCCTGCTCACCACTGTCCTCTATCGCTGCACTCCCCCCTGTCCCTTGTTCTGTCCAACATGTCTGCCATTCTGCCACATCTCCCTGTCCCAACCCTCTAGAACGAGGCGAATGACGGGCCAGATTAAAAAGTTGCGGTGGCTCTGACTGTAACCCATGTGATCCACAAAGTTACAAGCTCCCCTGAGGGATAAGGCACGCTGTATCTGTGTGGTCGCCTGCGGTGCTCGCCACATTTCTGCGGAAAGGCTTACCACGGGGTGGGACCTGCGGCGACCCCAGCACTTGGACACTAAGGCCCTGACTATACCCCCTGCGATAGGGGGACACACAGCGACAACAAGATGGGACAGACGGACCGGAACGAGCCTAAGCTGACATTTGACCCGAAGAGGCCCAAGACTGGCGAGGCCACACCGGGAGGAGGGCCCGGAGAGTTGGAACCAATGGAAGAGCCCCCGCAGCAGGATATCCGCAGCTTTTTGCTCGCCATGGAGAAGAGCCTGCAGGGGGGGGATTGCATCCTTGGGATCCAAGATGGACGCGCTCGCCTATCGAATGGACCGCATGGCGGAGAGGCTCGATAAACAGGCGGAACGAATAGACATGTCCAAACGTCGCCTGACGGAAGTAGAAGAGGCACAAACGACCCTAGACTCGGAACACAAACAGCTGGGTAGAGTGATCCAGATTTTACAGGACAAGACGGAGGATTTAGAGGCCCACTCTCGGAGATGCAATCTCCGTAGTACGGGTCTCCCGGAAATCACACAAACTGGGAATATGGAGGTGTTTGTGGAAAGCCTACTGAAGAAGCTACTAGGGGACACAGCCTTCTCTGGAATGTTTGTGGTTGAGAGGGCCCACCGATCTCTGGGCTGGAGGCTGAAACCTGGGGTGCCTCATAGACCTATAATTGCGAAGTTGCTAAATTACCGGGACCGTGACGTGGAGCTGAAGCTCGCCAGAGAGAAACAGCCGCTACATTACGAGGGGTCGGTGATCTCATTATTCCCGGATTTTACGGCAAAAGTTCAGGAAGCAAGGATGCAGTATGTACCGATGAAACAACAGCTGCGTGAGTTGGGAACTGACTCTGCGATGCTGTACCCCGCGAAGCTGCGGGTCAACAGGCAGGGGAAGTCTATGATTTTCACTGACCCTAAGGCGCTCCAGAATGCCCTCAGAGAATGGCGCAAGGACACGCGGTCCTCCCTGAACAGAGAGCTACAGGACGAAGCAGCGGGAGGCCCCCTGGATGAACAGGACTAACTAAGATGCACAGCTGCGGGTGGCTGAGTATGTGTTCTGACTATTGGGCGTCCCGGGGCGGTGGTGCCAAAGAGTAGGTGGAATGATCTGACCCTTGAGTGCCCTTTTCCTGAGGTTGCCCTTAAATGGCTTTGTGTTGCGGGATGGGGGGGGAGGGGGTTGAGAGGATGGGAGGGGTGAAGTTCAGCCTGATCTGATTCTCAATGGGTTACGGTCCTGAAGTACATTGTGTCACAAAGTTATGATAAACAGTCGCACAATGAGGTGGGGCTATGTGCAAGTATATTAATTATGAGTCAATGGAGGAGGAGGGGCCCTGCGGATGAAGGAGTTAGAGCTACCGAAGAATGTATGGTCCCGTAGGAGTGTGCATGGCGCAGACTTGGTTCAGGGGTACACATATGCAAGATGCTGTTACACGCGAACTATACTGGATATGAGACGGGGGATGGGTGGTCACTAGGCATAGTACTGTACTGTGATTTTTCAGCTGGCTACCTACGTCCCGCGTGAATTACACTTTTCTACAGTTTTTGTTTGATGTTATTGGGGGATGTGGAGGGGAGAGTGTGTGGTTTTGCAGGGGTGGGGGATTTCAGCCGGCTAGTTGGGGTAGGGCAGGCGTGGGAGGGCGAAGGATGGGGGAGTTGCGGCCCTTTCGAGTGCCACTTGAACAGGGGTGGGACACTGTGCTGTTTTTTGGTGTTATATGTTTTTTGGCACAGATGTGGCAAGGCATGGCGGGATTGTATACGTCCAGGACACATCGCTGGGGCCCATACACCGGCCGCTTACGTACAGATGACACCAATCGGGGAGCCCCCAGATACACTGACGCTGATGACCTGGAATGTCAGAGGTCTCAATGACCATCGTAAGGTCAGGAAGGTCCTACAATATCTCTCCAGACATAGAGTTGACGTTGCGCTCTTACAGGAGACGTACCTCCACCCAGACAGTCCTACATTGTGATCCAGGGGTTTAATGGGTAATGTACACACGGCGGGATTCACATCACATGCTAGGGAGGTTCTGACGTGGATTAACCCTAAAGCACCACTGATGTTGACACCACTGGAGACGGACAGGGAGGGACGGTACACTATCTCGAAATGCTGTGGGAAAGGCATGGAGATCTGTATAGTTAATACCTACTGCCCTAACTACGACCACCCTGCCTTTTATTCAGATCTGACAGATAAGGTTCTGGAGCGCTCGGGGGGCTACGTCCTTTGGGGGGGGCGATTTTAATATGACAAGACAACCCAATATAGACAGATCTGATAGATGCCCCTCGGCTTCTGCTAGGGCGCTAGAGGCATCAATAACACGACTGGACCTGAAAGACGTGTGGAGGTACTGACACCCAACTCAGGGAGGCTATACTCACTACTCAGCACCACATAATATACACACTAGGATTGACAATTGGCTAGCCACTACTCACTTAACTCACAATGTGCAGGGTTGCACGATATTGCCACGCATATATTTGGACCATTCACCTCTGTTGTTGACAATTTCCACACCTAAGAAGCGCCTCACACCATTTGCTTGGCGCTTCCCTCCTTATTCCCTGCAGGACGGCTCCTTTAAGGAGGAGCTGGCCGCGTCCATCGAGCTGTTTTTTTACACCAACGTGGGTACAGTCGACTCATTCCAGACAGTCTGGGAGGCCTTTAAGGCATATATCAGGGGGATGGCCATTTCCAAACATGCGGGGTGCTCAAATCGATCCGGGGTCGGCTGGAGACCCTGGAGAAAAAGCTTAAAGAGCTGGCGGCTCGGCGCCTAACAGACTGTAGTGATGCCCTCACGCAGGAACTTGCCTGAACACTGCGCGAATATCACGAAGAGGTGGACTCTGAAGTAAAACACCTGGGAAAGTACGCCATTGCGAGAATCTACGGTGGGGGGAGCGCCCCGGGTCGGTTCCGGTGCACTTAGCCAAACAACGCAGGAACAGAGTAGTGATACCAGACATGAGGTCCTCACCGACAGACGACCCGCTCTCTGAGGATCAGGTAGCAGAAAAGCTCCGTGAGTATTACGCATCTCTGTATGCCTTCCGAGGGTCTGCCCCGGAGGAATGCATACTAGATTATCTTTCCCACATTGAACTGCCTTGGCTGTCTAACCTACACTGGGAATTTTTGGTGCGTCCGATCGAGCGGGAGGATGTCGTATGGGCTCTTGTCTCCTTCTATAAGGCATTTGAGGATCTTTTGATACCTCGGTTGCTCGCGCTGTTTGAGGACATAGCGGACTCCGGAGCAATGCCTCCCACTATGAGCGAGGCAATACTAGTTGCCATTCTTAACCCGAGAAAAAACCCCGGGAGATTGCGCCTCGTACCGACCACTGTCGTTACGGAACGTCGATGTGAAGATATTAGCCAAGTTGATAGCAAACCGTCTCAGTCCCATGGTTAACTTGGTGGTTGCCCCTGAACAGGCAGGCTTCGTGCCCAGTAGCAACCTCACTTATAATCTCAGGACGTAGTTTGCAGCTCTCCAACATACGCGCCCCGTAGCAGTATTTTTACAGCGAAAAGGCCTTCGACTCTGTCGAGTGGCCTTTCATGAGACAGGTCTTAAGTCGAATGGGGGGGTGCGCTGTTCCTTCAGCTTTTAGCGACACTGTACACTTCACCCACGGCCCGCATCCGGATTGGAACGTTAACCACAGACCCTATACAAATCAGCCGGGGCACGAGACAAGGATGCCCCATTGCCCCTATACTTTATGCACTCACGGCGGAGCCTCTTGCATGCCCCACATACAATCTGATTGTGTCCACGTATGCGGACGATACCTTCTTATATGTTCGGGACCCGGAGACGCTCCTTTCTGCAGTGCTACGCGAGGAGGTCTTGTTCAGATCTCTTTCGGGTATCCATATGAATTGGAACAAATCTATTACGTTCCCACTAACACCGGCTACGAGGAGAGTAGTTCTGGAATACCCACTTCGGTGGACTACTGAAGCAGTGCGATACCTAGGGATTCGTCTGCATACGGACCCGGAGGTAGTATTGAGGGAGAACTACGGCGTGGTCATCTCCAAACTGGAGGATGATATTGAAAAGTGGATCGCTCTGCCATTGTCACTGATGGGACGGGTCTCCCATGAAAATGATGGTATTACCTCGCTTCCTGTTCCTGTTTAGCAATATTCCTATGGAGCTGTCCAATTCATTTTTCCAGCAACTACACTCATTAATGATTCGTCTGGCTTGGGCCGGGACAAAGCCAAGGGTGGCATGGAAAATTCTCACTTGGCCGTATGCGGAGGGCGGCCTGAATGCCCCGGAACTTTATTATTGGGCCCCACAAAGCGCGCACGCCTACCACTGGATCCATGGCCCAGGGGAAATCGCACAAATACGCATGGAATCTATTGTTGCGGCCCCTGCGTTGCGGTCCTGACCTCTGGATCGCCGTACTGGTATTCTAGACTCGCTGAATACGGTCACACACTCTTGGCACCATATGATGGACGTACAGGCTTGCAGCCTGTTGTATGCCCCGAAGGCTCCCTTCGCCTGGTGCTCTTGGCTGGCCCCATGTAGGGACAAGGGGGTGCTGGCTGCGATGGGTTCATTGAATATACACAATATGGGGGATCTGTTCTCGTAAGGCACCGCACGCTCATGGGAAGAGTTCGAGACGGGGGACGTTTCCCATCCGCTGTTGCCGTGTTTTCAGTTCCACAGGGTGAAGCATGCGCTTAAGGCCCTTCTAGGGGAGGATATGACAGAGCACCGGGTGGTTACGGCATTAGCTTACATTATTAATGCTAAGTCCCCCGCTAAATTGGTAACCAATCTGTATCGCATTGCCCTCTCAGAAAGGACGGCGGAATATGCTAAACCTCGCTTGGCATGGCAGAGTGACTTGGCTATATACCTGACAGACGAGAAATGGCAATACTGCTGCTCAAGCACGAAGAGAATATCACTCAACGGCCGTCACAGGTTGATACATTTTAAATTCCTAAACAGGGTTTACTATACCCCGGAAAGATTTCACAGATACGGTCTACGAGAGAGCCCTCACTGTGATAGATGTAGAGCGCGGGTGGCGGATTTCCTACATGTGGCATGGTCTTGCCCGGGGATCTCATCCTTTTGGTGCAAGGTATATGAGGAAGTGAATATGGTCACTGATTTAACTCTGTCTCCGGATCCTCTGTTGGCTATTCTGGGTTACTCTAAACCTCTCCAGAAGGATCGTAGAAGGCTGGTTGATATGGCCTTCCTCCTAGCCAGAAGGTGTGTAGCGCTCTCTTGGATGCGAGGCCCTGTACTGACACTGTCGCAATGGACTAATGAAATGATATATTGCAGCACGCAAACCGAACTATACAGCGAACTGTTGCCCCAACGCAACAGACATAAGAACTTTTGGTCACTGTTTCTAGACAAGAGGCCCACACAGGACACTTTAAATGAGGAAGGCGCAGACACATATTCACGGGTGGAGGTTTTAACTGAGGACACAATTTCTTTCGAGGAGGAACTACACCAAGCGCTCCATACGCCATGTGGACAGGCTGCATACTTGAGGATTGACTGTGCAGGCCCCGGGTAGGGTCCAACGACCGAGATGCTCTGACCTCTGTGGGTCTTTCATTGCCATGCTATGATGGTCTACACTCTTACTGCGTTTATGCAATGGGTGTTATCTGTTGAAGGTTTGCTTTGATACTCAAACGATGTATGCATTATCCAATGTCACTATTTGATGCCAATGTCTTCTGTTCCTGTTTATTTTCTGAAATGCCAATAAATAAATTTACAAAAAAAAAAACAAAGGCCAGGAGTTGGGAGAATCTGACAGAAACAATGCTAATAGCACAGGCCAGGCACGAGGAGAATCTGACGCAAACAATGCAATAACACAGGCCAGGCACTAGGAGAATATTACACAAACAATGCAATAACACAGGCCAGGCACGAGGAGAATCTGATGCAAACAATGCAATAACACAGGCCAGGCACGAGGAGAATCTGATGTACCCCATATAGCCCCCGATCGTGATCACTGAAAGGACCATGGGGGGTGAGATCCCTCCCCGCAGCAGGGGTGCCTTCGCGAGTGGAGCCCTCGGCTGACTGAGGACTCCGAGACCGGGGAGTGTGCACGGGAACGGGCTCTCCGCGGGGCCCCGCCCCTTCAGGAGTAGCTGTGCACAAAAGCGTTGATTCCACATTCAGCGCTCACATCGGAGCTAGTGATTCAAAGAATGATACACGCAGCGCCAAGGTTCTGAACCAGCACTTCCCTCTACCTCCCTCTACTTCCAACGGGTCACACGATGTAACCTGCAACTTTGTCTTTATTTATTTCAACCGAACTCCAGAGACGGCATAGCGCTCTGCACAAAGGTACCTTTGGATTTGTTTATTTACTACCTCTCTTGAATGTCTCCCTTTAATTTAACTAAGCATTTTCCACGTTCGCAGTGGCACAAAATGGCTGGGGTCATAAACTACAACTGCAATTTGCCTCCCCCATCCACTGACCGGTACTAAGAAGGGTAATAGCTTTGTTTTTGACCTGTGCTCACCAAAACAGAAATAGGACTGGACTCCTCTTCTTCTTGACCTGATCATCCAAACTGAAATAGGACTTATCTCCTCACCCCCAGGAAAGAAAGCAAAACAGGACAACACTCTATCTCATATCTCATGGAAACAAACAGAGGACTACATAGCCATTCTGTAGCTCTCCTAAGGAGTCGGCCATCTTAAACTGGTCCCTAAATCATAGTTTCTACCGACCTCACCTCCTGTACATATTAGATCATAACCTCAGTGCATTCTCCCCCTATTTTGGCTCAACCTGTCCCTGCTGGTATTCAGGAATGCCCGTAATTTAGATGGACTCAACCACTTCCATATCACTATTACATTAGCCCCTATTCAACACTGACCCCAGATCCCCCCACTTTTGGCTCGACCTATCCCTGTTGGAATTTGAAAATGCCCATATTATAGACTGACTCAACCACTTCCACATCCCTATTACATTTGCCCTGACTCAACACTTACCCCAGCCAGCCTCGACTCTCTAGCCTACACCACAAAACACACCACAACACACTCCCCTCACCAAAAAATCTGCCAACCGCTTCAAGCACAACCTTTTCAAATCTCACCCAGAAACGCCCTTTGCTGACCCATATTTCTCACTACACAATGGGATCACGACCACCGATATCATTTTCTACACTAAACGTAGAGCTCAATTGAGGAAAGCCTTCTTAGTCTTATTCTCGATTTCCTCCACTAGGAAATCCGCACATGGTCTAATGATCTACACTGCACCATCACAACTCTTCCATACGACTGCAACCATCACCATTTACAACAATGGAACTATTCTCATTCAGTCCACGGACCATAGCCTATACCCATTTGATAACATCTTCCCGATTATTAAAGAGTATGTATCTAACCCACCTACTTCCACCCAACTGACCCTCACACCTAGCACCCCAGACACCACAACTCCTACCCCCTATTCCACTCTCCCACCACTTACCCTCCTGCTACAAAAGAGCTCTGAGCCTTACACCGCCCTCAACCAGTCTACCCTACCCTGCAACACACGTCTCCGCTCTTCACCTAACCCTCACATACTTCCAACTTGCACGACCGTAACAACAAACTCACCCCTTACCCAATCTGTTATATCCCCCGCAATGACCATAGCCCCCCACCTCTAGTCCCTCTTCCTCCATCACCATCCTTCCCCCTACCTCCACCCTGCCTCACAACAACACCTTCTTCCTCCCCAACCCAGTACTGAACCCACTCATTCACCAACTATACAAGTTGTTCCCCCACCGGTTCCAATCAGGGATCTCTTCCCCTCTAACAGCTCTCCCACCTTAACTCTCTCTTCCTCTACTCCTTCCTTATTCCACTTGGTCACCTCGAACTCTGAACCCTCCCATCCCAATCAACACCCTTGTATTCACCATGTGGTGTAGAAAAACTCTCCCCACCACGACCACTCAATGATCGTCCCGCCACCCTCTAACCTTCCTCTAAAACACATCCCACCCCCTATTACTCCTCCCACCCCCTACCAAACGCAACCACTACCCAATTAGCTGCAACTACAACTCTCTTAATCACACACGCTACACCCTCTCATACATTTCCACCAACTCATACACCAGAGCATACTACACTCTTGGACACTTCCACCACACCCCTTCTCCCACCACCAATCACTCCAACTACCCATACATCCATGCCTACGATATGCCAAACCCTCTACTCATCACCCCACCCCCCCCAGTCTCCTCCCTCGCCTTCATTAGATCTCACACCGAACAGAGCCAAACCCCCTCAACTCACACCTTGGTCCAACTACCGTTCTAAACACCACTTTGGACAAGATTATGTCCACTCTTCTCCAAATTAAAGACGAACTGCATACCTTCAAAGAGTTGATCTCGAATCAACCCAGGCACCCCACACCCCCCAAAACCCTCTCACGCAACAAGCCAACCACCCTTCCTCTACTTCCACACAAACATAATCCTCCTTACTGGACCTCAATTCCCTCCCGTAATTCTGCCACTCGTCCTCTGCGAAGCATCAATCCACTCTCGGCGTACGATATACGCTCCCTCCTGCACTCTTACGATCCCACTCTCACGACCCACATAGCCCCCACACACCTTCCCATCCCTACTATCCACCCCAACCCTCACAGATCCTCCACACAAAACGACAGAGGTATCGTTGCCAATAATCTTTAAAAAGTCACACTCACTCTAGACCCCTCCTCCTCCCTCGTGACTCCCCGGCTTAAATGCACACTCCTGAACTGTAGATCGGGCCCCAGACACGCATCAGACATTGCCGACCTCATTATCGCACATGACCTAGACCTGACCATACTCACCGAAACCTGGTTAACAGAATCTTCCTCGCCACTCAGTGACATTCTAGTACCCACTAATTACCACATCATCAGACAGGATAGGAGTGGCAAGACAGGGGGTGGAATCGCATGTATTCACCGGAGCAACCTCTCAGTAATTAGAGCCATATCCCCTTTATTCTCCTCCTGTGAACACTTCTGCCTCGACATCAACAGCGTTGGAAATCCTGTATGCTCCCTACATATTATCTACCACCCACCAGGGGACAACCTCACCTTTACGGAACACCTCATGGACATGATCACAACGAATTCTGGACGGCAACACACACAAATATTCCTTGGCGATTTCAACCTCCACTGGAACGATCACAACGACTCTGTGGTCATTAGTCTCAAAAAATTCCTCAGTGCTCTAGACCTCACCCAAATTTGTAACAGCCCTACTCACGATAAAGGCTCTATCCTGGATCAAATCATTTCCAAAGACGACTCCATTCAACTCGAGTCAATCCAACCCTGTTACTGGTCTGACCACCACATTATCACATTCTTCATCAATGAAAACGTAAAATCTAACCTGGTCCAACCCACCAAACCAAAGATCTGGAAGGGAGACCTGAAGAAACTCAATCTCAACTCATTACCTTCTCCCAGCCACAATCTTCTCCTACCTGCTCCTCTGACGTACAGTTTCTCACTGACCACTACCTCAAGTCGATGACCTCCATTATCAACGAGGGTACCCCCTTCAATTAAAGAGAGTTTCCTCTAAAAACTCTAAACCATGGTACGATGGGCTGCTTAACGAAGACAGACGAGCTATGAGATTGGCGGAACGCAATTGGAGATCAGTCCCTTCGGCTATGCACCTCAAAACACTAAAGAAAAAAAGAAACGCTTACTTTAGAAAAATCAACTGCTCGAAAGCAGATTGCTTTAGCCACCAGCTTGACCAAGCGAGAAACCGACCAAAAAAACTGTTTGAGCTTATCAAAACTCAATCCAAGGATGAACCTCAACGACTACAAAACAATTCTTGCACACTACCAACCTATGAAGAATTCTCCACTTTCTTTAGTCTAAAGACAGACAACATCAAGAAAGACCTCCTCACTGATCTAAGCCTACACTCTAGCCCACACAGCAAAACGCCCCTCGATCTAAAAAACAATGCTACATGGTCTTCCTTCGAAACTTACTCTGAAGAATATATAGGCAAGATTCTCAGATAATTGAAGCCCTCCAATCACCTTACTGATCCTCTACCCGCAAACGCTGTAAAAGACTTCATCCCACTGCTCCTCCCGCTCTGGACCAAAATCATTAATAGCTCACTTCAACAAGGATACATCCCGGACTCCCTCAAAGTGGGACAAGTATCGCCCATACTAAAGAAACCCACAGCAGACCCCACCGATCTGAACAACTATCGCCCTATCTCCAATATCCCTACCCTTGCCAAATTGTTAGAAAAATGTGTACACATCCAACTGACAAAACACATCGAGCACTTTGACCTCCTCAAATCACACCAATCAGGTTTCCGATCAGGCCACAGTACGGAATCAGCAATGACACACATAATTGATGACGCACTTCAAATTCTTGATCAGAATGGTACTTGCCTCCTCATCCTACTCGACCTCTCATCAGCCTTTGATACGGTCAAACAATAGAACTTACTCGATCTGCTGAGTCTCAGAATGGGTCGATCAGGGACAGTACTCAAGTGGTTTACCTCCTTTCTACATAATCGGACTCAGAAATGTAAGATTAGCAATACTATGTCCACACCCGTACCAGTAACACTAGGTGTTCCACAAGGATCCTCCCTATCCCAAACATTGTTCAACCTAGTCATGGAACCACTCACCGCACTACTTCAAGCATCTAATGTGCAATTTCACATGTACGCAGACGATACCCAACTCTACCTTAAAATGCACACCCCTGAAGACATCAAACTACTCAAAACAACGCTTAGGAACACACAGACTTGGCTGGCAGAGAATCATCTCAAACTTAACGCTCTAAAAACAGAATTCCTCCTAATAGCACCTCCCACCAAAGTCCACATCACTCAGGCTTGGCTGAATCATCTCTCTGCATTCAACGTGCAACCTACCATCGTGGACTCAGCGAAATCTTTAGGCATAACCCTCGACTGCAATCTCAATATGTAGCATCATATCAGCATTGCAACGAAGGGAGCTAATTTCCAAATCAACACATTGAGGAAGCTGAAACCCTTCCTTCCAGCCAATGACTTCAGGACTGCAGTCCAAGACCTAATTATTCCTCGAGTAGATTATGGAGGTGTCACCCTCTGTGGCCTCCATACATCGACAACCGCACCCCTAAGAGCCTCTATTAATGCTGCAGCGAGACTCATCACAGGCTCAAAAAAACGCTCTCACATCACTCCCGACCGAAAATCCTTGAACTGGCTGCCATACGAAGCTAGAATACACCTGAAAATCGCATGCATTACTCACAAGGCTATACACCACAACTCACCCAGTTACCTCGCTCGGAAACTGACAATCTCGGGTGGCTCACGAACCACAAGAAGCGCAGAAAATCTTCTTTTGAAACCTCAAAGATTCCACAAGAAAAATACATATAAACCTTCCTTCTCAGGGATGGCGCCCAGGATCCGGAACGCCCTCCATCCAGAAATCAGACTTATCTCATCCACGGCACCCTTCAAAAAAGAAGTAAAATCACTCCTCTTAGCTAAACTCACCTGAATATAGACTAAAGAAATCTTGTGACTCATTATTTTTCCTCGCATGACTATGTCCAGCCTGACCACCTATGCACCGTTACTACCTTGCCTTGACTCTATTGTTAACCATTTGCTCATCTTGCACTAATTGACTTGTTTAATTATTATTCCTCAGTTCTTAGTATCCCATCTGTGTGTAAAGCGCTCTGATATTCGTAAGGATCTTGTTCGCGCTCTATAAAACTTTGCAAATAAATAAATAAAATAAATAAACAATGCAATAACTCAGGCCAGATGTTGGGAGAATCTGACGCAAACAATGCAATAACAGGTCAGACACTAGGTGAATCTGATGCAAACAATGCAATAACACAGGCCAGGCACGAGGAGAATCTGATGTAAACAATGCAATAACACAGGCCAGGCTCGAGGAGAATCTGATGTAAACAATGAAATAACACAGGCCATGCACAAGGAGAATCTGATGTAAACAATGCAATAACACAGGCCAGGCGTTGGGAGAATCTCGCAAACAATGCAAAAACACGAGTCAGACACTAGGAGAATCTGATGTAAACAATGCAATAACATAGGCCGGGCGCGAGGAGAATCTGATGTAAACAATGCAATAACACAGGCTAGGCTTTGGGAGAATCTGACGCAAGCAATGCTAATAACACAGGCCAGGTACAGGAAGAATCTGACGCAAACAATGCAATAACGCAGGCAAGGCACTAGGAGAATCTGATGCAAACAATGCATTAACACATGCCAGGCACAAAAAGAATCTGATGAAAAAAATGCATTACCACAGGCCAGGCATGAGGAGAATCTGATGCAAACACTGCAATAACACAGGCCAGGCACTAGGAGAATCTGATGCAATCAATGCAAGAACACACGTAAGGTGAGAATCTTGGACAAGGGCAAAGGTGCTCCTTGGTTCAAT
The DNA here is from genome assembly GCF_964261635.1 of Lissotriton helveticus. Classification (NCBI taxonomy): domain Eukaryota; kingdom Metazoa; phylum Chordata; class Amphibia; order Caudata; family Salamandridae; genus Lissotriton; species Lissotriton helveticus. The sequence goes on from NW_027611674.1 coordinate 953,294, forward strand.
GATGCTCTTAGGTTACTGAAACAATCTCTCCGCGAGAGCGAGAGAGCCTGGCGTAAAGATTATGAACCTAGCACCCAGATTGCCTACGCATTGCCAGCGTAAACAGGCCATCATGTTACGGAAGGCTGAATTCTTTGAGGACAGAATTGCTGCTGCTAGCAAACCCCAGAAAGAAACTTTTGAGGTCCTGAATGAGTTAAGGAAAAAATAAGGGGCAAAAACCCTCCTTTACCCAGGTAGACTGCCACACATCTCAGTCTTTTTTTACTAAGAAAATAAAGGATCTCCTGTTGGAAGTTCACCCCGAGTCTCCCCTGCGCCCACAAGCCCCACCCCCACCCCCCGATGATTGCCCATCCTTTAACCACCTTGCCACTATGCACTAAGGAGTCCCTGGCAGTCCTGACCAGGCGGGTGAAATCAGGGTCACCAGTGGATCCCTGCCCACCCAAGATTTTCAAGATGGAGACGTAATCGCTCCCTGGAAACAGGACTTGCCCCTGCCAATTTCAAGGAGGCTTGTGTTATCCTGATCATAAAGAAACCAGGCGCTGACACTAAGACTCTGAACATTTTTAGACCAATTTCGCAGCTGCCTTTCCTTGCCAAAGTAATTGAACAACATGTTCTCCCTTTTCTCTCCCGTCATCTTGAAGACAAACACCTCCTCGAATTCAATCAAGCTGGTTTCAGGGCCCAACACAGCACGGAATTGGTCATGCTTTCCGTGCTGGGTGAACTGAGACTCAGGGCAGACAAAATAATGCCTTGTGGCCTGGTGCTGTTAGACCTCTTTGCGGCATTTGACACGGTCAACCATGACCAACTACTGTCGCGGTTGGGGGACCTTGGCATTCAGGGCACAGCCCATGCCTGGCTCACTTCATTTCTAAAAAAAACGCTCAGAGAGTTCAACTGACAAATCTGATATCCAACCCAGCAGCCCTTTCATGCGGAGTCCCCCAAGGATCAGCACTTTCACCCCTCCTCTTTAACGCTTATCTACAACCCTTAATCTCTGCACTAAACCAGATAGAGTGTCGGATCTACAACTATGCCGACGACACTCAAATCATTATCCAAATCGACAGCTCTCCAACAGCACATGTAAGAATGCAAAGCATACTAAAATTCATGGTTAATTGGATGTCAGCCAACTCATTAAAAATAAACCCTTATAAAACAGAGGTACTGGCGGTTACCTCAGCTTCCAGTCCATGTAATGACCTCTTCTGGCCACAAGAACTTGGGCCTTTTCCTGAACCGGCAGTGGCCGTGAAAAGCCTGGGAATCAAAATCAATGCCAAACGTTCTATGACACAAGAAGTCTCAGCAGTCGTAGGTACTTGTGTTGGCCTCCTGAGACAACTGCGAAAACTGTCTCCACTCCTCACCTTGGCCACGCTCAGACGAGCGGTCTCAGCAATGATCCTGTCGCGTCTGGACTACAGCAACTCCCTGTACGCTGGTCTCCCCCAACAACTGTTGGACAGACTACAAATCGTCATGAATGACGCAGCAAGACTAATTATTAAAATACGAAGATGGACGCACGCCACACCCCTGCTACGCGATCTCAATTGGCTCCTAATCAGGCAGAGAATTAAATTTAAGGGCCTCTGCATTACACACAAAACCCTGTACGGCAAAGCCCCAAGTTATATCAAGGACCGCATTGTCCCCTAGGTCCCCAGTAGGACACTGCGGTCAGCAGAGGCCACCCTTCTGGTCTGCCCCCGCTTCAAACTGTCCTCCGTGGGAGGGTGAGCGTTCTCAACCGCAATCCCCCTGACCTGGAATAGCCTTCCAGTGAGCCTACACAAGGAAGTGAATCTCCTTCCTATCAGGAAGAAGCCCAAAACTGTGCTCTTCTTGGAAGCATGGGGTACTACTTAGCAGCCTTACCTCCCCTCTCTCCACCTAGTCCATGTGTGCCCTCTGACAGCACTTAGAGACCTCTGGGTGATAAGGCGCGTTACAAATTTAAATTACAATTACAATAACACAGGCCAGGCACAAGGAGAATCTGAGGCAAACAATGCAATGACACAGGCCAGGCACGATGAGAATCTGATGAAAACAATGCAACATCGCAGAGCAGGCACCAGGAGAGTCTGACGAAACACTGCAATAACACAGGCACGAGGAGAATCTGATGCACACAATGCAATAACACAGGCCAGGTGCAAGGAGAATCTGATGCAAACAATGCAATAACACAGGCCAGGCACGAGGAGAATCTGAGGCAAACAATGCAATGACACAGGCAAGGCACAAGGAGAATCTGATGAAAACAATGCAACATCGCAGAGCAGGCACTAGGAGAGTCTGACGAAACACTGCAATAACACAGGCACGAGGAGAATCTGATGCACACAATGCAATAACACATTCCAGGTGCAAGGAGAATCTGATGCAAGCAATGCAATACCACAGGCCAGGCACTAGGAGAATCTGAGGCAAACAATGCAATAGCACAGGCCAGGCACTTGGATTGAAGCAAATAATGCAATAACACAGGCCAGGCACGAGGAGAATCTTATGCAAACAATGTAATAACACAGGCCAGGCACGAAAATAATCTTATGCAAACAATGCAATAACACAGGCCAGGCACGAGAAGAATACGATGCAAACAATGCAATAACACAGGCCAGGCACTAGGAGAATCTTATGCAAACAATGCAATAACATAGGTCAGGCACGAAAAGAATCTTATGCAAACAATGCAATAACACAGGTCAGGCACGAAAAGAATCTGATGCAAACAATGCAATAACACAGGCCAGGCACGAGGAGAATCCGATGCAAACAATGCAATAACACAGGCCAGGCACGAGAAGAATCCGATGCAAACAATGCAATAACACAGGCCAGGCACGAGGAGAATCCGATGCAAACAATGCAATAACACAGGTCAGGCATGAGAAGACTGACTACTCTAGTTAGTAGTGTCATGGACTGGTTGTGGAGACAGTAGTCCCCTACAACAAGCAGCTTTGCTCTACGACGAAAGGAAAAGGTTTCAACCCTCTTACATGAAAATATTGGTAGACAATTCACTAGTGTGTCCACACATAACCACTAGACATAACATCTAATCCCGGCTTTACCACTTTACCTAAAGATGCTGGAAATAAACACCAAATGGTACTTCTCAACAGGGCCACTGTGCAGGCCATTATCCTGGGATAGTAGTCCCTCACCTGCACCCTCACAATCTCCACCACCCCACGTGTGGTTTACTGCACTAGGAAACTGTGCAACCAGGAGACTCTGTGTTTAAACCTGACCTACCAATTTGTGAAATAGTGCGTGTTAGACCTGTCAGCCCTAGGGTGGTCTTTCCCTGTTTTTTTCGCCCTTGCCTCATTTTTCCCACCTTCTTTTGGTTGGCCCTTAGGTCTCTGGGCACCTTTCCATGGCCAATCCATGTTAAGGTGCAGGTGCTCTCTACCCCCAAACATGGCTGCCACTGACCCCTGCTACTGCAGCGTGGTCTTGTTAGGCGCACTCTAGTAGCCAGGAGCTGGCTGGAACCCTTTAACAATGTAGCAATGCCAGCCTGCCCATAGCTAGAATGAGGGAAGCTCCTGGAACCTTCTAGAATAGGAGAGGTGACACCAACTGCCACTGCCTACTGCCAACTGTCGCTATATAAAAAAAGGGAGGGAAACTTCTAGTCAGTTGGGGCATCACTGACCTGGGGAACCCACGCAGGAGTTTTAGGCGGGAGGGCCTAGTTAGGAACCTATGCTACTGGGAGTGACAGGATTTAGGTGCTGCCTCTTAAGCTGGGTGAGGTGTCCTAGACTAGCCCCCTGATCTGGCCCAGCGGTAGGGAACCCCAGGGTCCATCTGCAGTGGCTGAGGAAAATTCATCCAGCCTTCAACTCAACCCCCCCCCTCTTAAAGAAACCATCACCTAAGGGCGCAGAACCATCCAAGTGCCAAGAACACTACTTTCTTTAGACTGCTGCGGGATCGACCAGGTACTGGATTGTGCTGCCCTGCGCACCCCCTGCCTTCAACTGGGCCCACCTGGCCCTACCTGTCTCCCCCTGACTGAACTGCTCTGCTGTCCCAGCTGAACTGTGTGAAAAGCGCTATATCCTGCTCCCCCTGTTAAGCGCTATATTCGAGACTGCCTGTCCTTTCAGGGATTATTGAAATTGCCTTCCCTCCTGCCGGCATTATTTGCTGACTGACTAACCAGCGCTGTGAAGCCCAAGTGCTGGATTGCCCCTTCAAGCGCTCCTCTACCTCGGCGCCAAGCGCTGTACCTTGTCCCCCTGAGGTGCCTGAGGAGGCCCCCTTGTCAGCGCGGCATCAGCGCCGCCCACGCCACGCCTCTGAGGCGCTGCCAGGAGAGGGCCGCCGCATCGAATCCGCCAGGCCGCACTAGGCCTGAAGCCTGCCTGGGCCGGTGTCACGTGACGAGGGAGCGCCGCCGCATCATCGGCCGCACCCCCCCACCCAAGCCGCGCAGCTATTGGCTGCCGGGAACGAGCCTCTGCCCGCGAGACCCGGCACCCGGGGAAGTTCCGTTTTACCGCGGAGGGGTTGGAGGACCACGAGAGCCCCCCTCCGCTTCACCGCACACCGCGCCTGACCCCCTGTGGGTGCCCAAGAACCACCACTGCCCCGTTGCCGCCGCGGTCCGAGTGAGGCCCCTGAGAGGGTCGGAAACCCTCCCTTCTACTCCGAGACCAGCGCAAGGGCCCAAAGGAGGGGCCGAAGCTACCAGGTAATCCCAGGGGAGGAGGGCGGAAGGCCAGGAGAGGCCCCGAGTTCGCCCCTCCCCCGGGAGAGGCCCCCTTGAGCCCCGAGAGACCGTGTGACCGGGCTAGAGCATCCAACTGGGGCTGAATGACTGTGCAGGTCGTGGGGGAACAGTCTTAGAAGGGATTAATTAACCACGCCCAGTAGGCTGATTGGGGTTGGATTAACTCCTCGGTCCCCTTGACTGTGCAGGCCTGAACACCACCTTATGCTACATATTTTTCATGCCTGCTTACATGTTTTCATGCCTGCTGATCTGTATTCAAGCCTGTTGATGAAGTGGTGACATTTCCTTGTACTGAATTTCCTTGCAGGGGCGGGCTTCTACGGATCCTGATGGGATGATGATATGATACTGATTGATTTAATCCATGACTATTTTGATAACCTGATTTCTGGTATTGAACTGTTGATATTTTTAAGGGGTAATGTTTATAACTGCTTCTTGAAATGTTCATCCCTGGTTTATGAAAGTACCCTCTCAGCCTGCTGAAGAGTGTAATGCGACAGGCTGTGTTAATTGATGTTTTACTGCTTTAATGAAATGCTTTACCACTTTAAAGGAAATGCAAAATGGAGGGTTTCAACGAAATGCTAACAACACTGGTTTGATCTAAAGCCTATATAATAGATCTTGATTTTCAATCACAACTACTGGTGTGGTCTCCATTATTGCGCCCACTTCGTGTCTCAGTGGATGAGTGTGTTTAGTAGCTGCTTTACACATAAGCCCCTGGCCGCCTTCCTGCTCGAGCCAAGCTACCCCCCGGGGAACTGGTGGTCCCAGTTCTTACATTGGTGGCGAGTGGTGGGATCCAGGACCTGCAGCTACCTAACACCCTCCAGTGGGACAGAGTGTGCTGCAATTAATTGGACACCTGTGGTGCCTACCAAATAACTCAATTGCCCACCACTGTCTAAGTCTGCAAAGTGTGTAGGAACCTCTGTTAGCCCAGCATTGTTGCCTACATCCTAGAATCTTTCTTTCAGGTTATCTGGGTCCCCACCTGACAAAATGGAGTTCCAGCTGATTGACCTTGAAAGGTACACGGTAGTGCAGTTAAGGGAGTTTTGTCAGGGGATGGGGGTGCCTGTGGGGACGAGAGCTGTAAAAGAAGAGCTCCGTACCGCTTTAAAGGCATGGGTAAGGGCCCACCCAGAGGAGGAAGAGGATGGGGAACAGGAGGGACCGGTCACACACGGGGAGGCGGACACTCAAGAAGACCCGGGCCTACTCAACATTGACATGTCCGAAAATGTGTTGCCAGGAAGACGTTCCGGGGCAGGGAGTAGTGTATCTAGGGGGAGTGCCTCGTCGCAGGAATATGAGGACAGGAAGGTTGAGAGGGGATTGAGGTGGGAGCTGGCCAAGTTAGAGCACCAAAGGGAGAGAGAAAGGGAGGATAAGCAGTTTGCTATGGAGGAAAGGAAGCTGGCGCACGAGCTTCAGCTCAAGGAAATGGAGCTGAGAGCATTACAGTTGAGTGCGCCTCAACCCTGAAATGTATCGCCAGAAGTTCCGTGGCAGCCATAAGCTGTCCACGCAGAATTGGGTGGATTTTTTTGAGTATGCCCGTAAGGCTCTGGATGGTTGGGTGCGTGGCAGCGAGGTGCGTGATTTTGAAGGTCTGTATAACCTTTTTTTGAGAGAGCACCTCTGGATAAGTGTTTTCCGGAGCTGCACCAACATCTGGTGGACCGCAAGCTTACTGATCCACGTGAGCTTGCGGAGGAGGCGGATACTTGGGTCAGCACCCGGGTGTCACACAAGGGCCCCAGGGGAGATGGCCCAAAAGGCGGACAGGGCCCCCCTCAGAAGAAAGAGGGTGGAGATAAAAGACCGGAGTTCTCACGAGGCCCACAAAATAGACAGTTTGGGAGAGGAGTAGGTACCCCACCACAGAACCGTTCCCCAAAACCCACTTACCTTGACAGGAGTCAGCAGCCATAAGTGGTCCGGTGCTATGAGTGCGGAGAGATCGGACACTACAAGGGAGATGCCCAGTGTCGCAAACGACCCCCAGCCCCCACTGGTGGCAAGAGTCCCAGGGTGGCTAGTGTAGCGCTTGGGTTGGAGCTGCCCCTAGATAGGGAAGGGGAGTAGACAGGCCTGACCCTGGTTTCACTTGGGGATAGAGAGATGGTCCCAGTGACGCCCTTACCATCGAATACTGCTAAGTACCAGCAGAGGGTGAAGGTCAATAGGGAGGAGGTGTACGCTCTGAGGGACACAGGAGCCAGCATGACCATCGTAGTGAGGCGGCTGGTGTCCCCTGAGCAGGTAGTACCTGATGTGTACCATCCGGCCGTGTTTGCTGACGGCACTATGAGCTACTATTCCGTGGCTCAAGTTCCCTTTGAGTGGGGAGGAGTGTCAGGCCCGTTGAGAGTTGCGATCAGCCCTGCCTTGCCTGTGGACTGTCTGCTCGGTAATGACCTCGAACATACCGCCTGGAAGGAAGTGGAGTTTAAGGCCCACACTGAGATGCTGGGGTTACCAGGGTGGACTTGCGTAGTCACACGGTCCATGGCTGCCCGGCAAGAAGCTCAACCCGGGTTGGAGCCTGAAACCATGGCCCAACCCAATGCCGATCCAGAGGAGAGTGTTGTGGAGGACACACCCCGTGTGAATAATGGGGAGCCCGCGGAGGTAACCCCGGAGTCCGTGGAGGTGGATGTCGTTCCCGTGGGGGACTTGCCGAGTGGCATGTGGAAGGAGGGCCTACCCGGGAGGAATTCTGTCAGGCGCAGAAGGAGTGCCCCACGCTTGAAAGCATGCGGCGACAGGCCGAAGCCCAAGCGGTCAACCAAGAGACCGGCAGTTACCACGTGTGTTGGGAGGATGGCCTCCTGTACAGTGAGCCAAGGGTTCCGGTGCATGGATCCTCGAGGGCCTTAATGGTCCCCCAGTGCTACCGGGCCTTTTTGTTGGAACTGGCGCCTGAGATACCCTTAGCCGGACACCTGGGCCAGGACAAGACCTTTGCCAGGCTAGTCCCACATTTTTATTGGCCCAGGATGAGAGTTGCCTCTGACACCTACTGCAAGACCTGCAAGACTTGTCAGGCCAGTGGCAAGACGGGGACAAAAGTGAAGGCCCCATTGGAACCACTCCCAGTGGTCAGGACCCCTTTAGAGCGGGTTCGTAATCGACATCGTTGGGCCGTTGGACCCTCCGACCTCTGCGGGACATCGGTTCATCCTGGTGTTGGTGGACCACGCCACACGGTACCCGGAGGCCTTCCCTCTGAGGACCGTTACTGCACCTGTGGTGGCGCTGGCCCTGATGGGGATATTCACCCGAGTGGGATTCCCCAAGGTAGTGGTGTCGGACAGAGGCACAAATTTCATGTCGGCCTACATGCAGGCCATGTGGAAGGAGTGCGGAGTGACCTATCAGTTCTCCACTCCTTACCACCCCCAGACTAACGGGCTCGTAGAGCGCTTCAATAAGACCTTGAAGGGGATGATCTGGAGCCTGCCAGAAGACTTGAGGCGGAAATGGGACAACCTCCTCCCTTGCTTGCTGTTCTTGTACCGCGAGGTACCACAGAAGGGAGTCGGGTTCAGCCCCTTTGAATTGCTCTATGGCCATCCCGTTAGGGGACCCCTCAGTCTGGTCAAGGAGGGGTGGGAGAAGACTTCGAAGAAGCTTCCCCGTGATGTTGTCAGCTATATGCTGGCGTTCCGCCGCCAGATGGCCAAGTTGTGGAAAGAAGCCTCAGACAACTTAGAGGCTAGCCAAGCCGTCATGAAGGAGTGGTATGACCGCAATGCTCGGACGGTAGAGTTGGACGCTGGACAGAAGGTGCGGGTCATGGAGCCTGGGGAGCTTAGTGCCCTCCAGGACCGGTGGACTGGTCCGTACGAGATTGTGGAGCGTCGAGGCCAGACCACCTACGTCGTTGACTTGAAGACCCCCCGTCAGACCCATCGGGTGCTCCACGTCAACCGCCTGAAGCCTCACCATGAGCGATCGGAGCTTGCTCTCCTCATGGTGACGGATGGGAGCGAGGAGGAGGAGAGTGAGCCTCTTCCTGACCTTCTAGCGGCTCGGGAAAAGGATGGTTCAGTGGAGGGAGTTGTCCTCTCCCCATCCTTGACCCTAGAGCAACAGAGGGGCTGCCGCCAGGTATTGGCGCAGCACGCCTTGTTGTTCTCCCTCACGCCTGGAATTACCCATCTGTGTACCCATGATGTGGACACAGGGGACAGTCCGCCAGTAAAAATCAAGTCTTACCAGCTGTCCGATAAAGTGAAGAACAGCATCTAGGGTGAGGTGACCAAGATGCTGGAGCTGGGAGTGATCGAACCCTCCAGCAGCCCGTGGGCCAGTCCGGTCGTGCTGGTGCCGAAAGCAGCTCCACCGGGCACCACACCAGAACTTCGGTTCTGTGTGGACTATCGGGGATTGAACTCTGTCACCAAGACAGATGCTCACACGATACCACGGGCGGACGAGCTGATTGACCGGCTGGGAGCAGCCAAGTACCTCAGCACCATCGACTTGACATCAGGGTACTGGCAGATTGCCATGGCTGATGGAGCGAAGGAGAAGACAGCGTTCTCCACCCCTGAGGGCCACTTCCAATTTCGAGTGATGCCCTTCGGGCTCAAGAATGCTCCGGCCACCTTCCAGCGGTTGGTGAACCAGGTGCTATCTGGCCTGGAGTCCTTCTCAGCGGCGTATCTGGATGACATAGCTGTTTTCAGTAGCACCTAGGAGGACCATCTGCAGCATCTCCAGGAGGTGCTGCGGGCGTTGCAACGCGCTGGCCTCACCATCAAGGCTAGCAAGTGCCAGATTGGACAGGGCTCTGTCATGTACCTGGGACACCTGGTGGGCGGGGGTAAGGTGCAACCCCTCCAGGCAAAAATTGAGACCATCATGGCCTGGGAGCCCCCCAAAACTCAGACTGAGGTCCGAGCTTTCCTCGGCCTCACTGGCTATTACCGCAGGTTCGTTAAGGGATATGGCACCATCGAGGCCCCCTTGACCGAGTTGACGTCCAAAAAGCAGCCGCGCAAGGTGATCTGGACTGCTGCTTGCCAGGAGGCATTTGAAACACTGAAGCGCGCGATGTTCACCGCTGCGGTGTTGGCCACTCCCGACTTCCAAAAAGAATTCATCGTGCAGACAGATGCCTCAGAGCATGGCATAGGTGCTGTGCTATCGCAACTCAACGATGATGGCCAAGACCAACCTGTGGCCTTCATCTCCAGAAAACTCCTCCCTCGGGAACGGCGATGGAGTACCATCGAGCGAGAAGCCTTCGCTGTGGTCTGGGCCTTGAAGAAGCTAAGGCCATACCTTTTTGGCTCTCACTTCATAATTCAAACCGACCACCGACCCCTTCGCTGGCTCATGCAGATGAGAGGCGAAAATCCCAAGTTGCTAAGGTGGTCCATTTCCCTACAGGGGATGGACTTTAGGGTGGAACATCGGCCCGGAGTTGCCCACGCCAATGCTGACGGTCTCTCCCGTTTTTTCCGCCTTAGTGACGAGAACTCCCTAGAGGTTAGGTAGCTCTTCCCTCTTTCGGCTGGGGGGGACGCATGTTAGACCTGTCAGCCCTAGGGTGGTCTTTCCCTGTTTTTTTCGCCCTTGCCTCATTTTTCCCACCTTCTTTTTGTTGGCCCTTAGGTCTCTGGGCACCTTTCCATGGCCAATCCATGTTAAGGTGCAGGTGCTCTCTACCCCCAACATGGCTGCCACTGACCCCTGCTACTGCAGCGTGGTCTTGTTAGGCGCACTCTAGTAGCCAGGAGCTGGCTGGAACCCTTTAACAATGTAGCAATGCCAGCCTGCCCATAGCTAGAATGAGGGAAGCTCCTGGAACCTTCTAGAATAGGAGAGGTGACACCAACTGCCACTGCCTACTGCCAACTGTCGCTATATAAAGAAAGGGAGGGAAACTTCTAGTCAGTTGGGGCATCACTGACCTGGGGAACCCACGCAGGAGTTTTAGGCGGGAGGGCCTAGTTAGGAACCTATGCTACTGGGAGTGACAGGATTTAGGTGCTGCCTCTTAAGCTGGGTGAGGTGTCCTAGACTAGCCCCCTGATCTGTCCCAGCGGTAGGAAACCCCAGGGTCCATCTGCAGTGGCTGAGGAAAATTCATCCAGCCTTCCACTCAATCCCCCCCTATTCAAGAAACCATCACCTAAGGGCGCAGAACCATCCAAGCGCCAAGAACACTACTTTCTTTAACCAGAGACTGCTGCGGGATCGACCAGGTACTGGACTGTGCTGCCCTGCGCACCCCCTGCCTTCAACTGGGCCCACCTGGCCCTACCTGTCTCCCCCTGACTGAACTGCTCTGCTGTCCCTGCTGAACTGTGTGAAAAGCGCTATATCCTGCTCCCCCTGTTAAGCGCTATATTCGAGACTGCCTGTCCTGTCAGGGATTATTGAAATTGCCTTCCCTCCTGCCGGCATTATTTGCTGACTGACTAACCAGCGCTGTGAAGCCCAAGTGCTGGATTGCCCCTTCAAGCGCTCCTCTGCCTCGGCGCCAAGCGCTGTACCTTGTCCCCCTGAGGTGCCTGAGGAGGCCCCCTTGTCAGCGCGGCATCAGCGCCGCCCACGCCACGCCTCTGAGGCGCTGCCAGGAGAGGGCCGCCGCATCGAATCCGCCAGGCCGCACTAGGCCTGAATCCTGCCTGGGCCGGTGTCACGTGACGAGGGACCGCCGCCGCATCATCGGCCGCACCCCCCCGCCCAAGCCGCGCAGCTATTGGCTGCCGGGAACGAGCCTCTGCCCGCGAGACCCGGCACCCGGGGAAGTTCCGTTTTACCGCGGAGGGGGTGGAGGACAATGAGAGCCCCCCTCCGCTTCACCGCACACCACGCCTGACCCCCTGTGGGTGCCCAAGAACCACCACTGCCCCGTTGCCGCCGCGGTCCGAGTGAGGCCCCTGAGAGGGTCGGAAACCCTCCCTTCTACTCCGAGACCAGCGCAAGGGCCCAAAGGAGGGGCCGAAGCTACCAGGTAATCCCAGGGGAGGAGGGCGGAAGGCCAGGAGAGGCCCCGAGTTCGCCCCTCCCCCGGGAGAGGCCCCCTTGAGCCCCGAGAGACCGTGTGACCGGGCTAGAGCATCCAACTGGGGCTGAATGACTGTGCAGGTCGTGGGGGAACAGTCTTAGAAGGGATTAATTAACCACGCCCAGTAGGCTGCTTGGGGTTGGATTAACTCCTCGGTCCCCTTGACTGTGCAGGCCTGAACACCACCTTATGCTACATATTTTTCATGCCTGCTTACATGTTTTCATGCCTGCTGATCTGTATTCAAGCCTGTTGATGAAGTGGTGACATTTCCTTGTACTGAATTTCCTTGCAGGGGCGGGCTTCTACGGATCCTGATGGGATGATGATATGATACTGATTGATTTAATCCATGACTATTTTGATAACCTGATTTCTGGTATTGAACTGTTGATATTTTTAAGGGGTAATGTTTATAACTGCTTCTTGAAATGTTCATCCCTGGTTTATGAAAGTACCCTCTCAGCCTGCTGAAGAGTGTAATGCGACAGGCTGTGTTAATTGATGTTTTACTGCTTTAATGAAATGCTTTACCACTTTAAAGGAAATGCAAAATGGAGGGTTTCAACGAAATGCTAACAACACTGGTTTGATCTAAAGCCTATATAATAGATCTTGATTTTCAATCACAACTACTGGTGTGGTCTCCATTATTGCGCCCACTTCGTGTCTCAGTGGATGAGTGTGTTTAGTAGCTGCTTTACACATAAGCCCCTGGCCGCCTTCCTGCTCGAGCCAAGCTACCCCCCGGGGAACTGGTGGTCCCAGTTCTTACATTGGTGGCGAGTGGTGGGATCCAGGACCTGCAGCTACCTAACACCCTCCAGTGGGACAGAGTGCGCTGCAATTAATTGGACACCTGTGGTGCCTACCAGATAACTCAATTGCCCACCACTGTCTAAGTCTGCAAAGTGTGTAGGAACCTCTGTTAGCCCAGCATTGTTGCCTACATCCTAGAATCTTTCTTTCAGGTTATCTGGGTCCCCACCTGACAAAATGGAGTTCCAGCTGATTGACCTTGAAAGGTACACGGTAGTGCAGTTAAGGGAGTTTTGTCAGGGGATGGGGGTGCCTGTGGGGACGAGAGCTGTAAAAGAAGAGCTCCGTACCGCTTTAAAGGCATGGGTAAGGGCCCACCCAGAGGAGGAAGAGGATGGGGAACAGGAGGGACCGGTCACACACGGGGAGGCGGACACTCAAGAAGACCCGGGCCTACTCAACATTGACATGTCCGAAAATGTGTTGCCAGGAAGACGTTCCGGGGCAGGGAGTAGTGTATCTAGGGGGAGTGCCTCGTCGCAGGAATATGAGGACAGGAAGGAGGAGAGGCGATTGAGGTGGGAGCTGGCCAAGTTAGAGCACCAAAGGGAGAGAGAAAGGGAGGATAAGCAGTTTGCTATGGAGGAAAGGAAGCTGGCGCACGAGCTTCAGCTCAAGGAAATGGAGCTGAGAGCATTACAGTTGAGTGCGCCTCAACCCTGAAATGTATCGCCAGAAGTTCCGTGGCAGCCATAAGCTGTCCACGCAGAATTGGGTGGATTTTTTTGAGTATGCCCGTAAGGCTCTGGATGGTTGGGTGCGTGGCAGCGAGGTGCGTGATTTTGAAGGTCTGTATAACCTTTTTTTGAGAGAGCACCTCTGGATAAGTGTTTTCCGGAGCTGCGCCAACATCTGGTGGACCGCAAGCTTACTGATCCACGTGAGCTTGCGGAGGAGGCGGATACTTGGGTCAGCACCCGGGTGTCACACAAGGGCCCCAGGGGAGATGGCCCAAAAGGCGGACAGGGCGCCCCTCAGAAGAAAGAGGGTGGAGATAAAAGACCGGAGTTCTCACGAGGCCCACAAAATAGACAGTTTGGGAGAGGAGTAGGTACCCCACCACAGAACCGTTCCCCAAAACCCACTAACCTTGACAGGAGTCAGCAGCCATAAGTGGTCCGGTGCTATGAGTGCGGAGAGGTCGGACACTACAAGGGAGATGCCCAGTGTCGCAAACGACCCCCAGCCCCCACTGGTGGCAAGAGTCCCAGGGTGGCTAGTGTAGCGCTTGGGTTGGAGCTGCCCCTAGATAGGGAAGGGGAGTAGACAGGCCTGACCCTGGTTTCACTTGGGGATAGAGAGATGGTCCCAGTGACGCCCTTACCATCGAATACTGCTAAGTACCAGCAGAGGGTGAAGGTCAATAGGGAGGAGGTGGACGCTCTGAGGGACACAGGAGCCAGCATGACCATCGTAGTGAGGCGGCTGGTGTCCCCTGAGCAGGTAGTACCTGATGTGTACCATCCGGCCGTGTTTGCTGACGGCACTATGAGCTACTATTCCGTGGCTCAAGTTCCCTTTGAGTGGGGAGGAGTGTCAGGCCCGTTGAGAGTTGCGATCAGCCCTGCCTTGCCTGTGGACTATGCTAATCAAATGGGGGGGGGAGAAGGAAAATACTGATCCCTCAGTTTCCTTAGGTAATTACAAATAATCAGAAGGGAGGGATCACTTGTCCTGCGTGAACCAGGGTATGCAGGAGATCGAACAACGGTGTCTCCAAAATAAACCCTCATGCACGTGTAGGGTAGCGTGGTAAGCGGTATATCTTGATTCTCCGCTCTTCAGACACGTGTGTGCATAATCATCGGGTTTGCGGTATGCAGCCTCCACCAGGAGGATCTTACCCTCGGTAAAAACAGTAGTGACCCAGTGATGTGGAGGGAGTCTGGGACAGTAAAAATCCCCCGGAGACCCAGTTATCGGAATTTTATTAAGTCTGGGTTCGGGTGGATCCCATTAGGGGAATGCTCCAGTGGCGTGCGCTCTATTGAAAATGTAAAGTTCTCAGGACGCACTAGCATTCAAAATAATTAAAATGGCCAACATGTTTCAGCCCTCTATGCCGTGGATCGGACTTTAGGGCTTTCTTCAGGACCCGTGGTGAAAGGTGAAAGTGAAGCTAGATTACTATATTTATAGCAAGCAGGTGTGTAGAAAGAGGGAAATTATCGACCTGTTTCTTTTTCTTGAGGTCACGATGTACTTATAGTTCGAACATAATGATAAAAGACATACACAAAGGGAAAACAAGGGTAAGGGAGACACATAATGTAGTGAAGTCACTACTAGACAATGCAAATTGTAGCAACATAAAATAGCAATACTTCATAACCCCCAGTAATTGGCAGTGTCAACTCTCTCTTTCTCCAACAGGCTAATTCATGCAAAAAGTGGTTCATAGACAATGAATCATACTTATATGCAAAAGTGTGGGGTTCAGGTAATACCCCACCACTCAGATGACTATCGTGGTAAGTCGAATAGGTGGCAATCGTTTGTCACGTGACATGCACAGAAAGACTCATTCATAAATATGTGCAGTTGACTGTCTTGAGCATGGTGATGGTTGCCCCGCGTAGTGAAAATCTTTCATACCGATGTGCACTGTGCGCCAAAATCATACCTGAAATGTACAATAGTTACACCTCCTGCGAGTGTGACAAAAGCATATATACTTATATGCAGATGTGTAGGGTTCAGATAATACCCCACAACGCAGATGCGTCACATATATGGCAATCGTTTTCACATTGCATGCAAGAAAACTCATTCATAGATATGTGCAGTTTCTACTGGTTTGAGCATAATAATGGTTGCCCCGCGTAGTGAAAATCTTTCATACCGATGTGCTCTGTGCGCCCTGCGCGCCAAAATCATACCTGAAATGTACATTAGTTACACCTCCTTCGGGTGTGACAAGGGCTTCGAGGGGGCTGGATAAAAGGAATAACTAAGTATTAGCGTGAGGCAGGTCTCTGTATACTTGCGGTTTTGGTAGCAGAAGGGTCTCGTGGCAGTACCTAACGCTCCTGTCCTCGCGCTTCGCGTTGCGCTTCTGCTGCCTCTTGCGACCCGGAAGTAACAGGACTGTGCTTCCGGGTCGGTATTTGGAGGTTTTTCGATCGTGAAAATAGAAATAGAAAGGGGACTGGGCCGTCCTTCGAGTGTACACTGTTCTAAAGTGTAGAACTCGGGCAAATTCGTATTTTTGATGCTTCTTTAAGAAGCGCACTCATTATTCTTAGATTATTGGTGATGTTGGAGAAAAATAAAAATAAAAATAAATAATAGTACAAAAATTATATAAAAGTCGAGATTGTCCAAAGTGTGGTGATCATTGGCCAAGCTATGCAAATTCATTAGTTAATCCAATGGTAGGCGGTTAGGCACTTAGTTAATCCCTGGTGCTTTTCACAATGCAACTTGGGGATGTCTTTCTTTAGGTCTTTGGGAGTGCGCCTCATTCGCCTCTGCTGATGTCAGTTATGGAGGGCAGTCTCATTTCAACACGCTCAACCACGGAATATTATCATTCAGCCCCCTGGTGTCTGTCCCCAGACGGTGGACCCAACGTTGCTCTTTTTCAAAGAGGATTCTCTCTGCGTTGCTGTCCTTTATGTCCAGAGTTTCAAGGATGACCCAACTAAGGTCATCCACTGTATGGTTTTTCTCCAGAAAATGACTGGCCATCTTGGTTGTGATTTTTTTACATTTAATGTTGCTCCTGTGCTCAACGATCCTTTGTTTGGCTTTTCTGCAGGTCATGCCAATGTAGTGCAGTTGGCAGGGGCAGGTGATCATGTAAACTACATGGCTCGTGTTGCAGTTGGTATGTCTGAGCATTCTCCATTTGAGATTTGGAAGTAGTTGTAACTCTTTTGTTGGTCGAGTCAATTTGCAAACTGAGCAGGAGCCACAGGAATAGTGTCCCGTAATGGGGGGATTCCCCCACAAATCGCTTTGTTTTCCTCGTTTAGTTACAGGTGGTCTCGTGTGCACCAGGATGTCTTTTAAGTTCCTGCAACGCCTGTTGGCAAATCTCGGTTTGGGCCAAGAAAGTGCGCCAGATGTGAGGATCCTCCAATTCTTATTCACAATTTTTTTGACTTTGTCAGTTACCGGACTGAAGGTAGTGACACAGGTAGTGAGATCTTCAGGTTCTGTTTTCGTGAAGGTCTCTAGAAGGCCTTCTCTGTTTTGATGTTGTGCTCTTTTTTTACATTTGTTTATCACTCGTCTTGGGTAGTCTCGATGTTGGAGTTTGGTGCAAAGGTCTTGTGCTTGTGCCCGGTACTCGGTGTTCTTGCTGCAGTTCCTCCGCAGCCTGAGGAACTGGCTGTAGGGAAGATTTTCCCTCAAAGGGCGAGGATGAAAGCTCTTGAAAGAGAGGAGACTGTTCTTTGCCGTTTCTTTGAAGAAAGTGCGTGTTTGTAGACGCCCGTCTTCTGCATATATGGTAATATCCAGGAAGTCTAAGCTCATTCTATTTGCACTGTAAGTAAACTTCAGACAGTTGTCTTTTGTGTTTAGCCATGCGTGGAAATCTTTTAGATCCTCCTCGTTGCCCGCCCAGATTAGCAGGATGTCGTCAATATACCGCTTCCAAAGCAGTATATGACGAATATAGGGGTTGGTTTCTGTGTGTATATGGATGCCCTCAAAGGTGCTCACATACAACCCGGCCACACTCGGGGCAAAGGTACTGCCCATCGAGGTCCCATGGCATTGTAAGTATAGTGTTTCTTTGTATAGAAAATGATTCTCTGTCAAGGCCTGTGGACTGTCTGCTCGGTAATGACCTCGAACATACGGCCTGGAAGGAAGTGGAGTTTAAGGCCCACACTGAGATGCTGGGGTTACCAGGGTGGACTTGCGTAGTCACACGGTCCATGGCTGCCCGGCAAGAAGCTCAACCCGGGTTGGAGCCTGAAACCATGGCCCAACCCAATGCCGATCCAGAGGAGAGTGTTGTGGAGGACACACCCAGTGTGATGGATGGGGAGCCCGCGGAGGTAACCCCGGAGTCCGTGGAGGTGGATGTTGTTCCCGTGGGGGACTTGCCGAGTGGCATGTGGAAGGAGGGCCTACCCGGGAGGAATTCTGTCAGGCGCAGAAGGAGTGCCCCACGCTTGAAAGCATGCGGCGACAGGCCGAAGCCCAATCGGTCAACCAAGAGACCGGCAGTTACCACGTCTTTTGGGGGGATGACCTCCTGTACAGGGAGCCAAGGGTTACGGTGCATGGATTCTCGAGGGCCTTAATGGTCCCCCAGTGCTACCGGGCCTTTTTGTTGGAACTGGCGCCTGAGATACCCTTAGCCGGACACCTGGGCCAGGACAAGACCTTTGCCAGGCTAGTCCCACATTTTTATTGGCCCAGGATGAGAGTTGCCTCTGACACCTACTGCAAGACCTGCAAGACTTGTCAGGCCAGTGGCAAGACGGGGACAAAAGTGAAGGCCCCATTGGAACCACTCCCAGTGGTCAGGACCCCTTTAGAGCAGGTTCGTAATCGACATCGTTGGGCCGTTGGACCCTCCGACCTCTGCGGGACATCGGTTCATCCTGGTGTTGGTGGACCACGCCACACGGTACCCGGAGGCCTTCCCTCTGAGGACCGTTACTGCACCTGTGGTGGCGCTGGCCCTGATGGGGATATTCACCCGAGTGGGATTCCCCAAGGTAGTGGTGTCGGACAGAGGCACAAATTTCATGTCGGCCTACATGCAGGCCATGTGGAAGGAGTGCGGAGTGACCTATCAGTTCTCCACTCCTTACCACCCCCAGACTAACGGGCTCGTAGAGCGCTTCAATAAGACCTTGAAGGGGATGATCTGGAGCCTGCCAGAAGACTTGAGGCGGAAATGGGACAACCTCCTCCCTTGCTTGCTGTTCTCGTACCGCGAGGTACCACAGAAGGGAGTCGGGTTCAGCCCCTTTGAATTGCTCTATGGCCATCCCGTTAGGGGACCCCTCAGTCTGGTCAAGGAGGGGTGGGAGAAGACTTCGAAGAAGCTTCCCCGTGATGTTGTCAGCTATATGCTGGCGTTCCGCAGCCAGATGGCCAAGTTGTGGAAAGAAGCCTCTGACAACTTAGAGGCTAGCCAAGCCGTCATGAAGGAGTGGTATGACCGCAATGCTCGGACGGTAGAGTTGGACGCTGGACAGAAGGTGCGGGTCATGGAGCCTGGGGAGCTTAGTGCCCTCCAGGACCGGTGGACTGGTCCGTACGAGATTGTGGAGCGTCGAGGCCAGACCACCTACGTCGTTGACTTGAAGACCCCCCGTCAGACCCATCGGGTGCTCCACGTCAACCGCCTGAAGCCTCACCATGAGCGATCGGAGCTTGCTCTCCTCATGGTGACGGATGGGAGCGAGGAGGAGGAGAGTGAGCCTCTTCCTGACCTTCTAGCGGCTCGGGAAAAGGATGGTTCAGTGGAGGGAGTTGTCCTCTCCCCATCCTTGACCCTAGAGCAACAGAGGGACTGCCGCCTGGTATTGGCGCAGCACGCCTCGTTGTTCTCCCTCACGCCTGGAATTACCCATCTGTGTACCCATGATGTGGACACAGGGGACAGTCCGCCAGTAAAAATCAAGTCTTACCAGCTGTCCGATAAAGTGAAGAACAGCATCCAGGGTGAGGTGACCAAGATGCTGGAGCTGGGAGTGATCGAACCCTCCAGCAGCCCGTGGGCCAGTCCGGTCGTGCTGGTGCCGAAAGCAGCTCCACCGGACACCACACCAGAACTTCGGTTCTGTGTGGACTATCGGGGATTGAACTCTGTCACCAAGACAGATGCTCACACGATACCACGGGCGGACGAGCTGATTGACCGGCTGGGAGCAGCCAAGTACCTCAGCACCATCGACTTGACATCAGGGTACTGGCAGATTGCCATGGCTGATGGAGCGAAGGAGAAGACAGCGTTCTCCACCCCTGAGGGCCACTTCCAATTTCGAGTGATGCCCTTCGGGCTCAAGAATGCTCCGGCCACCTTCCAGCGGTTGGTGAACCAGGTGATATCTGGCCTGGAGTCCTTCTCAGCGGCGTATCTGGATGACATAGCTGTTTTCAGTAGCACCTAGGAGGACCATCTGCAGCATCTCCAGGAGGTGCTGCGGGCGTTGCAACGCGCTGGCCTCACCATCAAGGCTAGCAAGTGCCAGATTGGACAGGGCTCTGTCATGTACCTGGGACACCTGGTGGGCGGGGGTAAGGTGCAACCCCTCCAGGCAAAAATTGAGACCATAATGGCCTGGGAGCCCCCCAAAACTCAGACTGAGGTCCGAGCTTTCCTCGGCCTCACTGGCTATTACCGCAGGTTCGTCAAGGGATATGGCACCATCGAGGCCCCCTTGACCGAGTTGACGTCCAAAAAGCAGCCGCGCAAGGTGATCTGGACGGCTGCTTGCCAGGAGGCATTTGAAACACTGAAGCGCGCGATGTTCACCGCTGCGGTGTTGGCCACTCCCGACTTCCAAAAAGAATTCATCGTGCAGACAGATGCCTCAGAGCATGGCGTAGGTGCTGTGCTATCGCAACTCAACGATGATGGCCAAGACTAACCTGTGGCCTTCATCTCCAGAAAACTCCTCCCTCGGGAACGGCGATGGAGTACCATCGAGCGAGAAGCCTTCGCTGTGGTCTGGGCCTTGAAGAAGCTAAGGCCATACCTTTTTGGCTCTCACTTCATAATTCAAACCGACCACCGACCCCTTCGCTGGCTCATGCAGATGAGAGGCGAAAATCCCAAGTTGCTAAGGTGGTCCATTTCCCTACAGGGGATGGACTTTAGGGTGGAACATCGGCCCGGAGTTGACCACGCCAATGCTGACGGTCTCTCCCGTTTTTTCCGCCTTAGTGACGAGAACTCCCTAGAGGTTAGGTAGCTCTTCCCTCTTTCGGCTGGGGGGGACACATGTTAGACCTGTCAGCCCTAGGGTGGTCTTTCCCTGTTTTTTTCGCCCTTGCCTCATTTTTCCCACCTTCTTTTTGTTGGCCCTTAGGTCTCTGGGCACCTTTCCATGGCCAATCCATGTTAAGGTGCAGGTGCTCTCTACCCCCAACATGGCTGCCACTGACCCCTGCTACTGCAGCGTGGTCTTGTTAGGCGCACTCTAGTAGCCAGGAGCTGGCTGGAACCCTTTAACAATGTAGCAATGCCAGCCTGCCCATAGCTAGAATGAGGGAAGCTCCTGGAACCTTCTAGAATAGGAGAGGTGACACCAACTGCCTCTGCCTACTGCCAATTGTCGCTATATAAAGAAAGGGAGGGAAACTTCTAGTCAGTTGGGGCATCACTGACCTGGGGAACCCACGCAGGAGTTTTAGGCGGGAGGGCCTAGTTAGGAACCTATGCTACTGGGAGTGACAGGATTTAGGTGCTGCCTCTTAAGCTGGGTGAGGTGTCCTAGACTAGCCCCCTGATCTGGCCCAGCGGTAGGGAACCCCAGGGTCCATCTGCAGTAGCTGAGGAAAATTCATCCAGCCTTCCACTCAATCCCCCCCTAATCAAGAAACCATCACCTAAGGGCGCAGAACCATCCAAGCGCCAAGAACACTACTTTCTTTAACCAGAGACTGCTGCGGGATCGACCAGGTACTGGACTGTGCTGCCCTGCGCACCCCCTGCCTTCAACTGGGCCCACCTGGCCCTACCTGTCTCCCCCTGACTGAACTGCTCTGCTGTCCCTGCTGAACTGTGTGAAAAGCGCTATATCCTGCTCCCCCTGTTAAGCGCTATATTCGAGACTGCCTGTCCTGTCAGGGATTATTGAAATTGCCTTCCCTCCTGCCGGTATTATTTGCTGACTGACTAACCAGCGCTGTGAAGCATCACCCCCAAGTGCTGGATTGCCCCTTCAAGCGCTCCTCTGCCTCGGCGCCAAGCGCTGTACCTTGTCCCCCTGAGGTGCCTGAGGAGGCCCCCTTGTCAGCGCGGCATCAGTGCCACCCACGCGACGCCTCTGAGGAGCTGCCAGGAGAGGGCTGCCGCATCGAATCCGCCAGGCCGCAGTAGGCCTGAAGCCTGCCTGACGAGGGAGCGCCGCCGCGTCATCGGCCGCAGCCCCCCGCCCAAGGACACCCTTCCTGTACAAATACTATGCCTAGACACGAGGGGAGAGCTTTTCCTACTTTGTATGCGAGTTGCACAGTGCAGCACGCATGCAAAGTCAGAAAATGAAAGAGAAATGAAAGCATTTCTCCTTCCTTGCGCCTAGTTTAAAAGGGTGCAGTTTTCTCACGCTAAACCCAATCTACTGTATTTGGTAAATTGGGTTTAGCGTGAGAAACCTTGGGTGGTTGCACAAGAACGCCCATGCACCCCCCCTTGGCAGGACCCCATGGTGCAAAGTAATGTGAAGCAGTGTTATGCCATAATTCACATTACTTTTACGTTATTTCCAATGCTAAACAAGATTAGCGCTGGAAAGCAGATTAGAAAAAAAACATTTTGCGCTGCTTTGTGACACTTTTGTGACACAAATACGGTGCAAACTCTTCGTAAATCCCCCCCTTCTTTACCACCTTTGAAACTTAGCAAGGAATATTTCATCATACACAGATATTTAACTAAAAGTTCATTTGATCCCGTGACATCTTATTAAAGTCTGAAAAAGAGATGATTTACCAGTGTTCACAGAGTAAACAAAACAGAGTTAGCAAAGTAAGGGCGCTCAAGTGCTAGAGGTTTAACTTCAGATAGACTCATATGGTCAAGATTTCATTTAAACAACAATAGAGTTTCAAAAAAGTGATGGATCAGGCTGGGCTGCAAAATTTCCAGTAACTTTTCATGAAGTATACAACAAAAGTAACTCCATTCACACACTTCTCGTTCTTCCCTATTCACTTAAGACCATCTCAAATACCAACTCCAGTCTTTACCTCGCTGTTAATAAGTCACCTTTGACACTTTCAACAGCTCCCTTGGTTCAAGCATCTCTGGTTTCTTCTAACCTGGAAGACTGGAACTTTATTGTGAGTTGATTGGGGTTTCCTAGCTCCATAACATCTGTCCATCTCCCTGAAACTAGTGCAACTTACAGCACCCGGTTCTGGCCCTGAAAGACAACTTTAATAAACAAGTCTTTAGTTCTTCCTAAAGCAGATAAAGTTCTGTAAGATGCAGCTCCTTCCGGGGCTCTTTTGTAAAACAGAACAAGGGGTTCACTGTAAGGCCCATCCTGTACATTATATGCGCAGATAAGGCAAACAAACGTTGATTCATATAATTTAATATTCAATGATATCAGTCATTTAGTATTTACAGGGAATCCGTCAAAACCAATAATTTACCTGACATATCGGTGCAGCAGATGTGTGCATATTACTCTTTATTCCCCTTTTCCACCATTACATGGCATCTGGCATGACGTTGTCAGTTTGGGGTTTAGGATGCCACTTTGTGACCGGATGGGCATTTGGCCGAGTGGGAGGAGGTGACAGTTATCCACGGGTGATGCAGCATTTCTACCTTTCCATATTTCTCATATTCAAGTTTACCTAATTTCCTGTCCTTTGGCCCCCCTACTGCCCTCTGGCTACCCACTCTGTGGGGTTCATCGGAAGTCAGATAACTGCCTCATACTCACTAGGCCATGGATCTCACTTCTTCTACAACACTTATTGCAGACATAGGGCCTAGTTGTCCAACAGATTATTGCCTCAAAACTAGGGGTGGTGAAGAATTCTACAATGCCTGTGGAACTCACAACGTTATCCAAAAAACTCCACAAAATGATGCAGAATGGAGCTTTTTTTCTCTAGCGGTTCGCCAACGGTAGGGTGGTTCACGCTTGTGAGAAAAAATAACAAGCTAGACCTCCAGGCGCAATTTCTCATTGCGGGAGGTCATGGCAGGTCGCGACCACTCGAGTGTAGAAATCTGCCATTCTCGTTGATGAAGCTGCCAATTAAGTAGAATGTCAAATTGAGTGGCAGAACACAGCAGCGCCCTCTGGCGCTATGCCTAGTGCAGTTTGTGCTGATTTTACAGTGTGGGACAATATCCTGGCACTACACATCAGTGAAAGCAGCGCAACTTAACAAACTCTGCTACTAGCAGAAGTCCGCGGAGTGTGGCTGAGTTTCTCTGGCACTTAGTGGAGTTCCGCGGAGTAAAACTCTGCGAACTATACCAAGGACTAATTAAAACGTGGCAGATATCCTGTCTGTCTTATTATAATTGCCACAGAATATAATGCATTTTTAATGGAGCGGGCAGGATACCGGTCACATTTGTGATGGAATAAACCATCTGCTGAAATTTAAATCAGGCCTTCGGAGTATATTGTGTCCAGTGTGGCTAGCTGGGCTTGAGGGATCTTGTGGTTTGTGGGTCTCTCACTGCTTTGAGATCACCACCAGGCAGAACTTCCTTCCAGGCCGGACCTCCATCAGCTGCGCCTTGTGCAGATCTTCCTTCCAGGCAGGGCTTCAGTCAGCTGCATCCTGTGCAGATTTTCCTGAACTATTGATGGCACAGCTTGCTCCATTTGAAAATCAGAAAAATAAAAGACTTTTTCTCTCCGATCCTTGGTTTGACGAGAACCTTAGAGCTCACAAACAAGCTGCAGAAGGCTAGAAAGGAAACAGCACATCCACTATGATCCCTGTGATAAGATCCCATACAAGCAGGCCATTCGGGCCGACCAGGCAGGACTTCCTTCCAGGCAGGACTTCTCTCAGCTGTGCCTTGTGCAGATCTGCTTTCCTCAATGATCAGTTCAAAGGTCAGGAGAGGTAGAACTGGTCTCGGTCATCTTCTTTATTGCAGTTTTACTGGTCAAACCACAGAGCTGGAGCTCTGAGATGAAGGAGAGTCTGGATATTCTGAGCTCCGTAGAACATTAAGGCAGTTCTACCGCATCCAGCATATACTACGAGACTCCAAAAGTCAACACTACAAGTGCTGATTCAAGGTTTAATTCAACCACTGTATCAGAACATCCCCTGGCAAATGCCAACTAGAGAATAGACATCCAGCCTGCAGGTACATGTCGACACATAATGGCGCCCGAATAGGGACTTGCCCTTTCCCCACGCGCCGGTGAAGCCACGTATGCCCCCTGACCCTCTGCAGCCGTGACGGAACTCTTCTGCGCACCGGCAGATATTTCTGCTTCAAGTATCCCTCAGGCCCACGGAGGAGACGGAGGTTGCGGTCCAGCATCCAGACGAGGCGGTGGAGGAACGCGGCGAGTCCCGACCAGAGCCCAAGCCGAGAGTCCAAGGTCCGAGGTATCCGGAGGCCCACCCGTAACTGAAGTCCGAAGTTCGTCCGTCCGGCGTCGAAGCAGTCCAGTCCAGTCCGAGGCCTTCCGTTCTTGCTGCCCGGTGAGTACCGTTGCTGGGGTAGTATCTAGACAGGGTCAATCTAATTGTCTCTGGTCCGTGGGGTTTGGTGGTACACAGATCCCAAAACGAAGTGTCCACTTCGGTGGATGCGGGTCCTGACGTGTCTCTTTATGAGACCGGTGAGTTTCGTACTGTTTCAGCAGTGCATCTAGTTTCTGTTCTAGTCAGTTCTGTTCTCGAGAAAAATTCATGTAATCTGTTTTCCGTATTCAAGGTAGTATTCTGTTCGAACTGTTATTTTAAATGTTTTTCATGTATTTTAATGTCGTGGTATGAATGTGGAGTAATTATCGTGTTTATTGTGTATTGTAATTACGTATTGTGTCTAGGTTACAGTTCAGTCATGCCCTTATTTTCTAAACTACGTCAGTTAAAAACCAGAAAAGGTCTGCTAGAAGCAGCAGTTCCTGTCCCGCCTAGGGACAGTCCAGGTCACTTTATGTATCAGAAGCATGGCATAAGTGCCATATTATATCTAGATTTATGGGTAGAGTATACCAAACAGTTAGAGGAAAAGTATAGATGGCCCGTATCAGGTACGTGGGATGCCGAGTGCATCATGCGAGTAGAAGAAGCATTATGGAAAAAGAAAGCCAGACAGTCACAGAAAGATGCCATCGAGTTATGGCGCAAAGAATCTCATAAAAGAACCGAAAAAGAAATCAGAAAGTCAGAATTAAGTAAAGAATCCTTAGAACGAGCCCAAGAAAGGGAATTCATCGAGATAGGTGAACGAGTCAAAACCGAACAGTCAGACAGACAGAGGCATGCCCTTATTAAGGGTATGTATCCTCTTCTTGCCGAGGGCTTGCCAAAAGCAACCCCGGAGGCATCCAGTAATTTTCCGCCACCCTTAGTTCCGACCAAGCTACGTCACAAACCGACCGCAGCTGATATTTTTATTTCGTCCTATTTGGACGACACAGTCCCAGAATATGCAAATCCTGTCCCGCCAGCTCCTGTAAATAATGTAAATCCTGCTCCTCCAGTCACCGGAGTACCTGCTACGGTACCCCCGGTCCAGCCTACATTACAATTTCCCACTCTGCCAGCACGAAGAGTATCAGTCGACGATTCCAGTTTAGGGGCCGCAGGAGGAGGTCCTCCTGGTACCCCGCCACCACACCAACGAGTAACGTTAGTCGAGTTACATGAATGTGCGTTACAGCGTACGCCCAAATATAAGTCCGTTGCAGATATCCGACGAGCTCTTACTGAATGCCGCTATGATCCAGTTGCAGGCGATGATAGTACAGTTATATATTCCATCCGTGTAAGACGGGTGACCGGGTATTTGGATACCCTACCGAATATGAAAGAAGATCTAGACAGAATATATCGTTTCATCCGTACAGGGGATGATCCAGAAAGTATTGGCGAAGCCATGTCTCAAAGGAAAGCTGAGATCCAGCTCATGCTATTAAAGTTTCTGATTAATTGTTTAATAAGGGAACAAGATTATCCGACCAAAGATCCGGCCGAAATGAGAATCCTGACAAGGTGGAGTGATAATATAGCCGAGGGTAAGCACAGAACCATCAGTAGTATAGAGAGTATGTACAAGAAAATTCGTAAGGAAATAATAAAGTTACACGAACAACGTAAAGCAGCACAAGTAAGCGAGAAAGAGAATGACTCTTCTACAGAAGAGGTAGAGGACGAGAATCCCGCCAGAATAGCGTATGTAGGAAAATCGAGACTTTCTGACCGACATTCACGTCTAGACTACAAGAAAACTGTCCCTCATCCAGCACCAGAACAAGGTTCTCTAGAACAAGTATTTCAAGCTACCGATCATATTCTGAAATCACGAATCGGTTACAGTGAATTAAGTACTATGCATGAACAAGAACTAGTCCGATCAGCAGTCCGATGGATTACTGATTCTACCACTTTTCCAGACGAAATAGTGGCACAAATGTTTCTGAAATTGCCCCCAGCCGAGCAACGACTGGTGGGTATGTATATGATCCAGCACCTCATTACTCTGTATGAGGGTCAACACTCTGATCCAGGTCCGTTACATGATGTCCTGAACGAGTTACTCCAGTATAGATGGAAAGGTCTAGGTACCGATTTAATTAGTGTTATTCTAGAACAGCGCCACAAATATAGAACGTTCCTGAACCCGCATTTTGTTCATGTCTCACCTCCAGAAAGTAAACCCTTTTACATAGACAGACAGAATCCGTTACGAGAAGTACACCCAGTCAGGACAGCGGATGGTGAAATGCAACGAGTGTTTGTTTACACCCCGATTACAAAGATGGAACTCTTAGAGATGAAGAAATTAATTCCCTGTCATGACAAAGATCCAGCAGGGTTCCACCGAGAATTAAAAGACATGCTCCGTATGGGAGAATACACGTATCCAGATATAATTAAAATGTTAAAGGTCCTGTTGCCCGCAGGGGTATATGAGAAACTCAAGGAAAAAGAATGGGAGGTGGGAGAGAAAAAGATCGATTGGGCAGTTCTAGAAGCTGAAGATAAGATACGAGTACCAGGTACCGGTCTTGGAGAGAAATGTAAAGAATTACCAGAATTACTAATACAAGTTTTGCCAAGATTATTAGCAACTAAGAAGGAAGACTGGGATGCAATCTCAGCCTGTAAACAGAAACAAGATGAAGACACTAGTGATTTTTATTCTAGATTTGAGAAATGCTTTAGTATTAACAGTGGCCTCAAGACAAGTAGCGAGTCATACCCTCATCTCTTTGTTACTAAATTAGTCGAGAATTCAAGTCCACAAGTTAAGAATCGAGTTTTGAAAGTCGAAAGTACGTGGCAAGCTAGTACCCCGTCCCAGATGTTACAGATGCTTCAGTATCACCAGAATAGAATCAGAGAAGAGCAAGAACATGAGAGAAAACGTATGAAAGACACGAAAATTAAAGTACTAGTTGCACAATCTGTTCCTCAAGACAGTCAGAAGAGGGGTACGAATCAAGCCAGTCATCCTGCAGCTCCCGTTAAAGGGACATGCAATTATTGTAAACAGCCAGGTCATTTTATAAACGAGTGTGCAGTTCTGAAACATAACATAGCTACCGGTAAGACTAAAGAAAGACCACGTCCGCCTAGACAAGAACAAGTTTCACAGACCTCTCAGCCACAGAATGCACAATAGACAGTTCCAGCACCGCAGCCTATTGCTGCAACACAGCATGTTACACAGCAGATGTACCAGTATGCACAGTCCGAGTATCCAGAGTATCAGCCATATTCATGAAACAGCCTAGAGAGGGAGGTAGGCTTGCCTCTCATCGAGATACCTGTAGATCAAGAAGGTCCCTATGTTCACAGTCAAGTACTAGGGAAAGACAGAAAGTTTCTGATTGATACAGGGGCAAGTAGGACGACCATCAGTCATGCCGAAGTTCCAGGGGCTCCGCTCTCAGGCTCTAGAAATGTTTCCCTTGGATTTTCAGGAAAGCCTATTGTAAACGAGATATCTAAGCCAGTTACTCTAGAAGTAGGTCCATTGTCCCGGACTACTGATCTGTTACTTACGAAGTCGTGTCCAGAAAATCTGTTAGGTATTAAAACACTGAAAGAATTAGGTGCAGTTATTTGCTGTTCCCCAGAGGGAATACGCTTGTTTCTACGTGACTTCAAGGGTCACTATGTATTACGAGATTTTGATCCGAGATTGTCCAATGATGTTCCGCAGCATCTATGGGCGCAAGGTCCGACTGATGTAGGTTATATGCAAATCACACCCCATCGTGTGACTCTCAAACCAGGTGTAGTGTTACCACGAATCAGACAGTACAGACTGCCACCTGAGGCTGTAACAGCCTTATCCAAAATTATTGACGAGCTCATCGCTCAAGGAGTAGTTGTAGAAACTGACTCCAATGTATGTAATTCTCCGATCATTCCAGTCATGAAACGTACTGATCCAAATGCACCCCCAGTATATCGATTAGTGATTGACCTTCGAGAACTTAATAAATGTATTATTCCTCAGTACCCAGTTGTCCCAGATATTTCTTCCCTATTGACAGCCATTGATTCCGAAGCCTCATTTTTTTCAGTCATAGACCTCAAGAACGCGTTTTTCAGTGTCCCCATTCATCCAGATAGCCAGTTTCTTTTCGGATTCTGTTTAAATGGAAGGAGCTATAAATTCACACGAGCTCCTCAAGGTTTCACAGAAAGTCCTAGTATTTACAGTCAAGCACTTAAGAGACAACTAGACAACATTCACATGCCAACAGACACTGCCCTGCTCCAGTATGTCGATGATCTATTGATCACAGCCCGTTCTGAACGTGCTTGCGAGCAAGCGTCACTTACAGTCTTGTATTTCCTTGCCGAGATGGGGCACAAGGTGTCCCCTTCGAAGCTTCAATTCTGTGTCCAGCAAGTGATCTACTTAGGCCACTTGCTGTCCAAGTGGGGTAGGCAGTTGACACCAGACCGTATCCAGTTAATAGCGAGTCTTCCTCAGCCCAAGACCCAGAAGGAGGTACGTGCTTTTATCGGCCTCACTTCTTACTGCAGACAATGGATTCCTCAGTATGCATTTCTAGCCAAGCCACTGATACAGTTAACGACACAGGAGGCAGCTGTATCGACTGTCCTCCCTTGGACATCTGAACATACACTTAGTTTCAATGAGTTAAAGAAAGCCTTATGCCAAGCTCCAGTTCTAGCTACACCGAACTACAATAAGCCTTTTACACTTTTCGTCACTGAACGTGAAGGT
Source organism: Lissotriton helveticus (assembly GCF_964261635.1). NCBI lineage: Eukaryota > Metazoa > Chordata > Amphibia > Caudata > Salamandridae > Lissotriton > Lissotriton helveticus. The sequence goes on from NW_027611674.1 coordinate 983,018, forward strand.
ACAGCATTATCTGTTCTCACACAAGATCAAGCAGGACAATACAAGCCCTGTGCTTATTTTTCGAGCACATTAGATCCTGTAGCCCAGGCTCTGCCTGCGTGCCTCAAGTCAGTTGCAGCCACAGCACTAGCTATCAGACAAAGTGATTCCATAGTATTAGGACATTCCTTGACAGTACAAGTTCCACACTCCGTGGAAGTTCTTTTAAATCGAACACAGACTCAGCACCTGACAATTGCACGTTTAACAGGTTATGAACTGACACTGTTCCAGCCACACATAGAAATCAGACGCTGCAACGTTCTAAATCCTGCTACACTGTTACCGTCAGTTATTTCGAATCCTGCCACACACGACTGTGTGGAAGTAGTTAACACTATGACTAAGCCAAGACAAGATCTGACAGATATTCCATTACCAGATCCCGACCTGACACTTTATGTGGATGGTTCATGTATGAGAACAAGTACAGGAGAACTAGTAGCCGCGTATGCAGTGACTACTGACACTGAAGTTATAGAAACACATCGTATTGACACCCTGTCTGCTCAAGCAGCAGAGCTAGTTGCTCTGACACAAGCCTGCATACACGCTAAGAACCTGAAAGTTAATGTTTACACAGATTCACGCTACGCATTTGGAGTCGTACACGACTTTGGAGTGCTCTGGCAGGAGAGAGGTTTCATGACTTCTCATGGAACCAAGATTCAGCATGGTCTCCTTATTCAAGCTCTGTTAGATGCCATACATTTACCGACATCTATTGCTATCATGAAATGCAAAGCACATACGAAAGTTACAGACATTGTTTCTCAAGGTAACGATCTAGCAGATCGCACAGCCAAGCTTACAGCACAGACTCCAGACATGTCAGTTAATCCGACACAGACACATACTCCAGATCCGACTACCTGTATGACAGTTAAGGACCCCACTCAAGATGTCATAGATATCCAGTTACATGCTACTCCCGATGAAATCAAGAAATGGTCCGAACAAGGAGGGGTCCAGACAGATCAGGGATGGGTAACGAAGGGAAAAGCCACATGGTTTCTCCCCGACTCCATGGTTCAAGTCATTATCAATACCGCACATAGTCCAGCACATTTAGGAGAAAAAGCTATGTTAGGCAGTATCCAGAACATTTGGTTCAACAAGCATTTACGAGCTGCAGCCAAGCAGAAAGTCCGTACCTGTATGATATGTTGCCAGTTTAATCCAGGTAAAAGTGTCCCGGTGGAACAAGGTGGATTCCAGCCCCCTGACCACCCTTTTGAAGTCCTCCAAATGGATTATATTCAGATGGAGCGATGTCGAGGTTTCAAGTATGTCCTTGTAGTTGTATGCGCTTTGTCTAGGTGGACAGAAGCATATCCAGTCCCAGATTACACAGCCGCGACCACTGCCAAGCAGTTGGTTCGTGAATTCTTCCCCCGCTACGGACTCCCTAGGGTCGTATATTCTGATAACGGCCAGCCATTCTCATCTGAGCTCATGAAACATGTTTCCCTTTTGTTAGGGTACCAGTGGAAGTTCCATTGTGTACGCCATCCTGAAGCAGCCGGTCTAGTAGAGAGACATAATCAGACCCTGAAAATCCGCATCGCCAAAGTATGTAAAGAGAAAGGTGTGGACTGGCTAGTAGCTCTGCCAGTCGCTTTGTTTTATATGCGCATGGTCGCACATTCCAGATCAGGTCTGTCCCCGTATGAGGTCGTATTCGGCCGCCCCCCTAATATGTGGGGTACACCTAGACCCCGAAGTATTACAGATGTTTCAAGTAATATGCTGACAGATTACCTAGCTTCCTTGATGTCTGCCCTACACTCTTGTCGTTCACAGGTTGCCGCCGCATTTCCAGACAATACCGAGGTGGCACCGCATGAAATCGTTCCCGGATGCATGGTTCTCGTGAGGAACTTTGATCGTTCAAGTCCGCTGGAGCCCCGCTGGAAAGAACCCAAACAGGTCCTCCTGGCCACCCGTACTGCCGTCAAGCTGGAAGGCAGGAAGGGCTGGGTCCATTTGTCTCATGTGAAAAAATTTTACGGACTAAAGACTGTTTCAAAGAACATTTCCGAGGATTTTAAGGATTGCCAAAGTACTATTCTTAAGGACTGTCCCGCAAAAGACAATGATACAGATCCCTCCCTGTTAGAGAAAACTCCGCAGCAGGAGTATAAGCAAAAACTAAGGTCTAGTAAAATAAGTCAGCCAGTTTGATTGTCTAAGTCCTCCCCTAGGTGAAACGGTTAGACCGGTTTCTGACATGTATAAAATAGACCCCCATAGTGAGAGAGTTAGTCAAAACTCAATCCGATGTATCGTTTTTCTAAGTTTCATATTGTTTTTCAGCCTTATGACTACCTGCACGAGCTATGCCTTTTATTTGTATTTTCCAGTTCCTCATGTAAATAAGTCTTCTAATGTTACAGTAGAGCACACGTTTAGTGATCTGCCTCCTCATGAACTATCTTATCGTCTTGCTATGCGTAATAATTCCTTTATCCGCATGTTACATTATTCACACCAGACCAGCAATGCCACTAATTGTTGGGTGTGTGGTCGACTCCCCCCTTTCCAGACACCGAAGGGAGTTCTGCCACTCTTTCCTTATCCATTTTCACATAATGGTTCATGTGGAGCATGGTCCACGTTAACGTCATCCTCAACAGATATGTCTTTTCTTAACAGTACATGTTTCCCAGACAAGCAAGGTCTTCCCCACAGAACAGGGTTAGATCTAGAAAATGAAGTTTATAATTTGGGTAATTATTCTTCGAATTTTATGGTCCTGAATGTTCAGTCTGATACTACTCCAGACTTACCTGCTATGTCAGTACTACCAGTTAAAGGCGAATTATGTGTCCGAAATAATGGTTCCGTACATGTAGGACATAGTGATTGTACTACTATTGTCAAGTATAGTGACAGTAGGAAATCTATTTTCAAAGCTTCACGTCATTCTTATTTTGTTTGTGGTCAGACCGCATATGTTCGTCTGCCCCTCGATTGGGAGGGTACCTGTTATATTGCCTTCCTACTGCCACCAGTTTTCCTAGCCCCACCTGACTATCATAGGAATTCCCACCTAGTACATACTAGACACAAGAGAGACCTCCCGATTGTCGATTATACTGAAACTGCTCTAGAACAATACATAGATATCAATAAAGGTGTCTTTCCTTATTTAGGTACTGTCGTGAATAGTAAACTGATACGTAGATTAACCAGAACCCTTGAAGCAGTAGTGATTGAGACTACTTCTGCTCTAGGTAACTTAACCGAAGAGCAATCCTTTATGAGAATTGTCGTGCTCCAGAATCGTCTCGTCCTTGACGTCATACTGGCCGATAGGGGCGGGGCATGTAGAGTCATCGGATCTAGTTGCTGCATTTTCATTCCTAATAACGCGCCGTCTGTTTATTCAGCTATTACCAGACTCCATAATATTGCCCATATGTTACACCAAAATCCAGGCACCTGGACATGGTCCGGTTGGTTCTGGAATATAATTTCCGCCTGGGGATGGAAAGTATTGTCCTTTCTAGGTATTGCAGTAGCGATCATATTCAGTTGCTGCCTCTGTATACAATGTGGCCCTGCGATTTGTGGCATTTGTGCTACCTCTTGTATTCCTAGTCCCAAGTCCCGTTCTAAATCCAGTTCCAAGAAAATTCGAGACGAGCAAATGATACTGTATGAAATGATAGATGGTATCATGAATATTGATGTTTCCTGATGGAAACGTAGTGACAAGGAGGGAATGTGGAAAAGTAAATTTTGCCATGTTCTGTGTCCCTACGTGTTCCCCATCTTATGCTATGTGTGCATGGTTAATATGCATATGTATCCCCCATGTTTGATTAAAGACGCACTTACAGTTGTGTCCATCCCTAGTATGCCAGTTTCCAGTTCTCGTGAAAGCTACGAGTATTAGGCCTATGTAAAGCTACGTTGCCACGTTTCTCAGTGTGCACGTTATTTCATTGAAAAGTCCCCGTTTCTAGGCCTCAAAAGGGCCCGGACACCAGATTCAGCTCCTGTCTCCTGAACCCTCGCTGAGGAGCAATACAGCCCCCACCTGTATCCTCGACCCTTCACTTACTTCCTGCCTCACAGTGCCCGGTTCAGCCTGGCTCTGCCTACGAGTCTGCCAAGAGTATGTTATGATTCTAGTTATCAGTCCAGTCCTCCTTCTCTGCATTCCTAAGCTACTGAATCGCATCAATAGTTTCCATCATCGTCTAGCCTTTACGTCTCCATGTAAGAGAAATACTGTATTAATGGTCATTTAATATTCTTCATCACGCACTACATGTAGAATAATGCATGCACCAGTCTTAGAGTCTGTTAGCCTTTACCCCGATAACTTTTGGATTCTATCAACATGTTCTCTAAACATTAGATACTAGATAGGGTTTAGGTACATGTCGCCCTGACTCTCCAGACTTCAGTCTCTGCTCCTAGTGCAGAAGTCATAGCCCCCAGCTTCTCCTAGTAACACGTCATTGTCAGTTTGCGCCACCATTAGGTCAGAGGTCCCGGCTCCTTAGGTAGCCCCCTCCATGTTTCCGCCTCATTTATGACATATTCTGTTACGTTTACATCACATGTCTATGTACACGCCTCTTGTTACACCCACTTTCACCCTTATCTTTCGCGACTGCTATTGACCACACCCACTGCTCCGCCTACTGTATTCATTGTAATGCAACTGTTTTAGTATATATGCTTGTGTACTGTTATTAAATGTTAGCGCGCTCATCCCAGATCCAGCCCCGGCAGCTGCCGGGCCCTGCCATCCTATTCCTATGCAGGTTGTCCTGTTCCTGTCCTTTATGCTGTATTAAACCTGCAAACTCCTACTACCTCGAATCTTGACTCTTATTTATTGAGCTATCTGTTATTACTATGTCCAGTAAAACCTAGATCCGGTATTATTTATTTATATACCACAGTTACCAGCTTCTCAAAAGTGTATGTCCTCTGTTTAAATAGCTGTCCAGAGGGCCTGAGACCTGGGTTGGACCATCAATGTAAGCAGTGGCCTGGAGCCGCCATGTCTAATTTGTAACTCCTGGGTCAGTTTGCTTGTGTGGTGGCGGCAAAGATTTGTAGTATGCTGATATAGTTGGGTTGGGAAGACGATCCACAAACTAGCATGTGGACATTCACTACGGGATACTTGCTGCCCGGCAGCTCCTGCCACCCAGCACCAAACAATCAGGACTTTTATACCTGAGATGTATGCGCCCTGCCAGGCTGTTCCGGTTGTGCTGGCATCACCCAGCTGCACTAGATGACTGCGGGCAATGGAGCAGACCACCCGAGGGTGCGACAAACCTAGAGGTTTCTGGTGACAAAGAGTAAATATTTTTAAGATTACTGTGAGGGTGTTACCAGTACTTCTTGAATGCAGTATTTTCATGGAATCCTAAAAAAAAGGTTAACACTAGCTACAGTATGATTGCAGATACTAAAATTGTAAGATCTGATAGCACAGTAAGCATTTACACGTTCTCTGTTTTTCCAAATTAAGCGCGACTGATCTTATACTCTCTACAGCCCATCCTATAATTTGTGTAGTGTATTTTATATTTTGTTTGATTATTTCTTTAAACTATTGGCTTTCCTATTCAAAGTGCTGTCTCTCACAGGCAGGGATGTCCTAGCACTGTAAATATACAAGTCATTATTCCCTAGTGCACCAACCAGGATTCAAATTAGTGACCCTCCAGTTTGAGACGAAGACATCAGAAATTATAACACTAAGCAATTGACCACTTCATACAGAATAGTTTAACTTGCATTTACTCTTCATTTTAGATGTGTATATTATATTACAATTACTCCCACTCTGCCCTGTTTGGTAGGACCCTCATCCAGCTCAAAGTTCTGCTGCAGTATATTGTGGCTTTACAAATGAAAGTTAAAATAAATAAATGTAAATATCAGAGGCCAATTGTTTTAGGGGAAGACAACAATATAGACTGGCTGAGCCCTGCTTGGTCACTGTGAGAAGTTGGCCTGATGTGCAGTGTTCACTATTCTAGTGATCACTATATATCAGTCCAAACAACCCTTATTGATGATTGGTTGTAAGTCAACCTTATAGACCAGCTATCCTAGTAGCATGGATACGAGCAGTCTAAGGCTAAGACTCTAGAGGGCGTGTTAAGCCAGCTGTTTTACCATCACATTACCCCTTGAACACCCAGTGAAAGGACACCACACAAGTGTTATGAAAATAAACAATGTATTTATTAGAATCACAACAACCCTGTACTCTTTATGAGGACAGGGTGCTAAGCACACAACAAAACTCTTATGAAAATACTTAAGTTAGCACGTTATACACAAATGCCCGAGGGGCACGAAAAACCATATACTTTAAAAGTGGAATGCGAAATTACTAGCAGGTAAGTACAGTACTAATAGGCTTTGGAATCGCTAGGACTTGACTATAGAATCGTTAGATTACTTCTAGGAGACCTAGGGGACTCGGGTGCAGAGTGTGCACTCTCACGCGGGATGCGGGACAAAGTCTATGGAAGCTAGTAAAGGCAAAGTTAGTGTTCACGGGCGAACCCGACCTGGTAGGAAGAAAACGACAGTGGATCCTGACCCTTGGATAGTGAGGCTATGCTGGGACACCGAAGTGCCGAAGTTACCTAGCCCAGGGGCTGCAGCTGCATAGGTCTGAAAAGACGTCGGGAATCTCGTTGCCGGACCAGGAGCCTGGAAGAAGGAAGTTGCTGGCAGGCGACCAGTGAAGGAAAGTTCGATGGATCCAAGCCTGGATCAAGGAAGAAGAAAACCTGAAAGCAGAGGGGACCAAGTTCTTGAATCACTAGCCAGTGATTAAGTGGGCACCAGGATGGCACCGGGCGAAGTCACCGCAGTCAGGTGAGTGGGCGCTGCTGGGCTCTGCAGTCTCTCGGACCAGGAGGCGTTGTCGGCGACCAGGATGGAGGTGCGAGCTGTCCCACGAAGGTTCTTGCTGTCGACGTCGCTGGACCCAGGATTGGGCAACAAGCCTTGGCAAATGCAAGGCCCACGCGGTGGACCTAAAATGGCGTCTTAGCCGGACCAGGAGGGTCCAGGGTACTTCTCCGATGGAGGGAAGCAAGGGCCAGTCTGGAGCAACCAGACTAGCAGCAGTGTTGTCGTCGGGCGTCGTTCGGAAGGCCACAAGCCAGCGGGCTAGTAGCCAAACAACGCGGTGAGCAGCAGAAAGCAGAAGGGCCCCACGCCGATCGTGGAGATGCTGGGGGGCTGCTCTTCGGTGCTGGAGCTGCTCAGGGTGGGGGCTTCTCGGACCCCAAAGCACTCACCAGGAAATTACTCGGTGGGCTTGCTGTGCAGAAGTCGTGCAGTCTTGGCGATGGCCGGTCCCTCGAGGTCTCGTCACACCCACGAATCTCAGCGTGTCTGATGATGTAGGTAGAGGTCAGAGGTGCCAGGGAAGCCGGTTCTCGTCGAGCTGGGCAGTCTTGATCCGGAGGAGAGACCTGCAGCAGACCGCAGTGTTCTTAAGATGGTGCCTGCGGATGCAGGGTGACTACTCCTTAGTCACAAGGGAGAAATCTTAGGAAGAAGTCTTGAGTTCCTTTCGTGGAAAGTAGTGTCAGGATTCAAAGATGATCTGATTTGGAAGGGGGCCAGTTCCTACCTTTATCCTGTAAAAAGGGGCTGGCACGCGACTAAGTCCTGCCCTAGGGGTGGGACTAGGAGGGGGGTGGTTACACCCACTTCCTTGGCGGGCTTTTCCCCAGCACAGGGTCTGGAGTGACCCTGGAACTGGTTCCAGCCAGCCTATGCACAGTGAGCACCGGGGTGCCACGTGCAGTCACCTTCCTCTGAAGCCCTGCCTACCTACAATACACAAAACCCTGTCTGGGACGGTGCTGGCACCGCCCCTGGCAGGAAACCCTTTGTCCTTATCTCCTGCTCTGGGAGGACTCCCAGCAGCAGGAGGGCAGACTTGTGTCTCGGTGGCAGCATCCATTTTGTGGAGCTGAGGCTCTGTTTGACTTTAACCGGGGTTAGGGGTTACATACATGTCGTGTCCCTCTAGAAGGGTGGAATGCTAACCCCGTCGCCAGAATTGGCGAGGGGTTAGTATTCCAATTCGTATGACACCTTACTCGACATGTTTTGATAAAGCGATACCAGAGTTGGCATATAACCGCGAGGATTATAATGCACTTAAGAGTATATGGTATGCGATATCATGGAAACGGCTAAGGGATAGATCCCGAAAGCCGCAGACAGGCTCAGCTCATGCCAGAGCACCATCTCACACGATTCCAAGCACTCTGCCTTCAGGATTGTTAATGCCTGCCATAGGAGTGACTGATAGGAGATCTGTGTGTCCATTTTAGGGTTAGATATAGGTATACTATATCTAAAGCAAAGGGTGATTACACCACCTTGCCCCAGCTGTCAAGCAGCCAGTTGTGTCAGATTTGGATGGCCAGTCAGGGGTGGCATAATACATGCTGCAGCCCCTGGTAGGCCCTGGGTACACCTATGCCCTGGGTACCTAAGGTACACTGTACAGGGGCTGATAAGGTGACTCAGTATCCAATTTAGATATGTACCTATGGTACCTGGAATCCATTTTACAGAGAGAGCAGTAGGCCTGGGGTCCTGAATAGCAGGGCCCCAGGTCAACTAGGTCAGAAAACCAGCAAAACACCAGGCAAAAAGTTGGGGGCAACCATAGTCAGGGATCTACCTTCCTACATAACCCCCCCCAAACGAAAGGAGATAAGGCTATCCTTGCCAGGTAAGCCTATATTGCCTGAGTGGCCATATAAGGAAGTACCAGCACTGGCATGGTTACCCCCTATCTCATGGTCCACTAAGCAATCCCTCACCCTAAGGGTATCTGAGGGTCTCCACCATAGGGAATCTCTACCTGTGGTGTGTTTTGGCAAAGGAAAAGGCTGGTGCTGAAATGGAGTACTGAAGTGAGGCTCCACTAATTTTGGGCTCAGCTTCCTCCAATCATTTTCCACCATAGAGGCCTTTCTTTCCAAGACTGAGTTGTTTTGGGCTCTCAGGGTCAACCTCTGGCTACCTACAGCTGGAGGTTGGGTCCCTCTGTTTGGCTTACTGGAGGGACAGGTCAGGTTTGGGGCCCTCAGGTCCCAGGTTTGGCTGTGCCCAACAGTGTCCATCTGTGGGAGGTCCCTAACTAAATTTAAGGGGGATCCCTCAGGAGTTGGTTTTATTTTCACTTGGCTAGGACTACTAGCTTCAGTGCCCTTAATCTGCTGATTGGGGAATTCTTTTGGACAGGGGGCCCTTTGGGGTCCACCACTGGCCTCCCTGACCTCTACAGCCCTGGGCTGACTGAGGCAGGGTAGAGAGGGGCAGGTTACCTGCTCCAGACTGGGTCCCATCTTGGAAGGGTCCACTGACATCAGGGGTTCTGCCAGGCTAGGCCTGACTACCTCTGTGGCAGTTTCTTCACAAGGGGTCAGATCAGTTCCCTGAGGAGGCTGATCTTTTCCTAAAGTCTGGTGGGAGGGAGATTTCTCTTCCTCCTCAATGCTCTCTGTCTGAGTGGAGTGATCCATAGTTTCAGGCTTCACAACACTATCATCTGTCTGAGTTTGAGCTGTGGCCATCACAACTCTCCCAACCTTTTCAGGAGGGGGCTCAGTTTGGGTGTGGGCTGTTACCATGACAGCCTTGACAACCTGTTCTGGGAAGGAAGTTGTCTGAGATTGGGTTGTGACTGGCACAACCCTCCTGACCTGTTCAGGGAGGACATCTTGGACTGGGGCTGTGGCTATCACTGCCCCACTAACCTTACCATGGGTATTTACCATTTTAGAATGGGTTTCTTGCTCAACTTCAGCCCAGGCTGAGAGCTCTAAATCATTCCCCAGTAGGCAATCTACAGGCAAGTTTGGTGACACTGCCACTCTCTTGTGGCCAGTGACACCTCCCCAGCTGAGATTGACCACTGCCATGGGATGATCTCTCTGTACTCCATCAATATTGGTCACCTGGTATGTGGCACCAGGTAAAAGTTGCCTTGAGGGGACTAGGCTCTCAGTCACCATAGTGATGCTAGCCCCTGTATCTCTATAGGCCTCAACTTTTATACCATTGATGAGGGGCTCCTGTCTGTACTTGCCCAAAGTGTTGGGACAAGTTGTGAAGTTGGCAAACCCCATGCCAGTCTCACAGACAAAGGTATCTAAGTCAGGGGACCTGGTTAGGCCAGAGTCCCCAGGAACTCCCAAAGTAAATGCACCCAAATTCTTGGGGGCACTCCCACCACCTGGGGGATTACTACTAGTAGTAACAGGAGGTTTGGGAATGTTACTTGGGGGTATGTTTTCCTTATTGTTATTCTTTGGGCAACTGCTGTCAGTTTTTAAATGACCCACCTGTTTACAGGGATAACAATAAGGTTTCTTCTGGTTGTTGGAAGGATTCTGGGACCCACCCCCCTCAGAGGATTTTTGGGGCCCTGATGTGGTTTGATCTGGAGATTTATTCCCACCCTTCTCTTGAGGCTTGGTTGATTCCTTTTTCTGGTCACCACCTTGGTTTTTGGGCCTAATCCTGGTTCTGACCCATTTGTCTGCCCTCTTACCCAATTCTTGTGGAGAGGTCAGATCAGAGTCTACCAGGTGCTGGTGTAATAACTGGTTCTGACAATTATTTAAGACTTGCTCTCTCATAATAAGATTATACAATCCTGTGAAGTCAGTAACCTTGCTACCCAGTAGCCAGCCTTCCAAAGCATTAGTGGCACAATCAACAAAGTCAGACCAGTCCTGAGACTGAGTTTTCTGGGTATCCCTGAACAGCAACCTGTACTGCTCAGTGGTTAAGCCAAACCCATCAACCAGTGCATTTTTCAGGACCTGGTAATTGTTAGCATCCTCAACTCTAGTAGTGGGGAGCTTATCTCTACCTTTGCCATCAAAGGAGAGCCACAGTATAGCTGCCCACTGACTCTGGGGAATGCACTGCACAGTGCAGGCCCTCTCCAGAGCAGCCATCCATTTCTGGATGTCATCCCCTTGCTTAAAGGGGGGCACTATTTTAGTCAGGTGTTTAGTATCTAAACCCTTCTCTTTTTCTCTTGGGAGATTGCTGCCACCAGTGGGAGCTAACCCACTCATCTGCTGCTCTCTTGCCAAGGCAAGCTTCTCTTTGGCCAGGGCAATTTCTTCCCTTTCAATCCTCAGAGTAGCCTGTCTCATCCTAGCTTCATGCTCCATTCTCTGAGGGGAAGTCAATCTCCTCTGGGGAGAGTTCCTTCTCCTCTGAGAAGAGGCATTAGAGTGCAGAGATCTATTGGAGTCCCTAGAAAGAGATCTATCTCTCCTAACTCCAAGGTTAGGCCTACTTAGGGTCAATACTGGGGGTCCCCCAGATCCTAGCCCAAGCAAGTCTAAGTTGGCCCTAGTTAGCCTTCTGACTACCTCAAGACCTTTGTCTACCTCATCCCCAGAGAGTTCCTCCTGATCCTCCTCCTCCTCAACTGCAGTAGCAGTGTTGGGGAGGTCTGGATCCTCAGAGGTTCCCTCTAAGGCTGGCATGTTCTCATGTAACTGAGAAAGCTTTCTGGCATCATATGTCTCTAAGAGACCTATCAGAAAGGGAATGGTGGGGTTAGACCCCTGCTTCAGTTTTCTGGAGACACAGATCTGTCTCATCTCCTGGAAACTGAGAGCTGCATATCTTGAAGTGACCTGTGGAGGGTCAACACTGACATGGGGAGTCTCAGTAGAATCTCCCTGGGTAGACATGCTTTTCTAGTGAGGTGTAAGTGGTGCACTTACCTACACTATATGTTTGCCTACTGATCCCTTGCTAGAGTTGTAGTTTAGGGTGTGCTAGGCCCTAGGAGCTACAACAGCTGGTTCAGTAGAACTCAGAGTATTCTAAGCTAAGTTATATGTACCTTTAGTACTTATGTGATCTTTCACAAGATATTCTTAGGGCATGTGTGGTAAAACAACAGCAAGCTCAAATCCCAACCGCTGCTCACCAATGTGAGAAGTTGGCCTGATGTGCAGTGTTCACTATTCTAGTGATCACTATATATCAGTCCAAACAACCCTTATTGATGATTGGTTGTAAGTCAACCTTATAGACCAGCTATCCTAGTAGCATGGATACGAGCAGTCTAAGGCTAAGACTCTAGAGGGCGTGTTAAGCCAGCTGTTTTACCATCACATTACCCCTTGAACACCCAGTGAAAGGACACCACACAAGTGTTATGAAAATAAACAATGTATTTATTAGAATCACAACAACCCTGTACTCTTTATGAGGACAGGGTGCTAAGCACACAACAAAACTCTTATGAAAATACTTAAGTTAGCACGTTATACACAAATGCCCGAGGGGCACGAAAAACCATATACTTTAAAAGTGGAATGCAAAATTACTAGCAGGTAAGTACAGTACTAATAGGCTTTGGAATCGCTAGGACTTGACTATAGAATCGTTAGATTACTTCTAGGAGACCTAGGGGACTCGGGTGCAGAGTGTGCACTCTCACGCGGGATGCGGGACAAAGTCTATGGAAGCTAGTAAAGGCAAAGTTAGTGTTCACGGGCGAACCCGACCTGGTAGGAAGAAAACGACAGTGGATCCTGACCCTTGGATAGTGAGGCTATGCTGGGACACCGAAGTGCCGAAGTTACCTAGCCCAGGGGCTGCAGCTGCATAGGTCTGAAAAGACGTCGGGAATCTCGTTGCCGGACCAGGAGCCTGGAAGAAGGAAGTTGCTGGCAGGCGACCAGTGAAGGAAAGTTCGATGGATCCAAGCCTGGATCAAGGAAGAAGAAAACCTGAAAGCAGAGGGGACCAAGTTCTTGAATCACTAGCCAGTGATTAAGTGGGCACCAGGATGGCACCGGGCGAAGTCACCGCAGTCAGGTGAGTGGGCGCTGCTGGGCTCTGCAGTCTCTCGAACCAGGAGGCGTTGTCGGCGACCAGGATGGAGGTGCGAGCTGTCCCACGAAGGTTCTTGCTGTCGACGTCGCTGGACCCAGGATTGGGCAACAAGCCTTGGCAAATGCAAGGCCCACGCGGTGGACCTAAAATGGCGTCTTAGCCGGACCAGGAGGGTCCAGGGTACTTCTCCGATGGAGGGAAGCAAGGGCCAGTCTGGAGCAACCAGACTAGCAGCAGTGTTGTCGTCGGGCGTCGTTCGGAAGGCCACAAGCCAGCGGGCTAGTAGCCAAACAACGCGGTGAGCAGCAGAAAGCAGAAGGGCCCCACGCCGATCGTGGAGATGCTGGGGGGCTGCTCTTCGGTGCTGGAGCTGCTCAGGGTGGGGGCTTCTCGGACCCCAAAGCACTCACCAGGAAATTACTCGGTGGGCTTGCTGTGCAGAAGTCGTGCAGTCTTGGCGATGGCCGGTCCCTCGAGGTCTCGTCACACCCACGAATCTCAGCGTGTCTGATGATGTAGGTAGAGGTCAGAGGTGCCAGGGAAGCCGGTTCTCGTCGAGCTGGGCAGTCTTGATCCGGAGGAGAGACTTGCAGCAGACCGCAGTGTTCTTAAGATGGTGCCTGCGGATGCAGGGTGACTACTCCTTAGTCACAAGGGAGAAATCTTAGGAAGAAGTCTTGAGTTCCTTTCGTGGAAAGTAGTGTCAGGATTCAAAGATGATCTGATTTGGAAGGGGGCCAGTTCCTACCTTTATCCTGTAAAAAGGGGCTGGCACGCGACTAAGTCCTGCCCTAGGGGTGGGACTAGGAGGGGGGTGGTTACACCCACTTCCTTGGCGGGCTTTTCCCCAGCACAGGGTCTGGAGTGACCCTGGAACTGGTTCCAGCCAGCCTATGCACAGTGAGCACCGGGGTGCCACGTGCAGTCACCTTCCTCTGAAGCCCTGCCTACCTACAATACACAAAACCCTGTCTGGGACGGTGCTGGCACCGCCCCTGGCAGGAAACCCTTTGTCCTTATCTCCTGCTCTGGGAGGACTCCCAGCAGCAGGAGGGCAGACTTGTGTCTCGGTGGCAGCATCCATTTTGTGGAGCTGAGGCTCTGTTTGACTTTAACCGGGGTTAGGGGTTACATACATGTCGTGTCCCTCTAGAAGGGTGGAATGCTAACCCCGTCGCCAGAATTGGCGAGGGGTTAGTATTCCAATTCGTATGACACCTTACTCGACATGTTTTGATAAAGCGATACCAGAGTTGGCATATAACCGCGAGGATTATAATGCACTTAAGAGTATATGGTATGCGATATCATGGAAACGGCTAAGGGATAGATCCCGAAAGCCGCAGACAGGCTCAGCTCATGCCAGAGCACCATCTCACACGATTCCAAGCACTCTGCCTTCAGGATTGTTAAGGCCTGCCATAGGAGTGACTGATAGGAGATCTGTGTGTCCATTTTAGGGTTAGATATAGGTATACTATATCTAAAGCAAAGGGTGATTACACCACCTTGCCCCAGCTGTCAAGCAGCCAGTTGTGTCAGATTTGGATGGCCAGTCAGGGGTGGCATAATACATGCTGCAGCCCCTGGTAGGCCCTGGGTACACCTATGCCCTGGGTACCTAAGGTACACTGTACAGGGGCTGATAAGGTGACTCAGTATCCAATTTAGATATGTACCTAAGGTACCTGGAATCCATTTTACAGAGAGAGCAGTAGGCCTGGGGTCCTGAATAGCAGGGCCCCAGGTCAACTAGGTCAGAAAACCAGCAAAACACCAGGCAAAAAGTTGGGGGCAACCATAGTCAGGGATCTACCTTCCTACAGTCACCCGTTCCCCCACCTCAGCCTAAGCCCGTGCACCCTTGCCTTGAGAGACGGAACTGTAAGTGACTCTGGTATCCTGATTTTATTTTGGCCTCAGCAGGCAGAAGATACTTCGTGCGCACTGCATGACTTGGCCCAAAATTGACCCGAAGACCCAGAGCCTGGCTCTGGGGATGTTGACAGACACTACAACCACTCTGTTGATGGGGCAGAGACTACGGTCTGTGTCTCCGGCTATGTACAGTGAGTAGTGGTACCAGCATTCCATGCTCTTAGAGGTCACCAGCTGAACTGGTCACTTTACTTGTCAGAGGGAGGCTGCGGTGCTTACAGGGCATTGAGTAAAGTTCCATTCACGTGTCATGACCAAACCCCGCATTGGCATTCCCGTTTGAATTTCGATACGTGTATTTATAATATAAGGTAGCAGGGCTCTATATTGTTTACGAATGTGTATGTATGTTGTTACCAGTCACATCCATGTGCGATTGCCCACCATATCACATGGCACAAGATGGGCAATATTGTCAGCAATCCAGACGAGAAGGGTGTAACTTTGGACACAAGGGTGGAGGGATGGAGTCAGGGCCGCCTTTTAGAAGGTTCACACTTACTGTGCTCATGTTGTAAGTATTCCCGCATGGAGGCAGCATCATCACTACCTGCCGTGAGCAGCAATCGCCCTGCACAAAGTCCTTGTTTATGCTGCAGAAGAAAATGGATGATGAAGTGCAACCAGGGAAACCAGTAAACCCAGACAGGGTATAAGCATTTAGGGTCTGAAAATACCATAGAAAAGTGGGTGGCAAACATATTGGCTTTGTTGTAACTCAAGTTGCTTTACTGCCCGACACGAAGAGCTGCTGTTTCAAGATAAGTATCACTGATAGTGACTTCCCCTTAGGCGAGGGCACATTGCCTGGTTTCTGCAAGTCATCCGGGATGAAACTTTCCCGTTGTGAGGAACGGCCCAGAAGGAACAGAGGAAATGTGGCAGAGTGCCGAGAAGTCCTGTGAAGTGCCCGGGGTCTCCCAGTCTCCCTGACTGAGCAAGCCTGTGTAGAGGTTGTGACTCACTTGCCAGTGTCAACTGCTAAATAAAAAAAGCTGATTCAGAGACCGCAGAGGGGAAAATGCAGACAACCACTGCTGACTCTACCGTTGTTGCACTTCTGTGATAACACCAGCACCTCAGACCCAAGAAGGAGATCCTTCCACCGCGACTACTCGACCTTCCACCATGACTTCTGGGGCAGACATCTCAACATTTCTTCATGGAGATACTGTCACACCAGCGAGCTGCCCATGGAGCGGAAATCAAAGGAACAGCGTTGGGCTGTCCCTTTGCCCCAGAGCTGGCCGTGTTATTCATGGCCAAATTTTAGGAGAAATTTACCTATGATAACAATCCATTTGTGCATAATATCCAAAAATGGTTTAGGTTTATTGATGACATTTTTTGCACTTGGGATGGGCAAGATGATATCTTAAATTTGTTTATTGAATGCTTGAATACCAGATAATTAGATATAGAATCCTGTGTGTCCAGTAGCAAGTCATCTATCACATTTTTGGATGTAGCGGTCTTTGGCCACAATGGCCGATTATGAACTACATCATTTACCAAATCAATGGTTAGGAACAATGCCCTGCATTATACTAGTCATCATCCACGCAGTTTACGTGACAATTTGCCTTAGGGACAATTTCTCCGAATAATACGGAATTGCTCAGGTACAAGTGCTTATTTCATGAATGCAGAAATTCTTGTGTGAAAATTAAAGGAACGCAGATACCCAAACAAATTGCTGAAAAATAAGATGAAACGTGCTTAGTGGAGTCCAAATTAGACCCTTCCCTTCTGGAAAATAGATCAGCAAATGACAAGTTAGAACGCATGGTATGCATCGCTACATTTTGTTCTAAGACTACCTGTAGGAAAGTGGGTTTCTGTTGTAGTAACTCCCCCACTTTTTGCCAGACCACTGATGCACTTTGACTTGATGTGCCCTGGGACCCTGCCAATCAGGTTCCCAGGGCCTGTGTACTTTCCCCAAAACTAACCCAATGGGCATCTCTGGCCACTGGTCAGCCCCTGGTAATTGGTTCCACAGGTACCCAGGGCACTGTGACCAGGGAAGACCTCTAAGGGTTGCAACACTTAATGTGCCACCCTTAGAGGCCCTGTACCTCTACACACATACACACTGCCTTTGCAGGCTGCGTGTTTTGATGGAGGACAATGTGAAGAGTCGACATGGCACACATCCCTGTGAGCCATGCCTACAACCGACTGCCCTGGCCTAGATCAGCCACACCTCCAGCTTGGTGCACTATACCAGTGGTGAGGGCACGGGTGAATGAGCCCTGTACCCCTACAGTGCCCAAGTCCATTCTTGGGCATTGTAAGTAAAGTCCTGTCATTAAGAGTATATGGTGCTGGGAGTTTGTCACTACGAACTCCACACCATAAGGCTACACTGAAGACTGGGAAGTTTGGTATCAAACTTCTCAGCACATTAAACCCACACTGATGCCGGTACCTCATGTATTTTTATCTGAAGTGTTTTAGTGCGCCAAATTATATTTGTACTTGGGGATTAAAATTAGAACTGTTTATAGGGAGTCTCATATATAATCTCCTTTTTAAGTACAAAGGAAATAACATGAGTTGTATTTTTTTACATTAAAGCTATTATGTGGAATTTCTTTCTTGGTGGTATATATGTATAATTAACGGATCTTGTGTAGATGTGATTCAGTAGAGTGGATTGAATGGTGGCTATACCTACTTGGTGATACTTTTGATTCCAAGAGGATATTTTAATTTCTACTCTTCAATAAAGACCAGATCTCCAGAGGACAGCGGACCTGTCCAGAAAAACTCTAACTTCAAGGATTTCGAACAATTGAACTCTGAAGTTCCGTCGTCTGACCTTCTCAACTCTCAACCCACCTCCCGGCCTGGCCACTGTGACTATAAACCAGTCAATTTATAAAGATGTGTTTTCTTCTTGGTTTCAGTGTCTAAAAGGTGTCAGCCAAGTATGGTTATGGTATGCCTCCCCTGGAGTTCACGGGCCTAAGGGTTCGTTCCTGGTATATAGAATGGATGACAGAGGGCGTCCCCGCCCAGTACCCCAGGTGATCTGAATGGCGTTGATCCCATTTACGTAAACTCAGGCCATAGGCGGTGTGTCCAGCAGCTTCCTACGTGATCTCAAACTCCCTGACATACCAAGGTGCCTAAACGTCTCGATCATAAAAGACTGTTCCAGGGAGTCAAACGCCTTATCGGCATCATCAGCCTTCATGTGTGTGTTTTCCCGATGCAGCACTGTAAATACTGTCCGTAGATGAACCGCTGTGGGTTTATGTGGGACAAATCCCAACTGTAACGGAGAGACAATTCTCTCTCGTAGGAGGGATAGCAGAGTCGCATCACCTCAGGCAGGAATTTATTTCTAAGCTTTGTAAAACTCTACACATGACTTTCAGATCCCGGAGCCTTTGCTCCTCCTAGGGCATTTATAGCTGCAACGATCTGTTGCCCAGAGATCGATGGCTTATGACTGGATGTGAGAGCAAATTAATATAGCACTGAATAACTAGTTCGGGAAAGAAGTGTCCTGGCGCTAGTATAAGCACATTAGTATCAAAATCGCACAGCCCCTGAACATGAACAGAAGGTTTTGATTTGTTTCCTGAAAGAACTCATGTTTTCTTGGGCGCACAGGGCAGGTGGGAGCGCATTCCATTCCAGGTACCTGCAGTCACCGCAGGCAGAGAGCAGCCATCTATTCTGACTTTCGCAAAGCATGATGGGATCTCACCCCTCGGCCAGCTGATACCAGGCAATAAGAGAGTACATTTAAGAATGAGCCCCCTGATTGAAGAGCATTCATGACATAAAGTGCTTTATATTGACATCTTTTTAGGACAGGAAGCTGGTGCAATTTGACCAGTTTGTTGGAGATCGACCTTGATTTTATTAACCTCAGAACCAGCCCAACTGCTGTTTTTGTAGCAGCAACAATCTATGTAGGCGATATTCAGCTATGCCTACGTATAAGGTGATGCAGGAATTCATTCTCAATAGGAGCAGAACCTGTACCAGGTCCTTCCTAGATGAAGCCGGGAAGAATGGATGTATTTTTCTGATAACTTTCAGCAGTCAGAAGCCTGTAGAGCAGGTGATTTTAATGTATCCTTCTAAGGACAGATGCAAGTCCAACCAAACGACCAGTTTCCTGACCTGATGGAATGGGGTGGACAGAGCTCCCAAAGACACCGGCTGCCACCCTTGTGACATGAGGCTCCGGTCCCAATTACCACTATTTCCGTTTTTTCCACTGTTTAGCGCCAGGGAGTTTGAGCTCATCCAATCAGCAACTTCCTGGTGGCAGCTCCTGAAATTAGTGAGCATTTTATCTGTATTTAATTCTAAACCAATGATTTGTGTACATTCGAGTAGAGGTGATATTGAATGGCTCCATCAGGCGTATTTTCTTCTAATCTAATGATTTGTGTATCATCGAGTAGATGTGATATCGATTATCGAATGACTCGATCAGGTGTATTTTCTTCTATCTAATGATCTGTGAATCATTGAGTAGAGGTGATATCGATTATCGAATGACTCGATTAGTTGTATTTTCTTCTATCTAATGATCTGTGTATCATCGAGTAGAGGTGATATCGATTATCGAATGACTCGATCAGGTGTATTTTCTTCTAACTAATGATCTGTGTATCATTGAGTAGAGGTGATATCGATTATCGAATGACTCGATCAGGTGTATTTTCTTCTATCTAGTGATCTGTGTATCATCGAGTAGAGGTGATATCGATTATCGAATGACTCGATCAGTTGTATTTTCTTCTATCTAATGATCTGTGTATCATTGAGTAGAGGTGATATCGACTATCGAATGACTCAATCAGGCTGGCCAAGTGGACCATGTAAAGATTGAAAAGATTGTGGCTCAGAACCAGCCGGGGGTGGGGGAATTGTCTTAGGGGTTGATCTGAAGTTAGCTGATGTCACCGCTTGGGTCAGATCTTTGAAAAAGGATAAACACCAAGCAGGCACTTTCTCCAAAGACCTACCATCTCCAATCTCTGTAGTAATGAGGAGAGGGAGATGGTATCAAAGGCTTCTGATAGATCTATTCAGATCAGAGCCCCACCTCCCCATACATAATGTCTCTAATATCCCACGTGGCTTTAGCTCTTTTGGAGCCCTGGATAGACTTTGTGCAGAAGTTGGTGGGACTCAAGGTATTTGGTGAGCTGCTTGTTCACCGTGGCCTCAGTTAGTTTGATGAACATCAGGAACAGAGAGACAGGCCAATCCTTAGAGTTAGAACTGCTGTGACTACTGGAGCAGACATCTGGAAGTAATGTTGTCTAAAACTCTCTGATTGGCTGCAGGCTGGAGTGCAACGGAGGGCGAGAACAAGAAGGTTGGGCTGGGATGTGTCCCAGAGTAATTACCAGAGCCTGGGATGAACTCAAACATCCCACCCATCATTTTGCTTATTCATAAATACGCCAGGTGTGCCCATGTGTGGGTCCCGTGCTCGCTGCACCGCTGGAATCAAGCCGCACCCAACAGTCAGAGCCCAGATGTGGGTCCCGTGCTCGCTGCACCACTGGAATGAAGCCACACCCTACAGTCAAGGCCCAGATAGGCTGAAACTGGTCTTGGGTTGATTGTGTTTCGGTTCAGAAAGGATCTGGATTGGCTCTTCAGGCTGGACTGCTCCTATTGGAAGAAGTCTAAAGCTGATTTGCATATGTCTGCTTCCTGTTTGAGGTGGCATTGTGGGCCAACAACCAATTGATCTCCCTCTCAGGCTTGGCCTGGTGAGGACCTGGACGTGAGCCGGAGTCTAGTGAGGAAGAGGATATGATCAGGGCCTGTTGAGGACTAGGACGTGAGCCAAGGCCTTGTGAGGACCAGGACGCGAGCCGGGGCCTGGTATGGACCAGGAAGTGAGCCGGAGCCTGGTGAGGACCAGGACACAAACTAGGGCCTTGTGAGGACCAGGACGTGAGCCAGGGGCTTGTGAGGACCAGGATGTGAGCCCGAGCCTGGTGAGGACCAGGACGTGAGCCAGAGCCTGGTGAGGACCAGGACACGAGCCAGGGCCTTGTGAGGACCAGGACGTGAGCCAGGGCCTTGTGAGGACCAGGACATGAGCCGGGGCCTGGTGAGGACCAGGATGTGAGCCGGGGCCTTGTGTGGACCAGGGTGTGAGCCGGAGCCTGGTCAGTACCAGGACGTGAGCCAGAGTCTAGTGAGGACCAGGATGTGATCAGGGCCTTGTGAGGACCAGGACATGAGCCGGGGTCTTGTGAGGACCAGGACATGAGCCTGTGCCTTCTGAGGATGAGTGTGTGTGCCAGGGCCTGGTGGACAAGGAAGTGAGCCAGGGCCTTATGAGGACCACGACGTGAGCTGGGGCCTTGTGAGGACCAAGACGTGAGCCAGGGCCTTGTGAGGACCAGGACATGAGCCAGGGCCTTGTGAGGACCAGGACGTGAGCTGGGGCCTTGTGAGGACCAGCACGTGAGCCAGGGCATTGTGAGGACCAGGACATGAGCCAGGGCATTGTGAGGACCAGGACGTGAGCCAGGGCATTGGGAGGACCAGGACATGAGCCAGGGCCTTGTGAGGACCAGGACGTGAGCTGGGGCCTTGTGAGGACCAGCACGTGAGCCAGGGCCTTGTGAGGACCATGACGTGAGCCAGGGCATTGTGAGGAGAGGGACGTGAGCCAGGGCCTTGTGAGGACCAGGACATGAGCCATTGCCTTGTGAAGACCAGGACTTGAGCCAGGGCCTTGTGAGGATCAGGATGCGAGTCAGGGCCTGGCGGACCAGGATGTGAGCCGGCGCCTTGTGAAGACCAGGACGTTGTCATGTTCTTATCTAGGTCCCTAATCATGCCCGATAACGGATTCAATCATTCAAACCCCTATGCGGACATTAGAATCAAACCCATATTAGAGTAAGAGTCAACGCACTCCTTACATGGCGTTTCCTCTTCCACCAAGCCCCTAGAAAGGACAAACTGGCTCTGAGACAAAATCAGCCCACTGTAGTCCCGGGGGATTTTACCCACGTCTTCAGTATTGATTTGTACCAGACCCATGGAGGGATAGACGCACTTCGTGCCTATAGTGACGTTAATATGTCCACCCTTGACGTTAATATGTCTACCTTGACGTTAACCTGTCTACATAGACGTTAACATGTCTACATTGACGTTAACCTGTCCACCTCTTGACGTCAAGCCAGGGACCTGTACAGTATAAATATGCCCAGGTTTTTCCAGTAAAACACACAGTGGTATTCCTGGAGCAGATCGACCGACTTCACGCCCGATGTCCTACTGAAGCTGAAGGAAGGCTACCCTCCCGTCTGACGCACTGGGAAAGACGCTGTCTTTTCTCCAGCCGAGAAATCCAGCTCCAGTGTTTCCCGACTGCTCTCGCGGGCAGCCGGGAGATCGAGTTCCGAGAGAGATACAAGTCCTCCTGCATTCTAGATAAGGTATGGAGCTGATTAGACTCTGAGAGAATTCTTGTTTTTATAAACTTTTAGCAAAACGATTTAACTTAGAGTACTTCTCACTTACTTCAACCCAGTACTAGACTTAGGTTAGGTACACCGGGGTAGGCGTTACTTAGAAGCACCAGTTAAGGAAGTTTAGTATTTTACTACTGTATATATTTTAAACCGTCTTAGATGTATCTTATGGCTTAGAAACTATATTATGCTTTTACAATATTATTTCATGCTACTCTTTGTACTGTACGCACTTTACTAAATGACAAGTATTGCGATTGTAGCAATTCACTTCTCATGCACAAGAAAACAGACTGTTCAATAAATACCATCTTTTATTGAAAACGCCCGTCTCTCTTTCTCTGCTAATCTGGTGAAACTAAGCATGCATAAACTTACTGAGTGAAAAATCCCCTCTATTGTTTTTCACGACTCTGGAGATTCCCTCCTTACTCATGGAGATGCAAAGTTGTCATGTTGTATGGTTGTCAGAAACGAATCCCTTCTTGTCTAAGTAAGAGGGGTAAAACCCTCTTGTACATTCGAGAAAGTTTCTAGTGCCCTCTGAGCTAGCTGGCAAAACTTAGGTCTAATATAGTCAGCAGAGACCTAGGTGACCTCAGTCCCAGGTCTACACTGGTGTCTATATTATTTTAATGCGCAGATGCCTATTGGGAATATAGGAAATACACTACATGGCGCCCAACGGTTTGGTAATGCAATAAACTAACGTCAGAGGCTCGAGTAACTCAGTCGTGCTTTTCACTCAGACCCTCTTCCATAATACTCCATAGATGTCTGGAGTGGGTGAGAGGGCGATATCCGCCAAAACAGAGTAGGGTTGATAAGAGATCTCGATGTCCACTCTTCAGTGGTGGAACAAAAGACTTTTCATGTGAAAGATTGTTTGGCTATCTTACAGGACTTAAATGAGAAAAGAAGAAGTCTAAGTAACATGTAAGAGAAGCCAAACACCACTGAAGAGAAACCACCTGTCCCAGCAAGACCTGTCTGGATTCCAAAGATTGGGGATCTGGTCAGAGAAAAGATTGCGGTAAAGAAGGAATTTGGGCGTTCGTACAGAAAAGCAGTACCTGTCTTGGAAATTCGAGGAAAAGATCAGTAGTACTACCGCCTCCTGCTGGTAAAAAGGAGAACAGAGTTGTATCAATCGACCTGGTAAAACCACAATCATGTGGCCAATAACTTACAGTAGGCCCAGTGGACTCCAAAGATGAAGCAGAAGCCCAAATCTGGCTACAATTCAAGAGGTTCAAACTAAGAGACTATTGACTTTTGAACAAACAAGCAGTAAAGAAAAAGCCCAAAGCAACAAAACAGCAGAAAGCTTACCTCTTGAAACCCAAATTATAAAAAAAGATGAAGAATTACCAATCTACAATGATGTGGCATCAGAATTCACAAGTATTTCTCAAAAAATATCAAACAATGAACTAGCAATCAGACTGAACAATCACATCACAAAAAACTCAGAAGCCATTGGAACAATTGACAGAACAGCGTCTAGTAATTTCATCAACTTCGATGACTTCTCAGAAGACCAAAGTGAAACTATGAAACAACAAGTGAAAGAGACATTCACTGAGAAGACTAGAAAATTCTTTCATCAACTTGCAGGAATATACATGATTTCACCATGGGTAGAACTGTGGATTGTATTAGCGGTAGTTTTCCTCTTACTTTGGCTCATTTTAGCCTTATGTTTTAGAAGGATGATTGAGGGAAAATACAGTACAATGGACACAGCAAGCCAGAACATCAACTTGATTCTGAAACCCCACAAGTCATCACACAGAGAGAAAAGAGAACTTTCATTGGTGAACATCACAGCAACGCCAATACCAGGTGGAAAGGCCTGGGACAAGACTGATTATGAAATGTATGGCCCAGTGGAGCTGCTGAGATATCCACATCAATTTAAGATTTCATTAAGTGACTTTGCCTCACCAAGCATATTTGCTGATGATTGGGACTTTGAGACAATAACTGAAATGTTGTCGGATATAGAAATGTCAGCAAGGTACACTAATAATGATTATATACAGGGTTCATCTAATTATGAGCAAATGTATTGTTATAATCACTATGGTCATCATTTTCTGCATTAATCATCAAATGCTAGAGATGTTTTTAGTTATAACTAATGGGAGCAGTGCCCCACACCACCAAAAGGTAGTTCTAGGACATTCTATGAGAAATTCACATACTTCTCAGGGTATAACACAACAGACCCAGAAGCATTTTATTTTAAAATGGTGAATAAGACAGGAATGAAGCTTATGGTGACCAATACTAAACTGATATACTCTGCCAAATTTTATGAACAGTTGGCGATATTAGGTTTTGATTTCTGGAATGAAAACATAGAAACAAAATCAATCTGGGGATCAAAAGATTGGCAGGTACAAGGATTAGAATCATTATTTAGGGGCTGCATCATCCCAGAACAAATTATATTTCTGAATGAAACAGTTCAGCAAACAACATGTTTTGGCATGGCCAAAATAAAAGATTTGAGTAAACCGTCTATTCCAAAACCCTTCCCTGATAGTACCTCAACTATAGACGAGGATATAGACGTAGGATATGTATTAAATAACAACAGATCATATCCTGAATGGAGAAAATGGTTGATCTGGCCCACAGACACAAATAGCTGTCAAGATAGATTCCTGAATAAAACACAAGGATTCACTATGAATAGGCCAGACCCAAGATATTCCCAGAGACAACCCCCAGGGATAGTCACCACCTATAGTGTAGGGAAAATTTGCCTTGATTGGCTACATAAGGCTACACTTCCTGAAATTAAACAACACTTGACATTACTTCAAGAAGGTGCTGGCTTGCGAGATGTCTTATTGGGACCTCGGAAACAGCGTCAAAAACTATTCATATGGGCCGGTATATACGCTTGGTATAACGAAGCTTGGAAGAAACAGCAATTTGAAACTGCAGAGAAAATACGAGAAATTGATCGTATAAATTTGGAAAAATCATTTTCTGTAGTCGACAATGGGTTAATGACTCTGTCCGCCAGAATATATTCTTTGGACAGCATTGTATCTTCTGCAATTGACATAATAGAACAAGACTTGATAATGTTACAACACGGGCAGTCACAGTTACGTTCTATTTTTAAACTAGGCTAGACGTTGCAAAACCTTCGTTCAGGGCAAGTGCCATGGCGTTTGATAAACTCCATGTCTCTGTTTTCAAAATTTTATCTAACAGATAAACAGATCTCGTTGGCACAAAGAGGAGCAGACTATACATTGCTGAGTATTGAAAAACTTGAGAGATTACCAATGACAGTGTCAGAAAAACCTGTCACCGAATGGATTATACATGGCACAATAGCTATTCCAATTACGACTTTTCAGTTTCAATACTGTCTCGAATATATACCAGCAGGCCACTTTGAAAAGTTGGGTAGTGGTTACATCAGGTCAACTTGAACATTACCATACACACACAAATGTATTAATGGGGGTTATAAAGAAGTATTTCTTAGTGGAAAGAATTGTGAAAGATCACTAAGCGGTACTATGCTGTGCCAAGAAATAGATTTGCATGGGGCCTGCGATGGCTCTTCAAACAACCTTTCTTGTCATTTACATGGGACGCCTGTGTTACAAATAGAATCTTTTTTCAGACAACTAGCCAACGGTAGCTATATTTTACTGAGTGATCGCAGCTGTTGTAGCATGATGCCAGGAAAAAGTTATCTCGTAACCGTGTCAGCCAAGGTTATTTGTTGTGAGCAAGTATTGTATCCAAATGCAAACCCAGACAAGGCGGCATCATTATGGCCTTCCTTGAATATCTCTTCTATTCGAATTGATACTTTGAGCAGAATGAAAAGTGTTCTTCTACAGAAGACGGTCCCTCTGACCTCGTCTGGAGAAACTTTTGATCTGCAAGTCGCGAGGACCTCTGCAGAGATACATGCATTATTATCTACCAACTGCCCCACACATTTCGTAGAAATAATGAGCCACATTTTAAACATGTCTGATACCAGTGGCATCTCACATGTATTTAAGACCATTTTTTGGGGACTGTTAGTGCCCTTCGAAGCAATCCTGAATATTTTTCCGAACTTTCTACACTCCGTGTCTGGAGGTCTGCCTATCGTTTTAGGACTGGTAGCTGGAATTCTATTTTTTTTCCTTTTACTCCGTTATGGCAGGTCCAGCCACGGAAGAAACACAGCTCTCAATGGAACAGGCGCTACTTGCGATGACTTACAGAGATAGATTTGCAAAGGTGCTCGGATTGACTAGACTAAGACACCTTAACAACGACTGGTTCCTGTCATTTCGATCAATCTGGGAAGATTGCGTCTTACCTGTTCTACGATGCCTGCTATGCGGAGAAGAATGCGTGTTAGACATCTGTCTTTCACTAACATCATCAGAACCGACGGATATCGACGCAGTGCTTGGTTCGGTAACGGCTCATGCAACATGTTGTCCCCAACGGCTCTCGATTCTGATGAACGCATTCGTTGAGACCACACAAGTGACAACTGATGGTGTGGTACGAGATGAAAGCGGCACACAGGTACGACATTTAACAACCATTGCAGGACATGAGAACAATGTCGGCAATGCAACACACGTTTGTACCATTTCCGCATTCTCATCCTAAGCGGAACTTTCCCCTTCGATGATAGGTGAATTTTTTGACGAACGTTATTCCACAATGTTCTCGCCTAGCAACGAAAATAACAGCTGAAGTAGCTGTACAGCCCGTTCACTGTGCGACCTTGATTTCTGCCTTCAGCTTCTTCAGACACTGAAGCCCTTTCTTTGTTTCAAGATTTTTTGGGGGGCGTGGTCCAGAGGAACATGGCGGAGGGCTGACGCCGTCCGCGGGAGCTCCGATCTGATCTGACCGGTGATCTCTCACGGTGAGAATGCGGACTGTATGCGGTTCAAGGAGGCATCTTTTGTGGTGAGTGGGTGATTATAACCCCGCCAAATGCACAATTCCTCTATCTAAACAACCGGCGTTTTCTTTTTCCTCTTTGTGCACTTTCCCGCGGTTGCTGACCTGCTTCGCTTCGGCCACGGCTCCGGCTCTGCACCCCACGGCTGGCCCCGCCTGCTTCCCTCTCCTGATTCCTCACCTGCTTTGAGTGCCGGATGTTAGGATCACGGGATGTCCGCAGAAGCCTGCGGAAGCTTTTCGTCTCGATGGTGTGTGTATTCAGCAGTCAACGCAGTCAACACCCTGGAACCGTGGTGAGAGTGTCGGGGGGTGCGGTACTCTAACCAGCAGTATCTCAATTAAGTACACAGTCAAGGCTACAATTGAGGCTACAATTGAGGCACAAGTGCCAGTTTCTGCAAAAGTACAAGCGCAAGTACAAGGCCTTAGGTGGAAGCACGGGAGCTACCTTTTTGGTCGCGCTAAAATTTGGCACAGTGTTAGACTGGTGCTTGCCAGGGTTAATTATCGCATTTTTGCAGGAGCACGCCCTTTAAAGTTGACTAAGACAGGGGGAAGCTGTGTCTTGGGGGCTTCTGGGGAGTTTAACCATCAATGTGAGCTTGCTATTACACCCACCCATGCTGAGTCCATATCTGTTTTTCCGCAATTGGAACCATTAAATGGGATGAGCTCAGATATCCCGCAATTTTCAAGTTTATTACATTCAGCACAGTTTGAGATAGGAGGGGACTCCACACATTCACCAGAGAGAAGCTGTAAGGAACCAGAAAGAATATCCCCGGTCTCCAAAGCCTCCAAAGCCTCCAATGCCTCTGCCGCCCCTGGAGTAGGGAGCACCAGGAACAGATATCAGCTCAGATCAAACTCAGAGCTGTATAAGGTAGGGTTTCAAGCAGGGGGCGCCCCGTCTGAAGTAGGGACAGTTGCCTCTTCACCTAAGGGGCGGAAAAAGGAGAAGAAAGGCGAAAACTTAAAGGCGGGGTCTGGGGAGCCGAAGCAGAGGTTGCAGAAGAACTTGCCTCTCTAAGGTAAACCAACTCCCTCGCTAAAATCTTATTTTAAAATATTGGGGCAGGCTATGGACCCCAAGGGAGGTAATCCACCTTCTGTATCTCCCCCTTCTAATTCTACACCAAAGTCTATATCAAAGTCTACACCAAAGGGTTCTTCGAGTCCTACACAACCCGTGGCTAAACCATCAAAGGGTCCAACTTCTGGCGCACAAACCTCCCCCGATACGGTGTGGGGGGTGATACCTTTAACCAATAGCTACTCTGTCTTGGGTCAAGATTTGGTGACAGAAAAGGTTCCACCTGTAGACGAGGAGGTTCTGTAGTGTAGTTCCTATCTTCCCAATAGGCTCTGCGCATTGGAATAATACCTACAGCAGTAAAGGCCTAGGCCAGACGTTAACTAGGTCTACTACTGTCGATACTAGACTTAAAGTTTTGGGTTTGCCAGCGTAGCTCAGAGTTCGCTAGAAACTTTCTCGAATGTTCAAGGAGGAATTAACTTCCCTGATTAGACAAGAAGGGATTTAGTTTCTGACAACCATAGAACATGACAACTTTGCTCTCCCCTAATCAAGAGTCAATCTCGAGAGTCGTGTGAACAAAAGTCAATTTATTTTACTCAGTCAGTACGTGCATTCTTAGTCTCATCAGAATGTAGAGAAAAGGAAGAGACGGGCGTGTTCAATAAAAAGGTGTTATTTATTGATCAGTCTCTTTTCTCATACAAGAGAAATGGATCGATATTATTGCAATACTTATAGTTAAGTAAAGTGCATACATTAAAAGCAATAGTATAAAGTAATACTGTAAAAACATTGATATGGTTTCTAAGCCATAAGATGTTTTAAAATGAATAAAATATATTACATACACATATACATTTGACTAAACGTACTCAACTGGTGTTTCTAGATACGCCTACCCCGTGTACCTGACCTAAGTCTAATACGTGGGCGGGAATAGAAAGTTACAGTTTAAGTTAAGTTTGTTTTTGCCAAGTGAATACCTAAAGAATTCTCTGTGAGGGGTTATTCAGTTCTGTACCTGGAATTTAGGATGAATGAGGAATGGTATCTCTCTCTCTGGTCTCGATATTCCAGGCGGCCTGCGAGGGCTGCCCAGAAACGCCGGTGCTGGATTCTCAGCAGGAGAAAGCAGCGCGTCTCTCAGCGCGTCAGAAAGGCGGGGCTGCTGCCAGCGGGGTCTGCTCTGCTCTCGGCTTCGGCAAGTATGGCTGCTCCGTCTCGTCACCACGCGTGTGTTTGCATATGGCAAGATCGGTAATATTTATACCTTTAAGGTGCCGAGATTGACGTAAGGATGGACATAGATACGTCAATAAAGATGTCATACGACTTGCTCGTTAGCAAATTCTTTTACTAAAGTTCTCGGTGAAATCAAAACAATGGCCGCAGGGTTTTGCCCAGGTTGTCATAGGTTTGATTTGTTATGAGAACTCCGTATGCCTTATCAGGGGCTGGAGGAATATCGCTTGTCTAATTAGATCGCAAGCGTTATGACCTAATCAGATAACACGTTCCTGTGCCGTAGTGTGACTGCGTCAGATAACGGTATCTGCATCATGGGGGTTTTCTGCCTCATGGGCTGACTGCTAGTTAACTTGTTGGTTTGTTTAACTAGAATAGGGTCAGGAATAGGGGGATCGATTCAGAACCGATAGGAATACATGACACCCACTCCACGCTAACTATGGACATATTTACTAATCTAGGCATAGTATAACATAGTACAACATACTATAGAGTAGTGTGTATACCTTACCACCCCAAAATACATAAATGCATTTTGAAATTTTCAAATATACGGAAAAATTGCAGACATATATATTGTATGCACTCAAGCTGTAGAAAAATGCCAAAGTAATCGCATTTGTATACATTATTGCTTATTTGGTATATGAGAATTACACATGAAATGGTTTCTTACAGAAAAAAGTTTCGAGACCATTCCATCACAGAATAAAATATCTTTATGAACATGCCAGCGGGCAGCTAATGTCTATAAGCTATCAAGAATTTAGAAACCTTAGTTCTCTAAGAATAGTTCTTACTTTAAGCAGAAGATAGTGTCCCGAAAAATATGCAAAAATATTTGGGGCTGCTGGAAAAACTGCTGTCCGTGAACTGGAGCGAAAATGTTCATGTGACTTTATTTTTAAAGTTGAAGGCCGAATTCAGGGAACGCCGTGTGCGAGCTTGCTCAAAAGTCTCTATTTCTGTTCGGGTGAGAACATCATATCATTTAGGCTTTCGAAAAAACTGTCAACAGCTTCCTGGGAAAGTTCCACTAACTCGGAAATAGGTGTAATCATGCATTCTTGCGCATGATTGTCTCCATTGACATTCTGATTTGCATTACTGACAGAAGGTCGTACCTGTTCGATGCTGCTTTCATCTTGAACTTCACAACCCATCAATCGTAGTGGTGAAGCTTCCACGAATGCCGTCATCAGGATTGGTAGCCTTTGAGGGCAGCACAAAGCATGAACCTTGATCGGGCTCAACAATGTTTCTGCATCCATCGGCGCATCCGATTGTAGCATCAGACAGGTGTCTAACACGCATTCTTCTCCACATAGCAGACACCTCAATACAGGTAAAACACATCTTTGCCACATTGGTCGAAATGATAGAAACCAAGTCATGTTCAGGTCTCTAAGCCGGGAGAGTCCCAGGATTTTTGATATCCGGTCCCGGTATCCAATGGCTAGGATTGTTTCTTCCCTTGTCGCAAGAGTTTTGTCTGTGACATGGGTTGCCATAACGAAAAATAAGGACTAAGAATAGGATTCCTGCAATTAGTCCCAGGATCAGGGGAAGTCCGCCAAAAATCGAATGGACGAAATCTGGAAAAATACCCAGTATGGCTTTGAATGGTGTTAATGCCATCGAAAATACTGTCTTAAATACCTGTGAGACCCCATTGGTATCAGAAATATTTAAGATTTCATTCAGGATTTCCGCGAAATGTACGGGGGAATTAGTTGATAATAATGTATGTATCTCTGCAGTCGTCCTTGCGACTTGTAGATCATACGTTTCTTTTGATGACGAGAGCCTGGTAGGCGTCTGAAGAAGGACTGTTTTCATTCTGCTTAAAGTATCTATTCGAATAGAAGTAATTTTCAAATCGGGCCATGCCCTTGCCTCCCTGTCTGGGAAGGAGCTGGGGAACAATGAGCGTCCACAGCACTTGACCTTCGCAGTCGTAGTAACTAGATAAGGAGTCCCGGGCATAAGACTACAACATCTGCGGTCTACAATAAGAATGTAACTCCCATTATAGAGTCTTTGAAAGAATGGTTCAATTTCAGTTGCAGGTGCGCCTTGCTGGTGACATGAAAGGTTGTATGAATTCCCTTCACAGGCTCCATGCAAACTAATTCCGTTACACAGAAGCGTGCCGCTTAGTGACATCGCACAATTGTTGCCACTAAGAAACACTTTCTGTCCTTTATTACTGACACATGCATGTGAATAGGGCAGGCTCCAAGTTGTTTTAAGGTACCTCTTTCCCAATTTCTCGTACATGCCAGCCTGTATATATTTTTGGCAGTATTGAAACCTGAAGGTTGAGATTGGAATATTTATGATTCCGTGTATTATCCATTCACTGACAGGTCGTTCTGACATTGTCATTGGTAATCTTTCTAGTTTTTCAATGCTCAAGATTGTATAATCAGCACCCTTTTGCGCCATACCGATTTGTCTATCAGTAAGGTTAAAGATTTGGAATAGTGACGTTGTGTTGATTAAACGCCAAGGCACATAGCCTGAACGCAGATTTTGTAACGTCCAGCCAAGCTGTACAATAGAACGCAATTGTGACTGACCATGTTGTAATAACAGTAAGTCTTGCGATAATATGTCGATTGCTGAAGACACAATGCTGTCCAAAGAAAAAATTCTGGAGGACAGAGTCATTAACCCATTGTCCACTACAGAAAGTGATTTTTCCAAATTAATACGGTCAATTTCCCGTATTCTCTCTGCTGTTTCAATTTGAGTAACCTTCCAGGCCTCATTGTATGCTGCATATACAGAGGCTGCTATGAAACGCTTTTGACGCTGTTTGCGTGGTCCCAAAGTGAAATCACGCAAGTCAGCACCATCAGTAAGTAAAGTTAGGTGTTGCTAAATTTCTGCCAGTGTAGAAGTTTGTAGCCATTGAAGGCATAATTTGCCCACACTGTAGGTGGTTATTATCCCTGGGTGATGTCTTTGAGGATATCTAGGGTCTGGCCTGGTCATTTTGAACCCCTGTGTTTTGTTCAGGAATCTGTCTTGACAGTTATTAGTATCTGTGGGCCAGATCAACCACTGTTTCCAATCAGGATGTGTTCTGTTTTGGATTAATATATGGTTTACGTCTATCTCTTCATCTGTAGAAGTGTTGCTAAACATTGTTGGCTTTGGAATAGACGGTTTAATTAAATCTTTGATTTTGGCTAAGCCAAGACAGGTGGTTTGTTGAACAGTGTCATTTAAAAATATCATTTGTTCTGGGATCATGCAGGCTCTAAACAAAGCTTCTATACCCTGTACTTGCCATTCTTTTGTACCCCAAACACTTTTCAATTCAACATTTTTGTCCCAATAATCAAATCCAAAAGTATTCATTTGTTCAAAAAATGAGTCTGAATATAACAATTTTATGTTGGTTATCATGGTTTTGGTTCCTGTCTTGTTCGGCAATTTAAAATAAAATGTTTCAGCATTACTTGTGTTAAAACCTGAAAAATATGAATATTTGTCGTAAACGGTTCTTGAGCTCCCTTTTGGAGGTGTTGCACAATGTTCCCATTGATTATAATTTAAAACATTTCTAGGTTGTGCAGATCTATGTAAAAAGTGATTACCATAGTGGTTATAGCAATACATACTGTCATAATTTGTAGAACCCTGCAAATAATCATGTTTGGTAAATTTAGCAGACATTACTAAGTCAGACATCATATTATTAATGCTTTCGAAGTCCCAATCATCAGCAAATGAGTTTGGTTTTGCAAAGTCACTCAATGAGATCTTAATTTGGTGTGGATATTTCAGGATCTCGACCGGACCATAAATTTCATAGTCAGTGTTGTCCCAGGCTACCCCACCAGGTATCGGATTGGCTGTGAAGTTGGCTGAAGAAAGTTCTCTTTTCTCGACGTGTGAAGATGTGTGTGGTTTGAGGATCAAGTTGATTTTCTGACTTGCTGTGTCCATTTTAGCATATTTTCCCTCAATGAAGCATCCCAAAGTAAGTACCATGATGAGCCAAAGTATGAGGATAAATGCACCAAAACCCACCCAAAATTCAATCCATGGGGAAATCAGATATGTTTCTTTCAGTTGTTTCAAAAGTTCCTTAGCTTTGTCTTTAAAGGATGTTGATGATGGCTGTGTCTTTGATTCACTGAGGCTTTCAGAGGAATCATCGAAGTTTATGAAGTAGCCGGATGCAGTTCTGTCAATTGTTCCAATTGCTTTAGGATTTTTGTTTCTTGCATTTTCACTTGGTACTTCATTATAGATTGGTGTGTCTCTGCTAAATGTTTTTATTTGGGTTTTCAGAGGTCTGAGTTCTATTGCATTGCTGCATAGTCCTTGTTGTTCTTCTGTAGGCGTTTCGAATGTGATGAGCCTCTTCGTTAGGACCTCTGTACTGGTAGCAAACCTTGGTGTTCTGCTACTTATTGGGAGTCCACTTGGCCTACTGTTTGTTATCGGCCACATGTTGTGGTTTTACCAGGTCGATGGATACAACTCGGTTCTCCTTTTTACCAGCAAGTGGCGGTAGTACAACTGATCTTGTCCCGTTGACAGACAAGACAGGAACTGCTTTTCTGTAAGAAGGTCCAAATTCCTTCTTTACCGCGATCTTTTCCCTGACTAGATCCCCGACTTTTGGAATCCAGACAGGTCTTGCTGGGACAGGTGGTGGTTCTTCAGTGGTTGTTGGCTGTTGTTTCAACTTTATGTTGCTCAGGTCTTTTCTTGTTTTGTTTAAGTCCTGCAAAATAGCCAAACGGTCTTTGATATCAAAGGTTTTTTCTTTCACCACTGAAGTCTGACTATCAATGTCAGAGATCATCATCCTAGTTCCAAATAATAATTCGTATGCACTGAATCCCTTCAGAGAATTTCTTGGCAAGTTATTGAGACTACGTTGGACACTTATTAGATGTTTGACCCACCCAGCTCCCGAACCTAATATCCTTTCCGTTATAGATTGCTTTATGCCTTGGTTTTTTCTTTACACCATCCAGTACCCTCAGGAAGGAAGTGAGAAGATTCCCGCTGGGCTGTGCTCATTTGGCCATGTTTCCCCCCAGGCTGCTGGGCTTGAGTGAAAACAATAGTCAAACGTAGCATGCGCTTAGCGTATATGCCATTTAGACCCGCAAATCTTTGTATAACAGTCCGGACGTCAGCCGAGTGCTGGTGATCTACATTATAAGTGGAAACTAGCCTGTGTATGTTAATCGCAAGCCTTGCTCTTTACTGGTGATATTATCTGCAGTCAGATTCCACCGTATTACACTTTTTCTCTCCCCACTGCGATTTCTGTTGCAGTTTGGGCAGTTTTTTTACAAACATGGTATGATGCAGGCTCATGCCTGGCCACCAGTACCGTGATTGTAATTCTTCCAGAGAATCTTTTAGTTTAAGGTGTCTGAGACCCTCGCCCATGTGGGCGTCTGCGATTAACAAGTTTCTCCTGTCCATGTTTGGAATCACTCTATCCCCCACTCCAGGGATTCGAGCAAAAGGGACGGAGTTTGCATCGATTATGTATGTATAATTGAGTGGATAGTTGATCGGTAACGCTGAGCAGTCGCCTTTTGATGACGTTTTCACCGCCAGCACTGTTTCACCGTCAATGTATTTTAATGTACGCTTTTTTCGAACTACGGGAGCCGATTTAGTGGCTGCCGCTGCGGCTGTTTCAGCCAATGAATTCCCTACAACGTGAACGCCATCACGCTGATGACTCAGTGAGTGAGTCACGTGAGTCTTTGGTAGTTCTTTTTGTAAAAGAGCTATTTGTTCCCAGAGCAGTTTCTGCTTTATTGGTGCATCTGTGTCATCTTTGTAACCGTTTTGAATCCATGTCTGCAAATCGCTGTTATATGATTTGACGCAGTAATATGAATCTGACACTATAAGTGTCGGGAATTCGCGATCCGCATTATCTAGCGCCATTTTCAATGCTATTATTTCAGTTTGTTGTTCTGAATTAGTTTCTACTGAGTGTGATTTTGTTAATAGAGGTTTTAGTTTACCTAGTTTACCGATTACTTCTTTTGTAATCCCACATGTGGGGTTGTATGCCTGTTCTCCCCAAACGGGGGGTTGAGCATGTCCGTCTGTATAGATTACACAGGCGTAATGTCGTAGAGGCAGAATGTCGATTGGCAGAGGGTATGTTTTTTTCATATTCTAGATTTTCCATTTCTTCTAGTTCTTAGAAAATTGTCAACCACGCTATACTTGATAATTCATATCCTACGTACAAGACTGTTAGATGGGCAATTCTGGACTTTTTAAAGTTGAATTTGTAACCCTCTGCTGCGAACCCAAGTATTATGGTGTTCACTCTTTTCAAGTGAGTCTCCAAGTCATCATCTGTTAAGTAAATGTCATCGACATAAGATAATGCTTCATCATCATATAGTTGTAGTAATTCTGTTACTCTCGCTGAGAATACCCCCGGGCTGTTCTTGTACCCCTGGGCTAACCGACAGAATTGTTTTTGAGTGCCATTTACTGAGAATGCAGTTAAATATCTGCTCTCTGGTGCTATGTTTTGACAAAAGAATCCATTGGAGATGTCCAAGGTTGTTTTGTATTTTTTGCGCACTATGTTATTCATTAGTGCAGCACTGTGTGAGTTTTGCACTGCAAAAGTTTTGCAACATGTGTTAAGGTGTCGGTAATCCAAAACTAGACGATATGAATTGTCTGGTTTGGAGACCGGAAACAAAGGATTGTTCATTTGTGAGGTGCAAGTTTCAATCACCCCCTGGTATTCTAGCTGATCTAGTATTTCATTGACCTGTTTTTTAGCTTCTTGCTTAATTGGGTACTGCCTTTGTGCAGTAGGTTGTGATTTTAACTGGATTTTGTGAGGAGGAGAATCCTCATCCCATCCTACATGATTTTTATATAAAGCAGGTGCTAGAGCCACTGCCCACTTTCTAGCAAGTGTGTATTTTTTATGAATTGGAATTTGATTTGAGAAGGCAGGCATAATTACTTCTTCGCCATGAGGGCACTCCCTGACAAACTCTGGTGGCCAGTCTTTTTCAGCTAGAAGGATATCATAGCCCTTGGAGAGATTATCCCAAAATAGTCCCCTTATTTTTCTAGTCTTATCACCCTCTATACGCAATGTTATTTCGTATATTTTGTGGGGTTTGCTAACTCTGGTGTCCGCAGTTTCCACTTGAAGATATTCATTCGTGTCCACTGTCTCCAGATGATTCATAAGGACTTTGCGAGCTATGCTCACTTCTGCTGCACTGTCTAGCATTGTCTGAGCCCACATTCCGTTTTTCAGTTGTGTCCTCAGTATTCTCGGCATTGTTAACTACCTTGATACTGGCTACCTTCTTTTTTGGATATTGTAATTTCTTTTTTAGCTGAGCAGGTTCCTTGTCTTTGGACTTGGCGTGCTCTTCTCTTTGTTCTGATCGTCCTCTTCTTTCCGATTTCTGCGAGGAAGTCTGAAAAGATTGAGAGGGACGTGTATCAATGTCTTGATATCTATCAGGTTTTTTTATATTATCCCTATTTCTAAGGTTATATCTATTCCCAGAGGGGTCACTCTGCGGTGACCTCTGTCTTCGGTTTGGAGATTTTTCTCTTCGCCTAGGAGACCTTCCTCTGGACTGGAATTTCTTTTCTTTAGGATTGGATTGTTTGTTTCCATCCCAGTTCTTTTTTGTTGAATTATTATTAAAAAATATTTTTTCCGGACTTTCAGTCAGTTGCGGTTTTACTGGTATTCCACCTAAACTATCTCTACCTAGTTCCTCATAAGATTTTTCTATGATTCTGGCAATTTCAGCTGGTTGGTCTGCTATATCTGTCTCTTTTAACCTCTGGCGGATCGCCACGTTTGCTGCTTCACCTTTTATGTTGGCTAATAATATAGCCGAGACCTGCTTGAAGTCTTTTAGTAATTTCATACCAAGAGTTAAAGCGGGTTCAGGACCATATTCGTCTTGAATTTGTTTTAGCACATCTGGTATTACCGAAATGGATGGAACACCGTGCGTTTTTGTGTAGATGGAAGCAAAGACTGTACCCCAAGTGTCACAGTCCTCTATATGTGGTGCGATTCCCATTGGGAGACAGATAGTCAGAATCCTGTGTTTTTCTAGCGGGGTGGTGTCAGGAAACACCGCCTCTATTTGGGTAATTTTCTGTGCCAACCAGAATGGTATTTGTTCCCGTTTAGCCGGTACTTTACCTAGGCAGGATTGGATGTTCTGTGGTGTAATTTTATTTGTGTTCCCCTGGTGAGGGGTCAGCTGTGGAAGTTTAATCGCTGGCTGAATTGTTGAAGTCCGCATCACATACTGAACTAATTGTCTATGAATTTTTATTAATTGTTTTAGCTGTGTTAACAGCTCTGCTGCAGACATTCCATTGATGTCTGGATGTGGTGTGTATCCGGCTAGGACCGGCCACGTTGCTCCTGGTCTACCTAAAGGACCGAGCCTGGTGATGTGATTATTATGTTTTAGGGCGCCATCAAATAAGAGCAAATGCTCTTGGAATTTGAGTGGTACTTCCACCTCCTCGAATGGAGTGTACTCATTAGGAGGTTCCTCTATTTTGTAATAGTGGAAGTACTTTGTTACAGCATTTGCTGCTGGAAAATGTATCCATGAATAATATACCTCTGTCTGCCGATATTCGTGTGCCTCAATTACGAATATGACTGTGCCACCTCTAGGTGTCAGTCCATTTTCTATAAGTTTTAAGGTTATAGATCTCCTTTTGATGACCGGAATGAGTATTATATCCGCGTCTGCTGCTTGCATGGTAGCATCAGCATCTGCGAGTTCAGTTGCTAATCTAACTGCCTCTCTTTCATCATCACTCTCTGCCATTTTACCGACAGGAAGCTTATGTCTTTTGTTTGCAGATCAGGTTTCTTATGGAACAAAGATTAGATGCACAATATTTTGGAACTGTTTATCCTTCAACGTTGACTATACCAAGAACCATACATAGGAGTTCCCTCCTGCGAGGTCTGGCGGATATAACCTTTCACCCACTCCAGACGTCTTTGGAGTATTTGGGAAAAGGGGTCTGAGTGAGAAAGCACGACTGAGTTACTCTAAATGTCTTACGTTAGTTTTATCGCCCTTTCCAAACGCGTTGGGCGCCATGTAGTGTAGTTCCTATCTTCCCAATAGGCTCTGCGCATTGGAATAATACCTACAGCAGTAAAGGCCTAGGCCAGACGTTAACTAGGTCTACTACTGTCGATACTAGACTTAAAGTTTTGGGTTTGCCAGCGTAGCTCAGAGTTCGCTAGAAACTTTCTCGAATGTTCAAGGAGGAATTAACTTCCCTGATTAGACAAGAAGGGATTTAGTTTCTGACAACCATAGAACATGACAACTTTGCTCTCCCCTAATCAAGAGTCAATCTCGAGAGTCGTGTGAACAAAAGGCAATTTATTTTACTCAGTCAGTACGTGCATTCTTAGTCTCATCAGAATGTAGAGAAAAGGAAGAGACGGGCGTGTTCAATAAAAAGGTGTTATTTATTGATCAGTCTCTTTTCTCATACAAGAGAAATGGATCGATATTATTGCAATACTTATAGTTAAGTAAAGTGCATACATTAAAAGCAATAGTATAAAGTAATACTGTAAAAACATTGATTTCTAAGCCATAAGATGTTTTAAAATGAATAAAATATATTACATACACATATACATTTGACTAAACGTACTCAACTGGTGTTTCTAGATACGCCTACCCCGTGTACCTGACCTAAGTCTAATACGTGGGCGGGAATAGAAAGTTACAGTTTAAGTTAAGTTTGTTTTTGCCAAGTGAATAACTAAAGAATTCTCTGTGAGGGGTTATTTAGTTCTGTACCTGGAATTTAGGATGAATGAGGAATGGTATCTCTCTCTCTGGTCTCGATATTCCAGGCGGCCTGCGAGGGCTGCCCAGAAACGCCGGTGCTGGATTCTCAAAAAAAAAAAAAACACAACTGTATTTGCCAGTACTGAAACGTATTTGTTGTTTGTGGTACTCAGAAGAACTGAAATAAAACACGTTCTTCGCCTTAATTGATTCTTGATTTAATCTATTTATTTTTGATGCAAGCTTGTTTTAAATTATTTGAGCTGCAATTTTTTGTTGTTTGAACATTCAAAATTGAATACACAGGAGAAAGAAGGGAAAACAATCCTCTTTGTGTTATTTACATACATTTAGGGTGCAACATAGGAAGTGGATTCATAACATTCAGTCATACTCAGGCATGCTTTGTGAAAACAGTGTGGTGGGAACAAGGGGGGAAGGAAAAAAAAAATTTAAATTGGTGATACAATGAAAGATTCCGATTAAAGTATATCAATGTTTATTAGCATTTAAATATATTTACAAATAGATCATTGACTGCTTTAAACAGGCCATCTGAACTGTATACTATTTGTACAATCTATTCTCATTTCTTATACAGATTGGCCTAATGCGATGTGGTCGACGCGTTTCGAGTTCCTTGGGGGGGAACTCTCCTCAGGACCTCTATTTCGGTTCTAGAATGGTCACTTCCTTTGATGTGAATTGACACCAAACATGTTGGGTGTTCCAGTGTCCAACCTCGAAGTAATGTGTTGTTTAGATGCTTGGCTTATTCGCTCGGGGGGATCTGCGCGTCTTCCTTTACTAGAAGAAGCTCTCTTCCTGGTTATTCAGGGCGTAAGACGGCTGCGAGTAATCTTGTATTCTGGCTCTGCCGGTTCTTCGATCCGCTTTCTCCCAGGACTTCCGCATTGAATGGCGTCTGGATTCTCGGCAGGAGAAAGCAGCGCGTCTCTCAGCGCGTCAGAAAGGCGGGGCTGCTGCCAGCGGGGTCTGCTCTGCTCTCGGCTTCGGCAAGTATGGCTGCTCCGTCTCGTCACCACGCGTGTGTTTGCATATGGCAAGATCGGTAATATTTATACCTTTAAGGTGCCGAGATTGACGTAAGGATGGACATAGATACGTCA
The DNA here is from genome assembly GCF_964261635.1 of Lissotriton helveticus. NCBI lineage: Eukaryota > Metazoa > Chordata > Amphibia > Caudata > Salamandridae > Lissotriton > Lissotriton helveticus. The sequence continues at coordinate 1,023,606 of NW_027611674.1, forward strand.
ATAAAGATGTCATACGACTTGCTCGTTAGCACATTCTTTTACTAAAGTTCTCGGTGAAATCAAAACAATGGCCGCAGGGTTTTGCCCAGGTTGTCATAGGTTTGATTTGTTATGAGAACTCCGTATGCCTTATCAGGGGCTGGAGGAATATCGCTTGTCTAATTAGATCGCAAGCGTTATGACCTAATCAGATAACACGTTCCTGTGCCGTAGTGTGACTGCGTCAGATAACGGTATCTGCATCATGGGGGTTTTCTGCCTCATGGGCTGACTGCTAGTTAACTTGTTGGTTTGTTTAACTAGAATAGGGTCAGGAATAGGGGGATCGATTCAGAACCGATAGGAATACATGACAGTTCCACAGGTGACAATGGATAGCTCAGCAGGACCTAGCCTCTCACAATTAGAATCTTTACTACTCACTATGAAGTAGGACTTATTATCAAAATTTGAAATATCCGAGGTAAATCAGAAAAATATACATGATCAATGTGCAAATTTAGAGGCCAAACTGGATGAAGTGTCTAAGCATACCGGAGTATTGAAAGAGGAAGTGTCCCTGCTTACATGGGCTTCCCAGCGCCATGAGAGGGACTTAGAGGCTCTCAGAGCGCAAAATAAAAACCTCCAAATGGATATCGAAAAGCTCGAGATACATTCCAGAAGGAATAATTTGAAATTTCTAAAGATTCCTGAGGGAGCCGAGAAGGGGGACGTCAAACTATTTATTTGTAACCTTCTTAGAGAGGGGATATTAAAGGACAGGCCGGACATTGATCTTGAGGCTGAAATCCAGAGAGCCCACAGGGATCCCTACAGGCTCCACAAGGAGAGGAAGGCTCCTAGGAAAATCCTGGTGAATTTTCTCACCTATACAGTGAAGGAGCTAATTCTGAGTAGAGCACTATCCGATACAACTCTCCAGGTGGATTCGACCAAATACCTGATTAGGTCTGACATAGGGAAGGCCACAGCGCAAAGGCAGTGGGAGTTGGGAAATAGAATGCCAGATCTAAGGAGTCTCGGAGCCCAGGTTCAAATGAAATTTCCTGCATTCCTAAAATTCGTCTGGAAAAATAAAACCCACAACTTCCTGTCGCCACATGAAGTTGATTCCTTCATGACTTTAATAAGAGAGAATCCGTAGTAGAAACACCAGTGGGGTCGTACTTCCTAGTGGAAGCTAAATACGAGATCGAGGAGTAGGAGAGGGGATGTTTGTCTGAAAGTATTTAGGGGGGAGCTTAGGAAAAGGAATTGTAAAAAAAAAAAAAGAGAGAAGAAGGAGAAAGAAGGAAGAAGAAAAAAAAAAAGGGAAAAAAAAGGGAATAGAATAGATAATAATGAACATATTCATATACACACATTTCACGGGAAAGGGAAAAAAAAGAAAAGGGAAGTGAAGGGAAGGAAAGGAGAGAAATAAAAAGATTTTTTTTTTTTGATCACTAGTTATTAGTTATGATAAGTCATGATAAGTTATGCATCCTGTATATAAGTGCATAAAGGTGCCCGTCTTCTCTATAGTAACCGGTGGGAGTGACCCAGGTCGGATCACAGAGCCTTAATAGGCGACAAGATCGCCAGAGTAGGTATGGGAGGGTTCCTCAGGGGGGCGGGTGGCATGCAGGGTGGTGGGGGAAAAAAGGGGGAATTTTTTTTCTCATATACATATTGAAGAACACATTGGATGTGGAAGGGAGCAGGTTTTGGGGATGCAGTCAGTATGGCTAAAATGAATAATAAAATTAAGTTCATTAGTTGGAACGTGAACGGCCTAAGAGATAGAAGGAAACTTTCAAGGGTTTAGGAATATTTATTTAATGCAGGGGCTCAGGTTTGCTTGTTAGAAGAGACTCACTTAGAGAGCCAGGAGTGTGAGGTTGGGTTGAGAAAGTGCAGGTGGGTCCAGGACATCCTATGTTCCAACCAGAATGGAAATACGAGAGGGGTGGCAATTTTGATTAGAACAAATGCAGGTATCAGTGTTGTTAAATATGAAACTGATCAGTCGGGAAGGTGGTTGGTGGCATCGCTACAGTGCCAGAGTATTCCCTTTGTATGTGCTGTCTACTATGGCCCCAATCAAGATCTGCCGGGGGCACTCTTGAAACTTAGAGCAACTCTTTTAGATTATTCAGGGCCTGTTATTCTAGGGGGCGATTTTAATATGATTTTCGATGATAAGCTAGATCGTACTTCCAGGGTTAAATTTACGCCCCCAGCGAAATCCCGGAGGGAGCTTAAGAACATAGTTAAGGATTATAACCTGATAGATGTCTGGAGTGTTAGAAACAGCATAAAGAGGGATTTCTCTTTTTATAGTCGTAGACATGGCCACCATACTAGAATTGATTTCTTCCTTATCGATCAGTCGTTACTTGCCTCCATGGATTCAACCGCATATACTCCAGCTATTTTGTCGGACCATTCGACAGTGGAATTAGTAATTAACTTTAAAGTGAAAGAACAGCAAAGGAGATGGACTCTGGATAGAGCAATGTTACAGGAGGATGAAACGAGAATGGAACTGATAACTTTGACTGAGGACTTTTTTTAAAACAACAGCGGCTCAGCCACCCAGCAAGTGGTCTGGGACACATTTAAAGCTTTCTTACGAGGTATGTTGACCACTCTGTCAATCGGGAAGAACAAGATGAGTAAAAAGAAGAAGGAACAAGAGCTTAGTAAAATTAAATTAAAAGAGTCAGAACTTCAGGCCGCCTCAGTTAATCAATCCAGTACTAAATCTCGCCTACAAAAAAAACTAGATGGGCTGTGGGCAGACTATCAGGCTGGCCTGGACAAGGTTCTTAAGAGCAGATGGGACGTCAGCAAGCTCCAAAATTTCTCCTATGGGGAGAAATGTGGTCGCCTCCTCGCATGGAAGACTCGAATGGATAGGAATAAGAATCAGATTAGTAGTTTACATCTGGGAACTTCTGGTATAATCTCAAGAGATGATGGGCAAATTAGGGAGGAGGCTGAATCTTTCTTCCAAACGTTATACACCGCCTAAGTAAATCAATCTCCCCAGCTGTTAGAGAACTGGTTGAGTAAAATACAGCTTCCCTGTCTGTCCGAGGAGAACAAGATCTACCTTTCCTCAGAAATAAAAGAAGACGAGGTTAGAACCCAGCTGATGAGAATGGTCAAAGGGAAGGCAGCTGGTCCTGATGGACTCCCTGTAGAGATCTATAGGACAACAATGGATCAAATAGTTCCTGCCCGTACAATTTTATGTAATAACATTTTTATAGCAGGGGAGAGTGCTCTAGATTCCTGGGCAGAGGCTACTGTAACCTTAATCCCAAAACCAAATAAGGACCCTTCAAGAATTGAATCCTACAGGCCAATCTCACTGTTAAACACTGATTATAAGGTTTTTGCCGGGGTGCTGGCAGCGAGATTGGCCAAAATAGCTAAAACAATTATCCATCAAGATCAAAGGGGCTTCATTGCAGATAGACAACTAAATGAGCTGACATTTTAGGTAATCGCAGTGATAGACGTTGCCGTCAGTAAGAAGCTCCCTTTAACCTTGGCGGCAGTAGATGCCGCCAAGGCGTTTGATCAGGTAGACTGGCTATATTTATGGAGGGTTTTGTCTGCTTTCGGTTTTCCAAGTAACTTCATAACTACTATGAGATCTCTATATTGCTCTCCTCGGGCAAAGATATTAATTAATGGCCTCTTAACTAAGTGGGTACAAATTGCTCGCGGGACTAGGCAGGGCTGTCCATTGTCTCATTTGTTGTTTGATTTGTACATAGAGCCTTTCATTTGTTTACTTAGATCTGATTTAAGTAAGTAAGTAATTTATTTGCACAGTTAATTAAAACCAATGCAATACGATACAAAATATGAGTTAAAAACAAAAAATACACAATATAAAATCACATATGTTTAAAACCATCATAGTATTAACATTTATGTTCTGTTCTTCATAGTTATAAAATCGTATTAGTCTTTCATTTATCACGCAGTGTTTGGAAGTAGATATAGTTTGGGTTACAGAACAAGTTGGAATGAAATTGGTTCAAGATTCTAGTCCTGGCATTTTATCCTCCACAGCCTTTAAAAATTTTACGAGTCCGCAGCTCAGTTGAGGGTCCTGAGATGAAAAACAAGTAAGTACTGCACTCCTTCGTGTACGTATCCCAAACCGAATAAAGTGTCGTTTCAAAAGAAGTTTCCTCTCTTCTTGCATTTTCTCGCAAGAGCATAGTAGGTGAATCATATCTTCTTGTATATCACCGCACAGCCGGCATGGCAAGTCTGCTTTCTTTTTTAACCAGTGTGGGAAATGCTGAGTGCAGGGCAGCAGCCCTAGTCTATATCTTAAAAAGCACATTTTTGTCTTTTTGGCGTAGCCCAAGCCCAAGTAGTTCTGAGGAGCTTTTGCCGAGTATGAATTCAAAGTCATCCAAGCGTGAGTTCTTTTTGAAAAATCTTTTTTGTCTTTTACCCACGACTGGTGTTTGATGGATTTTTTTACCAGTTTGTTGAAAGTTTTGTGATCTAAGGAGGAAGCCCAAAGCTGTTCCAGCCCGGTATTTGCAAGGCTTTTTGCCAGATATTTGGCTGCATGCGAGGTCGAAGACTGCTCTATCTCCCTCCACAGATATTCATTCAATGTTCCCTGTGCAGATTTCCTCACTTTGTCCCATGCGCAGATGTAGGCCCCCTGACGTGCCTGGAGCTGCTGTTGGATGCCAAACTCCAGCCTGATCTGTGGTGGGGAGGTCCGCTTGGGAAGACTGAAGATAATTCTATATGCGGCTATGATTGTACTATCAAGTATTGTTGCATCTCTGCCTCGTAGGACCTCGCTTCCATAAGTAATTGTAGGCAGTAGTTTAGCTCGAATGACTTGTACCAAAGGTGTCAGTGATGGACCAGATAGCTTATTATTCAAGGTTTTTAGAGCGATTGCCAAAGCTATCCCTTTGCCTTTGATGCAAGACCTTTGTACACTGAATCGGCCGCCGTTATCGATCTTTACGCCTAAATATTTATATATTGGCGTGTCTTTGATACGAGATTTGTTCCAAAACCACGTGAATGTTTTCCTTTTTCTTTTACTGATGGTCATAGTTTGAGTTTTCTCGAGATTTACTTTTAGATCATTTGCCTCGGAATAACTCTGAGTGGTGTTTAGGAGGCTTTGAAGCCCTACTTTGGTGTGGCTTATAAGAACAATGTCATCCGCATATAAGAGGCATGGTAGATTAAGCCCTCCTAGTTGGCATTTAAACACTTTAAGATTTTTGATTTAGAATTGAAATTGGCATTATATGCGGATGATCTTCTTATGTACACCTCAGACCCGGGGGTCGCCCTGCCTAGAATGGTATCTTTAGCCGAATAGTTTGGTGAGGTTTCCGGTTACTCCATAAACAAAGATAAACCCGAGATTATGGAGTGGAACCAAGAGGTGAGCACAGCGGGAGCTAAGTTAAAAATGAGGTACTTGGGGGTCTTGCTGGCCCATAAAATTGAAGACATCACTAAAGTTAACCCGGATAAGGTATCCAAGGATGTTTGTGCCCATCTGCAAAGATGGTCATCCCTCCCTTTAAACATCTTTGGGAGGGTTAATCTTATCAAGATGATCATCCTTCCTAAACTCACTTTCTTATTTAATTCTATCCCCTTATCTTTTCATGCTTTATTGATTAAAAAACTGTAAGGGAAGCTAGGTTCCTTTATCTGGAATTCAAAAGCGCCAAGGGTATCCTGGAAAAAGCTCAGGAGGACTTTAAAAACAGGAGGTCTGGCCTTCCCCGATTTACTTGTGTACTGTCACGTGTTTCATTTAAAAAACTTTAGATTTCTGGCAGGTAAGATAGAGGCAACGTCTTTATGCTTGTTATTTTTAGCGCTATTGCAGGAGGTACCACAGTGCCAATCACAAGTACGGGGACCCGAAATTTAAAAAAAAAATAAGACTTAAGATTCTGGGGACAGCCATAAGAAATTGGGTCTTTGTGAGGCAGAAACTTGATATTCCTTATTACGTAGAGCAGGCTCCGGTTTGGGAATCACCTGGAACTCCGGCTTGCCTCCAAGACCAATTATTTCATCCTCTTAGGGCAGCTGGGCTGGAGTGTTGGGGGGATCTCCAGGAAGATTCACAGCTTCTCAGCTGGGAGGCACTACATAGTCTGACTGGGGGAACCCTCACGAGGTTTAAATATCATCAGCTGTCCAGATGGTGGTTAACTAAACCCTGGAATCTTAATAAAACCAACCCTAAATTTGACTTTATATTCAGAAGAGATAGGTGGAAAAATCAAATTTCGTACTGGTATATAGCTATGCTAGAAGCTGAGAACATCTCCGAACCTGAGATACAAAAACTGTGGATCAATACACTAACACTAGACAATGAAATCTCTATGGGTTTATGGACTGATTCATTCACCATCTTGCAGGCTGTGGTAAAGCCGGCCACTCTAAAACGGAACCATTTATACACTATGTATAGGGCATACATATCTCCCAAAAAACTCATGAAATTCTCCAATCTAGAATATTATTGCCCGAAATGTAGATTTTTGGCCGCTGATGATGTGCATATGCTGGCTGTTTGCCCAGAAATAAGGAACTATTGGATTCTGGTTCAGGGTTTTCTGGAAGATGTTCTCCAAATATCGATAGTAATAACTACTAGTACTATTTTTTTTTGGTTTGGGAGCTGCCTATAACATAAATGATCTTAATACAAGGTTTATTTTCTATGTTATACTCCTTGCAAGGCGCGAAATATGCAGAGCCTGGAAGGATCCAATATCTCCTTCTTTTTCTAATTGCCTTAAACACGTTATTCTCACCAGTAAATCGGATATGGCATGCGATCCCAGAAGCATTGATAAGATCTGGAAGCCCCTGGTGGCATGGCAAGACAGGTAAACGGTAATTTGGTTCCTATGATTCATCCTGGGCCCTGCTGGTTCCTATATCTCCTATGTCACGCAGGGTGCCAGTTACGGCGTGAACAGGAGTGGATTGGGGAAGCAGTGGCAACTTGAGGGATCGGGCATTGCTTCTTCTGAATTTGGTCATTTAACATCAGGGCCGGACAGGTTTGACCTCTTTCTGTTTGAGCTGCCTAAGTTCCCTTCAAGAATTCCATAATGGTATATGAGGAAACCAAAAAAAAAGATTTTTTTCTGCTTTGCAGTAGTTATCTTTTTCGCTTCAAAATATTTTCTTTTGACACTCGAGACTGCTCAAAGTAGAAATATTCTTAAAGAACAAGATTCGGTCCTTTATTTAGAGATGGACCAAGAGACACACTGTTACTCTCAGCCTTCGGCGCGTGTCGTGCATTCCAAGTATTATAATGAAATGAGCTTGACCTTTTCTTTTTGTATTAAGAGCTGTTTTCATTAAATGTGAAATTCTTTGTTTTACTTTCAAATGTATATGAAGTGCACTTCTATAAGCAGGAGTAATGCTTTATGAACAAGTACAGTACAACGCTATCTATGTGTACATGCCATGACTTAAATGCGAAAAGTAATTTTTGAAATTTTTGGGTGGGATTGTATACACATGCTTAGATTTGCTTAGATATGTTTAGATATGCTTAGAAATGCTTAGTTACTTAGTTACTTAGATTACTTAGTTACTTCAGGGTGTACATTTCATTGTGGAGTGGGTGTCATGTTCTTATCTAGGTCCCTAATCTAAATTGCCCGATTCATGCCCGATAACGGATTCAATCATTCAAACCCCTATGCGGACATTAGAATCAAACCCATATTAGAGTAGAGATTCCCTCCTTACTCATGGAGATGCAAAGTTGTCATGTTGTATGGTTGTCAGAAACTAATCCCTTCTTGTCTAAGTAGGAGGCGTAAAACCCTCTTGCACATTCGAGAAAGTTTCTAGTGACCTCTGAGCTAGCTGGCAAAACCTAAGTCTAATATAGTCAGCAGAGACCTAGGTGACCTCAGTCCCAGGTCCACACTGGTGTCTATATTATTCCAATGCGCAGATGCCTATTGGGAATATAGGAACTACACTACAACGTGAGCTGGGACCTTGTGAGGACCAGGACGTGAGCTGGGGCCTTGTGAGGACCAGGACGTGAGCCGGGGCCTTGTGAGGACCAGGACGTGAGCTGGGGCCTGGCAGACCAGGACGTGAGCCGGGCTTTGTGAGGACCAGGACGTAAGCTTGGGCCTGGTAGACCAGGACGTGAGCCACGGTATGGTGAACCACGACATGACCCAGGGCCTTATGGGGACCAGGGCGCGAGCTGGAGCCTGGTAAACCAGGACGTGAGCTGGGGCCTGGTGGACCGTGATGTGAGCCAGGGCCTTGTGAGGACCAGGACGTGAGCCGAGGTCTGGTGGACCAGGACGTGAGCCGGGGCCTTGTGAGGACCAGGACGTGAGCATGGGCCTGGTGGACCTTGTGAGGACCAGGATGTGAGCGTGGGCCTGGTAGACCAGGATGTGAGCCGGGGTCTGGTGGACCAGGACGTGACCTGGGGCCTTGTGAGGACCAGGGCGCGATCCAGGGCCTTGTGAGGACCAGGACGTGAGATGGGGCCTTGTGAGGACCGGGACGTGAGCCGGGGCCTTGTGAGGACCAGGACGTGAGCCGAGGCCTGGTGGACCAGGACGTGAACCGGGGCCTTGTGAGGACCAGGACGTGAGTGTGGGCCTGGTGGACCTTGTGAGGACCAGGATGTGAGCGTGGGCCTGGTAGACCAGGACATGAGCCGGGGTCTGGTGGACCAGGATGTGACACGCGGCCTTGTGAGGACCAGGACGTGAGCCGGGGCCTTGTGAGGACCAGGACATGAGCCGGGGCCTTGTGAGGACCAGGACGTGAGCCATGGCCTTGTGAGGACCAGGACGTGAGCCGGGGCCTTGTGAGGACCAGGACGTGAGCCGGGGCCTTGTGAGGACCAGGACGTGAGCCATGGCCTTGTGAGGACCAGGACATGAGCCGCAGCCCTTGTGAGGACCGGGACATGCGCCGGGGCCTTGTGAGGATCAGGACGTGAGCGTGGGCCTGGTAGACAAGGACGTGAGTCGGGGTCTGGTGGACCAGGACGTGAGCCAGGGCCTTGTGAGGATCAGGACATGAGCCAGGGCCTTGTGAGGAGCAGGACGTGACCCTGGGCCTTGTGAGGCCCAGGACGTGAGCTGGGGCCTTGTGAGCATCAGGATGGGAGACGGGACCTGGTGGACCAGGATACTGAGCGAGCTCTCGCTCCCTTGGAGAGGCCAGACTAAACACCTGGTTTGTCCTCACTTGCAGGACCAGGGAAGGGTCAGTCCAGAGATCCAAGGACACTAGAGACTGGGGCGCTGGACTTGCATCCCCTGTTTTTCATTGTATCTCTCCCTGAAACAGATAAAACTGGGGGAAATCTTCTTGAGAGAGATTCATATTATCACAGATCTCACAGGACTCACAATCTGCAGAAGGAGGCTGAGAATGAAAGTCCCTGCACATGAACTGTTCTACTCGTCTCTGCCACGATGCCCCGGGAGGTACCAAATATTTCAATAGAGTGGTCCCCCGAATATTCATGCCTGTACTTTCATGTGATACGTAAGTGCATTCTGGGGGTTGTAGTCTTGGTTACTTCACTAAAGACAGAGGTTTAAAAAATAAACTCCATGCTTGGAGGAGATGTGTGCCTTTGTCAGGAGCCATCTTAGGCTCAATGGTAACTCCAGATACTTTTCGAAAACTCGGATTATGAGCTCTTAAAATAAAATGATATGTCTGGAAAGGAGCATCTCTGGGCGGTGAGAGCAGCGGCTGAGGCGGTCCACATTCTTCATACCAAGAGAACAGGACTGGCCTCTCCTCCTACCCCTACAGGGCAGGTTTCATCCCAGCAGACAACATGCCTACACTCCTCTGCATCCTTCTGGACAGGCCTCAACCACTCTGCACCCCTCCCGGATACGCCTCACCTCCTCTGCACTCCTGGACAGGCCTCACCTGCACTTAACCCCATGGACAGGACATGCTTCACCTCCTCTGCACCCCGGACAGGCCATGCCTCCTCTGCTCCCCCTGGACAGGCATCTCCCCTGCACCCCTAAGGACGGGCCTCACCTCCTCTGCACCCCTGGACAGGCCTCATCTCCTCTGCACCCCTGGACAGGCTTCACCTCCCCTGCACCCCTGGACAGACCTCCCCTCCTCTGCACCCCTGGATAGGCCTCTCCTCCTCTGCACCACTGGACGGGACTCACCTCCTCTGCACCCCTGGACAGGTCTCTCCTACTCTGCACCTCTGGACAGGCCTCTCCTCCTCTGCACCCCTGGACAGGTCTCTCCTCCTCTGCACCCCCACGGAACATGCCTCAACTCTTCTGCACCAGCTTCGCAGGCTTCATCACCTCTGCACCCATGGACAGGCCTCACCTCCTCTCCTCCCCCTGGGGAGGCATCACCTCCTCTGCACCTCTTGACAGGCGTCACCTTCTTTGCAACCCCCCCTGAAAAGGACTTTATTCGCATCCTTTGCACCCTTTGGACAAGCCTCACCTCCTCTGTACCCCCCTGGAAGGCCTCACCTCCTCTGCACCCCTGGGCAGGCCTCACCTCCTCTGCACCCCTGGACAGGCATCTCCTCCTCCACACCCCTGGACAGGCCTCACCTCCTCTGCTCCCCTGGACAGGCCTCACCTCCTCTATACCCCTGGACAGGCCTCACCTCCTCTGCACCCCTGGACAGGCCTCACCTCCTCTGTACCCCTGGACAGGTCTCACCTCCTCTGCACCCCTGGACAGGCCACTCTTCCTCTGCACCCCTGGACAGGCCTCTCTTCCCCTGAACCCCTGGACAGGCCTCACCTCCTCTGCACCCCTGGACAGGCCTCGCCTCCTCTGCACACCTGGACAGGCCTCACCTCCTCTGCACCCCTGGAGAGGTCTCACCTTCTCTGCACCCCTGGACAGGCCTCACCTCCTCTGCACACCCCGGGACAGGCCTCACCTTCTCTGCTCCCCCTGGACAGGCATCTCCTCTGCACCCCTCAGGACTGGCATCACCTCCTCTGCGCCCCCAGCTGAGGACAGGTACCACCTCCTCTGCACTCCTGGACAGGCCTCACCTGCACTTAACCCCATGGACAGGACATGCTTCACCTCCTCTGCACCCCGGACAGGCCACGCCTCCTCTGCTCCCCCTGGACAGGCATCTCCCCTGCACCCCTAAGGATGGGCCTCACCTCCTCTGCACCCCTGGACAGGCCTCATCTCCTCTGCACCCCTGGACAGGCTTCACCTCCCCTGCACACCTGGACAGACCTCTCCTCCTCTGCACCCCTGGACGGGCCTATCCTCCTCTGCACCACTGGACGGGCCTCACCTCCTCTGCACCCCTGGACAGGCCTCACCTCCTCTGTACCCCCCTGGAAGGCCTCGCCTCCTCTGCACCCCTGGGCAGGCCTCTCCTCCTCTGCACCCCTGGACAGGCCTCACCTCCTCTGTACCCCTGGACAGGTCTCACCTCCTCTGCGCCCCTGGACAGGCCTCACCTCCTCTGCACCCCTGTACAGGCCTCACCTCCTCTGCACCCCTGGACAGGCCTCGTCTCCTCGACACCCCTGGACAGGCCACTCTTCCTCTGCACCCCTGGACAGGCCTCACCTCCTCTGCACCCCTGGACTGGCCTCACCTCCTCTGCACCCCTGGACAGGCCTCACCTTCTCTGCACCCCTGGACAGGCCTCACCTCCTCTGCACACCCCGGGACAGGCCTCACCTTCTCTGCACCCCTGGACAGGCCTCTCCTCTGCACCCCTCAGGACAGGCATGACCTCTTCTGCTCTCTCTGGACAGGCATCTCCTCTGCACCCCTCAGAACTGGCATCACCTCCTCTGCAGCCCCAGCTCAGGACAGGTACCACCTCCTCTGCACTCCTGGACTGGCCTCACCTGCATTTAACCCCATGGACAGGACATGCTTTACCTCCTCTGCACCCCGGACAGGCCACGCCTCCTCTTCTCCCCCTGGACAGGCATCTCCCCTGCACCCCTAAGGACGGGCCTCACCTCCTCTGCACCCCTGGACAGGCCTCTCCTCCTCTGCACCCCTGGACAGGCCTCTCCTCCTCTGCACCCCTGGACAGGCCTCACCTCCTCTGCACCCCCGGACAGGCCTCACCTCCTCTGCACCCCTGGACAGGCCTCATCTCCTCTGCACACCTGGACAGACCTCTCCTCCTCTGCAACCCTGGACAGGTCTCTCCTACTCTGCACCTCTGGACAGGCCTCTCCTCCTCTGTACCCCTGGACAGGTCTCTCCTCCTCTGCACCCCCACGGAACAGGCCTCAACTCTTCTGCACCAGCTTCGCAGGCTTCATCACCTCTGCACCCATGGACAGGCCTCACCTCCTCTACTCCCCCTGGACAGGCCACCTCCTCTCCCCCCCCGGGGAGGCATCACCTCCTCTGCACCTCTTGACAGGCGTCACCTTCTTTGCAACCCCCCTGGAAGGCCTCTCCTCCTCTGCACCCTTTGGACAGGCCTCACCTCCTCTGCACCCCTGGACAGGCCTCACCTCCTCTGTACCCCCCTGGAAGGCCTCACCTCCTCTGCACCCCTGGGCAGGCCTCACCTCCTCTGGACCACTGGACAGGCCTCTCCTCCTCTCCCCCTCCTCTGGACAGGCCTTTCCTCCTCTGCACCCCTGGAAAGGCCACTCTTCCTCTGCACCCCTGGACAGGCCTCGCCTCCTCTGCCCCTCCTCTGGACAGGCCTCACCTGCACCTATGGACAGGCCTCACCTCCCCTGCACACCTGGACAGTCCTCTCCTCCTCTGCACCCCTGGACAGACCTCTCCTCCTCTGCACCCCTGGACAGGCCTCTCCTCCTTTGCACCCCTGGACAGGCCTCTCCTCCTTTGCACCCCTGGACAGGCCTCTCCTCCTCTGCACCCCTGGACAGACCTCACCTCCTCTGCACCCCTGGACAGGCCTCCCCTCATCTGCACCCCTGGACAGGCCTCACCTCCTCTGTACCCCTGGACAGACCTCTCCTCCTCTGCACCCATGTATTGCGATTTATATAGCGCACGTATCACCCGAAGGCATCAAGGCGCTTGCCTTGGGAACCCGTCCTGGTATTCCCCTGTGAGATAACCCCAGCAGGGTATCCACAAGGTGAAAGCCAGGCATCCCGCCGCGAGGGGCCGTAGTGGAGATTAAGCAAGCTATTGCCCAGAGTCGCAGAGTGCGAACCCGTGAGTTGAGTAGGCACCGGAACGAGAATTATCGAGTCCGTGGAATTTTTGAGCCCAAGACCCGCCGAGGCGGGGAATTGAACCCTGGTCCAGGACCGATCTCAGCTTCCGGGTCTGCTGCCTCTAACCCCTGAGCCACACTTCTCCATGGACAGGCCTCTCCTCCTCTGCACCCCTGGACAGGCCTCGCCTCCTCTGCACCCCTGGACAGGCCTCTCCTCTGCACTCCTGGACAAGCCTCTCCTCCTCTGCACCCCTGGACAGGCCTCGCCTCCTCTGCACCCCTGGACAGGCCTCTCCTCTGCACTCCAGGACAAGCCTCTCCTCCTCTGCACCCCTGGACAGGCCTCGCCTCCTCTGCACCCCTGGGCAGGCCTCTCCTCTGCACTCCAGGACAAGCCTCTTCTCCTCTGCACCCCTGGACAGGCCTCTCCTCCTCTGCACCCCTGGACAGGCCTCTCATCCTCTGCTCCCCTGGACAGGCCTCACCTCCTCTGCACCCCTGGACAGGCCTCTCCTCCTCTGCACCCCTGGACAGGGCTCTCCTCCTCTGCACCCCTGGACATGCCTCTCCTCCTCTGCACCCCTGGACAGGCCTCAGCTCCTCTGACCCCTGGACAGGCCTCACCTCCTCTGCTCCCTACTCAGGCTCAGCAGCAGGAAGAGCTGAGCTCTCCTGACCTGACCATTAATGCCAGGGGGGGGTGAATCTCATCCATGGATCAATAAATTGCAGCCAAGTGAGTTAGCAGCTCTCCTACCTGAGCAGAAAACTGTTCGGGCTCTCTCCTCCTCCTGGGGCTGGGGGGTGGAAGGGGCAGATCTGGGGTCTGTGGGGGCTGAAGATGGAGGTATCTGCCCACCAGACAGGGCTCCTTCCTCCTCTGCAGCAGACTGGACACACCAGGAGAAGGAGGAAGTGATGTCACCACCGCTGCTGGTGCTGTCTCTGCCGCCGCTGACCCGGAAGAGGAAACCCTTCTCCCTTTCATGCAATGTGCAGCTCAGCGGATTTCATCAGCAGGCAAAGACCGCCCTCTGGTGGCCGGTAACGGAACTGCCACCTCCAGGCTCCAGCAGTGAATACATTTCACGCAAACAAGCATTTATACCTGTAAAGACCTGGGATTTCAGATGTCACAGATGTGAATGTTTTTAAGGGTCAGGCAGTTCAAGTACAGGGCCTCACACTTTGCTGCTGTACAAAAGTAGTTATAGCTTCTCTTCAGATTGCATCTTCCAAACACTGATGTAAAGGACTGGAGAGTATTTACAGAAAGGTGACAACTGGAAGTGGCAGTCTGTATTTCAATGAATATATCTGTATTTCAAAGAATATATCAGAATATCAGTCAGTTTTCCAATTAAACTGGGCAGCTTATTTATTCTTTTAAATAATTTATTGGCAGGGTTTCAAATCCACAACGTGCTAGATAGCAAAGTAAACAGAGGTAAATACCATGGAGTTTAAGACACCAGATCAGTAACAATGAGGCATAGGTCATGTGTCAAAGCGACAATTGAAGGAACAGCTTATTTCTAATTTTCCTATATCTGTGGCTTATTCCTTATATTTAATTTGGTTTTATATCCTCAAACAAGACTAAATTGTAGGTTCTAATTAGGTTTTGAGTTTCTGGTTTAAGAGCACAACTGTCTCCTAAAATATTAAGATAGCGGTCTCTTGCAGGCTTTGTTGTTTTGTTTACAGTAACCATCATCCTCTCTCAACAAAGATTCACTGACAAAAAATAAAGCAATTATCTTTGAAACAATTAATTCCTAAGGTAGGGCAACCAAGTATGAACCAGAAATTTCTCACACAGTTTACACTGTATCATAAAAATGAGTGGGTGTTACTGGCCTGAAGAACAGGGCAGGGACATTTCACTACTCTACAATATTCTACTCCTTCACATAGGCCCCTATATCATAGTACGCTCGTCATCAATACACCGCCGATTAGTGAGTGTGTCAACTCTTTGTAGCATTGTGTGCAAGCAACCTTGAGTGCCTCGACAGCGACATTGAATTGGACGTGCATATATTAGAGCCTTCAAGCGTCACTCATCACGAGTGACACTAACACATTTGGAGGTCGTGCTGAGGTCTCACACAAACCTGACCCATTCTTCCAAACTATGGGGATTAACTAGAACTTCACACATGACTATTCGGCATAGAGCAGACCCTCTGTCCCACATTTTGGTGCAAGACTTTTCTCATATTTCACCATGAGTACTGCACACAGTTCAGTAGAATGTTAAATTGAATGTCTATTTTAGTGAGACTTGGTTGTTAATTTTATCACTTGACATGTGTTCTGATCATGTCTATAAATTCAGTAATGTCTCTTCCTTTGGAAAAGTCAAATGTTAAGTGACACCACTCCCTGTGTCTTTTTTAAATACCTCAATTCTCTATTGATTTTTCATATACAATGATCATATTACAGGGATGGAAGTTTATCGATTCAGCGGAGTCCAAGATACTGTGTAAACTAGAACTAGTGAGAAGACATTGAAAACAGGATAAACAATAAATGAAATAAACCCTCTAGATAGAGGTGATGTGGCTCAGAAGATCCCGCAGATGATTAGGGAAGGAGGATGAGGGACAACACGAGGGTAAGGGACATGGGAACAGGAAAAAAACATGTCAGGGTGCCAAGCCCCATGGTCGCCCCCAAAAAGCCAACTCCCACTATGAAGGCCATAGCCAGCTAACTCTTACAGTGGTGGGTTAAATCCTGGAAGGCTGACATTTTGTGAAGCAAGGTCAGACGAGCCATCAATTGCGGTGCCACCCCTTGGTTGGTGATCAAGGTATCCCAAACGAAGCCCCAGTAGCTCAAAGTACTGTTCCGTCCGCAGGAAATGAAAAATGTCACAGGCGAGTGCGCCACACCTTCAGCAACTCCAGCACTTGGAATCCTCCACCATTTGTGCTTTATAGATACACTCCGGCGCCCAGTTCCAGTGGTGTAGGACCTTGAAATAACTGAATTTCAACCTGACCTCCTGGAGGAAACTGTCATGGTCTTTCCAAAGGTCGTGTCCATTCTGCTCAGACAGTGAGAGGCACAGCCTCTGCTCCAACAAACAGCATAAAGTGTGGGCAGTGGTGCTCGAAAAAAGGCTGTCCACAGCTGTAACATACAATCCCACCATAGTGTCCTTGAATCCTTTCCACATCAGGATATAATGCAACATTGGGTCAGTCTCTAGATCATAAGGGGGAGCACCCGGCATGTGCCGCAGGCTCTGCGTGAGCTGTCGGTACTGTCAGTGATGCAACTGTGGCAGCCCATAATCACGCATGAGAGTAGCAAAGGGGGCCAACTCACCGTCCCTTACTATATCGTCATCAGAGCGTATCCGTCTGGTCTTCCACTGTGTAATGGGAGTTCAGATCATACTTGGCTCCAAGCAGCTCCTTGAGAAGAGCAGGTGTCAGCAGTACGTTATACGTCTGAGCCAGGAGAAGCATGAGGTCAGTCAACCAACGCTGTTATGCCTCACAGTGGCACTTACAGGCAGCCAAATCATTCATCAAATTACCTCTAAAAGGCCTTCCTGCCCTCCCACAGCATCTGTGCCTAGGAGATTGACCCAACGTTCTCCTCCAAGTTAGGGGAGAGGAGTTGGCCTTACGGGTTGAGGGGTTTGTAACAGTCGAAGTTTATGGTCGAGTAGCACACGATCATGATCAGAGGTACTGTTTGGGAGGATCAAGGCGTAAACGTTTACAATGGACGCAGGAGGTGAAAGTATAGTCCACGTCCTTCAGGTGCGTCAATCACCATGGATCCATCAAGGCATGAACATTAATAATGTCAGAGAGGATGAACCGGTCTCGGGGCTGCCTGGTCGTATGGTTTCTGGACTTGTCAAGGTGCCATATACCAGCACCCCCCTACCCCCACATGAATACCCTGGCTGTCCAAAGGAGAGCAGGAGTTTGGTCAGCCGCCGGGGAATAGATAGAGCCCACACACAAAGATTCAATGGGTATCTGAATCTTGACAAAGTTATATATCTGCTAAGGGGGGTCCCGCCATGTCCGATGTGGGCAAACCCCCAGCAAATTGTGAAATAAGATGTCCAACCAACTTTTCCCCTGTTCCAAAGGAGTAGATGGGTGTGTAAGGGTAGTCTGGATCCTGCTGGCATGTACTCATCCAAACCCTTCTGAATGTATCATGTTCACTAGGTGACAGGTGTATTTCCTGGAACAATGCTACATCAAGGCGGTGCATCTTCTGAAATAAGAGGATTTTCTGCCTCTTGATAAAAAAGGTCAGGCTGGTGACATTAAGGGCATATTTACAAGCAATTGGAGGAGTACGGCGTTAGCCTTCTTGGTTTAACCCCGCACTCTCCACTTCTGAAATGCAGGGGTGCATCGTATTTACAAGAATATAGTGCAGCCCTGTGTTTTCTTCCTGTGCTGGTGCTAAATTTAGCTGCTGAGCGCCAATGCAGGCAGCCTTGCACCATAGTGTAAGGGTGTCTGCGTTGAGGAGAACAGGCCTGCCAAGTACCAGGCATCACGGGTTAGACTAATGCATTTCAATGTGGTGGTCCGCATCACCATACTGAAATACACAGTCACATATTTTTTATAGCTTTCTGAGCTGTCAAGTGCTGGAGCGATGCTCTAATAATTAGAAGTAAAACTGAGCAAAGCAGGCAACGCACGTTTAGAGGTTCTGGTTCAGTTACATTCAGGCATGGCACTCCAATCCGTCACGTGAGATTGCAATGATTTGCCCAATGCTGAGCTGTTTGCCAGGGCCGGTTTCGGTTTCCAGTCCGGTTGTGGCTCGCTCTGTCACAATAGTGCCTGCCACAACTGGTATTTATGTCCTACAGCCCCGATCCAGGGGAGGAGGTGCTTGCATTATGTTGTCGATTTTACTCTGATCTGGGTTCTGGCGCAGGCAAAAAAAATCCTAAATTATTATTAGTAGCCGAGTCAGCCCGTGTCTTATTGCGTGCGTAGCTGGTCCTCAAATGTGGATAACATAACTGCCATCACCTGCAGACAGAGCTAGGCACACGTGGATCCATGAGGCTGCACCTTGCCTGCTGACATGTTCTGGCAAGGCTTGCCACGGTTACTCATAATTGCCGCGAGGCAGACATTCCTGCACCTCCCCAAAGGGCCACTAGCTTTGCAGCTAGCAGCAGCAGTGAATGTACTCTTTCCTGGTGTGCTCAAGCCTGCCATAGTCAGGCCAAGAGAGCAGTCGGTCTGCTGCAGTCTAGCGCCAGATATCAGAGTGACAACTCGGACGACTTCATGTCTGCAGCCAGCAGACTCTCATGCAGGTGGACTTACAGCAGCTCTGAGCCGGGGCCTCTGCACAAGCGCCACATCACCAGTGAAGCACTCAGATGGGCAGACACACTCCCCCACGCACTTGTGATCTGACAGCCTGGGGGAGGCCCACACTCAGGGCCCGATTCACAAAGGTAAACTGAGACGAAAGTCTAACTTTGCATCTTTTGGTATTCACAAAGAGCATTTACGTGTAGTAAAGTTAGACGTTTGTCTCAGTTTCATTTAAGTTTTGGTCTTAAGTCTAACTGAGTGCAAACTTAAGTTAAACTGAGAAAAAGTCTAACTTTACTACTCGTAAATGCCCTTTGTGAATACCGAAAGTCGTAAAGTTAGACTTTCGTCTCAGTTGCCCTTTGTGAATCGGGCCCGGAGTCTGTACTGAAGTTCACTGTGACCGCTGCAGGCAGATGTTTTAACAGTCGCAGGCCGTAATTCCAATCAGTTTACACCAAAATGAGACAGAGGCATAGTTTTCTTAATTTATATCTCACTCATTTGTAATGGACACAAATGTTATGCATATAGGTGCACTTGTTCCATCCACAAAGAGTGAATGAAACATGCATGAAAAAATATGAGATGAATGTTGTGTCTTCAGTGACTTCTTAGAGTTTCTCGTTGCTCAAATGGGTGTAATTTCTGATCTTTATGTTCCCTATATGTTTCATTGCTAGATTTTCCTTGCAAAAAAAGTCACTCATAGTCATTGAAATGTCACTCATAATTACACTGAAATTATGAAAATGTCGCCCATAAGCAATCTGAAACCTTGGCAGCTCTGTGTGTTGCAATTTTGCAGCGATTTGGTTAGCATTAGCAGAAGCCATCCTGTATTTAGAGACTATCTTGTCCGTTTGTGGAATCCATTTTGTATTTCTGGCAGCCATTTTGTCTGCCATGTGCTGCCATGTGCTACCACGTGCGTGCCAAGTGCTCTGTCCTACCTTACTGTTGTTTGCCTCTGAAATCTGCCTGGAGATAATATATCTTTAGCTTCCTCTGCTTCGCACATGCTCAGTTGAACTTGCAGCTGTCCATGCAGCTGCTGCTAGTCTGTAACTGTCAGGATGGGGTTACTAGAATTAGCAACTGTTAACTCCTCCCACTTGTTGACTGTAGCTTTTCTGTATGGCCATATATGTGCCTAAAACCAGCATTTTGTACTTGTACCGCCTTCTTTTGAGCCCCTGTGTGGGTATAAAAGGACCAAGCTCCTTCTATTCAGTGTGCTACTTCATACATCACCGAAGGGTGTGGTGTGAATGTACTTCCACCTCATGAGGTTAATAAATACTTTGTTTTCTATTACAGTTTCCATGCCAACTTCTGCTATAATGGTCTGAAGACTTGTGCAGAGAAGGGCGAACCCCTTGTACTGGTAGTGGATATTTTCAAGATGCGTGCATTCAAGTGCAGGCCTCACACTTGGTTGCTGCTGTAGAAAAGTATTTATAGCTTCACTTCAGATGAGCATCTTTCAAAACCTGATATCGAGGACTAAAAGTATTTACAGAAAGATGACACCTGGAAGTGACAGATTGTATTTCATGGAATAAAAGAGAATATTGGTCAATGGTGCATTTTTTAAGAACTTTATCAGGTTTTTCAAATGCACAGGGCGGTTTATAGCAAAGTAAACAGAGAAAAAAACTACACAGTTTTATGCACTAGATCAAATAGAGTGTATGGCATAGTTCATGTGTCAAAGCAAAAATTTAAAGGAACTCTTGCTAATGTTCCTATGTCTGTGGGAAATTCCTTATATTTAATATGGTTTAACATCTTTGAACAAGACTGAAATTGTGGTCCAGATTAGGTTTTGAGTTTCTGGTTTAAGAGCAAAATTGCCTCTTAAAATATTAAGTTAGCGGCCTCTGTCAGGTATTGATACTTGGGACTGTCTCTTTGTTTGCTGCTTTCTTGACCACCTCCCTCTCTCAATCAACTCAATACTTTAATTTGCATAAAAGTTAAAAAAATACATAAAACATTTACAATAATTTAATAAAAAGACATTAAATATGAAATAGTGCCAGTACAGGGGTAAAAATATCTTACAACACTACCAAGCTTGTTTTAGATCAGTTACCCCGCAACAAATGGACTTAAACAAATTCATAAAAGGCAATACATCATAAGTAAACTGAACTATCTATTGTGCTTCACTCCAGATGGTCAATAATCCTATATTGGCGCCATATCCACTTCATCTATCACTGGACACTCATCAACACCAATAATAGTTGACCAATAAAAAAAAAACTCTCTCTCTCAAGAAAGATTCACTTACAAAAAAAAAAGGTATTGTTGAAACAATAAATTCCCACAATAGAGCAAAAGTAAGAGACACCTCTTGCCTTCCACACCGTGTTGTGAGGCTCCTTCAAATGCTTTTCATTTTACCTTTCTCATTTTAAAAATAACTTACTCATTTGTACATTGCTTATTTGTACTTTCATGCCACAGGGCATGTTGTCATACAAGTTTGGGGTAACTTTTTGTTTTTAAATTTACTGGGGGGTATACTATTCGAATTTGCTTGACTACGATTTGGATTTGCTTGAATTTGAATCTGCTTGAATCACTTTCCCTTGCACTCAAATGGCAGTGGTGTAACTCCACTGCGAAGCCTCGCTTCCCCGCTCCAGTGTTTAGCAGTGGAAGGGTCAGCTTACTCTTTTCTCTTCTAACGCTTCTTAAGATTTTCAAAGCACAGATGTGCCACTGGTGTACCGAAGGCATGCTTAAGGCAAACCCATCTGCACTCGTCCGGGTCCCGGAAGCAACCAGATTCTAGCACATCAGACAACGTCAATGGGAATAGCAATTACTCCTGCTGCAGATAACGTCTTACCAATGCCCAGTGCTTCGGGGGCAAAGAAATGCATGTGACAAGAGAGATCACTTATGAAAGTTCTGCAGGTAAAACCTTTCAGCACAATCTAAAGCACCTGAAAGAGAAAGGAATCTAGACTCGTCGTGAAATACACATCAAGGACAAGTGAAATAACGACTGAGAAGAGTTCCTCCACCAGACCCCATGCATGGTCAGGGCCGCATATTTTCTATTCACTACAGATTTGTTACTAAAGATGACTGCATCAAAGAGCTGGTACTGGACGTCATTACTGATACAATTGTTTTTCTAGGTTGATACAGTCCCCATGTTTTGTCTGCAGCCCACCGTGGTCCAGTTTGATATCGCTGTTTGCCGATTACCTGGTATTCTGAAGTACTTCCTTTGCCCGTTGTAGCTGCCGCCTAGAGCCTCCTGAGATTTGCGGGCTCAATCCTTACATCAAGCCAGCCACGCGCTTTCCTCGCAGACTGCGGACTGCCGGGGAACTACATCCCCCAGAAGGCAGTGCGGTCTCGCGGGAAGAGGCGCAAGAGGACCCGTGTCACCACCACATAAATCTGCCAGGGAGACCCCGCAGCGCGGGACGCTGTTTGCCGATTACCTGGTCTACTCAAGTACTTCCTTTGCCCGTTGTTGCTGCCGCCTAGAGCCTCCTGAGATTTGCGGGCTCAATCCTTACATCAAGCCATCCACGCGCTTTCCTCGCAGACTGCGGACTGCCGGGGAACTACATACCCCATAAGGCAGTGCGGTCTCGCGGGAAGAGCCCGAGAGGACCCGCGTCACCACCACATAAATCTGCCAGGGAGACCCCGCGGGACGCTGTTTGCCGATTACCTGGTCTTCTGAAGTACTTCCTTTGCCCGTTATTGCTGCCGCCTAGAGCCTCTTGAGATTTGCAGGCTCAATCCTTACATCAAGCCATCCACGCGCTTTCCCCATGGACCACGGACTGCCGGGGAACTACATCCCCCAGAAGGCAGTGCGGTCTCGCGAGAAGAGGCGCGAGAGGACCCGCGTCACCACCACATAAATCTGCCAGGGAGACCCCGCGGCGCGGGACGCTGTTTGCAGATTACCTGGTCTTCTGAAGTACTTCCTTTGCCCGTTATTGCTGCCGCCTAGAGCCTCTTGAGATTTGCGGGCTCAATCCTTGCATCAAGCCATCCACGCGCTTTCCTCGCGGACCGCGGACTGCCGGGGAACTACATCCCCCAGAAGGCAGTGCGGTCTCGCGGGAAGAGGCACAAGAGGACCCGCCTCACCACCACATAAATCTGCCAGGGAGACCCCGCGGTGCGGGACGTGAGTGGGCTCGCCCAGGCCAAGGGCAGGCCTGTCTGTGCCCGTCCGGGATCGTTCGAGGCCGGGCAGGGCCACCCCCCTGATATTGCCATTCCAAGGACAGCTGGACCCTGCTGCAGTGAGTGGGGTGTATTTTTTTAAAGTACCTATTGAATGTCTGGGGTAAAACACACCATGGGCAAAAAAATCCAACCGCCACAGCTCGTAATGCTACGTCTATAGATACTATGTTGGAAAGGGCAATGGACATAGTCAGTACCGAGATCGAACTGACAGAGAGACCTTTATCCCTGGGTCTCACAAAACCCCAACCTGCAGTACAAGTTGAGAACACTGATATAAGTGACCCTCAAATAATGGTATACAATGAGGCTGACCACTGTCCACACCCATTAATTGGAGATAACTTACTGAACGTTGAAGGCTCTGACCATATAGGTGCAATAGTGGACTCTTTATCTAGGAGCTGCCCAATTGACATTACAGTTTTGGTTAATTCGGACATATCCCCTAACCCTGAGGTATGCGGAGCGAAAAGGAAGAGGAAGGCGGCGAAACCAGTTTGCTCCAAACGGAAACAACCTCCACGCTTGAACTCAAAATGCACAACATTGAATACATGGATTAAAGGCCTGAAGGCCATAGTAGACCCAATCCCTAGTAGTGACTCAATTGATTTAGTTTCATTGGATGTTTTAAGTAACTCTGTATACACACAGACGGAGTCCACACAGACTGGTTTTTCTAATTTTACACTTGGGGACACTGCCATAGATATTATTATAGACACACTGTATGAACGTGTTAAAGGGATTGTGGATAAAAGCTTTGCAAAACTATAGAAGTGTCTAGATCGCCTGGAATCCTTAACCACTAAGGCAAAATCTCCCTGTAGGGAACCTAATCAGCAGCCTGAAAAGGCAGGTCCCCAGGGAAATTTAGCCCAGAGTGGGCAATATGTACCTCAAACTGCAAAGTCGTTATCTGCCCCCTGTGATATTAACAGTAAAACTAATGATTCTGCAGCTTTAAAAACACGCATTGGAGCTGCTAATATTCAAAACATGAGTGTCATTTGTGCTCATGATGGCCCGACAGTCCGCTCGAATACTGTCGATATTAATATCGGCAAACATGTTGAGCCAAACAAGGATGTTTTAAATATTTTTAAATCTACCTCCAGCATCTTGCCCGTATGTTTTGGTTCTTGCAGGGGTACCTCCATTAGAGAAAAACAAATTAGAGTCCTGGAAACAACTTCGGAACAAAAGTGTGGATTGGCTGGCTAAATACAAAGGGTCCAGGAGGTGGGATATACATTATATTCTAATGGTACGAAGGGTAGGCTGGGTGGGACCAGCAGAAAAAACTATTAGGGGTGATTGTATTGTCATCAAATTTCGCCGACCAGGTATTGTTAGATCTATACTAGTTGTTAGAGAGACTAATTACCCCCTACCCACAAACATAAGTACACCACCCCTCGGCTTCTTTTATAGACCACCACCGACACAGTGCTCATTCATTAGCCCATTTTCCCAATCGGTAAATAGGTTCTCTCCCATCTCTGACCTAGACACTCTTGCTTGACCTTTTTCTAAATCTCAACCGACTGCTTCTGTATTCGCGGCACCCTTTGAGACTCCTAAAATTAATATTGACACTGAGGTGGAAACTTTCTCCAAATGATCATTCTGACTCATTACTACTGGTGCTGAGATGGAATGTGGCTGGTTTGGCTCCTAAACTAGACATTGTTATGTTATGTTATGTTAAAATTATTTATACTGCGCTCGGTCACCGGACGGTTTCATGGCGCTCATAACAAATGCGGAGGGCAGGAACGGGTATTACTTAAAGGCTGATTGGAAGAGAAACGTTTTCAGCATCCTACGAAAGCAGTCGTAGGTGGGGCAATGTTGGAAAGCAGACGGAAGGGAATTCCAGATTTTGGGGGCCAAAAAAGAAAAACATAAACCACCATGTTTTTTGCGTTTGATTTTAGGAATAACTAAAAGGATGTGAGAGGAGGAGCGAAGATCTCTCGAGGGAACATATCGCTTCAGACTAGAAGAAATGAAAACAGGAGCCAAATCAGACAGAGCTTTGAATATCGTGCAGCCCAGTTTGAAAATGCAGCGCTTAGCCACCGGAAGCCAATGCAGGCTATGCAGCAGCGGCGAAACATGCTGATGCTTAGGCTGATGGTAAACCAAGCGTGCTGCCTGATTTTGCACCAGCTGCAACCTGTGGAGGTGGTATGCAGGAATTCCCACATACAGAGTGTTGGCGTAGTCAATTTTAGACATAACAAGGGCCATGATGACAAGGATAAGTGCATCTCTAGTGAGAAATCTGCTGGTTTTACGTATCCTGCGCAGATGGAAAAAGCAGGATGACGTGACAGCACTAATCTGAGGCCTCATAGATAGGTCACTGGAGATGACTATGCCAAGACTCTTCACAGAGTTGACGGGGCAAGGAGGAGGCCCTAATGAGGGAGGCCAAAAGCTGTCATTCCATGGGTTGGCTGCTCCGCCCACCAGCACAAGCTCGGTCTTGGTAGGATTTAATTTGAGCTGGCTGTGGTACATCCATTCCGATATCTCAAGCATGGTAAATTGGAAGCTGGTGCAGGAGGAAAGGGAGGTGTCAATAGGAAAAATTAACTGCAAGTCGTCCGCGTAATTAAAGATAGTGGCTGCGGATTTGCGAAGAGAAGCAATTAGGGGCTGCATGTACAAATTAAATAACAAAGGGGATAAAGCGGAGCCCTGTGGGACTCCGCAGGATAGGGAGGAATAGGAGGCGGAGAAGGTAGACAGGTGCACTGCCTGAGAGTGTTTATCCAGAAAGGATCTAACGCAGTCGAGAGCTACGCCCTGAATGCCGGCATTTCCGACACAGTCAATCAATATTGCATGATCGACCGTGTCAAAGGCCGCCGATAAGTCCAGCAAGACAAGTGCTTGGGAGATGTTATTGTTGGCGCCCCTTCTCAGGGTATCCATCACAGCCACAATGACCGCCTCGGTGGAATGAAGTGGGCGGAAACCGGCTTGCTGGGCCTCCAGAAAAGACGCGCTCTCAATAAAAGCACTCAGGCAGCGAGTGACATATGTCTCCAAAATTTTCCCCAGATAGGGGAGAAGGGAGATTGGCCTATAATTGCTCAAGACCGTAGGGTCGGCATTGGTCTTTTTTAGGATTGGTATCACAACTGCCTGTTTAAAGGAAAATACAAAAAAAATGGGAAATGGGGTTTACAGCACAATTGCACTTATCCTATATAATGCCTTATTTACTGTGTGGTGACACGGATCGGAGATTCCTTTCCCTAGATCTCCTAAGACAAGAAAACTTGTTCTAGCAAACAATTTTTTTGCAATTGATCCAGCACACACGTAGGTATTTTAGAAATCTGTTGCACTAATGAACATTCAACACAAGTCAACAATTATTCAATAAGTTGAGTAGCAGAGTCCTCAGATGTTTTTTTTGAAGTTTTAATCTTTATTCATTTCTTCAATCCAGTAGCCAACACGTTTCGTCCTCCACGGACTTCTTCAGGGCTACAAACAATACATATGCACATATACACACAATTAAAATATGTACAAAGAATGTGATACAAAACATTGACTTTCACATCTCAAATACTAATCACACGTTAAAAAAGAACCTCAACCTCAATCTTGTTGGCGGTTGGTAAGGTTGTTTTATACCAAACCCTGTTGAGTTCCAATTACTTAAATAGCATCTATTTACACCATATTAACACCTATTTACAAAATTATCAAAAAGCACATATCAGAAACACATCATTATACATTCTGACTCCGCTACTTGCTTAATTTCATAACCTAAATTGTCTGGGAAGCGGTGGGCCTATCAACCTCATAATTCTAAGAGTTGTGGGTGGGTAGATATCATGTAAGATACATACTAGACAGTAGGGATCACTAGGGGTATAACCGGGTGGGGTCAAGAATCTATATGGGAACAGTTTAGCAGCATATACCTATAAAGTGGACTTCCCAAATGTAGGACAGTTGGAAACACTAACCAGGTAGGATCAAGGATCTATGTGGAAACAGTTACACCACTTAGACCTTTAAAGTAGGCTTACCAGTTGGAGTGAGCTCTTCTCAATTTTTAATCAGTTGACTTTAATTTCCTTCAGAGTAGGCTCCAGGTTAAAAACAGATTTATTCTAAAGTAATAGAATCGAAACCATATTACTATTTCTCATAATGTATGACTATTAATTACACTAATATTATTTCTAATAAGAATGCCTACCGTTTGTTTTATGAAGAGACATTCCAATTTCATTAGGTTTTGTATAGTGAGGGTCAGATAGCCCAAAAGTAACAATCTGAAAAGATGGAAAAGGAGAGAAAAGCTAAGCGCCTTTATCTATACCTTTGTATAGGATAGAATACTTAAGCTATCCTATGGCATAAAAATCATACATGCCAACGTTTTACTAAGCATTTAAATATATCTTTATTGAAAAGTAGGGTTCCCATGTCCTGATCCTATATTATTTCAAAATTGTTGTTTAACATTTTAATCAGTATTATTATTATTACATTTCTTATATAGCGCCAGAATCGACCCCCGAAAGGGTATCTCCGCACTTGCCTTGGGAACCCGTCCTGGTTTTTCCCTGTGAGATAGCCCCTACAGGGCATCCCCAAGGTGAAAGCCAGGCATCCCGCCGCGGGGGGCCGTTGTGGAGATTAAGCAAGCTTAATGCCCAGAGTTGCAGAGTGTGAACCCATGATTAGGTCAGGCACCGAAGCGAGAATTATCGAGTCCGTGGACATATGAGCTCAACACCCTGCTGCGTCGAGAATCGAACCCTGGTCCCGGGTCTGACCTCTGCTTCAGGGTCTGCCTGCTCTAACCAGTGAGCCACACTTCTCCACCAGTATATCCCCAGAACTTTGGTATTCAGCGTCTAATAGTTAATCATGAAGCTAATATATCATTGAGCAGACCAATCTATCTCCCAATCTTAGTACAATCCCATGTTTTTAGGAAAATCTGTATTGTAAAGAAATCGCCGAGAAAGAACGTGACCTCGGCCTAGAGGGCGTTTCGATTGAGCACAATGAGTCAAGGATACCCCTAGAACCTAACATTGTCATTACCAGTGCTCGTGATATCCTACCCGACGACCAAAATCCAGTGCATCATGAGCACCCTATAGTGGTACCTGACACCCCTGTGCGTGTCCAAACTCTGGAGGGGGATGCTAAAACATGCAAAAGTAGAAAAAGAGTAAGATCTCATAAAACACTACCCTTTCAATATAGAGCCAATATTAAACCACGACAATCTTCAACTAAGCTTGAAGGCTCAATTAAAGACATGATAGAAAGGGTTCTAACAGATACCATCGAATCCACACTTATCAAGATCTCAAGTGACATAGTCGAAACCCTTAAAGATTGTGTAGCAAGTATTATAAGCCGCTGTGAGAGGATGAACTCTTTGTTGCTCCAAAAGGTGACAGAGCGTCTTGCCCTAGACCCATTACAGACCACAGGACAAAATAGCCAACCTATGGAGGTGACCAACAGCGGAAATACCATGCCCAATCCAGCACATTTGCCACCTAATCCGACAGTGAATTCTGCAAACAATCCTAAAACTGTCGAAAAAACATTGCACTCTAGCCGACAGAACACCTCGGACCCCAAAACAAACAACAATTGTGAGGCAAAGGATGAGGCTGCTGATAATACATCACACAAGAGAATGGGTCTGTATCCCAAGCCTATGGTAAATCTACCCCCCCGAGGCAACCCCTTTCGTGGCAGTTTTGGTTAACGTCCCAAGGCTTACCCCGGGAGTACCTGAAACACAACTAACTCTTATGGAAAATGTCAAGAGCTGGTGCGACAAAAATTGCTCAGGTCCTAGTGATGTTTCAGAACATATTAGCCTGGCGAGAAGAGTTACTTGGCTGGGTCCGACGGCCAAACGCTTCTCTGATGACTGCGTCATTATCAACTTTAGGAACCCACATGTCTGCACAAGACTTTTCTGGGACGCAACTGACATTACTCAAGGGCAAATACGTGCGGTCCCACTGGGCTTTTTCTACCCCCGTCCAACACAACAAATTACCCATGACACAACATACAGGAAAAATACCCCAAGACACAAAGTTCAACTTGCTAAATGGGCCACTCAACCTCTAAGCTCACAATTGACTCTAGACCACAATCACCAAGTGGTTCTGACCCCTGGCTTGGAGCTAAGAAACCGTTTTGATGCCCTAACAAACCTTGACACTAACATCTGACTGAGCACCCAGAATGGGATGAAGGAACCGCCAGGAAATAATGTGGTTAACAGAACTGTGAAGCTAATGACATGGAACATCTCCAGCCTACAAGCCAAAAGAGATGATACACAATGGCTCGAAATCATCAAGCAACAGGATGTGGTTGCACTACAAGAAACCTGGGACACCGAATGTAACTTCTGGGTAGAAGGATATGTATCCTTCTTTAAAGCTGCTCAAAAGTCTAATAGGGGCAGAAGTAAGGGAGGCTTAGCACTCTTAATTTCGGTAAGCCACATGGGGGCGATGAAAATTATAAATATCAACTCCCCTAACTGTTTAATTCTAGAGGTTTTGATGAATACGGGGGAAAAAACCCTCTATGTAAATTTTTATAATTCAACAGAAGGGTCTCAAGGAAGTGAAAATATCCTAATGTTGGCTGATTTTTTAAACAATTATAAGAAGAGTCAATCTACTTTTGTTCACTATATACTCTTTGGTGATTTTAACACACACCCTTGTCAACTAAACTGTTATAACGGCGGTTCCCAAGAAGATGATTATCTGACTCATCCTCACTTTGAACACTCTGCAAAAGGAGGCGCTCTAGAAGAACTGCTGATAGATATGGATATGTCAGAACCCGCTTTTGCGAATCCTAAAGACAGAGTGGTAACTTATAGTGCTAGAGGTAGTAACACTATCATTGATTTTATCTTTGGGTCACCTAGCATTCTCATAAATGTCATCTCATATAACGCCATTATGACGGCATTTAGTGACCATAACCCGGTCGTTATGGAACTGACCAATATCAATCCTACCTTAATAAACCATGGTCAACAGTTAATCTACCCCACTGCAATCCGGGCTCATGACCAAGGTAGACGAGTCAAATGGTCTAGGATTAATGTTGAGGACTTTTTTAATAACTTGTGCGATAAATTAAGTGTTGAACTAAATATTTGCAGGGATCCTTTGACCACAGGAGGAAACGTCATAAAAGCTTTTGAAACCATATGTAAAAATGTTGCTGAGACACTTACATGCAAATCCGCCAATAAGTCACGTAAAGCACAGGGATGGTTTAATGCCGAATGCACCAAGGCACATAAAAAACTTTTAGATGCCCTAAAATGCAAGCCACGTAACTTAATTGAAGTGTCCCAATTAAGGAAAGAATATAGGAGTACGACTGAGGCTCGAAAAAGAGAAATAAAAGACAAAGCCTGGGAAGCACTATATGACAATCTAACTTTAAGGGATAGTGCAACATTTTGGTCGATAGTGAACTCTCCTTTGTTTAGTGGTAGAGAGAATGAGTCACTAGAGGTGAATATCACCGAGAAGCAATGGTTAGACCACTTTGAAACCATCTATGGAAGTAAGACCACCACTACCCCATTTACCCCTATAGATCCTTTAACTACAGACACCCCATTAAGGGTAACGGTTAAAGAGGTACTAAATGCAATAGAAAATACTGCTGGCGGGAAAGCACCAGGCCCGGATGGGGTTCCCGCTGATATGTACAAAGCACATCCTTACAAATGGTCTATAGTACTTGCAAATGTTTTTAATTTAGCATGTATGAATATGTCTGACACACCGATCTCTTGGTCACACTCGGTTATCATCCCAATTTTTAAGAAGGGGCAAAGGGGTGACCCCAGGTGTTATAGACCAATATCGTTACTTGATTCATCTTTTAAAATTCTTGGTAAGGTCATCTTAAATAAAATTAACTTGTGGGAAAAGGAAAATGCAATTTTATGCAATACTCAATATGGATTCCGAACAGGGAGGGGTACTGAGGAACAGTGTCTTAATTTGTATATGACCATTTGTAAATATACTGTCGCTGCTAGGGGGTCGGTCCACCTGGCTTTTATGGACCTGTCCACAGCGTTCGACCTAGTAAATAGGTCGAAGTTGTGGACGATTCTCGCGGAGTTGGGTCTGGACCCCGCTCTGATAAACTTTTTTGCCTTCCTGCACAGTGACTTGACTGCATCAGTACGTATGACTACGGATGGTAAATGCACCGCTGGGTTTAGATCAGTAAGAGGGGTTAGACAGGGGTGCATTTTGGCCCCCATGTTATTTTCATTGTATATCAACTCTTTGTACTCCGTTCTAACAACAGCTACCCCAGATATACCTAACATGGGAGGGTCACCTCTGCCTGTACTGATGTACGCCGATGACACAGTCCTCATTGCCAGAACCCCTAATGGTTTACAGTTGCTCCTCGATTCTTTTGGGGCTTTTATGCAAAAACTAGACCTGGTTGTAAATATGGAAAAATCGCACGTTATGTCCATTGGGAAAGGGAAAAACACCACAAAAACCCTACGATGTAATGGAGTGATTTTGACCAAAGTTAAAACATTTACATACCTTGGAGTTATTTTTGATGACTTGTGCACCTGGACCCCACAGATTGTAAATAAAGCAATGGCTATACGGCGGTCATTTGCAGCGATACTGAGTTTCGCTAAGAGATTGGGGGGTAAACCAACTGAAGCCATACTCACCCTGTATAGAGCTAAAACCCTGGCCCTGGCCAGATACGGGGCTGGGATTTGGGGATTCAGGGACTTAGTTCCGATACAGAAGGAAGAGAATAGGTCCATGCGCTCATTATTGGGTTTACCACAGTCTACACCCATTTTCTCTGTCCTGACGGAACTAGGGCAAGGACACATTGAGGATACCCTTAACCTGGCCCCACTACTTCTTTGGGTGAAACTATGGCTGAACCCGAGCTTGACTCTAAATCGTCAAATTATCAGTGACTGCATGGGGAGAGACAGAGCTAAAGATATAAAATGGCTGAACTATATCAAATCTGTTACTACTCAATTGGGTCGCCCTGACCTGTATAGTAATCCGGAAAGGCTATGTAAAGAGGATGTTACATGGATTAAAACACAATTTCTAGAATCTAGAAAAATGCATCGTGAAGCCCAGGAAATAGAGAAAACCACTGTAAGGGCTTACTACACTGTTTTATCAACCATGTCCATCCAGCCTTATTTGATGGTAGTGAATAGGCCATATCATCGGTGGCTTCTCACGAAATTCCGTTTCAACCAGATGCACCTCCTTCTGGGTGAATATCCGAAATGGAATAAGCCAAGGGATCATGCCCCATGTAAATGTGATACTTTCTCTGACCAAGACCTGACTCATTTTGTATTTTTCTGTCCCTTTTTTGCGGAGGGGAGAGAAAAATATATACTACCACTTTTGAGGAACAGGGGATTTATGCAAGTGAAACCCGCCATGTTGTTTTTACAACTCATGGAGACCCCCATTGTAATGTTTGGGGTTGCAAGTTTTTTGGTAGCAGCTATGAGAGCTAAACGACTTAGATTATTGAACACCTCAACAGCTGAATGAATTATGTAAATAATAAGGTTTAGCACAACTTATTTCCTTATGAATTGTATAATTTTGTTCCCTGTAGTTTTAAAGTAATCTGAAAATGGCAATGAATTACCTATAGAATCAAAAGTGACGTTTTATTTAAGGTACATGATCTATAGTTTACAAAGTAAAAAGTAATACTTGAACTTGATTTTCCCTGCACAAATGATCTTTTATCGTTTTTAACATTTTTATAAATGTATGCTATATGTTGTACAGTATTGGTTGAAAAATAAATGAAATGTATGTCTATCCCATTTTTAATTGTGTATGTGTTGTAGTATACTTTTATGATTTTAATTAATCGAATAAAGTATTTTTGACTCTGACTCTACTAAGGAGAATCACTAGGCTCCTGCCATTCAAAGCCAGGAGGATATTAGTACAGGCCTTGATTCTGTCACGCTTAGACTACTCTAATGCGCTTTACTTAGGGACCCCACAGGGGACAATTAAGATCCTGCAGACCGTACAGAACTGTGCGGCCCGGATGTTATTGAACATCCTGCAAAGGACATCGGCCAAACCAGCACTGCGCCAACTTCATTGGCTGCCAGTGCAACTAAGAATTGAGTTTAAGGCCCTGACCATTGTTCATAAAGCTGTGACTAAGACGGGACCAGCCTTGATCCAACCCATGTTCCGCCCCCATCATACCTGCCGGACCCTAAGATCTAATAATAAGAACCTCCTGGCAATCCCCAGGACAAAGGGAGTTCGCATGGGCGGCAGGCGTTTTTCCTTACAGGCCACAAAGCTTTGGAATAATCTCCCTGATTCCGTCAGACTTGAAGTGAACCATCTTAGGTTCAGGAAGATGTTAAAAACCTTCCTAAAGCTCTGAGAATGAATGGGTCTTGGAAGCGCTGGGATGCCTTCGGGTAGCCATGCGCTATACAAATGTGTAGTAATTCATTCATTCAAATCAGAGTTAATACAGATCTGGGATTATCATCGACTCCAGCACTTTCATCCTCCGTGGAGACATTGACTTTCACCTCGAGGACAGTAATGCCTGCAACTCAAATGCCCTCCTCAAAAGCCTTGGGAACCTCAACCTTACTCAGTACATCACCAGACCCACCCACACTGCCGGACACTTCCTGGACGCAATATTCTGCACACTAAGCAACATCACGGTCAACAAACCAACGCCTACGACCTGAACTTACCACAGCCTCATCAGATTCAAGATCACCAGCCTGGACCACAGGAGACCCACCACCTCGGGAAGTCATGCCGCTTCTGGAAGAACATCTCAGAGAAGGACTGGGCTTCGGCCCCCTACACACATGGATCCAAGCATACCAGCACCGCCTCAAGCGCAGCAGCAACCTAATGGAGACATCAAGAACTGCAATCAATGTATCACCACCTGCACCGTCACCCAGGACCCCCTCAAGCACAGCAGCAACCTAACGGAAGACGTCAAAAACTGCAATGAATGGATCACCACCAGCACCGACAACCCGGATCCCCTCACGCATAGCAGCAACCTAACGGAAGACATCAAGAACTGCAATGAATGGATCACCACCTGCACCGACACACTGGACCCCCTCAAGCACAGCAGCAACCTAATGGAGACATCAAGAACTGCAATCAATGTATCACCACCTGCACCGTCACCCAGGACCCCCTCAAGCACAGCAGCAACCTAACGGAAGACGTCAAAAACTGCAATGAATGGATCACCACCAGCACCGACAACCCGGATCCCCTCACGCATAGCAGCAACCTAAAGGAAGACATCAAGAACTGCAATGAATAGATCACCACCTACACTGACACCCTGGACCACCTCAAGCATACCAGCAACCTAATGGAGACATCAAGAACTGCAATCAATGTATCACCACCTGCACCGTCACCCAGGACCCCCTCAAGCACAGCAGCAACCTAACGGAAGACGTCAAAAACTGCAATGAATGGATCACCACCAGCACCGACAACCCGGATCCCCTCACGCATAGCAGCAACCTAAAGGAAGACATCAAGAACTGCAATGAATAGATCACCACCTACACTGACACCCTGGACCACCTCAAGCATAGCAGCAGCCTTACGGAAGACATCAAGAACTGCAATGAATAGATCACACCCTGCACTGACACCTCTGACCCCCCTCACGCATAGCAGCAGCCTAACGGAAGACACAGAGAACTGCAATGAATGTATTACCACTTGCACCAACACCCTGGACAGCCTGAAGCACAGCAGCAACCTAACGGAAGATATCAAGAACTGCAATGAAAGGATCGCCACCAGCACCGACACCCTGGACCCGCCAAGCATATCAGCAGCAACGTAACAGAAGACATCAAGAACTGCAATGAATGGATCACCACCAGCACCGACACCCTGGACCCCTCAAGCACAGCAGCAACCTATCGTAAGTCATCAAGAACTGCAAAGAATGGATCACCACCTGCACCAACACCCTTTACCCCCTCAAGGATACGAGCAACCAAACAGAAGACATCAAGTTCTGCAATGACTAGATCAGCACCCGCTCCGGCACCCTGGACCCACTCGAGCATACCAGCAACCAAACAGAAGACATCAAGTACTGCAATGAATAGATCAGCACCTGCACCGACAACCTGGACCCCCTCAAGCACAGCAGCAACCTAATGGAGACACCAAGAACTTCAATGAATGGATCAACACTTGCACCAACACCCTGGACCCCCACAAGCACAGCAACAACCTAACGGAAGACATCAAGAACTGCAATGAATGGATCACCACCTCCACCGACACCATGGACCCCCTCAAGCATATCAGCAACCTAACAGAAGACATCAAGAACTGCAATGAATGGATCACCACCTGTACCTATACCCTGGAACCCCTCAAGCACAGCAACAACCTAACGGAAGACATCGAGAACTGCAATGAATGGATCACCATCTGCACCGACACCCTGCCCCCCTCAAGCACACCAGCAGCCTAACCGAAGGCATCAAGAACTGCAATGAATGGATCACCACCTGCACCTGCACCCTGGACCCCCCAATCATATCAGCGGCAATCTAACAGAAGACATCAAGAACGGCAATGAATGGATAACCTTCTGCACCGACACCCTGGATCCCCTCTTTTTTTTTTGAAAATTTTTATTGACAAGCAAGTCAAGGAGATTACCTTTTTCCATATACAAAAAGAAAAAAGAATCAATTTCAAATAAGTGCAAATTCACATTGAATACAGGTACAGATCAAAATACAACAAACAATAAAGAAGAAGAAAAAGAGAAACACGAGCAAGAGAAAGGGAGGAAGTTCCTGATCCATATAGATCTTTAAGAACATCATAAGCAAAGAGCATCCATAATCCGTATAAGTGCAGACGTTACAAAAAATTACCCCAAATCTTAACAAACTTTGCATTTGCTTTTGTTCCTCTGTTCCTGGCAATTGCACCTTCCATAGTATAAATTTCATGAACAAGTGTCCACCACTCCGTCGTATAAGGAGGATTCTGAGAGATCCAAGCCTTCGCTATCACCAGTCTGGCACAAGCCGAGACACTATTTAACAAATCTTTATTGGTAAAGCTAACCGGGTACATAGACAGTAATACAGAAACTGCAGATAGTCGAAAATTAATCAGTTGATTTTGAATTTAGATATTTTCTATTTCCGACCAATACTTAGTTAACGATGGGCACAAATAGATAATATATATGAGGTCTGCTGCCACCAGACCGCATTTAGGACATTTAGTACGATCATTACCTAAGTTATTTTGTGACCATTTAGAAATTTTTAATGGAGTATAATAAAGGTGACTAGTCGTCCTGTACGATTGAAGTTTCAAACTAGAAGACTGGACTACTTTACTAATATTAGCTAAGGCGGCTGAGAAATTCTGGGCTGTCACATTAAATCCTAAACTAGTAGTCCATTTTAGCGCCAATCTAGGGGCTTCATCCAACCTATTTTGACTGAGACACTTGTATCCCAAACTAATTAATGATTTTCTATTCGCAGAGTAAAAACAAGTCCATATATCTGAGCTGCTCACTTCTTTCAAATTCATTTTACGTAATAGGTAATCCCTAATTTGAATATATTTATAAAGCATTTTTTCAGGCAATTTGTACAGAAGTTTCAGTGTTGCGAATTGTAGAAAGCCATCAGTACCATATAGATCTCCTAATGTCTCAATACCATAATTAGCCCATTCACAACCAATTTCATCTCTAAAAATATCAGGAAGCCCTGGATTATCCCATAGTGGCAGCTCGGTATGGAAAAAAGAAGTATTACAGTTAGTCAGCATCAAGTTCCATATACGTACTGCGTCCCTCGCAGTCTTAAATTTTACACGGTTATAGTAGTTTGGGTCTTGCACTTTTGC
The DNA here is from genome assembly GCF_964261635.1 of Lissotriton helveticus. Lineage (NCBI taxonomy): Eukaryota > Metazoa > Chordata > Amphibia > Caudata > Salamandridae > Lissotriton > Lissotriton helveticus. The sequence continues at coordinate 1,060,451 of NW_027611674.1, forward strand.
CAGGAATTGTTTTGAGTCACTACCGAGCATAAATTGATGAAAAAAATATTGGTTGTTAACAGTAAACAGAGTACGAAGCCGGCCTAAAAAAGAAGCAAAAAAATAAGCTCTGAAATCAGAAAAATTCAGACCCCCCTTTTCAAGTGGAAGTTTTAATATTGACATAGACCTTCGAGACTTCTTGTAGCCCCAAATAAAGCTACTAAGAATCCCAACTCATTTTTTAAAGAATAAATTATTAACAGAACAAGGAATGGAACGGAAGAAATATAAAAATGTTGGCAAGATGTTCATCTTGATCAAGTTCATACGACCTAGGAGGTTTAGCGGAATCTTATGCCATTTTTTCAAAAGAGTAGTCACTTCTTTTAATAAAGTATCATAATTTAATGCATTTATTTCGACAATCTTAGATGATATCTTTACCCCTAAATATACTGCAAACTGGCAGAGTCCTTGCACTGGTGAGTTGGCCTGATAATTCATAATAACTTGATTTTTATTTATATTTAATTTATAGCCAGAAATAGCCCCAAAGTTATTGGCTTCTTCCGTTATCCCTACTAGTGCGTCCACCACATTAGTAGTATAAATAGCTAGATCATCCGCATATGCTGTGATTTTAAGAATTTTGCCTTCATGCTGGATATGCACAATCTTGACTTGAGCTTGCAAGGCATTAATAAATGGCTCCATAGAAAGAGCGAAAAGCAGGGGTGATAGCGGGCATCCCTGCTGCGTCCCCCGTAAAATTGAAAAAGTTGATGAGAGTGCCCCAGCATAGCTAATTTTTGCATTAGGATCCCTATATAATGCCTGTATACTTCTCAAAAAACGCCCTCTAAAACCAAATTGCTTCAAGTCTCCTCACAAATAATCCCACCCCACTCGGTCGAACACCTTCTCTGCGTCTAAAAGTATCATACCGAGTGGGGTGAGATTAGTTGCAGCCACGTCGAAGGCAGTAATAGCCATGTTGACATGTGTGGTGGTGTCCCTCCCAACAACAAAGCCATGCTGTTGATCATTTACAAGTTGTGGCATGAGAGGGGCCATTCGCATTGCTAAGAGTTTAGAATAAGCTTTAGCGTCTGCATTTATCAGAGATATAGGTCGATAAGACCCACACTCCACAGGTAGTTTATTTTTTTTTTTTAAATAACATAATTTTGGCTGTCTTCCAACAGTCCGGGGCCTTCCCTGTAGCACCAATTAAATTAATTACCGAACAAAGAAGTGGTAGGATTTCATCCGCACAGATTTTATATAGCTCTATGGGGAGTGTATCCTCACCAGCCGCCTTATTTGATGGAAGAGAGGTGACGGCAAGGTGAAGCTCTGTTAATGTGACCTCCTCCTCCAATTGATCGATACATTCCTGTTCTAGATGTGCTCCTTCAGGCAGATTCTTATTGATATAGGATTGTATCTGATCCTCCGTACCTCTACACTCAGGGGTATATACATTTTCATAATATGAAACAAATTGTCCCAATATTTGTGCTGGTTGAGTATATAAAATATCATTGCGTCCCTTGATGGATTCAATTAGGGTTGTTGCGCGATCATCAGCAACTTTGTAGGCCAAGAGCTTCCCTACTCTATCCCCACATTCATATTGGGAAAGTTTATATTTAACAATTTTCTGACTATTTTTCTCCCTAAGTGAACTTTTAAAAGCAGAGCGCAGAGTAACAAGTTTAGTTTCTAATTGAGCAATGCCTTGTGCGCTCATCTCGTCAGCTCTGAGATTATCAGCTAATTGTTTTTCAAGTAGTAAAATATTAGATAGGGTTGCCTTAGTCTCTTTCTCACGCACTGTATTTTGTTTAAATACATATTGCTGCGCAAGTCCCCTAATTGAAGCTTTGCAAGCGTCCCAAACTGATAGAAGAGTAGCAGTGTTGATGTTGATTTCAATAAATTCTTTATTGTGCTCCTTAAGCTTAGCTACAAATACTGAATCTGTTAGCAGATATCTAGGGAATGTAAAAGGTCTAAGTTCTGGTGCCCTTAGGACTATGTTAAATATGAGAAGTATAGGACTATGATCGGATGAGACCCTTGGGAAGATCTCCATGTGCCCTGAATCAATGATTTCATCTGACGCCCAAGCCAAGTCTATTCGTGAGCACCGTTTATGAGGTGGGGAGTAGTAAGTGTATCCAGGTATGCCGGGATATAGATTTCTCCATATATCTTTAACATTATGTATCCTTGCTAGTTCTAAAATTGCGGCCCTGGTTTTACACATGCGTCAAAATATGCCTCTCTTTGTAGCATCCTGATCATAGTCTAACACACGATTAAAATCCCCCATCAAGATGAGTTCACCCTCCTCTGCAAGTAATTCCATGTTTAGCCAGTCAAAGATATGTGGCTCATCAGTATTAGGCCCATAAATAGCACAAAAAACATATTTACAGTCCCAGCTACAACTGAGTAATTGCCCACCAACCCCTGTTATCCGCAGCAGATTTAATCACTTCTACGCGTAATTGTCGCTTCTTCGGGATATTAATCAATTGACGCCTAATGGGACCCCATTAGGCGTCAAGGACATTGGATACGGCAAATACTGCCACTGTTCTTACAGGGCCATCCATGCCCTTGTTAAATCAGTAAAAGAAACCTGTCTCACCACGAGTTCAGTTTTAAACATCTTACCCGAAGGCGATTTCAACCTTGTCGGATAAGTATTTTACCAGTCAATCATGTTGATCTTTTAGTCCAAAATTCACTATTTTGATTAACTCTACATTGGATTACATAGAAGGCAGCCTGTTCTTCACGTTTCAAACAGTACTAAAGTAATTTTGACCGGCCATATTCTTGCTGACAGTCAGCCATAGCGCTCTAAAAATTAAGGACAGTTAGTCGATTGTGACTGCACTACCATCAGTCTATAAATAGGTTGGCAGAATAGTCATGTTGTAACTGACGCGACACCTGCAACTAACTACTTTGCAGATGCCCTTATGCAATTCTAGAAATCACAAGTGGTCTCCCGAAGAAGGCGTGTGTAACGCCGAAACGCGCGTAGAGATTCCTCATTTATCCACTTGGTTGTTGTTTTTTACAAATGTATAATTTTATTTGTGCAAATTGTTTTTAACTGTGATATATATGTTGAAAACTTATGTATTCATTTTTTAAGTGATTGATTGTTTATATGTTCTTTTCATAAAAAAAAAATAAAAAATACTCTGTATGATATTTGTTAAATAAATCAGATTTATATGAAATTGCTATATCAGTTTATCTGTCCTGTACACTGCTCCACTGCACACTAAATTTGTGTTCTTATTATCAATGTGTTCTTGTACCTGATATCCTTGCAGGACCCCAAAGTTGCCTAGGTATTGTTATTTTGATTAATATTGTGCCCTGACCTAGGAACTCGTTACTAGTTGCAGGGGGTCCCTTTCTTATTTGCTTACGCTTCTTCAGGATAGCCACACCACGAATAGGAGCATTTAAAGTAGTACATACCACCATCTCATATCCCAGTTGGCCCAATAGCCTCTTGTCCTTAAAGCAAATATGCGTTTCCGTTAACGAAACCAAGTGTGGATCATATATTTTCTATTCCTCATACACCAACTTTCTTTTATTTTTGTTATTCAGGCCTGAAACGTTCCAGGCTAAACATCTAAAATGCAGCATGCTAAATAATTACAAAATCAAAGCAATCTGCACCTTTCCTTGAATTCAGCCTCATTACTAGTCTATAAACTACAAAGTCAATCGCCCTTAAACTTGTCTTGTCCTTTTAAATTTTTTTCCCCTTTCCCCCGTGGTCCCATCCCCTCCCCACCCTCTCCCCATAAACCTAACCCCCTAACCATCTTCTGCGCCGCACAAAGGGCAGCCAGTCAGAGAGGTCTCCCCGAGATCCCCATCACTCCGTATTAACCTCAAACGCAAAAATCAGAAATCACAAACCAAAGGAAGGTGCCCCAGTGGATTACAATAAGCATTAACAATTAATCTTAAGTTTCTTTCCCTTCACTTCTCCTCCTCCCCTCATGCACAGCAGCAACCTAACATGAAGAACTGCAATGAATGGATCACCACCTGCACCGACACCCTGGACCGCCTCAAGGATATGAGGAGCATCCTAATGGAAGACCTCAAGAACTTCAGTGGATGGATCACCACCTGCACCGACACCCTGGACCGCCTCAAGGATATGAGGAGCATCCTAATGGAAGACCTCAAGAACTTCAGTGGATGGATCACCACCTGCACCGACACCCTGGACCCCCTCAAGGATATGAGCAGCAACCTAATGGAAGACATCAAGAACTGCAATGAATGAATGACCACATGCACCGACACCCTGGACCCCCAAGCATATCAGCAGCAACGTAACGCTAGACATCAAGAACTGCAATGAATGGATCACCGCATGCACTGACACCCTGGACCCCCAAGCATATCAGCAGCAACGTAACGACGTCATCAAGAACTGCAATGAATGGATCACCACCTGCTCCGACACCCTGGACCCCCTCAAGGATATGAGGAGCATCCTAATGGAAGACATCAAGAAATGCAATGAATGGATCACCACCTGCACCGACACCCTGGACCCCCTCAAGCATACCAGTAACAAAACAGAAGACATCAAGTACTGCAATCAATGGATCACCACCTGCACCGACACCTGGATCCCATCACGAACAGCAACCACCTACCGGAAGACGTCAAGAACAGCAATGAGTAGATCACCACCTGCACCGAGAACCTGGACCCCTCAAGCATACCAGCAGCAACCTAACAGAAGACATCAAGTACTGCAATGAATGGATCACCACCTGCACTGACACCTTGGACCCCTCAAGCATACCAGCAGCAACCTAACAGAAGACATCAAGAACTGCAATGAATGGCTCGCCACCTGCACCGACACCTTGGACCCCTCAAGCATACCAGAAGCAACCTAACAGAAGACATCAAGAATTGCAATGAATGGCTCGCCACCTGCACCGACACCCTGTACCCCCTAAAAGACAAGAAGCAGCAACCTAAAGGAAGCCATCAAGAATAGCAATGAATAGATCACCACCTGCACCGACAACCTGGACCCCTCAAGCATACCAGTAGCAACCTAACAGAAGACATCAAGTACTGCAATGAATGGATCACCACCTGCACCGACACCCTGGACCCCTCAAGCATACCAGCAGCAACCTAACAGAAGACATCAAGAACTGCAATGAATGGATCACCACATGCACCAGCATCCTGTCCCCCCTCAAGCACACCAGCAGCCTAACGAAAGACGTCAAGAACTGGAGAGATTGGATCACCACCTGCATGACACCCTGGACCCCCCCAAGCATATCAGCAGCAACCTAACGGAAGACATTAAGAACTGTAATGGATAGATCACTTTTGAAGACAGGACAATCATGAAGGTTTAAAGTATGATTTATTTTAGTAAGGAAGGAGCAACCCCCAACAGCTGTTATCTCCTCAACATCAGCCTCTATCTCCTGGATTCCACAACCCGGAATCCAATAGTAGAAGCAAGAGGTAACCTAGCAACAGTAGCCAGGAAGAATGAACACATAGATATAACAATCACCACCTGCAACAACACCCTGGACCCCCTCAAGCAAAGCAGTAACCTAACGGAAGACATCAAGAACTGCAATAAATGGATCACCACCTGCAACAACACCCTGGACCCCCCAAGCAAATCAGAAGCAACGTAATGGAAGACATCAAGAACTGCAATGAATAGATCACCACCTGCACCGACACTTTGGACCCCCTCAAGGATATGAGGAACAACCTAACAGAAGACATCAAGAACTGCAATGAGCAGATCACCACCTGCACCGACACCCTGGACCCCCCAAGCAAATCAGAAGCAACGTAATGGAAGACATCAAGAACTGCAATGAATAGATCACCACCTGCACCAACACTTTGGACCCCCTCAAGGATATGAGGAACAACCTAACAGAAGACATCAAGAACTGCAATGAGCAGATCACCACCTGCACCGACACCCTGGACCCCCCAAGCAAATCAGAAGCAACGTAATGGAAGACATCAAGAACTGCAATGAATAGATCACCACCTGCACCAACACTTTGGACCCCCTCAAGGATATGAGGAACAACCTAACAGAAGACATCAAGAACGGCAATGAATAGATCACCACCCGCACCAACACCCTGGACCCCCGGCAACTCCCAGCTCGTCCATGCAGTGAATCAGAACCTGGTGATTCACTGTATCGAAGGCTGCGCTCAGGTCTAAAAGAATGATGGCCTCCACTCCTCCTGCATCTAAAAGTCTCCTGCTTTCCTCTACAACCGCCAGCAGAGCAGTCTCCGAGCTCTACCTGGGGTGAAAGCCTGTTTGTGAAGGATGTAACAGGTTGGAGGTTTCCAGGCACTCGGAAAGGATGTGGTTTATATATTTCTCAGCAATTTTTGAGATTCCTGGAAGGAGGGAGATATGGCCGTAGTTGCCCAGGTCTGAAGGATCGAGGTGAGGCTTTTTAAGAAGGGTGTTGACTATTGCTCCCTTCCACAGAGGGGGCTACTCCTGAGTCAAGGGAGGCATTGATAGTATCGGTGATTGTGGGGCTAAGATCCTTCTTGGAAGGTTGTACATTTCAGGTGTTCAAAGATGGCATGAGCTCCAAACCCCGGCCTCTCCAGCGCGGTGTTGTGCAGGGTTCGTCGCTGAGCCTGGCGCTCTTTAAGGGGTATATGGTCCCACTAGCATCCATTGTGGCCCCTTTTGAGATCCATATGGGTACCTACGCCGATGACACCTAAATGGTCGTTGCCCTAAACCAATCCTCCCCTCGCTCCACAACCTTGAAAGCCTGTCTCACGGAAGTTGTAAACTGAATGGGGTCCTCCCACCTGAAATTAAATGGAGGAAAGACCGAGGTCATGACCCTGGGCAACTCTGATAATACGGCACTCAGAACCATCTGGCCAGTATGTATGGGTCCAGTCCCAATTCCTAAGCCAGAAATAAAGAACTTGGGCATCTGGCTAGACAATAAACTGACCTTCCAAGTGCAAGCCAGCAAGACAGTGGCAACCTGCTTCGGCCTGGTCAGAACAGCAAGGAAATTCCTCCCCCTGCTCCCTCCATAAGCCTAGAAAACCATAGTCCAGTCCATCCTGCTCTCCAGACTGGACTATGGAAACGCAGTCGGTCTGGGAGCTCCCACTTCGGTCATTCACTGATTACAGGTCATCCAGAAGTACGCAGCCAGACTGCTGACAGGAACCCCCAAACTGTTTTCTGTAAAACCCGCCCTGCACCTCCTTCACTGGCTGCCTGTGAAAGAGAGAATCTGTTTCAAGTCACTCTGCATCGTCCACAAACACAAGTCATCTGGCACAGAGAAGAACTCAGGATGGCAATTCGGCACGGTAAGCAATTGGAAACAAGTGGTGAATGAACCAAGACACCGCAAACAAGGAAGTCTTCAAATCTGCCTTGAGACGCTTCCGACACACAACTGATGGACGGAATGCTGAGCAGATCAAAACATTCACCCCAGTCAAGAGATCTGGGTTAAATCCATCATTCTTATTCTCACCATGCTACCCCACTTTAGACCTGGCCATATCCAAATCATTCTTGACCCTGTGCCTCATGGGAACAGTCCAGCCCGAACTGCCAAGCCAGGTCCTCCCTGGCCTGGAAATAAGCATCCTAGGACCATTTTCAAGGTTTTACCCCTCTTTAGTCAGGATAGCTTGATTCCAGTGTCACAGTGAGCCCAGGACCTACGTCTGGGCATACCTGGCGCACCTGGGCATGGTACGGTGAAAGCAGTGACATGTCTTTACAGGTGAATGGTGGAGGAGGTGCTGCAGCCACTGACACGTTACAAAAAGGGGGTTAAACCCATATAGTCACGGGGACCTGGGTGCTAAGTGGTACATATATAAGGGGTCCCCGTAAGAGAGGAAGGTGTATTGTAAACAACATACACTGAATTTATATAAACAAATACAAAAACCTTTTTGCGATTGGTAATTTAATTTAATACCCAATGCTCAGAGATTGCCAAAAGACAAAAAATTAATCACATTAATTCATAAATAGTCAAGCCCCAAAGGGAGAAAAGGGGGGGTAGTGGTGCTCGGGGAGGTGTTAGTTTCAGGAAAAAGTGACACAGTATCGAAGAGGTAACCAATGTAATACCAGTTAACAAACATAGGTCAGAACAAATATAAAACACAAGCCGAAATAAAAGGCAAAATACAAATTGTTCATGCAAATGAAATTCGACGGTCACATCTACTTAATAGATGAATCTTGGGTGTGCCGGAATTTCGACAAAGGGAACTTTGTCGAAATGCCTTTTATTTCGGCTTGTGTTTTATATTTGTTCTGACCTATGTTTGTTAACTGGTATTACATTGGTTACCTCTTCGATACTGTGTCACTTTTTCCTGAAACTAACACCTCCCCGAGCACCACTACCCGCCCTTTTCTCCCTTTGGGGCTTGACTATTTATGAATTAATGTGATTAATTTTTTGTCTTTTGGCAATCTCTGAGCATTGGGTATTAAATTAAATTACCAATCGCAAAAAGGTTTTTGTATTTGTTTATATAAATTCAGTGTATGTTGTTTACAATACACCTTCCTCTCTTACGGGGACCCCTTATATATGTACCAAGCAGCCACTGACACAGCAGCGAAAAATGGGAAGCGAACGTGGGAAAGGATATTCCTGAGATGGCATGGACCAGAGTAATGGAAAGGGCATGGAAAAGTACACTGAATGCCAGGTTTCAGCTCATTCATTTCTACGTTGTACATAGGGCCTACTTAACCCCAGAGCGGATAGCTAAATATTTTCACGTAGACACGGCATGCTGTCCCAAGTGCAACACGAGAACGGATGATTTCCAACACATGATGTTGTCAGGAAATCCCTGCACCGACAGGGAAAAGACATCCGCGACTTCAACGGACTACAACTCCCAGAAGGCCAAGGGGGAGGAGCGTTATGCAACACAAGGTAATGGTTGCATAACGCAATTACAACACGCCTATATAGGCGGTACCTGAAGGAAGAAGGGTGTCGGATATTCTAGTATCAACACTGCCTTCCACCAAGCTGTTCCTGTCCACCCGCAGAGAGAAGAGTTCCCCGCAGGATCCTAGGACAAAGACGGACGTGGGTCGAGTGAGTCTCCCCGGGCCGCTCTTTGTTAGTCCGCCCTGTTTCTTCTCGGTGAGCCGCCAGGAAAGCTTCCTTGCCGCTTCTGACTCGGATGAGTCGAGAAGTCTGACCTTGTTATCAGACGCGGAAAACGTTGCCGCCGCTGACTCGGAGGAGTCGGGAGTCCCACACAGGGGCAATCGCTGGTGTGAGCCGTAGCTCCCAGCCTGTCCCCTAACTACGGGAGACTGCAGCTGTTACGCACACCAGGAGGTGTTTGCCGCGTATCAGCTGTAGAGTTTCTAACGACGATCGAGCGGCTGCTCTCGTCACCAGCTTTTGGCATTATTTGGACAACGGTGACGCATCACCCTGAGGTGAAGCAGCGTCCCGTTGTAGAAGAGGAAGAGGTCGAGCGGCTGCTCCCTTCAGGTCGAGACCCCGGCTGGGCGTCTCCCTGACTCCTCTGTGGAATAAGGTCGAGCGGCTGCTCCCTTCAGGTCGAGACCCCGGCCGGGTGTCTCCCTGACTCCACTGTGAGAAACGTCTGTTTCCACGATTCCCTCAAGACATATCGAGTGGCATTGTCGGCTACTGTGTCTCTGCCCTCTGTTGGCATACGCCGGGACCGGCGTATTTGCAGAGGACTGGGTAACGTATACCGGCGAGAAGTGACCAGTGACTATTTGCAATATTGATTTCTTGTATATTGTTAAGCTATACAAATAAATCACCAAATATAGAACCGTGTCGTGTCCTGTTTTGTGGTGTCTGTGGCGACCCCGAGACCCCCAGGTGTTACAAAATATCCGACCTCTATAACCTTAACAGTCTCCTGGTCGTTTACGGACATGGCAACACTGGACGACGTCCTGGCCGCATTGGCCGCAATGCAAGTAGAACTCGCAGCCTCAAGGCAGGAAACCGGAGATGTGCGGGCTAGGCTGGATGCCATACAAACAGACCCTTTAACGCCTAGCGTTTCCCTCACGACACAGAGTCCATCGGTAGTGGTAGAAATGCCGGTCGCTATTCCCTTGGCAACCCCGGAGAGATACAGCGGAGACCCCCAACACCGTGCAAGTGTTCCTTACACAGGTAGCCCTGCATTTGTCGTGCAAGCCTAAGGCAATCCCGACGAGCCAAGCCAGGGTGGCTTTCCTAATCTCCTACTTGGCTGGGAACGCTGCACAGTGGGCTGTACCATTGGTGAGCCGTGACGACCCCATTCTCTGTGACTGGGGGGCATTTCGTGAGGAATTCCTCAAGGTGTTTGACAGAAGGGCAGACTCGTACACCGCGGACCGCGAGATGTTGGAATTAAGACAAGGGTCTAACGATCTAGTGCAATACCTCAATGCGTTTCGCAGACTGGTGGCTGAAACCAAGTGGCCAGTAGCGAAACAAACTGCGCTGTTTCACCAAGGGTTGTGTGACGAGCTAAAGGATGTGGTTGCTCAAATCGACCCACAACCCAAGATGTGTGAAGGCCTTATCAACCTGGTGTTGAGATTGGATCACCGGATGAGCGACAGAAGAGGCGACACTAGAAGAAAAGGGAAAACTCTTCCATCTTATACAACGGTGGGAAGTCCGGAACCCACGGCCCCAACCAAGGGGGAACCCATGGACATAGGTGCCATTAGAGCAAGTCTCACAGCATCGGAGAAGGAATCCCGCCGGAAACAGGGGCTGTGCCTGTACTGCGGCAAGAAAGGACACTATGTCCGGGAGTGTCCGGCAAAGCCCAAGAGTACACGATATAAGAACAACCGGTCGGTGTCAGCAGTGTTGGACGTCCCGGCGGAAGACTCCCAGACCAACGAAGGGGCATCTATGAGTCACGGTTACATCCCTTCACTGTCTAATTCTGTGTCCAAGGGACAAAGACACTTGTTCATCACAGTGCACGTGGAAGTGCACGACCAGTGGGTACCGGTGGTGGCCATGGTGGATTCGGGGGCGACAGGCGTGTTCATGGACATTAACGAGGCGAACAGGCTGGGGCTGGTGCTTCTTCCCAAAGCTGTTCCAGAAGACGTATACGCCGTGGACGGAAGACGATTGGTGACCGGGCCCATAGGGCAGCACACAGGGGGTCTCCTGATGAAGTATGGAAGGAGCCATCTGGAAGAGATCGACTTCAACATAATCCGGGCACCTCAATACGGGGTCATATTGGGACTTCCATGGTTACAAAAGCATAACCCTTCCGTGGATTGGCCTACGCATACCCTCGAGATGAAATCCCAGTTTTGTCGGTTGCAATGTGGGAAGAAACAAGAACAAAACCCCACAGACCCGAACGGAAGTCAGACGGTGGCCACGGCAGCTGAAAAGGATGTTATGCTCCCCAGAACTTATCACAGATACGAAGATGTGTTTGATGAAATGAAGGCGGAGGTGCTCCCTCCACATCGAATATACGACTGTCAGATTGATCTGGTCCCAGGAGCCAACGTGCCCAGCGGCAGATTGTATGCGTTGACAGAACCGGAAAACGTGCATCTCAGAGGGTATCTAGATAAACTCTTGGGGCTGGATTTCATAAGACCGTCCAAATCCCCCGCTGCCTCGCCGCTCTTCTTCATTCCGAAGGCTAACGGGGAGCTGAGGGCCTGTGTGGACTTCAGGGAGTTGAATGCCATCACCATAAAGAATCGCTACCCCTTACCACTCATAAGTGTTCTCCTGGAGCAGGTCAAGAGGGCAAGGATTTACACCAAGTTGGATTTGAAAGGGGCTTACCATTTGGTGCGCATGAGGGACGGTGACGAGTGGAAAACCGCATTTAAGACACGGTTTGGTTTATTCGAGTACCTCGTCATGCCGTTCGGCTTGTGCAACGCACCGGCCGCCTTTCAGTATTTCCTGAATGAGGTGTTTCGGGAGGAGATGGATAGATACGTCGTGGTCTACATCGACGATATCCTCATTTATTCGGACAATGAGGAGGATCATGTAAGACACGTCTCGGCGGTACTCCAGAAGCTGAGGGAGAATATGCTGTTCTGCAAACTCAGCAAATGTGATTTCCATGTCACATCGGTGGAGTTCCTGGGAGTGATGCTGAGTCCGAACGGACAAGAGATGGCGGAACGCTAGATCAAGGCAGTAAGAGAATGGCCAACCCCCCAAGGAGTCAAGGATGTCCAAAGCTTTATCGGCTTCGCCAACTTCTACAGACGATTCATCGACGGTTTCTCAGGGCTGGTGACACCGATCACACAACTGTTAAGGAAGTCAGCTGAGTTTGTGTGGTCTCAAGATGCAAGGAAGGCCTTCGAAGCCTTGAAAGACACCTTTGGCAAAGCGCCGGTGTTGGCACACCCGGATCCGTCCCTTCCCTATGTGGTAGAAGCAGACGCATCTGACGTGGCCATTGGAGCTATATTGCCACAGCGCAATCCGGACACGGGATTGCTTCATCCCGTGGCATTTATGTCCCGCAAACTGAACGACCCTGAGCGCAATTACCATATAGCAGAAAAAGAGCTTCTCGCCATCAAGGACGCTTTCGCAGAGTGGAGACATTGGCTGATGGGGGCCAGGCATGTAGTGACGGTGTACACCGACCACCGGAACCTGCAGTTCATGACATCAACCAGACACCTTTCTCCTCGGCAGTTACGATGAATGATATTCTTCGCTGGATTCAACTTCCACATTACCTATCGTCCTGGGTCGGAAAACCGAAAGGCCGATGCGCTGTCACGACAGTCTGCTGTCAAAGAACCACCACAAGAGATGGTGCATTCGATCATTCCCCCGCAGATGGTGCTGGGGGTGATACAACCAGACACCTTCCTTAAAGGAATCCGGAGAGGGATCTGTTCATTCGCTTGGAGGAGGTGGCTACATAGCCACAATGAATGGCAAGTGAGAGACGGTATACCTGTGAAAGGCAGATGCCTGCTGATGCCCACGCCTAGACTGAGAAAACAGGCGTTTGAGTGGTGCCATGACTCCCCCAGTGGGGGTCATTTGGGGTACGAGAAGACGGTGGCCAGCCTGGGATGCCATTTCTGGTGGCCATCCATGAGAGCGGATGTCAAAACATGGGGGCAGGCCTGCACCACATGTGCTACCATGAAGACGGACCACAGCAAAACCCAAGGGCTCCTTCGTCCCCTACCTACCCCGAATAGACCATGGGAGAATATTTTGTTGGACTTCGTGGTGGGTTTGCCAAAGGATCAAGGAATGACGGCGATATTAGTGGTCGTGGACTACTTGACCAAGATGGGGCACTTCATCGCATGCAAACAGGTACCTACGGCAGGAGAGCTAGCAACAGTACAGCTAACTAACGTGGTACGTTTACATGGACTACCCGAGGTGATTGTGTCGGATAGGGGGTCGTAGTTCACGGCACAATTCTGGAAGACGTGGTGCTCTGCGTTACACGTCCAGACCGCGATGTCCACCAGCTACCACCCCCAGACGGACGGCCAGACGGAACGCCTAAACCAAACTCTAAAACAGTATCTGCGCTGTTTTGTGGAGCAGGGTAAGGAGGAATGGGTCGATCTGCTCTGGATCGCGGAGATAGCGTACAATAATGCCACTCACAGTTCGACTAAAGCATCCCCGTTCTACAGCAACTATGGTCATCATCCGAGGTTCTTGCCCTTTGTCCATCCCCTTCGAGAGAGCAAAATACCTGCCACAGCAGAAAGAGTGGCACACATCAAGGACACCTTGTTACGTTCCAGGGCCTTCTTGATTGAAGCTAAACAGAGGTATAAGGCTACAGCGGACAAGAGAAGGAGACCTGGACCGATATACCGGCCTGGGGACCATGTTTGGATATCTACACGGAACATGAGGTTCCGCAAGAACAGCATCTTCCTTCCCAAATACATGGGGCCTTACAGGATCACCAAGTGTATGGGTCCAGTGAATGTGAGGGTACGCCTACCCCAGACATTGAGAATCCATCCTGTGTTCCATGTGTCGCTACTCAAACCAGCCTCGGACAAACAGAGCACAAAGCCCAAACCGATAGTGGTGGAATCGGAGGTGGAGTATGAGGTTGCAGGTATCCTTGCTTCCAAGTGGCTAAGGGGAAAGTTGTGGTACCTAATCGCCTGGAAAGGATATGGACCTAAGGAACAATCGTGGGAGCCGGCTGCAGGGGTGCACGCACCGCGCTTGGTTTCGTTGTTTCACCGTCGCTTCCCTTCCAGCGCAAGCCCAGTGGGGAGAGGCTGAGGGAGGGAGGATGTACTGTCAGGAAATCCCTGCAACGACAGGGAAAAGACATCCGCGACTTCAACGGACTACAACTCCCAGAAGGCCAAGGGGGAGGAGCGTTATGCAACACAAGGTAATGGTTGCATAACTGTAGGAGAGTAGGGTCTGCTATCCTATGGTCACCCCAAATTTTTGCTTTTTGCTTCACTGGTTTTCGACTACTGAGGCTGTGGGCCTGCTGATCAGACCCCCAGCCTGCTGTTCTCTCACTAAATTAATGACACATGTGCTATAGGCACATACCAATTGGAAATGGACTCCTTGTCAGCCCCTGTAGAATGCACTATAGGTGCACAGGGCACAGGAGCCACTAAGGCCTACCAGGGGCTGCAGCATATCTTTTGCCACCCCTGGCTGGTTCTTAAATTGACACAACTGGCTGATCACTCAGCTGGGGTAAGGTGGTGTACACACCCCTTGCTTAGATATAGTATACCTATGTCTAAACCTATATCTGGACACATGTAAACCTGTGAGCCACTCCTATAGACAGGCCTCACCAATCCTGGAGGCTGGGTGCTTGGTTTTTATGTGAGATGGAGCTCTAGCATGAGCTGAGCCTGTCTGCAGCCGTCGGGAACAAATCCCTAAGCTGTTTCAGGATAATGCCATACCATATACTATTAAGTGCCTTATAATCCTCGCGGTTATTTAGCAACTCTGGTTTGGCTTTATCAAAACATGTCGTGTAAGGTGTCATACGCTTTGGAATACCATCCCCTCGCCAGTTCTGGCGACGGGGATGGCATTCCACCCCTCTAGAGGGGTAAGACATGTTACTTCACTTTAATGCGGTTGATTTCTCCAAAGGCCTTAAGATCCACAAAATGGATGCCTCTGCCACAGACAAATGTCTGGACCCCTGGAGCTGACCGAAACCCAGTCAAGGGGGTCCTGGACAAAGGGTTTCCTGTCACAGGAGGGTGTCACCGCCCTCCAGACAGGAGATAGTGTATTGTAGCAGGGAGGTTTGAAAGAAACCAGACACTGCCTGGGGCGCACAAGGCTGCCCCTTGCATAATCCGGCCAAACCGGTTCTGGGGCACTCCAGCCCTCGTGCCAGGGCGGCCTGGATCAAAGGAAGGGGGTGTATCCACCCACTTCCTGGGTCCCACCCATAGGAGGGGACCTAGCAGGTAATCACGCCCACCAGATTCGAATAAGAGTGGGAGCAGTGCCAATGCACATCAGATTTCCTGGAAGAAACATTTGAAACGATATTCTGGACCCTTCGCCCTCCATCTCAACGTGGAAGCCCGAAGAATCTCCCTTGTGGTCAAGGAGTGACCACCCTGCAGCAGCAGGCACCATCCAGCCCTCGACGTCTACTTGGTTGCAGTTCCCGCCGGAACTCGAGCAACTGAGATCGACGAGATCAAGCCTGCCCAGCTTCTAACAGCCCGATCCACAGTCCCTGCAAAGCTGAGACCCGTGGAGGCGACCGGAAGCGTGGGGCACGCCATCTTGAAGTGACCACGAGACGCTGACCGTGCAGCCCACGAGTGACCCTCGAAGCTGTACACCGGGGTTTGAGAAGCCCCCACCCTGAGCTACTCCTGAGCCGAAGTTCAGCCCTCCACACTCGACGAGTGCTGCGTGGGGCCCTTTGGCACGATTTGGCTCAACGCGTTGGCCCGGTCACTTGCCAGCTGGCTTGTGGTCCCTGTGCCGACGAACTACAAAAGAAGACTCGTGATTCTGGTTGCTCCAGATCCACACCAGCTCCCCTGAAAGGGAGCCCCGACTCTGACCTTCCTGGTCCGAGTGAGACGCCATCTTCCAATCCCGCGTGGATTGCTCTTACCAAGGCTTGTTTGCTCCAAACCGGAAGCCGACTGCACCGACGGTGAGAGCCTGCGTGGGACAGATCGTGACCTGCTCCTGGACGTCGCAGATGCCCCAGAGCCCACGTGACAGCGAAGAGAAGCGCCTCGACGACCACCTGATTGCGCCCGACATTGCCTGGTTCCGTCCTGGTTCCACCCTGGTCACTGCTGAGTGACCCAGACTCTGTCCCCTCTGCTTTCAGGTACTCTACAACTTGAGTCCACCCTTGGACTCCACCGGACACTTCGTCTTCACCCTGCCTGCAGCCCTTTCAGCTTCAAGCACCAAGAGCCTGCGTGTCAAAACCCGACGCCACTTCGACCCTGTGCACCCACTTCCTGTGGGTGAGGTAACTTTGCTCCGCCGGTGTTCCCACACTGGTGCACACCTCTAGGGTCTGTGTGTTAAGTTTTGTTCCTCTAGGTTCAGCGGAAGTGTCCTTAAACTTTAACTATTTGACTTTTACGCACCATTGGTTAACATTGGTGCATGCGTGCGCTTTCCGCACATCTCCCGAATCCCGAGGGCCATTCCCGACTTCAGCATTGCTTGTCCTGACTGCTCCCAGCGATTCCCTAGGCCCTAGGCCTAACCACTGTTCGAGTGGCCTCTCTTATACCACTTGTTTAGTATATGGTTTGAGTGGCCCCCTGCCCTCATCCATAATTGTGCAACTTTGTATGTTTAAACAGTGCTTTTGATTTAACGCTTGTGCCCCTTTATTCATAAAGAATACTGGGGATTGTTTTTAGTAATAAACACATATATTTTTATAATATATACTTGTGTGGTGTCCTTTCATTTGGTATTACAGGATTGTATGTGGTAAAACAGCTCGCTTAACACGACCTCTTAAGTTAAGCCTTTAGGCTGCTTAGTCCATGCTACCCCTAGGATAGCTTGTCTAATAAGGTTGACTTACAACCAGACACCATAAGGGGATTGTTTGGTCAGGTAGTAGGTGGTTCCAGAATTGGAAACATCCCCTACCAGGCCAACTTCTCACATTGGTGAGCAGCGGTGCGGATTTGAGCTTGCTGTTGTTTTACCATTGCAATCTTTATATCAAATTGAAAGATCACATCAAGTACCTCTAGGTACATATAAAATCAAAAGCTTAGCATATTAAGTTCTACTGAACTTAGTAGTTGTAGGTTGAAGGGAGTAGCACACCCCTGACTACAACTCACTAGCAAGGTCCAGTAGGAAAACACTTAGTGTAGGTAAGTGCACCACTTACACCTCACTAGTAACCATGTCTGACACAGGAAAGGCCTCAGGGTCTAGTCCTGTGACAGTTGACCCTACCCAGGCAACTTCTGGATATGACAAACTAACCCGCAGAGACTTGATTGTCTTGTGCAAAGCAAGAGGGTTAAAAAGGGGCAGAAGCCCCACCTGCCTAATCCTGGTAGAACTCCTAGAACAGGATGACTTAGAGAAGGCAAAAGCAGCTTCCCTAGATACAGGAACTGGAGGGAACCCCCCTGCAGTTGATCCCCCTGAAGAGGAGGATGATGATGACTTGGATGAGGACTCAGAGGTTGAGGACTTAGAAGTACAGGATCAGGGTAGCCAGGTTCCAGTTGGTAGGCTTAGCCAGGCCAACTTGGACCTACTGGGGAATGGAGAGGGCCAGCACCTCCCCAGAACCCAACATGTGATTCTCCCAGGCAACAGAAGGGTGAGATCTCCCTCAGGGGACTCTCATCTTTCTAGTGCCTCCAGAGAATCAGAGAGAGGCATGAGTGCTTCTCAGAAAGCTGAGCATAGGGCTAGAATGAGGGCTGTCAGACTCCAGATAGAGAGAGAGGAGGTAGCCCTGAGTCAAGCTAAGCTTACCTTAGCTCAAGCTAAACTTGCCTTGGCAAGAGAGCAGAAATTAAGTGGCTTAGATGTCACTGGTGGCAGCAATTTTCCAAGAGAAAAAGACAGGGCCTATGATAATAGAAACCTGACCAAAATTGTGCCCCCCTTTAAAGAAGGGGATGACATCCACAAATGGATGACTGCTCTTGAGAGAGCCTGCATGGTACAGCAGGTTCCTGAGAATCAGTGGGCTGCAATTTTGTGGTACTCCTTTTCTGAGAAAGGGAGGGACAGGCTCCTCACAGTTAGACCTGAGGATGCCAAAAACTACTCTGTTTTGAAGAGTGCTCTCATTGAAGGGTATGGCCTAACCACTGAGCAATACAGGTTGTTGTTCAGAGACACCCAGAAAGCACAGACTCAAGACTGGACTGATTTTGTGGAGTGTGCCACTAAGGCTTTGGAGGGTTGGTTACAGGGAAGTAAAGTTTCAGACTATACAGGATTGTACAATCTTATGATGAGAGAACAGATCCTTAATAACTGTACAAACCAGCTGTTGCATCAATACCTTATTGACTCTGATCTGACCTCTCCCCAAGAATTGGGAAAGAAGGCAGACAAATGGGTCAGAACAAGGATTAAGCAGAAACCCCAGAACCAAGGTGGTGACCAGAAGAAAACAGACCAGAAGGGTGGTAATCAGAATCAGAAAGATAAAGAAAAAGACCAGAAGTCTTCAGGCCCCCAAACTAATAGTAAGGAGGGTGGTTCCCAAAATGGTAACAAGAAGAAGAAGAACAAAGGTCCAAAGACACCTTGGTGTAATACCTGCAAATCAGTTTCACACTGGGGCAGTGAGTGCACCAAGGCAAATCCAGTTCCCACCACTACAGCTCCTAAAGCAACTGCAACCCCAAGTACAGTAAGCAGTGGTGGAACACAGTCCAAGGGTGTAGCTGGGTTGACCCTGGGTATTGAAGTAGGATCTGGCCTAGTCAGAGTCCCTACACAGGCAGTTCTCCTGTATGATGTGGACATTGAGTTGCCCACTGCAGTAAGCCCCACTAACCTGGGCAAATACAGGCAGACTCCCTTAATAAATGAGAAACTGGCTCAAGCTTACAGGGACACATGTGCTAGTGTCACCATGGTGACCCCTGGCTTTGTGGACCCTGGACAGATTGTACTAGGAGAGAGCTACCTAGTAACCAATGCAAGCAACTCCACTACCTCCCATAGTGTGGCAGTTGTGAACTTCTCCTGGGGAGGGGTTGATGGCCTAAAGAAAGTTGTGGTGAGTGCAGACCTACCAGTAGACTGTCTGTTAGGCAATGACCTTGAAAGCTCAGCATGGTCAGAAGTGGAGTACAGGACTCATGCAGAAATGCTAGGGATTTCAGAGCATGTCCTTGCCATGACAAGGGCTCAGGCTAAGAAGTGCCTTCCTGAACCAGTGGTGGATCTTGAGACAATAGACCAGCCACAACCCAAGAGAAGGAGCAAGAGAGGAAAGGCCTCGCCTTCCACCTTGCCCCAGGTTGAGGATCAGGTTTCAGAGGAAACTGATTCTGCAGTCCAAGAGGAGACTGTCTCTGAGGAGCTTGAACCTGACCAGGTTGAGTTTCTGGGGACAGGGGGACCCTCAAGGGCAGACCTGAGGCAGGCTCAATTAGATTGCCCTTCCCTTGAACCCCTCAGACAGCAGGCTGCTGCTGAGGCTGCTGGGGATGCCCAAGGTACCCATACTGTGTATTGGGATGAGGGACTCCTTTACTCAGAGGCTAGAACCCCCAAGCCTGGCATGACCAGGAGGTTGGTGATACCTCTGCAGTTTAGGGGATTCCTCCTTACCTTGGCCCATGATATTCCCCTTGCAGGACACTTAGGCCAGAACAAGACGTGGGACAGGCTTGTTCCACACTTTCACTGGCCTCACATGTCAGAGGATGTCAAGGAGTTTTGTCGCTCCTGTGTCACTTGCCAAGCCAGTGGTAAGTCAGGTGGCACAACAAAGGCCCCCCTAATACCACTACCTGTGGTGGGGGTCCCCTTTGAGAGAGTTGGAATTGATATTGTGGGTCCAATGGACCCCCAAACAGCATCTGGGAACAGATTCATACTGGTGGTAGTGGATCATGCCACCAGGTACCCAGAGGCTATTCCCCTAAGGACCACCACAGCACCTGTGGTGGCAAAAGCCCTCATTGCAGTTTTCTCAAGAGTGGGCTTTCCTAAGGAGGTACTATCAGATAGAGGGACAAATTTTATGTCCAGCTATCTAAAAGCAATGTGGAAGGAATGTGGAGTAAACTACAAGTTTACCACCCCATATCATCCACAATGCAATGGGCTTGTGGAGAGATTTAACAAGACCCTTAAAGGCATGATAAAAGGATTACCAGAGAAGCTCAGGCGGAAATGGGACATTCTTTTACCCTGCCTGCTCTTTGCTTACAGAGAGGTCCCACAGAAGGGGGTTGGCTACAGCCCTTTTGAACTTTTGTTTGGCCACCCTGTGAGAGGTCCATTGTGTTTGGTGAAGGAAGGATGGGAGTTACCTCTCAAAAAGCCCAAACTAGACATAGTGGACTATGTACTTGGTCTCCGCTCCAGGATGGCTGAGTACATGGAAAGAGCATCCAAAAACCTGGAGGCCAGCCAAGAATTGCAGAAAGCTTGGCATGACCAAAAGGCTGTACTGGTAGAGTTCCAACCAGGACAGAAGGTATGGGTACTGGAGCCAGTGGCTCCAGCAGCACTCCAAGACAAATGGAGTGGACCCTATCCTATTATTGAGAAGAAAGGGGAAGTCACCTACTTGGTAGACTTTGGAACACCCAGGAGCCCTCACAGGGTAATCCATGTGAATCGCTTGAAAGCATTTGTAGACAGGGAGGACATGAGCTTGCTCATGGCCACAGATGGGGAACAGGAGGAAGAGAGTGACCCTCTCCCAGACCTGCTTTCCCAGAACCCTGATGATGGTTCAGTTGATGGAGTAGCCTTGGCAGGCAGCCTCACTGACCAGCAACAGAGGGACTGCAGACAAGTTTTGCAGGCTCACAGGCAAATGTTTTCACTCACACCCAGCCAAACTGACTGGTGTACCCATGTTGTGGACACTGGTGACAGTCTGCCTGTCAAGAATAAGATCTACAGGCAACCTGATCATGTCAGGGATTGCATCAAGGCTGAGGTGCAAAAGATGTTGGAGCTTGGAGTGATTGAGCCATCAGAGAGCCCATGGGCCAGCCCAGTAGTCCTGGTGCCAAAACCTCATACCCAAGATGGTAAGAGAGAAATGAGGTTTTGCGTGGATTACAGGGGTCTCAATGCTGTCACTAGGACAGATGCTCACCCCATTCCAAGAGCAGATGAGCTCATTGACAGATTGGCTTCTGCCAAGTTTCTGAGCACATTTGATCTGACAGCTGGCTACTGGCAAATCAGACTAGCTGAGGAGTCAAAAGCCAAAACAGCATTCTCTACCCCTAGTGGACATTATCAGTTTGTGGTAATGCCCTTTGGTTTGAAGAATGCACCTGCCACTTTTCAAAGGTTGGTGAACCAAGTCCTTACTGGGTTGGATGACTTTTGTGCAGCTTATCTGGATGATATTGCTGTCTTTAGCTCCACCTGGGAGGATCACCTGATCCACCTGAAGAAAGTTTTGGAGGCCCTGCAAAAGGCAGGCCTAACTATCAAGGCCACAAAGTGCCAGATAGGGCAGAGTAAGGTTGTATACCTGGGCCACCTAGTAGGTGGAGGCCAGGTTCAGCCACTGGAAAGCAAAATCCAGGCCATACAGGACTGGGCTCCTCCAGTTACCCAGACACAAGTCAGAGCCTTCTTGGGCCTGACTGGGTATTACAGAAAGTTTGTGAAAAACTATGGGTCTATAGTGACACCATTAAATGACTTGACATCCAAGAAGATGCCAAAAAAGGTTCAGTGGACAGTTAGCTGTCAGAAGGCATTTGAAGACCTGAAGAAGGCCATGTGCTCTGCACCTATCCTAAAGAGTCCTGACTACTCCAAACAGTTCATTGTTCAGACAGATGCTTCTGAGTTGGGGGTGGGAGCTGTACTCTCACAACTTAATCAAGATGGTCAAGACCAGCCAATTGCTTTCATTAGCAGGAGGCTAACCCCAAGAGAAAAACGTTGGTCAGCCATTGAGAGGGAGGCCTTTGCTGTGGTTTGGGCATTAAAGAAGTTGAGGTCCTACTTGTTTGGAACTCACTTCCTGGTGCAAACAGACCATAAGCCCCTCTTATGGCTTAATCAGATGAAGGGTGAAAATCCCAAACTGCTCAGGTGGTCCATTTCCCTACAGGGGATGGACTTTACAGTGGAGCACCGCCCAGGGACTGACCATGGTAATGCAGATGGTCTCTCCAGGTACTTCCACTTAGAACATGAAGACTTATCTGGTCAAGGTTAGTTTAATGTCCCTGCGTTTGGGGGGGGGTTGTGTAGGAGAGTAGGGTCTGCTATCCTATGGTCACCCCAAATTTTTGCTTTTTGCTTCACTGGTTTTCGACTACTGAGGCTGTGGGCCTGCTGATCAGACCCCCAGCCTGCTGTTCTCTCACTAAATTAATGACACATGTGCTATAGGCACATACCAATTGGAAATGGACTCCTTGTCAGCCCCTGTAGAATGCACTATAGGTGCACAGGGCACAGGAGCCACTAAGGCCTACCAGGGGCTGCAGCATATCTTTTGCCACCCCTGGCTGGTTCTTAAATTGACACAACTGGCTGATCACTCAGCTGGGGTAAGGTGGTGTACACACCCCTTGCTTAGATATAGTATACCTATGTCTAAACCTATATCTGGACACATGTAAACCTGTGAGCCACTCCTATAGACAGGCCTCACCAATCCTGGAGGCTGGGTGCTTGGTTTTTATGTGAGATGGAGCTCTAGCATGAGCTGAGCCTGTCTGCAGCCGTCGGGAACAAATCCCTAAGCTGTTTCAGGATAATGCCATACCATATACTATTAAGTGCCTTATAATCCTCGCGGTTATTTAGCAACTCTGGTTTGGCTTTATCAAAACATGTCGTGTAAGGTGTCATACGCTTTGGAATACCATCCCCTCGCCAGTTCTGGCGACGGGGATGGCATTCCACCCCTCTAGAGGGGTAAGACATGTTACTTCACTTTAATGCGGTTGATTTCTCCAAAGGCCTTAAGATCCACAAAATGGATGCCTCTGCCACAGACAAATGTCTGGACCCCTGGAGCTGACCGAAACCCAGTCAAGGGGGTCCTGGACAAAGGGTTTCCTGTCACAGGAGGGTGTCACCGCCCTCCAGACAGGAGATAGTGTATTGTAGCAGGGAGGTTTGAAAGAAACCAGACACTGCCTGGGGCGCACAAGGCTGCCCCTTGCATAATCCGGCCAAACCGGTTCTGGGGCACTCCAGCCCTCGTGCCAGGGCGGCCTGGATCAAAGGAAGGGGGTGTATCCACCCACTTCCTGGGTCCCACCCATAGGAGGGGACCTAGCAGGTAATCACGCCCACCAGATTCGAATAAGAGTGGGAGCAGTGCCAATGCACATCAGATTTCCTGGAAGAAACATTTGAAACGATATTCTGGACCCTTCGCCCTCCATCTCAACGTGGAAGCCCGAAGAATCTCCCTTGTGGTCAAGGAGTGACCACCCTGCAGCAGCAGGCACCATCCAGCCCTCGACGTCTACTTGGTTGCAGTTCCCGCCGGAACTCGAGCGACTGAGATCGACGAGATCAAGCCTGCCCAGCTTCTAACAGCCCGATCCACAGTCCCTGCAAAGCTGAGACCCGTGGAGGCGACCGGAAGCGTGGGGCACGCCATCTTGAAGTGACCACGAGACGCTGACCGTGCAGCCCACGAGTGACCCTCGAAGCTGTACACCGGGGTTTGAGAAGCCCCCACCCTGAGCTACTCCTGAGCCGAAGTTCAGCCCTCCACACTCGACGAGTGCTGCGTGGGGCCCTTTGGCACGATTTGGCTCAACGCGTTGGCCCGGTCACTTGCCAGCTGGCTTGTGGTCCCTGTGCCGCCGAACTACAAAAGAAGACTCGTGATTCTGGTTGCTCCAGATCCACACCAGCTCCCCTGAAAGGGAGCCCCGACTCTGACCTTCCTGGTCCGAGTGAGACGCCATCTTCCAATCCCGCGTGGATTGCTCTTACCAAGGCTTGTTTGCTCCAAACCGGAAGCCGACTGCACCGACGGTGAGAGCCTGCGTGGGACAGATCGTGACCTGCTCCTGGACGTCGCAGATGCCCCAGAGCCCACGTGACAGCGAAGAGAAGCGCCTCGACGACCACCTGATTGCGCCCGACATTGCCTGGTTCCGTCCTGGTTCCACCCTGGTCACTGCTGAGTGACCCAGACTCTGTCCCCTCTGCTTTCAGGTACTCTACAACTTGAGTCCACCCTTGGACTCCACCGGACACTTCGTCTTCACCCTGCCTGCAGCCCTTTCAGCTTCAAGCACCAAGAGCCTGCGTGTCAAAACCCGACGCCACTTCGACCCTGTGCACCCACTTCCTGTGGGTGAGGTAACTTTGCTCCGCCGGTGTTCCCACACTGGTGCACACCTCTAGGGTCTGTGTGTTAAGTTTTGTTCCTCTAGGTTCAGCGGAAGTGTCCTTAAACTTTAACTATTTGACTTTTACGCACCATTGGTTAACATTGGTGCATGCGTGCGCTTTCCGCACATCTCCCGAATCCCGAGGGCCATTCCCGACTTCAGCATTGCTTGTCCTGACTGCTCCCAGCGATTCCCTAGGCCCTAGGCCTAACCACTGTTCGAGTGGCCTCTCTTATACCACTTGTTTAGTATATGGTTTGAGTGGCCCCCTGCCCTCATCCATAATTGTGCAACTTTGTATGTTTAAACAGTGCTTTTGATTTAACGCTTGTGCCCCTTTATTCATAAAGAATACTGGGGATTGTTTTTAGTAATAAACACATATATTTTTATAATATATACTTGTGTGGTGTCCTTTCATTTGGTATTACAGGATTGTATGTGGTAAAACAGCTCGCTTAACACGACCTCTTAAGTTAAGCCTTTAGGCTGCTTAGTCCATGCTACCCCTAGGATAGCTTGTCTAATAAGGTTGACTTACAACCAGACACCATAAGGGGATTGTTTGGTCAGGTAGTAGGTGGTTCCAGAATTGGAAACATCCCCTACCAGGCCAACTTCTCACAATAACGCAATTACAACACGCCTATATAGGCGGTACCTGAAGGAAGAAGTGTGTCGGATATTCTAGTATCAACACGGCCTTCCACCAAGCTGTTCCTGTGCACCCGCAGAGAGAAGAGTTCCCCGCAGGATCCTAGGACAAAGACGGACGTGGGTCGAGTGAGTCTCCCCGGGCCGCTCTTTGTTAGTCCGCCCTGTTTCTTCTCGGTGAGCCGCCAGGAAAGCTTCCTTGCCGCTTCTGACTCGGATGAGTCGAGAAGCCTGACCTTGTTATCAGACGTGGAAAACGTTGCCGCCGCTGACTTGGAGGAGTCGGGAGTCCCACACAGGGGCAATCGCTGGTGTGAGCCGTAGCTCCCAGCCTGTCCCCTAACTACGGGAGACTCCAGCTGTTACGCACACCAGGAGGTGTTTGCCGCGTATCAGCTATAGAGTTTCTAACGACGATCGAGCGGCTGCTCTCGTCACCAGCTTTTGGCATTATTTGGACAACGGTGACGCATCACCCTGAGGTGAAGCAGCGTCCCGTTGTAGAAGAGGAAGAGGTCGAGCGGCTGCTCCCTTCAGGTCGAGACCCCAGCTGGGCGTCTCCCTGACTCCTCTGTGGAATAAGGTCGAGCGGCTGCTCCCTTCAGGTCGAGACCCCGGCCGGGTGTCTCCCTGACTCCACTGTGAGAAATGGCTGTTTCCACGATTCCCTCAAGACACATCGAGTGGCATTGTCGGCTACTGTGTCTCTGCCCTCTGTTGGCATACGCCGGGACCGGCGTATTTGCAGAGGACGGGGTAACGTATACCGGCGAGAAGTGACCAGTGACTATTTGCAATATTGATTTCTTGTATATTGTTAAGCTATACAAATAAATCACCAAATATAGAACCGTGTTGTGTCCTGTTTTGTGGTGTCTGTGGCAACCCCGAGACCCCCAGGTGTTACAGATGTGGAGTTGCCCGCAGCTCGAAACGTATTAGGAGGCGGTGATGGAGGTCTTGTGCGGGTAAACAGACAGACAGGTGGAGTCCAAAATGGGGGCGTGTATATTGTACTGGTTTCCACACACAAAGCGCACTAAGATCACAAGCAAGTTTATGAACTGAGGGTTGTTGCTGGCTAAGCGAGAATTGACAAGGCAGTGAAATCCAGGCAGGGCCCTAGTGTGGAGCGATGGAGGGTGGAGTTTACGAAATGGGCAGCCAGTGAGAGCATGATTAGAATCCAACAGACCAGGAGAGTGAATACCGACAAAGTAATGAAAACCGCACAAGCATGGGAAGCATTGGTGGCGTTGTTGACGCATTCGGAGGCGGAATCAGACGCAGGCTCACTGGAGAGTTCTCAGGACGCTGTCGGGCCACGAAACGCGTAGATAGGTGTGAATAGTCCATGGGAGAGTGGGAGCGGGGGCAGAACTAACGGACCTTGGAGTATGGCTGAAGTGACATCAGAGACCCACATTCCCTAGCACGGAAAGACATTTGGTTATTCTTGTTTATGTTGTTTGGAGCACACCAGTGGGGGGAGTTAAGGGGAAGGCGCAGGGCGGGAGAATGCGGGAGGCACCAGGTTGAGGAGTCGTTGCACCATGGGATGACATCAAATGCATATATTGAGGAATTCCTTGATAAATAAGGTGAACAGGATGTTATATAATGTGCCATAGACTAAAGATATTGATGTTGTCTCCACTGTGGATACTGAATAATCATGCAATGTATTTTTTTTGTGCCTTCCATTGATGAACATGTGCCATGTAAAAGTGGGTGTGGGTGTTGAAAATCAATAAAAATAGGGTTTAAAAAAAAACAAAATCAGTGTCCTCAAAAAAGGTTCAAATAAAAAAACCAGACACTGAAAAAGGAACCCTCGCAACATAAACATGAATGAACTAACATCTATCAGCAATTACATCCTAACCCCTCCCGAGGACATATCAGATGTCCAGGACCTTACTGATCATTACACTAATTCAATAACAAACATTCCAGACTCTATGGCACCCCTCCAACTAAAAAGAGTATCCACCAAAGACTCCGAGCCTTGGTACAATGGTAGTCTAAACGATGAAAGATGCAATCTAAGATTGAGTGAAGGGTCATGGAGATTCTCCTCCTCGCTCAAACTCCTCCAGCACCTGAGATATGTAAGCAGCATTAACAACAAACACATACATAGCTCAAAAGCAAACGTCTTCAGGAAACAGCTAAACAATGCCTGGAATCGACATAAAAATTGTTTGAATTCATTAAATTGCAATATATCTGGAAACCCAGCCTGCTTTCCGGGTCTAATCTGCAGCCTAATGGCTAAAAACGTGCCGCCTTCTTCCTGGGACAGACGAAAAAATTGAAAGTGACTTAAAGACTACTTTGGATCTCCCCCTGACACCTTCACATATCAGCCCCGACCTACCCATGTGGCCTGAGCGTCCTGCACACACACCCAAAAATATTGCTGTGTGGAGTTCATTCAAATCCTTTGAAAAAATGACCAAACTACAAATCCTGTCAAACCACTCTAGAGATCCGCTTCCTTCAAATCTCTTCAGTGAGATTAAAGCCCCTCTTCTCCCACTCTGGATCCAAATAGTAAATGATTTATTAATTCAAGGCAGTATAGCAGACTGCCTCAAGTCTGGACAGATAACCGCCATTCTTAAAAAACCCACAGCAGAACACACTGATCTACATACCTTCCGCCCTGTCCCTAGCATCCCAACTCTTTCAAAGCTCCTCCCTCAACTCAGCTGCAAGGCTTATTACTGGATTCAAATGTAATAACCACATCACACCTTCTTTGAAATCACTAAACTGGCTCCCTTACAAGGCAAGAATTACATTTTCAATTGCCTGCATGACACACAAAGCCGCACACTCCAACACCCGATGTACATTGCACAAAAACTGGAGCTGCCTGGTGGCTCTAGAATCTCAAGATGCACCACGTCTTTACTGTTGAAACCGCAGAAATTCAAGAAGAAAACTTACAATCGAGCCTTCTCTGGCAATGCCCGAGAATCTGGAATTCCCTACCGTCTAAACTCCGAATTAACTCTTCACCTGCATCTTTAAAAACATAAGTGAAAGTGATGCTGATGAACACATTCTTGCTTTAGCTCCCTTGATACTGTTGTTGCGATGGTTATTACTGTTTATTATTGCCTGCTTTACCTGTGTCTCTGCGGGCAGCTCCTCCATTGAAGGGAAGGGGCATCACTCCACTTAAATGCCCCCAGAAAAGCCCCAGAGACGAAAAAGAAAAATGATAATGAATATAATTAATAACCACTTAATTTTTCGTCAACCGGTTCTGACTCAGGAAGGGGCGGGGCCTGCTGAGTGGCAGCAGTGGTGGGCTTCCTGTGCAATAGTTTTTAGTGCGCATGTCCCTTTGGCCAGCCGTCTTCCGACGGGCAGCCTGAAAAGGGCACTATAAACCTCTCAACTCAGCCGTCTTAGACAGATGGGTTGAAAGCCGGCACATTCCTTTACTGTCCTCGGGAGCCACAATAGACACCGCTCCCGCCAATCCTGGAGCTTCTCTCATGCTGAAAGCATTGCCTGGATTGGTTAGCTGAGGCCCTGGATGTGACGTTGGAAAAGAAGAGGACAGTTTTTTTTTTCCAAAATGTATTTTATGTAGTAATGTTTTGTATTTATTTTATGCCCCCACTCATTTGCCCGCCCCTCCAATCGGTGAACTTGCCAGCCACCACTGGTTTCTCTCACCCATATCATTTATGTTGCTCTATTTTGGACTAATAGGAGTTCTCCCTGCTTGGATATTGCTACTTTCTGTATTGTTCCTGTGATTGCTACTATTGTTAATTATTGTCAGCCTAGCCTCTTTCTCACACCCTGATCATTTGTAAAGCGCTCCGATACCCTCTCGAGTCATGTTCACCTATGTAAATCTTTAAATAAATAAATGGCTCTCACATTATGCTGCAGAGCAGCAGTTTATTGATTTCATTTACTTTGTGGTTTTACTTTTCTCCAATGTTTTTTTAAACTTTTTTAGTTTGCCAGTTTTATCCACCGGAGTGGGAGATCACCGGCTGGACTAGGAGACTGAGCTGAGCTGGTCAGTTGTTGACTTGTCCCACCTCTAACTTTAGTGCTTTGTGCGATAGCACACCAGCATGGCTGCCTACTAAGAAACAAGGAAATACCAAGTTACACAAGCACCCTCAAACAAGTCAAATATCCGAAAGATTTGCTGTAAAGCATTAATTATTTCAAAAAGTTTTTTTGAACACCAATATTAGACACGAGTTCATCTGGGATTAAGAAATTTCAAAATATGGATCCAAGACAGTTGTTATACTTGAAGATCTTTATTTCAGACACATTTAAAAGTTTTCCAGCTTTGCACTGCCGACACGTGTTTCGCCCACTCAGGGGCTTTTTCAAGGCTATCTTAGTTAGAAAAGGGAGGTCTGGCGGTCAGGAATTTCATAAGAATCAATGGATGTCTGATGTGTCAATGCTAGGAATCCTATTAATAGTAATGATAGTAATCCCGGCGAGCTGTTCAGAGTGTAGATTCCACCTCGCTAGTTTCCATGTGTTGGATATAGGATGAGTCAAAGAGGTATGTCTTGGTATGTGTTGGTTAGTGCCCAGCAGTGGAGAGTTGGTCCGTGCAGATTACTAAGAGACTTATCAAGGTCCGCTGGTGTGTTTACACATACAATAAGGACTCCTCTCCATGCAGCGACTCGCATAACCACATGAAGACACGTGTCGGCAGTGCAAAGCTGGAAAACTTTTATATGTGTCTGAAATAAAGATCTTCAAGTATAACAACTGTCTTGGATCCATATTTTGAAATTTCTTAATCCCAGATGAACTCGTGTCTAATATTGGTGTTCAAAAAAACTTTTTGAAATAATTAATGCTTTACAGCAAATCTTTCGGATATTTGACTTGTTTGAGGGTGCTTGTGTAACTTGGTATTTCCTTGTTTCTTGATATTAGCATTAAGTTGCTTTGCTTAACATCCCTTGTGGTGGGTGTTTTACCAGGTTCCCAGTGCACCTCTTTTTTGATATTACACGTAGACTGTGCCCATTGGAAATATTTATTAACAGAAGGTGCGGACGTTTTCTCTCTTTGGGAAACACTACCACCAGTATTATTGCATAATGGCTGCCTACTAGTTGAAAGCAGTGGTGGGTCTGTGTAGCGAGGGCACGGATGGTGCACGGATGTTAACATACTTTCACTCTTGGACCATGCCCAGCAGGCAAAATACTCTCTTAAAAACATCTTTAAGTCAAATGGCTCTGTCCAGAAGTCCTACACCTCAGCTGCCCTCACCGCTTTCATCCATAAAGGTAGGCCCGGTTCTTATATGTATTCACCTGCTCCTCACATGCATAGCCCTGCTGTCAACATTCCTTTTCCAGCCCAAAGCCTGTGAACAAGATTTTCGAACCACATATTTCCCATGACTTTCCATAGGTATCTCTTTCTACTCACACTTTGCAACGTCACCTGAGCAAACCAGCGTGGCCACATTTAATGGAACAATACTGAGGTGTGCTCATTGTTTACACAAGTGCACGAGGATTAAAATGCCTTCTGCAACACTCACACTTGCACGACAAGTACACAGTCTCTACACAGCTTTTGCAAAGGCCCACATGCTTAGCACTGCTTTTCAAATACACACAAAATCCCATAGGTACAGCTCAACAATGTAGAATAAAATCAATTCATGGAGTGAAACGCACCAGCAAATGATCTAAAGCTTGCTGCAGGCCACCAAATGTCTTTACTATTTCAGCTGGTCCTTCCTACAGAAGCACAGCTTACTGGCACCAAAGTGTTCCATCTTTAAAAAGGTGCGAGAGTCAACGGGTGATAGGTGGGGTAGCTGGATAGTGGATTGTTACTGCATTGTGTCCGAAGAACCTGTAATAGCATATGTGCTAATCCCTCAGCAGCTTCTCTTCTACGACCAGGTAGAGCACGTACAGACCGGGAACAGACAGTAATACAACAAATATAGCCCAGGAGTATTTTGAGATAAAGAACAGAGTAGGTCCCAATAACACATCACTGAACACCATTTCAGACAATCTTTAATGTTTGTTTGAAGAATAAAGCAATAGGGAAATGTGTGTTAAATGCAGACCATTAACCTTTCGCCAGCTGCAATCAAATATTTATGAGATAATGACATGCAAACATACCTCCAGCCTGCACATCCTGGGACTAGACTGTCGTGAAGCGATAGATGGGAAATGAGACACGTTTGGAGGTGAGCAAAACACTGTAACATTACCTGAAAGAGCACATTCAAAAAAGAGAGTTAGGAGAGGATAGATGGATATTAGAAATGGCAATAGGGACAAACAGGAGAAGGAAATAAACTCAACATTCTGTGAATTTTTACAGAGCAAAAAAAGTAACCATTTTTAAACATTTTTTAAACAACTGAAAAATACACCATCATTTAGAACTCATCAAAAATGAAAACAGAAAAGCCTCTGCACCTTGTTTTCAATGTGCATTATCAGAGAAGAGGACTAATTATGAGATCTAGTGTGCCATGACGGTGCACCAGGTGCAGTTTTCTGTACTCATGCATTCCAATGGGCTCTGGGAAGTACAGTCTTTTTGTAACTACGTTTAACGTGGATGCTGAGGGGTGTGGCCAAGATGGCGACTGAAGCAGATGTGCATTAAGCTGCTCC
The DNA here is from genome assembly GCF_964261635.1 of Lissotriton helveticus. NCBI lineage: Eukaryota > Metazoa > Chordata > Amphibia > Caudata > Salamandridae > Lissotriton > Lissotriton helveticus. The sequence continues at coordinate 1,092,430 of NW_027611674.1, forward strand.
GTCGCGACCCACCACAAGATGCTGACATTTCAAGATGCACACGAGCGATTCGCTCCAGCAATGGCGCTATGACCATCGTTGGGGACCCTGAAATCCTGGTCAAAGCGTTTCGAGGCCGCCTGAGCTGCCGCATCTGGATCCGGCAGCGGGTTCTGGCTGGAAGGTGCCTCGAGCTAGGACCCGGGACTCAGGTGTCTGAGACTGCCTTCACCAGAGGGACCACGATCCAAATTACAGGACCACAACACAGCCGCTACTGTAGGAAAAACACCACAAACCCTAGCTAGGAGGGGTACAGCTACCGTGGGGGCGGGCCGACATGGTCACTGGCCTACCAGACATGACCTCGGATGAGGCCCACCAAAATATCGGAATAGGCCCAGGCCCCGGCCTGCAACACTGCCGAATCCCTCCCCACCACTTCCACACTGTGAGACAGCGCCCCTCACCGAGGGGGGGGGGGGGGGGGGCACTCGGACAATACCCCAAGCGAGAAACAACTGTGCCATCGAAGAGAAAGCAACAAACTCCCCCCTTATCCCCTGCACATTATATGCGTGCAATGCAGCCGAGGAGCAAGCTGGAGGCCCACAGAGGGAGACACACCACCAGTCCAACATAACCAGCGCCAGAGAACAAGAACACAACCCCCATATCTACACTGGGGCACCAATACTGGAGGCAGCTACCTGAAAATAGCTCATGAACTGCGCCAGCATGGGCAAGCACAGGCCTGAGCCACCGCATGCTGGACTGCATGTACCCTGCCAATATTTATTGATTGGTGAAGGTGACCAGAAGAAACAAATATGCCAGCATCCCTCCAGAGCACAAGTCCTCACGACACACAGGGACACTGAATGCCCAACACCCCAGAATACTCGAAGAGTCACCACCAAGGAGGGCTGCGAGGAGGCCTGAACCGGGCGGCAAAAGGTCCCCAACACTCTGCACAGCCAGAACAGTGTGTAGGATGTGCCCTCTCCACATTCTGGAAGCGATAAAATCAGCCAGCTCATCCGGCCGGACACCACAGGGGAGGACATGTTAAAAAGGCAACTGCGCCAAGACAACCGGTATCTTAGCCCAAGCATGCACCATTACGACCACTGGTCTCCACAGACACAAAACAAACTGCCCCACCCTCAGACAATATTGGAAGAAATAAATTGGAGAGACCACAGGTGCAAACAGGGGGTATGTCCGACCTCACAGAGAGGTCATCAGACACAGCCCAAACAGCAGGACACCTGCCGGAAGCGCCACTTGATTACGCCCACCGCTTTGACTAACTTATGGTAGCCATCCTGAACATCAAATTTACCATAGGACCCAAAATTGACTCACTCAGCATAGAGATGGACCTCTGTGTGAAGATCACAAGCGCCTAAAAGACAGGATGGAGAACTCCGAGTTAACCCTAGCCACTCTTCACTTTACTCGACAAATTCCCCGTATAACACTATATATACTCTGTGCTTAACCTCGCACTGTTTACCCTTCCTTATAAATATGTAGGTCAACACACACCTTCGTGGATCTCTTGTATTTTAACTCCATCTACGTGCCGCTTCTCACAACCCTAATAAAACATACTTCTACATAACCCCTTATACATCTCATCTCCTCCTTGTTCACACAAAGCCTCTCATATCGTTCTGACAACGTCTTCCATAGTGCGTGCATCTCGCACCCTACCACATTCATTCTATTTCTCCCCTCATTGTTTGTATGAAACAACAATCATGAGTCCCCTCGGGTTCCCCTTTATTTTTTATTATTATATTCAAAAAGAGATCCACGAAGGTGTGTGTTGACCTACATATTTATAAGGAAGGGTAAACAGTGTGAGGTTAAGCACAGAATAAATATAGTGGTATACAGGGAATTTGTAGAGTAGAGTGAAGGGTGCATCACGTGAACAGGGTGCCATTACTTACTTTAATAATGTATTTTTGTTTGCATAAAAAACAGCATGAAATTGACGATGGATTTAATGGTTGTAGGATTTATATAAGTGGCACACTATATTTCATTAATGAAGTAACAGCATTCAGTTATGTAACAGTGACATATTTTTATTGTTATTTTATAGTATCCCCTGGCGAAGGGCGCTTATAGCTCGAAATGGATTGGGTCTTAAATAAGCACTGCTTGGAACGAACCTTTGCATCTGTAGTGTTTAAGCAAGGGCCCGGATGGGCACAGTTTTTACATGAGAAATTTGAAAAAATGGCAGTGCATCCCGCATGTGGATTACAAAACATGTTGAGCGACAATATAAGAGTAAAAAGTTGGAGTAAATGTGGAAAATTGACTAAATAATGGAGTACCAGTTAAATATTTAGCCATGAAGGCGCAATATAGCTGTGCAATTGGTTTGGGACGAGAGGTCGCCCCATCTCAATACATCGTCAGGATTTAGAAAGCGACATGGGTGGAGTGTTGAAGAGTGAGTCAGCTCCACCAATGGTTATTAGCTGCGGGGGCAGGATTTAGAAAGCGACATGGGTGGAGTGTTTCAGAGCAAGTCAGCACCAATCATAAGTATTAGTTGCCCGGAATGTATGTGTGTTTTTAAGCAGAGGTGTACGAGCTGCGCCGTGTTAAATATTAGAAAGGTGCAGCCAGTATGCTTGAAGATAAAACGCGGCGCACTGCAAAAAAAATAAAACATAATTTTTTAAAAGTTGAGTTTGGTGAGCAGCACAGAACAATAGAAAGGCACGTGTCCTCCATTGTTAAAAATAAATCGCAGGAAGAAAAACAAGCAAAAAACGGCGCAAGAACATTCAATGAACAAGGAGGCACGTCTGGTGAGTGGTGTGTTAATGAGCCATGATGAAAGAGGAAAGACAGATGACGCCTGTGCGCGTAACCGGGCGCGTAAAAACACGCTAAAGGCCACATAAAAATCTGTGGTCTGCTTTTTAAAGCCCACTTACTAAAAGTCTCACAAGGGTAGCGCATGCGCTGGCTCAGGTGAGACCTAAAAAAGCCTACACACTATCAGTGAAGTCCTCACTCCCATCCTGAATGACTCCATCAATGCAGCCCTCTGTTCCAAGGAGCCTTGAAACAGGCAGCTGGTACGGCCCTGCTGAATAAACACCCCACAGACCTCACCAAACTCTACAACTACTGACCGAGCTCCCTCCTACCATACACGGCCAAAGTCCTAGGGAAAACCATGAACAGGCGTTTGACCAACTACCTCATCAACAACCAGCTCCTCAAGGCCACCAAGTCCGGATTCAGGGCCAACAACAGCATGGAAACAGCATCCATCGCACCCACCTATGCTACACACATGATCATAGACAGAGCCAAGAGAGGGGCCTTAATCCTATTGGACCTCTTGGCGGCGTTTGACATGGTATCACACATCAACCTCATGGACACCTTCACGAGATGGGACTCAAGGACCTGCCTATGATAGATCTGCTCCTTCCTGACAAAAAGAACTCAGTCAACCTGACGTCATAGTCCTTGGAAACTGAAAATCTCATCTCCGGAGCACCCCAAGGTTAATCTCTGAGCCGGACCCTCTTCAAAACCTGCATAATCCCACTGGCCAACGTCATCCATGCCTACTACATCCCCATCCTCTTCTACACCGACGACATGCAACTAATACTGCCCTCTCTGAATAAAACCCACAACACAAGGAACAAACTTACTGCCTGCACGACAAGGATGAAATCCAACAGCTTCCAACTCGACACCGACAAGACAGATGTGTTGATCTTTTGAAACAACACCTGGGAGTCTACCTGATGGCCAGCCACCCTAGGACCTACTCCCAGCCCCAGCTTGCACACCAGTAACCTAGTGATCATTATCAACAAAAGCCTGGACATGTCTCCCCAGGCCAACCTCATCACAGCTTTCACACACTGAAAATGCTGAAGAAAATCTTCAAATGACTCCCAAGCAACACCAGAAGCCCATCATCCACGCACTCATCACCAGCAGTCTGGACAACCCGAACTCTCTCCATGCAGAAATCATCAAACAGCTCATCAGAAGGCTGCAAACCACCCAGAACGCAGCTGCCAGAGTCATCCTCACCCTCTCACTCAGAACACATATCACACCGCAGCTGAGGGGACTCCACTGGCTCCAGATACATAAGCAGCCACAGTTCAGACTACTCACTCACACATTCACGGCACTACACAAAAAAGGCCCTGTCTACATTAACAACCGCAACTCCTTCCGTCAACACCCTAGGCTCCCCCACTCAGCCGTACTCATACTCGGACACATCACAGACATACACAGAAACAGATCTGGAGGCCACACCTACTCATACATCGCTCCTAAAGCATGGAGCGACTTCAACACATCAGAGCCGCCTCCTCGCTTCCTGAGTTAAGCAAGAAGCTGAAGACCTGGCTCTTCGAATGACTCTGCCCTCGAGGCTAGACTGCCACACCTGCACAGCTCAAGGACACCCTCCCGGGTGATAGAGCGCTCTACAAATACACTTAACATAACAATGCATAGCCTGACTCTTTTCCCCAGTTGTGGTAAAAATCAGTGCCAGGTGCACAGATTAAGTCTGCAGTGAAGTAAAAAGTAGTGCAGTGTAGAGGTTTCCTCTTCTGCCAGCACTGCATACAGCAAGAGTACAGCACAGTGCAATGGCCACAGACTCCCTCATTTATTTAAAACCACTCAGAGTGCCAGTAATAAATGGTAGAGTGTGTGAAAGTTTACACAAAACATAAATGTTCCTCGCAGTGAGAGCAAACATCAGTGCAGAGCGCACAGATATTTTAATCTCTAAACACCCTCTTACTGTGAGTGATAATCAGTGCACTTTACAGGTCTGTAAATACCCCTTACAGGGGTGTGGAAATATTTTGAAACTCTGATTTTTTTAAGGGCAGATTGATACAGGAAGCAGCTTGCCCCTTAAAGAAATCTACTAGTCCAACCTACTACCTAAATATTTGCTGGACATAAGACACATTTATAGCTCTTTTTTAATAGTAAAACATGTCTAGAGTTGGGACAGCTTGAGGGGGTGTTGGGTGCAAAATTAGTGGAGTACTTTTTAATAAAAATATTATTAGGAATTTGTTAGGATTGGTACTTGTGATGCAAAGGTGACAGATATGTGCAGTCTGACCATTAACTCACTTTTACAGGACGACAGTTGGACCCTGGGACCCCTAAGCTATCTCACTAGAGTTGAAATGTGTACCTCGCAGGAAAATAGATGAATCCCTACAGTGGGTGCATTTACATTGTTTGATGACTGGAATTAAAAATGTTTTTGTTTTTTTGCAGGGTTTTATATATCGTGAACTAGATCCGAATTGAATCGGGTATCAGAGTGCTTTACATAGCACCAGTTACATTACATGAGGACACACATTCATTTTTGTTTGGTTGGCACAGGGCCATGGTGGCTTGTTTCCGGGCATCAGGGGAGAGATAGGATGCAATCTTTCTGAGGATCCTGATAATACCACAGCAGGTGGAGACGGTCCTACTGACCTGACGGTCAAAAGAGAGAGAAGTATCTATCACAACCCCCAGATTCCTAGCGAAATGAGAGGGAAGGGGACACTCCCAAAGGGAGGCCGGCCATCAATCGTGCGACCAGACGTCTTGATTCCCACCGAAGATCAGGACCTCTGTCTTCTCTCCATTAAGCTTTAAAAAATTCTGAATCATCCATTGGGATACTGCCTCCATGCAATTTCTGAAGTTCAAGGCAGAGTCACTCACAGTCTGCGTGAGTGAGACCATAATTTGGGTGTCGTCGGCGTAAGACAACACCTCAAGCCCCAAAGGTCTCACTACCCTGACAAGTGGGGCCACATAGATGTTAAAAAGTGTGGGACTTAAAGAAGATCACCGGGGGACCCCACATTGCACAGGTTTAGAGGGGGACAGAAAGTCACCCAGCTTCACCCTTTGTTCTCTTGGATTGAGAAAAGAGGCCAGGAGGCTCAGGGCTGGGCCTCCAACTCCTATCTCCCTAGGCTGAGAGACCAGGACAGAGGGAGAGAGGGTATTGAAAGCCGTCGTAAGGTCGAGAAGGACCAGGAGGGTAGTATGGCCCTTATCGACCCTCGAGTGGATGTAGTTAATGACCACAGGAAGGGCAGATTCAGTACTGTGGGCGCTTCAAAAACCATGTTGCGAGGTATCCAGCAGGCTGGAGTCATCCAAGAAGGAGCTAAGGTGGCGGTTTAGATGAGATTCAAGTATTTTAGCGGGGCAGGTAGTAAGGAGATAGGTCGAAGGTTTTTCAACACCCCAGGGTCCAAAGAGGCCTTCTTCAAGAGAGGTTTAACGACATTTTCCATGAGAGAGGGAAAATTCCCTCCGTAATTGCTAAGTTCATCACCTCTAGAAGGGGGGGGGGGAATAGCCACTTCCCTACAGGCCTTCAGGACCTTGAGCGGGCAGGGATCCAGAGGGGAGCCAGATTTAGTGTTGTCAAGGAGCAAGTTGATCCCCTCCAGGGTGAGCAGAGGAAATTAAGGAAGCTAGCACCGGCATCATTAACCTGAGACCCAGCTGCAGGGAAGTAAGGAGGGGAAGGGGAACCAAGCTCCTGGTTGAGGCATTCCAGGGAATTATAGATATCAACAATTTTGGAGTGGAAACAAATTGAGAATCTGTCACAGAGTTCCTGGGTTTCCACTATGGGATCCACAGCCTGGGGGGCGGAAAGGGAGTCTATAATCTTAAACAGGTCTCTGGGAGAGTTCAAAGAAGCGGTCAGAGTAACATAATAAGCTCTTTTTTCCTCAATTATTGCTAGCTTGTATTCTTTTAAGAGATGTTTATGTTGTTCCCTCTCGATAGGATCAAGTTGAGCCCGCCAGTGCCTCTCCTGTTTTCTGCAACCCTGCCTCAGCAGTCTGAGTCTATCTGAAAACCAGGGTGCAGAAGGGCTCCTTCTTGCAGAGTAATGCTGTTTGTCGGGAGCCAAGACGTCCACGGCCCCCGAGATGGTATTGGAGAATTCCAGAGCCGCGGAGTTGGTGTCCTTCTTTGAGAAGGGCCTAAGTCTATTCATAAAAGGGGCAAGTGTTTCATTATTAATCTCCTTAAAATTCCTTCTGAGTTACCATTTCTTGGGGTCCAGGTGGGAAGAAACAGTATGATGGATTTTAAGCTCCAAGGGCACGGCCAAATGATCTGACCAGGCCAGAGGGATAGGGATACCTGCCTTCAGTCTAGGATCATTGAAGAAAACACCATCAAGCATATGGCCCGCTAAGTGAGTACAAGTTGAATCAGGCCACATGAATCCAGGGTTTCCACCAGGGAAAGGGCATCTCTGGAACTCATATTTTCCAGATGAAAATTAAAATCACCTTAAAGAGTGAGGTTAGGTCTATCAATAAAAGATTCTAATATCTTCATCAGATCTTGACTGAAGGTAGTTCTAGGACCTGGGGGCCTGTAAAATAAGATGCCAGAAAAGGAAACTGAGGGAGTGGAGTTAATGGAGAAGTACATGGCCTGGAAAGAATCTGAGGAAGTAGAGAGAAGCTCGGTTCGGCAGATGGAAGAGCTTTTATGTAGTATTCCTAGCCCTCCTCCTCTTCGCCCAATTCTGTCCATCCTAGTCAGGGCATAGCCCTTGGGAATTGCGTCTACGAGATCAGGACCTGAGGATTCCGAAGCCCAAGTTTCAGTGATAAATACCCAGGAGGGGTTCCTCAATAAAACAAAGTCTTTGAAGGCAATGTTATTTTTAATTAAAGATCTCGCATTAATAAGAAAGCCTTCTTCATTGGCCTGGGGGGGAGCTTGAACACCCCAGTGTCCGGCTGAACCTTCATGACATTCGGTAAATTAGAGCGACTGGAATTGCATCTGCAGCTAAATGTGCCTAAGAAGGCATCAGGGCAAAGAGTGTAATGGCAGGATTTTCTGGGGGGTTTTAGCGCCAATAGAGTTTGAGTTGAATAAAGAGGGCTTACTTGAGAAAGGGTGGAACGGGCGCCAGCTTCCATGGCCCTTGGTGCGAACTCAGAGCAGACGGGCTACACTTAGGCGCGACTTCGGCGCGTGCCCACTGCGCGCGTCCACTGAGCGTGGAGAGAGCCATGGAGCCTAAATAAGGTGGCGCCTGAGTTCCGAGCAGCGCGTGACCCTCCGTGAGCCAATGAGGGCAAGGACTCCAAATGTATGCCGGCGCCCTCCACAACAAACGGGAAAACCCGTGGTGGACCGGGGCGCTGGCAAGAATAGCGGGAGGCGAGGGTGGAGAGCCTCTAGCAGGTAGGAGTCAGCAGGAGAGTGTGCAGAGAAGCAAAGTCAATTTTTAAAAACACAACAGTTTTAAAAAACCCGACATAGCAATCATTTGGCAAAGTTAATTTTTAAAATAGCAGCAGTTTTTAGAGCTGAGGCATCGTAATCATGCACTCGACAAATTCAAGACAAACAGGCACTGTTCACCGCCATGGAGCCTAAATAAGGTGGCGCCTGAATGGCGAGCAGCGCATGACCCTCTGTGAGCCAATGAGGGCAAGGACTCCAAATGTATGCCGGCGCCCTCCACAACAAACGGGAAAACCCGTGGTGGACCGGGGTGCTGGCAAGAATAGTGGGAGGCGAGGGTGGAGAGCCTCTAGCAGGTAGGAGTCAGCAGGAGAGTGTGCAAAGAAGCAAAGTCCATTTTTAAAAACACAACAGTTTTAAAAAACCCGACATACCAATCATTTGGCAAAGTTAATTTTTAAAATAGCAGCAGTTTTTAGAGCTGAGGCATCGTAATCATGCACTCGGCGAATTCAAGACAAAATATATCTGTATTTCAATGAATATATGAGAATATCGGTCAGTTTTGCAATTAAACTGGACAGTTTTTTTATTGTTTTAAATAATTTATTTGCAGGTTTTTCAAATCCACAGCGCGGTACATAGCAAAGTAAACAGAGGAAAATACCATGGAGTTTTAAACACCAGATCAAATAGAATTTGGCAGAGGTCATGTGTCACAGTGACAATTAAAGGAACAGCTTATTTCCAATTCCCTGTGTCTGTGGCTTAGTCCTAATATTTGATGGTTTCATATCCTCGAAAAATTTAGGCCCTAATTAGATTTTGAGTTTCTGGTTTAAGAGCACAACTGTCTTCTAAATTATCATGATACCGGCCTCTTCCAGGCTTTGCTGTTTTGTTTACAGTAACCACCTCCCTCTCTCAACAAAGATTCACTGACATAAAAAAGCAATTTATCTTTTAAACAACTAATTCCTAAGATAGAGATATGAAGTACGAACCAGAAATTTTTCACACAGTTCGCATTGTATCATAAAAATGAGTGGGTGTTACTGATCTGAGGAACAGGGGAGGGGCATTTCACTACTCGAAAATATTGTACTCCTTCACATAGGCCCCTATATCACAGTACACTCGTCATCAATACACCATTGATTAGTGAGTGTGTCAACTCTTTGTAGCATTGTCAAGCAAGCAGCCTTGAGTGCCTCGACAGTAACATTAGTTTGGACGTGCATACATCAGAGCCCTCAAGCCTCACTCATCACGAGTGACACTAACACATTTGGAGGTTGTGCTGAAGTCTGACTCAAACCTGGCCCTTTCTTCCAAACTATGGGCATTAACTACAACTTCACACATGACTATTCAGCACAGAGCAGACCCTCTGTCTCAAATTTTGTTGGCAAAATGTGGTGTTGTCGTGTCATACCTGGAATCAGGAACACCGCTGTGTTCCGGATTCCATGGGATGACAGTTACGACCCAGGTCTCTTGTATGGACTTGCTTTATACTCTTGGCAATAAATCATCTTCAAACCACATTTCTGTCTCCGGAATCATCATCATTACACTGGCGACGACTGGACAAGAACCTTTAAACAGACCTGGAGTCCCTACCTGCATCGTTTCTTCTCGTCAGATGCGGAGGATCACGAACTGAGAAGGAGGACTGTCGGAGCTGTCTGCGCAGTGTCACGGACTGTAGCAGGATCAAGAAGGTGAAATCGCCACTGTGACGGATATTTGTATTTTTGGGCATTTTCAAGATTCGAATCTTGGTGATTGAGGCTGCGCGAGTCTGGTAGCCCGAGAGCCGGTGCGCATGCGTGTGACGTCACGACGTAGCCCGAGAGCCGGTGCGAATGCGTGTGACGTCACGACGTTTTCTTCACGCATTTTGACGCACGGCGGCCATCTTTTGGTACAATGTTGAATGAAAGGCAATGAGAATGTGCTAATATCGCGCATTAGCCTCATCGATCGTTTTAAAATTTTGGTTTTGCCATTGGTTTTGCCATTAACTCTTGAATTTGGCATTAAACTTTGATTTTGCCCTACAGTACATAAAGAAAAAAAAAAAGAAAGCATATAAAGCAAAACGATCTTACAATACAAAAAAAAAAAAAAGAAAGCATATAAAGCAAAACAACCTTATTCTAAAAGGAACACTACATCTTACCTACCAAATAATTTTGTGTTTTTGCTTTATCTAAATGGAAAGTTTTTCAGCTCCACCTCCATTTCTACCAAATCCAGGTGAACCTATCCTTGAATAGAAAAGATGGAAAGAAGGTTTTTATGCTTACATTGAAGCTATTGGTGGAGAGGACTACACCGATAAACGGAAACTTGCCATTTTAAAACACTGTCTAGGTGCTGAAGGAAGACATGTCTTAAGTCATTTACCTTTATCTGCAGGTAGTGTAACATCTTCTGAAGAAGCGATAGATGTTTTCGAGGAAGCGATCAAACAGTTGGATAAACAATATATTAAGAAAGTCAACGTTGTGGTTGCCCGTCATAAATTTCTAAGTAGGGGTCAATTACCAAGTGAATCAGTTGACTCATTTATGAATGACTTAAGAGTTTTGGCATCTAAGTGCAATTATTCAACCTTTCATGATCAAATGTTGCGTGATCAAATGGTCCACAAAATTGCTGATGTCAAGCTTCAAGGAAAACTTTTAGACACTGAGGATCTGACTTTAGACAAAGCGTTAGATATCGCACATCGTTTTGAGAACATGAAACGTGGTGTGAAGGAACTTGCAGAAAAAAATATTGCTGAAGTCAATGTTGTAAAGAAATCTAACTTTGAGGAAAGATCTTCATTTAGAAACAGAAACCAACAATTCCAAGAGAGAAGAGAATTTGCATGTTTTAAATGTGGTAGTCCGGATCACCTAGCAAATGATAGAAAGTGTCCGGCAATTGGTCAAGTGTGCAGATATTGCAAATTGAAAGGTCATTTTACCAAAATGTGTAAGAATAAGAACAAGTTTAAAAGTAAGGGTTTTAATCAAAAAAGAAATTCGGATGAGCATGTCAATGAAATTGATGACGATTACTTAGAAGAAGAATTTCTTTTTGCAGTGTATGAAGTCAATGCATGTGATATGGAGTCTCCCTACTGCACTGTAAATGTTGGAGGGAAGGATATCAGTGTTATGGCAGATTCTGGGGCAAAACGTACTCTCATTGGCGAAGAATGGGTAAAAGAGTTTCCGGGTTTAAAATTATCTCCTCCTGACATAAGGTTGCTTGGCTATGGGAAGAAACCCATTGAAATTCTTGTTTTTTTTTATGACATCCTTAAGTTTCAAGGGAAAAACTATTAATTCCAAGGTTTATGTGGCTAAAGATGGCTCTTGTTTATTGGGATGGCCTCAACAGAGGGACTTAATGATAAAATTGGATCCCAATCATCCTGAACAAGTGCTTGGGTATTCTGATCTGGTCATGAGTGTAGAGTCTGATCTCGGTTCTGAATGTGAAAAGAAATTTCCTTCTGTTTTTTCTACGTCTGCATTAGGTCTTTTGAAAAACTTTGAACATAAAATCATTCTTAGAGAAGATGCTGTACCAAAAGTCCATAAAGTTAGGAATGTCCCTTTACATTTAAGAGATGCTGTAAAATCTGAACTCAAAAGGTTATGTGATTTAGATGTCATTGAGGAGATAGAATCTTCTGTTTGGTTATCCCCAGTCGTTGTCGCTCACAAGCCCAACGGCAAAGTGAGACTTTGTGTGGATTTAAGAGATTTAAACTGGAACGTATAGGTGGATAGACATCCGTTGCCTAATATTAATGAAATGTTCACTAAATTGAAGGGGGCATCCATTTTTTCTACTTTAGACCTGTCTAATGCTTATCATCAGATAGCGTTACACAAGGATAGTAAGCATTTGACATCTTTCATCACTTCAGAAGGTGCTTTCAGGTACAAAAGGATGCCTTTTGGTCTGATATCAGCATCTTCTGTCTTTCAAAGGGTGATGCACAACCTTTTTAAGGATTTTGATAATGTCTTATACTTCCAAGACGACATTTTGATCTTTGCATCTAATCCATCTGATCATTCTGAAATTTTGTATAAAGTGTTATGTGTGTTGCAAGATAGTGGTCTTACACTTACAAAGGAAAAATGTAAATTTGGCGTGTCTTCTGTTGACTATTTGGGACATACTATTAGTAAGGAAGGCATTTCCCCGAAAATGAATTTAGTCAAAGCCATTGAATTAGCTCCAGACCCTGTAAATAAAGATCAGCTCAGATCTTTCTTGGGGCTTGCCGAATACTATTCCAAATTCATTCCCCTGTTCTCTGATAAGACTGCTAGCATGAGGAATTTGATGAAAAAAAATGTTCAATTTCTTTGGGATGAAAATTGCAAAAAAGAGTTCATGTTGTTGAAACAAAACATCGCATCTGCACCTGCTTTAGCAACAATTAATACTGCACATTGTTCATTTATCATCACTGATGCAAGTAATGTAGGTATTGGTGCAGTTTTAATGCAGCGTCAAAAGGGTCAATTGGTAACAATTGGATTCGCATCAAGACCTTTAAGGGATGCTGAGTGCAAATATTCTACCTTAGAAAAGGAAGCTCTTTCTTGCTGGTGGGGTATAGAATATTTCCGTAAGTATGTGTACGGTACTGTTTTTAAGCTCTGGTCTGACCATCGTCCTTTAGTGGATTTATTTAATACGAAAGGTTGTGGAAAAGCGACTTCAAGGATTGCTAGATGGCAATACAAGCTTCAGGATTTTCATTTTAAAGTGGAGTATATCCCTGGTATTAGGAATGTGTTAGCTGACTGTTTATCTAGATTGCCTATTCCTGATGACAATATTGTTGAAGAAGACAAGGATGATGATAATGTTGTGTCAATTTGTGAAATCTCCAAAGGTTGTATTGATGAGGATGCATGGAAATTGGCGTGTTGTAGTGATTCTGTTCTTAGTGATATTTGTAACTTTGTAAAAACCCAGTGGCCACGCAAAGTTTTGTTGTCTGATGAGATTTTTCCTTTCTTTCACGTTGCTCAGGAGTTGTCGGTTGTTGAAGGAGTTTTGTTTAGGGGTCTGCAATTAGTGGTCCCTCGTGAATTACAATCTAAGATTTTAGAAATGGCTCACGAAGGACAACCTGGAATGACATCTATGAAAAGAAGGATTAGAAGTGAATTCTGGTGGCCAGCAATGGATAAGTGCATAGAACGGCATGTCAGAGACTGTTTAGATTGCTGTTTGAGTGATAAGTCTCAAAAGCATATTCCACATGAACGGTTTCCCATTTCCAGACCTTCACGGGTTTGGGAAAGTGTATCATTAGATATTGCTGGTCCTTTGTCATTTAACAAGAGTGTGATGTATGCCATAATTTTGATAGATCAGTTGTCTCAGTGGCCTGAGGTAAAAATGGTTTCTAACATAACATCTAGTGTGGTGATCAAGTTTTTAAATGAAGTGTTTGAAAGGGAGAGTTTTCCAGAATCTATTACAACTGACAATGGTGTGCAATTTGTATCCCAAGAGATGAGGGAGTTTTTGGAGCGTAATGGTATCAAACATAAACGTGTGTCAGTTTATTATCCCAAAAGTAATGGCATCGTTGAGAGGTGGATCAGGGTGTTTAAGGAAGGCCTTCAACTAGCCTTGCAGAATGGTAGAGATTGTAAACAAACCATTAGTGAAGTCCTGTGGTGTTACAGAAACACACCTAGGAGTATGGGTGATCTGTCTCCTTTTGAGAAGATGAGAGGGAGGAGAAGTGGCTCCAACATGAGTCAATCTTGGATGAGAATGCTTGGTACTAGTAGGGCTGTTGTGGTTGATCGTGCTCCATGTAGTGATTCTTCCCAGTTCTGTGTCAATGATTGGGTCCGTGTCAAGAAGTGTAGAAATGTCAAGTCTGGTGAGTCACGGTATTCTAGTCCTTTGATGGTCACGCGTGTTGGAAGACAAGTTGTTGAACTTTCAGATGGTAACGTGTGGAATTTGTCTAAAGTAGTTAAGGTTCCTAGGTGGTTGTGGCCCAAGGATGAGTCACCAGTGTCTAGTGTTCCATCCGGCTTGAGGTCTTCCAATGGTGCTAGCAATTGGAGGAAATTCTCTAGTTCTACAACTCTTCACGGTTTTTCTGAAAACAAGTCTTCCTGTTCTTCTGATGACAATGTGCCTGTCCAACGAGCACAGAGGAAATGTCATGTTCCTGTGTAGTCTAAAGACTATCATCTTTATAGGTGATTTGATTTGTGTATTCTGTAATTTGTTCTCCAGATATTCATACTTATGTCTTTTCTTTTCAGAATTCATTTTGTATATTGTTTGTTTGTTCTTGTTCTTTATCCATTCCTCATGTCGCTGTATTTTCCCTTACGAAGGGTAATGTGTGGTGTTGTCGTGTCATACCTGGAATCAGGAACACCGCTGTGTTCCGGATTCCATTGGATGACAGTTACGACCCAGGTCTCTTGTATGGACTTGCTTTATACTCTTGGCAATAAATCATCTTCAAACCACATTTCTGTCTCCGGAATCATCATCATTACACAAAACTTTTCTCATATTTCACCATGAGTACTGCACACAGTTCAGTAGAATGTTAAATTGAATGTCTATTTTAGTGAGACTTGGTTGTCAATTTTATCACTTTACATGTGTTCTATCAATTCAGTAATGTCTCTTCCTTTGGAATTGTCAAAATCAAATGTTAAGTGACAGCACTCCCTGTGTCTTTTTTAAATACCTCAATTCTCTATTGATTTTTAATATACAATGAGCATATAACAGGGATGGAAGTTTATCGATTCAGCAGAGTCCAAGATACTGTGTAAACTAGAAAATGTGAGAAGACATTGAAAACAGGAAAACCAATAAATGAAATAAACCCTCTAGATAGAGGTGATGTATCCCAGGAGATCCCGCAGATGATCAGGGAAGGAGGATGAGGGAGAACACCAGGAGAAGGGACATGGGAACAGGAAAAAAAAATGTCAGGGTGCCAGGCCCCATGGTCGCACCCAAAAAGACAACTCCCACTACGAAGGCCATAGCCAGCTAACTCTTACAGTGGTGGGTTAAATCCTGGAATATTAACATTTTGTGAAGCAAGGTCAGACGGGCCATGAATTGCGATGCCACCCCTTGGTTGGTCATCAAGGTATCCCAAATGGAGCTGTAGTAGCTCAAAGTACTGTACAGTCTGCAGGAAATGCAAAATGTTACAGGTGACTGCGCCACACTGTCAGCACCTCCAGCACTTGGAATCATCTGCCTTATGTGCTTTATAGATCCACTCCGGCGTCCAGTCCCAGTGGTGTAGGAACTTGAAATAAAACTTTCAACCTGACCTCCTGAGGGAAACTGCCATGGTCTTTCCAAAGGTTGTGCCCGTCCTGCTCAGACAATAAGAGGCACTGTCACGATCCGGCCACACTCCTCAGGATCAGGATGATGCTTAAAGGGGTCCACCTACTTATGTCCCCACACTCTGACTAGTGAAGTACACACAGAGCATTAAGGCAATCAAGCGAGGGAAGGAAGGGGAGGGAGCAGCAGTGGAAGGGATACCTGAAACGAGAGCATACAATGATTAAGTACAAGAAAGATATTCTAGCTACACTCATTAATTCTCGCTTGAATTCCAACACACCTTAATATGCTACCTCCGGAGATGGTACCTTTCTGACTGTGTTCATAATTGACGAGATGCTTCTCTCATCATTGAAACAAGGGTTCCTAGAAAACCAAACAAAGGTTACAAACACTGCCATAGGTTATACAGTTGCACACCAATCAAGCCAATCCAGACACCTACGTACCAAACCTCGCACTCCCCAAATAAAAGAAGCACAACTCTCAAATAAGGCCTTTGAGTAATGAAAAGTCTTGAGATCCAAGTCAACACTAGACTGTTCGAATACTGGGCAGCCCTCCTGGCAAGTTAAGTCACTCACCCCGGAATGATTCCTGATTCCAGGTCCAGTATAAATGGTCTGCACAGAAACGAATTGAAATCCAAGCAAGGTATGCAAACTAAAGGTAAATAAACATAATTTGTTTCTTAGTGCATCCAACCAGAATGCCTAAGCTTACCCGCACATCCAGGACCATGCGTGGCAACGAAAGAGCAAGTAGAAATAATCACAGAAAAGTCCTGGCACCAACTAAGCTCTACTCCAGTGAGTCCCGCCAGACTCGGTAATGGCCAGTGATAAGTGTCCCGAAAAGGTGCTCCGGGCGGAACTCCGGAAAAGTCAGTCCTCCTGGCAATACTCCGGGCTACCCCTCGGAAGAAGTTCCTGCCATGGAGCCCACAATCGCTTGGCATGATCTCGCCAAGCCTAGTACCTCCTTCCCCGCTGCAGCCGCTAGCGGAAAAGGGTAACGCCCGCACCTGAATGAGCGAGCAGGAAAGATAGCCGCCACGACCCAAGGCAGGAATGAGGCTTCGTTTCCCAGCCGGGAAACCACAGGAAAGAACAGGCAAAGATTGCCACAAATAAGTTCAAGACGGGCAGCTTACTCCGATCCGACCGTCCGGGGGAAAGGAGAATCACGTACAACGCGAATGGCGTGTCACGTGACTATAGCTACTAGCTTCTCCCAGAAAGCCTTCTGGGAGATGTAGTTCCATTCTCTGTATCAGTAGGCGCCAATGTCAGTTCCTGACAGGCACAGCCTCTGCTCCCCCACAACAGCATAAAGTGTGGGCAGTGGTCCTCGAAAAAAGGCTGTCCGCAGCTGTAACATACAATCCCACCCAGTGTCCTTGTATCCTTTCCACATCAGGATATTATGCAACATTGAGACAGTCTCAAGATCATAAGGGGGCGCACCCAACATGTGTCACAGGCTCTGCATGAGCTGTCAGTGATGTGATTGTGGCAGCCCATAAATACGCATGAGTGTAGCAAAGTGTGCCAACTCACCACCCTCTACTTTATTGTCCACAGAGCGTATCCCTCTGGTCCTTCACTGTGTAATCAGAGTTAAGATCATTTTTGGCCCCAAGCAGCTCCTTGAGAAGAGCAGGTGTCAGCAGTGCGTTATACGTCTGAGTCAGATGAAACAGGAGGTCAGTCAACCAACGCTGTTATGCCTCACAGTGGCACTTATAGGCAGCCAAATCATTCATCGAATTGCCTCTCAGAGGCCTTCCTGCCCTCCCACAGCACCTGTGCATAGGAGATGGAGCCAACGTTCTCCTTTAAGTACTGGTTCAGATATTGGCACCATCTGTGCTTGTTTTCAGGGGCTTTATACCATGCCGTATACTTACGCCAACGGGCCTGAGGGGTTTGCAACAGTCGAAGTTTATGGTCGAGTAGCAGAAGAGCATGATCAGAGGTACTGTTTGGGAGGATCAAGGCGTAAACGTTTGCAATGAACGCAGGAGGTGAAAGTATAGTCCACGTCCCTCAGGTGCGTCAACCACCATGGATCCATCAAGGCATGATCATCAATAATGTCAGAGAGGATGAACCGGTCTCGGGGTTGCCTGGTCGTTTGGTTTCTGGACTTGTCAAGGTGCCATATTCCAGCACCCCCCTCATGAATACCCTGGCTGTCCAAAGGAGAGCAGGAGTTTGGTCAGCGGCCCGGGCATAGATAGAGCCCACACACAAAAATTCAATGGGTATCTGAACCTTGACAAAGTTATATATCTGCCAAGGGGGGTCCTCCCATGTCCATTGTGTGCCCAGCAATTTGTGAAATAAGATGTCCAACCCTCTCTGCCCCTGTTCCAAAGGAGTAGGTGGGTGTGTAAGGGTAGTCTGGATCCTGCTGGCATGTAGTACCGTACTCATCCAATCCCTTCTGAGTTTATCATGATCAATAGGTGACAGGTGTGTTTCCTGGAGCAATGCTTCATCAAGGAGGTGTATCTTCTGAAATGAGAGGATTTTCTGCCTCTTGATAAAATGGGTCAGGCTGGTGACATTAAGGGGCATATTTACAAGGAAGTGGAAGAGTATGGCATTAGCCTCCTTGGCTTAACGCCACGCTCTCCACTTCTGAAATGCCGGGCTACACCGTGTTTACAAGAATATAGTGCAGCCCTGTGTTTCTTCCTGTGCTGGTGCTAAATTTAGCTGCTGAGCACCAATGCAGACAGCCTTGCACCAGAGTGCAAGGGTGCCTGTGTTGAGGGGAACAGGCCTTCCAAGTACCACGCATCACGGGTTAGACTAACGCATTTCAATGTGGTGGTCCGCATCACCGCACTGAAATGCACAGTCACACATTTTTATAGTTTTCTGAACTGTCAAGTGCTGGAGCGATGCTATAGTAATTAGAAGGCAAACTGAGCAAAGCTCGCATAGCACATTTAGGCGTTCTGGTTCAGATAGAAAAACAGCAAAAGGGTAAAGGCAACAAATTGCACCTGTTATTGAAGTGGCTTATTAGTTAGGTGATGGTGCTTGAAAAACCTGGGAGTATAACCCTATTTACTCCCAATTAAGCAAGACCCAAACCGTAAATGAGAGAATTGTTTTGGAATCAGCAGTGCACCCATCAAATGTCATAACATCTTTTTAACATTGAATCAGTCCAAAGGCTAAGTATTCTAAGAAGCAGGTCTAGAATTCAAAGACGGTCCAAGTATGTCCTTTATTAATTATTTCCAAACATTAAAATCCAAATACACATAGGAAGTTCTTTTAGCCAACGCGTTTTGTCTCTTAGTCGAGACTTCTTCAGGGCTCTAGTAAATGAGAGTCTAATTGTCTATAATGTGTTGTCTTATTGAATTTTAGTACATCTAGAAGCATCAATGTAAGTTTTCTTTCATTTCTGATAAAAGCGTGTAAGAGCGATTCTAGGCATGGTAGCCAAGAGCAAAAACAGCATCCGTATTCCAGCAGAGTTCTGGTTCAGTTACATTCAGGCACGGCACTCCAATCCGTCAAGTGAGATTGCAATGATTTGCCCAATGCTGAGCTGAGCTGTTTGCCAGGGCTGGTTTCAGTTTCCAGTCGGGCCGTGGCTCGCTCTGTCACACTAGTGCCTGCCACAACCGGTATTTATGTCCTACAGCCCCAATCCAGGGGGGGGCGCTTGCATTATGTATATTTTACTCGGGTCTGGGTTCTGGTGCAGGCAGAAAAAGTCCTAAATCATTATTAGTAGCCGAGTCAGCCCGTGTCTTATCGGCGTGCGTAGCTGCTCCTCAAATGTTGATAACACAACTGCCATCACCTGCAGACAGCGCAAGGCACACATGGACCCATGAGGCTGCACATTGCCTGTTGACATGTTCTGGCAAGGCTTGCCACGCTTATTCATATTTGCTGTGAGGCAGACATTCCAGCACCTCCCCAAAGGGCCACTAGCTTTGCAGCAGGCAGCCGCAGTGAATGTACTCTTTCCTGGTGTGCTCAAGCCTGCCATAGTCAGGCCAAGAGAGCATTCGGTCTGCTGCATCCTAGTGCCAGATATCAGAGTGACAACTCGGACGACTTCATGTCTGCAGCCAGCAGACTCTCATGCAGGTGGACTTACAGCAGCCCTGAGCCGGGGCCTCAGCACGAGCACCACTGCCACATCACCAGTGAAGCGCTCCGATGGGCAGACACACTCCCCCAGGCACTTGTGGACTGACAGCCTGGGGGAGTCCCACACTTAGGGCCCGATTCACAAAGGTAAACTGAGACGAAAGTCTAACTTTGCAACTTTTGTTATTCACAAAGGGCATTTACGTGTAGTAAAGTTAGACTTTTGTCTCAGTTTAATTTAAGTTTTGGTCTTAAGTTTGAGTGCAAACTTAAGTTAAACTGACAAAAAGTCTAACTTTACTACTCGTAAATGCCCTTTGTGAATACCGAAAGTCGTAAAGTTAGACTTTCGTCTCAGTTTACCTTTGTAAATCGGGCCCTGAGTCTGTACTGAAGTTCTCTCTGACCGCTGCAGGAAGATGTTTTAACAGTGGTAGGCCGTAATTCCAATTAGTTTACACCAAAATGAGACAGAGGCATAGTTTTCCTAATTTATATCTCACTCATTTGAAACAGACAAAAATATTATGCATGTACGTTAACTTGTTCCATCCACAAAGAGTGAATGAAACATGCATGAAAAAATATGAGATGAATGTTGTGTCTTAAGTGAATTCTTAGAGTTTCTCGTTGCTCAAATGGGTGTCATTTCTGATATTTATGTTCCCTATATGTTTCAATGCTTGATTTGCCTTGCGAAAAAGTGTCCCTCATAGTCATTGAAATGCCACTCATAATTACACTGAAATTATGAAAATGTCGTCATAGCGATCTGTAACCTTGGCAGCTCTGTGAATGTTTTCAGGATACGCTCATTCAAGTGCAGGCCTCACCCTTGGCTGCTGCTGTAGAAAAGTATTTATAGCTTCACTCCACATGAGCATCTTCCAAAACCTGATATCGAGAACTAAAAGTATTTACAGAAAGATGACAACTGGAAGTGACAGATTGTATTTCATGGAATAAATGAGAATATTGGTCAGTGGTGCAATTTTTAAGTACTTTATTAGGTTTTTTCAAATGCACAGTGTGGTTCATATCAAAGCAAACAGAGAAAAATACCACTCAGTTTTATGCACTAGATCAAATAAAGTGTGTGGCATAGTCCATGTGTCAAAGCAAACATTTTAAGGAAAGCTTGCTAGTTTTCCTATGTTTGTGGGAAATTCCTAATATTTAATATGGTTTTACATCTTCGAACAAGATTGAAATTGTGGCCCAAATTAGCTTTAGAGTTTCTATTTTAAGAGCACAATTGCCTTTTAAAATATTACTTTTGCGGCCTCTGTCAGGCGTTGATACTTGGGACTGTCTCTTTGTTTGTTGCTTTGTTGGCCACCTCCCTCTCTCAATCAATTTAATACTTTATTTTGCATAAAAATACATAAAACATTTACAATAATTTAACACCTTGACTGCTGCAGCAATTCCCCTTCTGTGCTGAGAATCATTGGAATCCATTGTGCATGACGAGCTCAGCTCGTCATAAGCACACGACCAGTGTCCTGCATGATGAGCTGAGCTCGTCATGAGCAGCGAAGGGGTTAACAAAAAGACATTACATATGAAATAGTGCCAGTACAGGGGTAAAAATATCATACAACACTACCAAGCTTGCTTTAGATCAGTTATCCCGCAACAAATTAACTTAAAAAAAATCATAAAAGGCAATACGTCATAAGTAAACTGAATAATCTATTGAGTTTCTCTCCAGATGGTCAATAATACTATATTGCCACCATAACCGTTTCTCAGCAGATCTCATCAATAACGAAGACATACTTCAGTGTGGACTACTTACATACCCTTATATTGGCCCAGTCCAGGAGGGCATTTAGTTCCATTCTAGTCAATAAACATTTAAAGTTAAGCTCCCATACGACTATGGAATTATTATCCCCCAGAGCAACCCACAGAATTTTCTATTCAACAGAAGCTCAAGCAGGTCCGACTCTGAAACACCAGTGGAGGGCGCCATGGATTGCTTTTGCTAGACTTTTAGCACTGTATGTTCTCACAAGGCCTTTGAAAAACAGCCTTACATACTATGAAAAAAGTTTAAAATGCCCGGTTAGTCCGGGACACGGGTAGACTGACATTCTAGATATGAAACCCAATCCTTAAATAACCTTAGCTTGATAACTGTTCACCCTTCCAAGGTGCTCATAGCTTTCTAAGAAACTCATTGTACTCGGCTCCTTCATTCCACATCCATCACAGATACCGTTGGTCTAGCTGTATCACGATCGAACACCCAGTATATAAAGCTGCACTAAATAAGAACCTTAAAAAAGTATTTTTTGAATATGAAAAATGTATGTTTACATCCCTCTTGTAGCAAAATACATTCAATTACTGAACATATTGAGTGCATTTATGTGGATTATTAACTAGGGGAGTGCCATAGCTGAAGTCATGAGGAAATTCGCAACTGGGCCTAATTTTTGTAGGGCTATAGGTCTTTTGTATGCTAATCCCAGTGCGAGTATTTTGGTGAATGATACATGTACTCAGCCCTTTCAGATTAGTAGGGGAACAAGACAGGGGTGCCCCCTATTCCCCCTACTTTTTAATATCTATATTGAACCACTTGCACAATCTTTTAGGGATGATCCAAGAATCTCCTCATTTGAATATGGAGGTTGGGAAAAAAGGGTAGGGCTCTACGCCGACGATATAGTAATTTACACTAGTGATCCAGTAACTGCCTTCCCCATAGTGGTCGAAAAGGCCAAAGAATTTGGACATATATCGGGCTATGATATCAACGCTGAGAAGACTAAGCTCATGACGTGGAACATTGCTAATCCAAGCGTTGTGGTGACACCCTCAATTCGTTACCTCGGAGTTAAAATCACGCAAGATATTGACACCTTGGCTAAGGCTAACCTAGATCTGGTCTTCCAAGAATGTAGGGCCCTATTGAAATCCTGGGCGGGTGTTCGACTGTCAATTTTTGGGAAAGTCAATATAGTGAAAATGTCTATCCTCCCGAAACTGACTTTTATTTTTAATTCCATCCCTTTGGCTTTTGATCCTAAGCAACTTCATAAATGTCAGCAGGAAATTAATTCCTTCATTTGGGGCAATAAGGCTACAAGGCTGGCCTGGAAAAAATTAAGGAGGAGGAGGGAAAAAGGAGGGCTTGCTCTGCCAGACTTGCAGTACTATGCGTGGGCATTCCAGCTTTCCCACACAAGAATGCTCTTGAAGTCACCAGATAACTCTTCAAATGGGAGATTGTTTAAGGCAATGCTGGTGGGGGCAAACCTTCCGTTAGACGGGTTTCTATTTAAGTTCGGGGGCCGAAAGTTTTTTAAAAAGGTGAGGCTTAAGACTCTTTTAACAATATTGAAGTCCTGGGTGCAAATTAAACGTAGAGTGGGGCTGGCATATTTCTCCAACTATGCTCAGATAAGGGACTCTCCTGGGCTCCCACTGTGTTTGCAAGACTCCCTGGCAGCCCCCCTAATTGAAGCTGGGCTCTCAAGATGGGGTGAACTGGTATCTGGAGGCATCTTGATAGAGTGGGAGGAGCTTAAGGAGAAAGTAGGGCCAACTTTGTCAAGATTCAAGTACACCCACATCAGCAGTTGGGCCAGAGAACTAACTAGGAAAAATTCTAATATTGGGAGACCCAGCCCCCTAGAACAGCACTTAGTCGAAAAACAGACAGGAGGTAAGGAGGTTGCTTTTTGGTATTGGTCCATCTTGGAGGAGATAGATGGAGATTTCAACCTCCCAATGGAGCTATGGGGAAGTGAAATTGTGTTATTGGACGAGGAGTTGTGGATAAAATCCTTTTCTCTTTTGTATAGACTTGTCAAACCCACCTGGCTGAGACGAAACCATTTGTTCACTATACACCGGGCATACCTCTCCCCTTTACGTCTATCTAAATATCAGGAAGGGAAATGTTGTAACAAATGTCAACTTCCAGCAGCCTCAGATACCCACATGTTTTGGGAATGCCCCCACATCATTGCTTATTGGAAAGAGGTTAAAGTCACTCTGGATTCAATTCTCAAGACCAACATTCCTCTTACGCTATCATTAGTCATTTTTGGCTTTGATCAGAACATCATCGGGGTTGCACGGTCTTTCTTATTCTATGCTATCCTTCTGGCAAGACGGCTGATATGTATACATTGGGTAGATACCATCCCCCCCGCACACTCCGCCTGGCTAACGTCACTCTATGAAACATCCAAGATAGATTTGAATAGATCCTGTAGAACCCAGTGCCTCACCTTTTGGAAACTCTTGATAGATTGGAAGTGAAGCTTATTTTTTGGCTGGTTGGGTTTTTTTTTTCCCCCCCAAAGGTCCGATGATTATGCCCATCTACTCCATGGCTCAGTATAGTGGTTTGCCCCGACTCTGTTATCTATTTACTGGCCGAACAGGCATGAAGTTGCACAAGGTGCACCATATCTCCCGCCAATTCGTAATAAGTTCTGCCTAGTTCGCGAAGCGGCTCAATTACCAGGGCCTTGCTCCCGAAGGCAGTGAGGTGGTTGGTGTGTTTTCCTTGCATCTATGGAACAAGTGTCGGGCAAATGAGGATTAAAAGAAAAAGGGAAAAAAAAAACAAACAAGGGGAGTGCCAGGAAACAGACATATTATAAGCGTTCCTAAAAAATATTCCATTGGTTGGGTAACAATGACTGAATTAAAAGTATTGTAGTACAGATCTCTGTATTATCAGTAGCACTTCTCTTTCCAGCAACACAGGAGAGCTAGTACCATCCCAACCGAAGAAACCTTGTCAGTCCAGTGACACACTGTCAAATTGGACCCCTTTCAACTGCCATCTGTGTCAGACTTGCCCTAATTATGCTGGCTATGCACAGATATTGGTCTTAGGCTCACTGTGTCACAGTATTCAAGCTATCCTGGCTGATGAGGAGTGATACCTCGAAACTGATCTTAGGATGCTTGTTTCTAGTCCAGGGAGGACCTGTCTTGGAAGCTAGGGCTGGATTGCTTCCATGAGGAGCAGGGTCAAGGCTGATTTGCATATGGCTGGCTCAAAATTGGGGTGGCACGGTGAGCAAAAGAACAATGGATTAAACCCAGATCTCTTGACTGGGGGTCAATGTTTGATTTGTTCCTCATTCCATCCGGCATTTTTGTGTCTTTTGCTTTCTCGCTCTAGGTGCGCCGGGTATGCCCAGATTTGGGTCCCGGGCTCACTGTGCCACTGTTTCAAGCTAGCTTGGCTGATGGCGGGTGATACCGCAAAACTGGTCCTAGGATGTTTGTTTCTAGTCCAGGGAGGACCGACCTTGCTTGGCAGTTCGAGATGGACTGTTCCCATGAGGAGCAGGGTCAAGACTACTATGCATATGGCTGAGTCTAATCTTGGATAGCATGGTGAGCTAAAGAAGGATGGATTGAACCCAGATCACTTGACTGGGGGTGAATGTTTGATTTGTTCCTCATTCCGTCCATCATTTGTGTGTCTTTTGATTTCTTGCCCTAAGTGCTCCTGGTATGGCCAGACATGAGTCCTGGGCTCACTGTGCCACTGAATTGAACCTGACCTGGCTGATGAGTGGGGATACGCCGAAATCGTTCTCAGGATCCTCATTTCTGGTCCAGGGAGGACCTGGTTAGGCAGTTCGGGCTGGACTGTTCCCAATGAGGAGCAGGGTCAAGACAGATTTGCCTATGGCTGGATCTAAACTGGGATGGCATGATGAGCAAAGAAACAATGGATTTGAATCAGATCTCTTGACTGTGGATGAATGTTTGATTTGTTCTGCATTCCCTCCATCATTTGTGTGTCTTCTGCAGACTCCCTGCAGACATCACAAAGTATCTTGATAGTGTAGGGGAGCAATCTCATTCTTTACAATCAGCAGTCAAATACTATAAATCCAAATTATTTTTTGTTTTATTACATATCCAAAAACATACAATTTTGTTACCATGTAAAATCTAGTAATAATTATGTACATTCTATAGTGTCATGATTAGTTTCAACTATATAATAGTATGGTGCAATCAATCTCTTTTTAGGTCTCGCTGAGCCAGCGCACATGCGCTGTCAGCGAGACATTTAGAAGCTGGCTTTTAAAAGTGCTACTTTTGCCAGCCACCAGCTTGCTGTCACACACACAAGCGCGCATGGCGTGCACAGCTGCCATATGGCCTTCTGTAATGGCTCATTAAGCCTTACAGTGCGTGTGTGATTCCCCTCCCCTAACCCCCCTCCCTCGTCAGCTCTTCATTTCCCTTTCACTTTCGCGCGGCCACATAACCCCTCCCCATCCCACTCCCTCTTTGTCAGCTGTTCATTTCCCTTTCACTTTTGCACCGTGCGGCTGCCTACCCCCTCCCTCTCCCTCCTCGTCAGCTCTTCATTTCCCTGTCACACCGCGCGGCCGTGGCACTTTCACGGCCACGCGGCTATTGCTTGTTCCATCTACCATTTATTCTCCCTCTTCCTAGTTCTCCTTGTGTTAATCTCTCTCTACTCCTTCATTGTTCTCTTCTCCGTTTTTTATGTCTCTCTGGATTCAGCAGAACACTGAGCGTCGGGCTGTTCCCCTTTCCTCTCTGGTATAAACTTTAGAAAGCGCCGGTCTGCCTTCTAGGCGGAGACTGCAGAAAGCAGGGACCTGGGCGTCTGCCAAACGGCAGCGGACGTCCTGTCTGCACTATGTATAGCGCCCAAAGGCCCAGTCACTGCAGCTTAGCGCATGACCTGCCTCCAGAAAACTCGGAATCAGGCTGCCAGCCTGTAGCGCTGCGAGGGCCAAGTCAGTGCGCTCTTTCTAACTCTTGCTGTGTGTGGGAATGTATGTACGCTGTCTTTGGAGTTAAAGAACAGCGGGCGACCTGTGAAGAGGGTCAGTGGAGGTCATGCATGTTCACGTGCACAAAGGCGGCAGCAGAGCTCACTATGCTGCCATGGGTTACAGTCGTGCAGTGCATGGAAGGCAGTCTTCGTGGCACCCCATTCACAGACCCCACTGAGGTTTGGACAGCGCCTTGCAGTAATAACAGCTGCTCTCTCGGCGCTGCACAAAGCTTCACCACCACGGTGTGCAATGGAAGCTGCAACACTCACTAGATATAGTGCCTAGAGGCAGCACACGTACAGCACACTGTATCAGCTGAGCACTCGTGGGAGTGCAGCCTTCACCAAGCACTGCGCTGCTGCTGGCTTCGAGGCGCTAGGTGTGTGCCCAGATGTCACTCATCCACACTCTCCCTCTCATCCTGTCTTCCACTTCCCTTCTCCTCTATTGCAATCCCTTCCCTCTCTCTCCACCCCCCATCTCTTGTGCCTCCTCCGGTTCACACTTGCTCCCTCTCCCTTCACGTCTGGGGCCTGATCACAGCTTGAAAATACTCTAAACGAATAGCACCACTTAGCAATGCTTCCGATAAACACAGCTTGGAAGTGTTTTCTTGAAATAAATCTACTTTCTACAAGTAGAAACTGGAAAGGCGCTGGTTGGCCATAGTGTGTTTAAAATATCATTACCGGCAATGCAGCCTTGCGATTATCTTTAATGTGGGTGATGGATTTTAGCATTCTTTTTCTTTATTTTTTGTCAAGGGGGAACAATTGCTAGCAACATTTTAGATTTCCAGAACTCATTGCACACGTGGGATTTTGTGATTTCCTCTTCTAAAAACGTACTTGTTGAAGTGTGCTGTGCTTCATGAGGGGAGTTTGGCCTTGAATGAAAAATGTGACTCTGTAGGCATGACAGAAGCCTGAAGGCAGACTGGCTCTCTGAAGTACAACTATTGTAAACCCAAGTAAACAGATAATGTCAGGTGCAATGAGTCTGTACCACGAAGCTGTGCATGGACCCCAGCACACCCAAACTCCAGCCTCTGGCAAGCATAGCACTGACATATCATGTTCGCTGCCGCATTTCTGTCCAGGATGTGCATTTATGTAAAATGGATGTTTATAATACATATTAATCCGTGAGTTTAAGTAATCAATTAATTGCATCCAATCGCATAGCCAATAGGTCTCACCTTTGAGACCTTATAAGTATTTAGGTATGCAGCACAATATCCTTGGTGCAACAACATCAACTGTTGCATGGCTAAACACTTATAAGGTCCCAAGGGCGAGATCTATTGGCTATGCCAATGCTTGTTTTAATTTCCTTTTAGAACAATCATTTCAAAATGCAGCTCCATCTGCCATCTACCACTGTCACCCACGAATGTACAATAGTGATTTTGTTCACTTTGTGCTCGGCCTTGCTATCAGACATTGGGAGGCTCTGTGACTTTTCTTTAATGATCCGTCACTCTTCTGCAGAGAAGCCCTTTGCTCGGCCTTGCTATCAGACATTGGGAGGCTCTGGGACGTTTGTTAATGATCCGTCACTCTTCTGCAGAGAAGCCCTGTGCTCGGCCTTGCTATCAGACATTGGGAGGCTCTGGGACGTTTGTTAATGATCCGTCACTCTTCTGCAGAGAAGCCCTGTGCTCGGCCTTGCTATCACATAGCAGGTGGGTCGAAGACTTCGTTAATAATTCATTCTGAAGTCTGCTCGGCCTGGCTATCACACAGCTGCAGCTCCGTGACATTCATTATTGATCCTGCACTCTTCTGAAGTGAAGTACTCGGCCTGGCTATCATACAGCTGCAGCTCCGTGACCTTCATTATTGATCCTGCACTCTTCTGAAGTGTGCTCGGCCTGGCTATCACACAGCAGCAGCTCTGCGACCTTCATTACTGATCCTGTACTCTCCCACTCTCCTGAAGTGTGCTCGGCCTGGCTATCACACAGCTGCTGCTTCCTTATGGTTCCTGCACTCTTCTGAAATAAAGCTGCGTGAACAGGGCTGCACCTCTACGACCTTCATTATTATGTTTTTGATAAATCTTTTTTATTGAGAGAAACAACGAAAAACAATATAAAAAGAATACAAAAACATAAAAAGAGAGCAGTTGTCAAGATAGTCGAATCACATTAAATAAACACAAGGTACCTATAGTCAATATAATAGAAAGAAGCATCACTGATAATATTTCGGTCACATACTAGTATTAAACCTTAAAGTCTCTTGTTATCAATATTAAATGGGGAACCATCACCAAAGGGAGTGCACAGAAGACCTCTGCTTTCGTTCCAGGGGCCCCATATTTTTGCCCATTTACCTGGGCATCCCCTACTCTCATATACCACTCTTTCAGCCTGCATGCAAAAGTCCATGTAGACCCCCCCAGTCCTTGTTTTGGGGCACCATTCCTCCCTTCCATGTTCTGGCTATGTTGAGTTTTGCTTTTATAGAGCCCAGCAAAACCCATTTTTGTTCAGTTCGAGAGAGGTCAGTGGCGTCTCAAATGTTTAGGAGACAAAGTCAAAGAGAGGTTTCTATAGGTTTATGGCATATTCAGGACATGGTGGATAAAATCACACTCCAGTACTGTTGAAGAACAGGAAAGATCCACCACTGGTGTAAGAAGGTGCCCGTGGAACAGCAGCCTCGGGGACAGATTGGGGAATCAGAGAGACCCATGTTAACAAGTGCTGCGCTAGTATAATAGGCCCTGTGAAGTATTTTAAGCTGTATGAGCTTGAAGCGGGGCGGACAGCCACCTCCCGGGGAGAAGCCAGGGCCTCCCTCCAATCTTCGTCACATAAGTCTCCCACGTCATCGCACCATTTTGTGCGTAGTTTGTCGAGAGTCTATGGTGAATTATTAAGTATTTTACGGTAGGTCAGGGGGATGGCCTTATCCGGGAGATAATCGTCTAGAAGCCTATCTTCCAGAGGCGAGGAGACGGGTAGATCGGAGCCCTTGGGAATTGCCTTACACAATGCACTACAAGCCTGAAGATAGCAAAACGTTTCCACCTCACCCAGTTGGTATTTTAATTGTAGCTCGCCGAATGGAACCACCGCACCTTTTGCCCACAGGTCCCCAACCGTGGAGAGACCAATCAAATCCCACTTTTCAAACCCTGGATAACCCGAGAGCATACCCAATTGGCACGATTCCAGCAATTGAGTAAACTGCATAATTTTCCCCCTCCAACCCAGCGTGGCTGTTGCCGCATGCCAGATCGGAACTGTGGTAGAGGTCGGAGTATTGTTGGGTAGATGCCCGAGCCCTCCATACAATGCTTGTATGTAATTGCCCACAGTCATATTAAGCCTGTCCATCCTGTATGCTGGATCCATAAGAGGACTGTGGGCCCAGTGATTGAGGACCACTAATTGTGAGGCCTAGTAATGTGCTTTAATTGCCGGGACAGCAATACCCCTGTCATACCAACTTTGAGTAAGTTTGGTCAGGGCACTTCGGACGTGCTGCCATTCCATAGTAGCGAGTGGACCTCAGAATCAACCGTCTGGAAGTAGTGGGCAGCGACTGTGTTGGACCCGGCCCTTTGGGCAGGTTCACCCCTAGACTTTTTGCTTTTTCCTAGCCTGTTACTGGAACCTGGTGTTGGTGATTCTAGGCCTCTGCGCACTTTTTTCACTGTGGTACAGTGTAAAGTGCTTGAGCTCTCTGTATGAAGAGTGAGTGACCTGCTCTCCCATAGGAATGAATGGGGAATATGTATGCCCATGGTAGTTCCTGTTGTGTGGGGAGTGCAGGGGTCGAGTTTGATATGTGTGAACTCGTGAGAATGAATGCTGCAAAATGATGTATGCAGCATGACTGTGTCTAGTCTGGAAGTACCACTTTTGGAAGTTGGCATAATTGTGTAAGTTGGTGCTAGCGTGTGATTGGCTGGTGAGTCTGCCCAGGAGTGCCTGGACCTGCTGGTGGATGGACTGTCCGGTTTGAGTAGGACAGGGTCTGCAGGGTCTGCAAGGCCCCAGAGGAGGGGGTCTGAGTCAGCCGTGGATGAAAGGCCCCTCTGCTGTCAGGGATGGGAGGAAAGAGCGTCTGGTGGTGCCGGGCTGTGCCTGCCGCCCACCCTGCTGGCTCTCCATCCTGACGGCTCACTGTCACCTCTGGCCCTGAAGCTGTCAGGAAGACGAAAACCAGAAACATTCCAGCACTCAGGGTCCCTTGCACGAAGTACTTCAAAGGCATTTCTGGGTATAAGAAGGGGATGAGTCTCCTTCCAAGTTGTTCTTGTTCTAGCTCTTGTGGCTGACTTGGATCTACCAGGGGTGGGCGCTGCCCAGCCCCTGGGTGCCTGGATTCCTGGACTCCTGGGGGACCCTTCTGCCCTGCCTGGGCTGAAGGGGGGACTTGGCTTTGCCCCTGGGGAAGCTCTGGGACCCTGGCAGCATGGAGAAGCTGCCTTTTCCTGGGGAGAGCGCTGGAGTTGATTTCTAGCGCCTGGAGGCGCTGGGCTTCCCCCTGAGCGCCTGGGAGCGCTCTGCCTGCTGTCTAGAGCTCTGGGGCGCTTAATTTCCCCCACGCGCTTGAGAGCGCCTTTTCTGGACTTTCTAGCGCTTAGGAGCGCTTTTCCTGCTTGTTTATAGCGCTGGATGCGCTGAGGATTCCTGCCTGCATGGATATAATTATCTACGAGTGCCCACCTCGATCTGTCGCGGAGGAAAACAAACCACGAAGGGGCCGCGACCGGATTGGCCGAGACCCGAGGAGAGCCGTGCTCTGATTGGCCCGTGGATCGGCGAGGCCGCGCTGCCATTGGTTGGCGGCCTCGCGTCATGAGGGGCTCGGCGCAGGAGCCGCGACGTGATTGGCTGGGCCGCGCCGAGGAAGAAGGAAGATGGCGCTGCCTGCTGGCGGGTCGGCCGGGCTCCCGTGAGCTAAGGGAGCCCGGCGGCATCTGAGGAGACGAGGCGGCCGGTTGGCAGGGCTCCCGTGTACCAAGAGAGCCCTGCAGGAAGAGAGAGGTTCGACCGCCCCCGTCCTGCCGCGAGAGAAGAGACTGCCCGGGAGCCTGGCTGGCTCCACTCTGCGTCCCGGTCCCGAGACGGGGGACCGGGCCAAGCGAGGAGAGTCTGCGAGGAGCAGGAGCTCCTCCGTTGCCGCCGAGCCCCGCCCCCGCCGCGCAGGAGACCCGGTGAGTCTGGGCGGAGGGCTGGGCAGAGTGGGGAAGAAGAGAGGCGCCGGGACACGTTGTCGGTGTTTGCGCCTAGTGCCATCGCGAAGCCGTGAAGGCTTCAAGGGCGGCCCCGGTTGGCAGTGGGTCGCCCCAACGTCCACGGAGCCCGGAGAGGCTCCCCGCCTCATGTGGTATTCAGAACCCTGAGAGGCTCTGGGGGGCATTTTTAGAAGTTGGAGTCCCCCGTGGGGGACTCCACCGTGAACGACGCGGAATCAGGGCGGCCCCGATTGGCAGAGGGTCGCCCCACCGTGGAAAAGCCTGGAGAAGGCCCTGAGGGGGCATTTCTTTGTCCAGAGTCCGACGAGGCTCATGGGAGCACCAGTGTTTTAAGAGCCTGTGTGGCTCCAACGGTTGGCATCATTGCTTTAGAGCCTCTGTGGCTCCAACGTCTGGGGCATGTGTGTTATGCCCAGAGCCTGTGTGGCTCCAGCAGTGGCGCAGTTGGCGCCGAAGGGCCAGTGAGGGCCCTGGCTCAGTTCTGTTGTTCTCCAGGTGCCCAGCACTTAGTGGGCACCTGCTACGTTTAGGCTTTTTGGTACTTTGAGACTGGCGCTGCATGGCAGCGCACCCTGACACTGAGACTCAGGGCGTCTGAGCCCCAACAAGGCCGTTGGCCTAGGGACTGCCACAGGTGGTGGCTTATGTGAGTTTGCGCAATGGTATGGATTGCACCTCTGAATGTGATCTTTTGCATCATGTGTTATTCCTGCACCTCTGAAGGTTTTTAGGCCTCATGTGATTTTTGCGCTATTGCTTTACTCTTGACACCTCTGAATGTTTGATGCATTATGTGTCTTCTTTTCATGCGCTGCACCTCTGAATGTTTAGTCATCATGTGTCTTCTTGCGCTGCACCCCTGCATGTATTGTGATTACATCATGTGCTCTGTCCTTAACACCGCTGAATGTGTAGGTCTATACATCATGTGTTTTCTTTCTTTGCTACTCCTCTGAATGTATATTCATGCATCAGGGGTAATGTGTTCTGATCTATACCCCTAAGTGGATTTTATCCTTAGGTGGTTGTCCTTTTTAATACAGGGGGTCCTAGTGAGGTCCTGGTTCCCTGCGTGACATGCTCCTAAGGGGTTTAGGGCTGCGTAGTGTGTACTTACCTGTTCCCAGTAGTTACTGGATGTGATTCATAACTGTTACTTTGTGCTACAGTGATTTTATACTCTTTTAGTCTAAGTTCTGATAGTATTCCATTACTACTAAAGTGCTGATTGTGACAGTGGCCCTTGTGGCCCTGTCTTGTGAATAATCCCATGTGAATATTGCCCGTGCCAGTTGGCACCATGTATATGTGTGATTTTATCTGATGTGCTTTTACAATACAAAAGGTATTTTTATAATAACCTTGTGTGGAGTCTCTTTTGTGGTGTATCTAGTATGTTGTTGCTATTGTGCGCTGACGCAAATGCTTTACACATTGCCTCCGAGTTTAGCCTAGACTGCTCGTGCCAAGCTACCAAGGGGGTGAGCAGGGGTTATCTTGGCGTGTGACTTCCTTGCCCTGACTAGATTGGTGGTTTCTGCCTGGCTTTGGCGACAGCCTTAGCCTACCTGAAATAGCCAGTTCTAACATTGGTGGGTCAGCGGTGCGGATTTGGACTGGTGTTTGCGCAGTGCCATAGCGACAACTGGCTACATTACAAAACTCTGCAATTGTTTTTCAGATAGTCACATGTTTGGGATTATTGTTTTTGATTTTTTTTCCTCAAGAGTGTCATTTTCAAATGTGTTTCTGCGCTTTATGTTTAGCGGCAGATGAGAGAAAGTGACAGGGCGGGACGCCAGTAGAGGGGAGGTTACCATAGATTAGGAATCCCTTGCTGGGTCCCTTGTCCAATCCCAAATCCTGTACCTATATGGGTAGATGGAAGAGAGGGAGTGTGAGGAGAAAAGACTAGCTCAGGGGGTGGTTATTCCCTGAGTGTAGTGTGTGTGTCTGGATTCCCCAGTGTGGTAGGATCCAGTGGTGGCAGCTTTAATTTGTCCAGTGCGCGTGAAATCCCATTCCCCGCTCCCAGAGTTTGGTACCTGTGTCACGTGTGGTCAGGTTGAGTGATCAGGGGTGGTAAAAACTGCCTTACCAGTCCGAGGGGGGGGGAGTGTGCGCATGAGTTATGTGCTGAACTGGAGGAGTTTGTGTGAGTTTTCTTTTTGTTAAAGAGCTTGCATGAGAGGTGTACCTCTGGTGGTGTGCAGGAGGTCCTGCAGAGGAACTGGACAAGAAGGTGGATGTCTGGCGGTGTGCTAGATGTCTTGCAGTGGCATTAGGGAGTGATTCTAAAAGCAGTGGCTTGTGTATCTGATGATCCTGTGGAGGAGAAGAGGTTACTGTGTAGCCCAGCTAGATCCCAGTAGTATGGTAGGGGTGAAGGGGCTCACGTCCTGTCTCAGTGGAGGCGGAGTGAGTGTGGGACGGTGTGTCCCACGTTGGCCTGAAACCTTATCTCAGGGCCCGGAGGGTTCCCTAAGGGAGCGCCAGGTCAGGGGCCTAGGCTGTACATACAGGTCAGTTGAGGAGGATCTTCCTGTGTCTAGAGGACGGGGAGTGTCTGTAACCAGAACTCCGGCGGTCCTAGTGTTGGGCAGTACCGCTCCTAAGTGGAGGGTGCAGAAGTCCTGGCTCGCTGAGCATTCGACCGTCTAGAGTGCTTGACCATTTGGGGGGCCTCTGGAGGTCGTTCCCCGAGGAGGGGGGAAAACCGGGTTGGGGTTGTGGCCTGACCTGGGAGGAGTACTGGAGGAAAGTGTGTCACTGATACGCCGCTGGCGTGTGCTCTGTCTAGCCTTGGACATACTGAGAATCACCCTGTGATAGGGAGTACTGAAGGAAAGTGTGTCACTGATACGCCGCTGGCGTGTGCTCTGTCTAGCCTGGGACATACTGAGAATCACCCTGTGATAGGGAGTACTGGAGGAGAGTGTGTCGCTGATACGCCGCTGGCGTGTGCTCTGTCTAGCCTGAGACATACTGGGCCTGTAGTAGTGGAACTGGAAGGGGGTGCAGAGGGACGGTGTCCTTACTTCTGACCCCGGTGCAACCTGAGGGTTTAGATCTTAGGTTGGGAGATTAGGAAACTTCTAGGTCAAGAGGAATCTCTGCCCAAGTGGATCAGCTGAAGAGACTGAGGGGGGCTGCCCTAGCTGTGTGATCTGGGGCTCACCTGCAGTTGTTGTTTCCACTAAGGTAGAGGAAAGGGGGCTTTGCTGTGGACTGTGTCCCCCCACCTGCTTGAAGAGGGACTGTGCTGTGTGCTTTGTACCTCAGAAGTGAAATAGTTTCCAGGTGGTAGACCAGTGATGGAGTGAGGTCCTGATCTGGTAGGAGACTTGTGTTCTGGTGAATGCTTCTCTGTGAGGGTGCGGAAACCCAGAAGTAGAGGTAGGGTGGGGTATTCTGGCCCGAGACCTCTGGTCAGCTTGGGGGTGTGGACCCTAGGTTGTTGGATCAGTGGTAGTTGTAGCTACACTGAGAGAGAGAGTGGAGAATGGCTATTGTGTGCCAGGGGTTACTACCCCCCGCTCTGTGGATTGGTTAGGACCTGTGATTTGGATGGTCTTGGCTGTGGATGACTAGGGAGTCCCAGTGGGGTGTCCTAGTTGTGTCAGAGAGTTATTGTTTAGAGGTAACCAGGTAGGTTCAGAGTGGCGAAAAACCAGAGGGTTGTCCCTGCCGGGCAGGTCCGTGTCCGTTGTTTTTGTCGCCCAAAGCAGTGAAGCCCATCAGTGGAGTGATTGGTCTACCCTGCGTTTTGGCTGGAAGGGGGCTGTGTTGGACCCGGCCCTTTGGGCAGGTTCACCCCTAGACTTTTTGCTTTTTCCTAGCCTGTTACTGGAACCTGGTGTTGGTGATTCTAGGCCTCTGCGCACTTTTTTCACTGTGGTACAGTGTAAAGTGCTTGAGCTCTCTGTATGAAGAGTGAGTGACCTGCCCTCCCATAGGAATGAATGGGGAATATGTATGCCCATGGTAGTTCCTGTTGTGTGGGGAGTGCAGGGTTTGAGTTTGATATGTGTGAACTCGTGAGAATGAATGCTGCAAAATGATGTATGCAGCATGACTGTGTCTAGTCTGGAAGTTCCACTTTTGGAAGTTGGCATAATTGTGTAAGTTGGTGCTAGCGTGTGATTGGCTGGTGAGTCTGCCCAGGAGTGCCTGGACCTGCTGGTGGATGGACTGTCCGGTTTGAGTAGGACAGGGTCTGCAGGGTCTGCAAGGCCCCAGAGGAGGGGGTCTGAGTCAGCCGTGGATGAAAGGCCCCTCTGCTGTCAGGGATGGGAGGAAAGAGCGTCTGGTGGTGCCGGGCTGTGCCTGCCGCCCACCCTGCTGGCTCTCCATCCTGACGGCTCACTGTCACCTCTGGCCCTGAAGCTGTCAGGAAGACGAAAACCAGAAACATTCCAGCACTCAGGGTCCCTTGCACGAAGTACTTCAAAGGCATTTCTGGGTATAAGAAGGGGATGAGTCTCCTTCCAAGTTGTTCTTGTTCTAGCTCTTGTGGCTGACTTGGATCTACCAGGGGTGGGCGCTGCCCAGCCCCTGGGTGCCTGGATTCCTGGACTCCTGGGGGACCCTTCTGCCCTGCCTGGGCTGAAGGGGGGACTTGGCTTTGCCCCTGGGGAAGCTCTGGGACCCTGGCAGCATGGAGAAGCTGCCTTTTCCTGGGGAGAGCGCTGGAGTTGATTTCTAGCGCCTGGAGGCGCTGGGCTTCCCCTTGAGCGCCTGGGAGCGCTCTGCCTGCTGTCTAGAGCTCTGGGGCGCTTAATTTCCCCCACGCGCTTGAGAGCGCCTTTTCTGGACTTTCTAGCGCTTAGGAGCGCTTTTCCTGCTTGTTTATAGCGCTGGATGCGCTGAGGATTCCTGCCTGCATGGATATAATTATCTACGAGTGCCCACCTCGATCTGTCGCGGAGGAAAACAAACCACGAAGGGGCCGCGACCGGATTGGCCGAGACCCGAGGAGAGCCGTGCTCTGATTGGCCCGTGGATCGGCGAGGCCGCGCTGCCATTGGTTGGCGGCCTCGCGTCATGAGGGGCTCGGCGCAGGAGCCGCGACGTGATTGGCTGGGCCGCGCCGAGGAAGAAGGAAGATGGCGCTGCCTGCCGGCGGGTCGGCCGGGCTCCCGTGAGCTAAGGGAGCCCGGCGGCATCTGAGGAGACGAGGCGGCCGGTTGGCAGGGCTCCCGTGTACCGAGGGAGCCCTATAGGAAGAGAGAGGTTCGACCGCCCCCGTCCTGCCGCGAGAGAAGAGACTGCCCGGGAGCCTGGCTGGCTCCACTCTGCGTCCCGGTCCCGAGACGGGGGACCGGGCCAAGCGAGGAGAGTCTGCGAGGAGCAGGAGCTCCTCCGTTGCCGCCGAGCCCCGCCCCCGCCGCGCAGGAGACCCGGTGAGTCTGGGCGGAGGGCTGGGCAGAGTGGGGAAGAAGAGATGCGCCGGGACACGTTGTCGGTGTTCGCGCCTAGTGTCATCGCGAAGCCGTGAAGGCTTCAAGGGCGGCCCCGGTTGGCAGTGGGTCGCCCCAACGTCCACGGAGCCCGGAGAGGCTCCCCGCCTCATGTGGTATTCAGAGCCCTGAGAGGCTCTGGGGGGCATTTTTAGAAGTTGGAGTCCCCCGTGGGGGACTCCACCGTGAACGACGCGGAATCAGGGCGGCCCCGATTGGCAGAGGGTCGCCCCACCGTGGCAAAGCCTGGAGAAGGCCCTGAGGGGGCATTTCTTTGTCCAGAGTCCGACGAGGCTCATGGGAGCACCAGTGTTTTAAGAGCCTGTGTGGCTCCAACGGTTGGCATCATTGCTTTAGAGCCTCTGTGGCTCCAACGTCTGGGGCATGTGTGTTATGCCCAGAGCCTGTGTGGCTCCAGCAGTGGCGCAGTTGGCGCCGAAGAGCCAGTGAGGGCCCTGGCTCAGTTCTGTTGTTCTCCAGGTGCCCAGCACTTAGTGGGCACCTGCTACGTTTAGGCTTTTTGGTACTTTGAGACTGGCGCTGCATGGCAGCGCACCCTGACACTGAGACTCAGGGCGTCTGAGCCCCAACAAGGCCGTTGGCCTAGGGACTGCCACAGGTGGTGGCTTATGTGAGTTTGCGCAATGGTATGGATTGCACCTCTGAATGTGATCTTTTGCATCATGTGTTATTCCTGCACCTCTGAAGGTTTTTAGGCCTCATGTGATTTTTGCGCTATTGCTTTACTCTTGACACCTCTGAATGTTTGATGCATTATGTGTCTTCTTTTCATGCGCTGCACCTCTGAATGTTTAGTCATCATGTGTCTTCTTGCGCTGCACCCCTGAATGTATTGTGATTACATCATGTGCTCTGTCCTTAACACCGCTGAATGTGTAGGTCTATACATCATGTGTTTTCTTTCTTTGCTACTCCTCTGAATGTATATTCATGCATCAGGAGTAATGTGTTCTGATCTATACCCCTAAGTGGATTTTATCCTTAGGTGGTTGTCCTTTTTAATACAGGGGGTCCTAGTGAGGTCCTGGTTCCCTGCGTGACATGCTCCTAAGGGGTTTAGGGCTGCGTAGTGTGTACTTACCTGTTCCCAGTAGTTACTGGATGTGATTCATAACTGTTACTTTGTGCTACAGTGATTTTATACTCTTTTAGTCTAAGTTCTGATAGTATTTCATTACTACTAAAGTGCTGATTGTGACAGTGGCCCTTGTGGCCCTGTCTTGTGAATAATCCCATTTGAATATTGCCCGTGCCAGTTGGCACCATGTATATGTGTGATTTTATCTGATGTGCTTTTACAATACAAAAGGTATTTTTATAATAACCTTGTGTGGAGTCTCTTTTGTGGTGTATCTAGTATGTTGTTGCTATTGTGCGCTGACGCAAATGCTTTACACATTGCCTCCGAGTTTAGCCTAGACTGCTCGTGCCAAGCTACCAAGGGGGTGAGCAGGGGTTATCTTGGCGTGTGACTTCCTTGCCCTGACTAGATTGGTGGTTTCTGCCTGGCTTTGGCGACAGCCTTAGCCTACCTGAAATAGCCAGTTCTAACAGACGGGATATGGCGTGTTCTGCAGGGCATTAAGGAAACAGGGGAGTGCCTTAATTTTAAAAAGGGCAGCTCTAGCCAATATAGTAAGGGGAAGTGTCTTCCAGTGCTGCACGTCAGCCCAGAGGCGATACAGGGGAGGCAGGAGATTCTTCTGATAGAAAAGGTCCTCGTTCCTCGTGACATAAATGCCCAGATAGCAGAAACCGCCCATGATTATATCGGCGCTGCAGCCCGGGGGAAGACGTGGGGGCTCTCCACTGAGGACATAAATCAATGACTTGTACCAGTTAATGATATAACCTGAGTACTGTCGAAAGAGGGAAAGAATATGCAATAACCTGTGAATTGAGGTTCGAGGGTTGGCCAGGTACAGGAAATATCATTGGCATAAAAGGAGATCCTATCCGACCAGTCCAGAGACCAGTTGCTGCCTGGGTTTTTCCTAGCCAAGCGTAGGACCAAGTTTCTTTGAGATTTTAACTTTTTTGTCGCTAATGAAATGCGAGGTTGTGTAATGTGCTGACGAATACAGCTCGTAGACAGAAATTCGCACTATGATCATCATTTGTTCTACAAGTGTGAAGAAAACATTTAGGAAATATAAGAACAAAGTGGACTTTTGAATTAGGAAAAGAAAAAATTGTGAACAACCAAGTATATGAGTTATCAAAAATATATGTTTACTTGTACCAACAGTGCATCAAAAAAGCATTTGCAATGCAATTGCGATGGAGATGATCAATATTCAGCACATAGTTGGTCCATGGTCCCTACTGAAGATATACAGGCACACTTCCACATTCATCCAGTGCCTATTTCTATATAGATACACTGTCTAATTTTTAACATAATTGTATAACAGTTGCTACATCGTAAGGACAGACCAAAAGAGTAACATCCTATTCAATTGTTGTCACATAGTTTCACAGTTAAAACGTAATCATAATTTTCATGGCTGAAGAATTTCGTGTCCTCATTTGTTCTACATCAGAGCTTCAGAGGTAAATGTCATGCACTGCGAGGGTTAACAAAGAGCTGCAGCTCACATTCTCCTGCTTCAGAGGTAAATGTCAGCACTGCGAGGGTTAACCCAGAGAGCTGCACCTCACATTCTCCTGCTTCAGAGGTAAATGTCAGTACTGCGAGGGTTAACCCAGAGAGCTGCAGCTCACATTCTCCTGCTTCAGAGGTAAATGTCACGCACTGCGGGGGTTAACCCAGAGAGCTGCAGCTCACATTCTCCTGCTTCAGTGGTAAATGCCGTGCACTGCGAGGGTTAACCCCGAGAGCTGCAGCTCACATTCTCCTGCTTCAGAGGTAAATGTCATGCACTGCGAACGTTAACCCAGAGAGCTGCAGATCACATTCTCCTGCTTCAGAGGTAAATGTCAGCACTGCGAGGGTTAACCCAGAGAGCTGCAGCTCACATTCTCCTGCTTCAGAGGTAAATGTCACGCACTGCGGGGGTTAACCCAGAGAGCTGCAGCTCACATTCTCCTGCTTCAGTGGTAAATGCCGTGCACTGCGAGGGTTAACCCCGAGAGCTGCAGCTCACATTCTCCTGCTTCAGAGGTAAATGTCATGCACTGCGAACGTTAACCCAGAGAGCTGCAGATCACATTCTCCTGCTTCAGAGGTAAATGTCATGCACTGCGAGGGTTAACCCACAGAGCTGCAGCTCACATTCTCCTGCTTCAGAGGTAAATGTCAGCACTGCGGGGGTTAACCCAGAGAGCTGCAGCTCACATTCTCCTGCTTCAGTGGTAAATGCCGTGCACTGCGAGGGTTAACCCCGAGAGCTGCAGCTCACATTCTCCTGCTTCAGTGGTAAATGTCAGCACTGCGAGGGTTAACCCAGAGAGCTGCAGCTCACATTCTCCTGCTTCAGAGGTAAATGTCAGCACTGCGAGGGTTAACCCGGAGAGCTGCAGCTCCCATTCTCCTGCTTCAGAGGTAAATGTCAGCACTGCGAGGGTTAACCCAGAGAGCTGCAGCTCACATTCTCCTGCTTCAGTGGTAAATGTCATGCACTGCGAGGGTTAACAAAGAGCTGCAGCTCCCATTCTCCTGCTTCAGAGGTAAATGTCAGCACTGCGAGGGTTAACCCAGAGAGCTGCAGCTCACATTCTCCTGCTTCAGTGGTAAATGTCATGCACTGCGAGGGTTAACCCAGAGAGCTGCAGCTCACATTCTCCTGCTTCAGAGGTAAATGTCATGCACTGCGAGGGTTAACCCAGAGAGCTGCAGCTCACATTCTCCAGCTTCAGAGGTAAATGTCAGCACTGCGAGGGTTAACCCAGAGAGCTGCAGCTCACATTCTCCTGCTTCAGAGGTAAATGTCAGCACTGCGAGGGTTAACCCAGAGAGCTGCAGCTCACATTCTCCTGCTTCAGAGGTAAATGTCAGCACTGCGAGGGTTAACCCAGAGAGCTGCAGCTCACATTCTCCTGCTTCAGAGGTAAATGTCATGCACTGCGAGGGTTAACCGAGAGAGCTGCAGCTCACATTCTCCTGCTTCAGAGGTAAATGTCAGCACTGCGAGGGTTAACCCAGAGAGCTACAGCTCTCATTCTCCTGCTTTCACTTCTGCTTTTCTGCACAGTCCTCTGGCCGCTGTCACAGAACAATTAATGATGCATAAAATGACAAAAACCACAGTCAGCTCGGAAGAATCTTCAGTTTGTGCTTGTTAAATTGTTTCGAGTGTGTTGGGTTTATTTGTTTTAGTACTAATCTCTAAAATTAGCTGAAAATACCCTTGTTAGTCCAAGCATTGTTCATGGTGTTGATTTTACAGGTAACATGGTCAGGTGTGCTTGAATTTCTTTCGTTAAAACTCTCACAGAATAAAAACCAACAATGTTTCTTTACGTTTAGTCCACTTTGTGCTAGTCTCTGTAATAAATGAGCCACTCTTGTGATTTTGGCACCCTATGATGACCCTTGCCGCCACCATTTTAATTGATTTTAGTGTGTTCCTTAATGTAGGATGGTCCTGCATTTGTCTGTTTCTCTTCTGTTCTGTAATCTTGCTGTCTTTCAGTTGGAGCTGTTACTGAGTGGAACAGTCTTGTCAAGAGCAGAGCGTGTGGGATGTGCATTTGAAGGCATGGAGTTGTGATTGTACAGTGCATTGGTGAGAATTATGAGTTCTTACTATTGGCTTTGACCATTCTGTTTTCTGACTTTACCTTGCTTCATGGCAGTGCTGACTATTGCCTTTGACATGCTCTCTTGTCATCTTGCTTTTCAATTCCATCTTGCTTTGGGCCTTTCTGTCTGGCACAGGGCTGCAGAGCTGAATGTTTTGCTTTCTCTGTTTTCTACACTCTGTGTGCTAGTAGAAACCGGTTCTTATCAGACGAATGTGCAGGCTCCTTCTCGAAGTCATAGCAAAGGCCTGATCAACCAATGCTGTGTTCGGGGGCATGGAGTGGTACGGAATCTCATGAGAACGAGGGGGCGTGACTTGCTAGAAGCTTTGTTATGTTTGGATTGGTATTAAAAAGGGGGAGCTTCCACTGGTCTGGTGGAAGTGGAAGTTTGGGAGTCTGGAGTCCGAGTGAGGGCAGACGTGTCGATCTCTGATTGAACCCTGATTGCTGAGCTCTGATCCCCGGCTGTGTGAAGACTTCCCCCGGCCAGAAGTGAGCAGTGTATGCATCAGGTGATGTATTGAGTTTCGTGGTTATTGCCATTGTGATGCGAGCCAGTGGCTGTGATCGTCTGAGGTGTTTCTTTGTGGTGTGGGAGGTGCACATCCAGAGTGATCTTCTACTCTGTATATATATATTTCTGATCTCTTGCAGGACGACCTATCTGTAGGGAAATAGACAATAGCAGAGAATAGACGCTTTCATTGATGGTGATGGTGGAGTGCTCGCTGATTTTTTTTTAGGTTTGAAGATTGACAAAAGCTTTTTGAACTTTCACTGCCATGATATGGCTTTTCTCCTCTATGTCTTCACTGATGAATCCTTATGTTGAAGAATCACGAAAGCTACTTCCACATTCCCTGCAATGGTATGGTTTTTCTCCAGTGTGTGTTCTCTGATGCCGTTTTAGGTGTGATAATCGACTAAAGCTCTTTAGACATTCACTGCAAGGATATGGTTTTCCCCCTGTGTGTGTTCTCTGATGCCGTTTTAGGTGTGATAAATATCTAAAGCCCTTCCCACATTCATCACTCTTGAATGGTTTTTCTCCAGTGTGTGTTCTCTGATGACTCATGACTTTAGATGATTCCGTAAAACTACTTCCACCTTCAATGCAATTATATGGTTTTTTTCCCTGTGTGTGTTCACTGAAGCTTTTTTAGGCCTAATAATTGACTTAAGGTCTTCCCACATTCATTGCATTTGTATAGCTTTTCCCCTGTGTGTGTTCTCTGATGCAGTTTTCGGCTTGGTAAATGTACTCTGTTTTATATAGCAGAACCCCCATTTCTTTTAACTTTCAGTTAACTGTGCTTTTCGCTGGCTGATGTGAAATGGCCTGAAAGAGTTTACAGCATACCTCTAGCATTGAATGGTGGTATGCGATCACTTTAGGAAGCAGAGCACTGCTCTAACCACCTCATGATCAGAGCTGGTATTGGACATGTTTACACAAGAAGTGGTTGATCAGTGTTGCCTTCATT
This sequence comes from Lissotriton helveticus, assembly GCF_964261635.1. Classification (NCBI taxonomy): domain Eukaryota; kingdom Metazoa; phylum Chordata; class Amphibia; order Caudata; family Salamandridae; genus Lissotriton; species Lissotriton helveticus. Next base: position 1,135,902 of record NW_027611674.1, read on the forward strand.
TTCTAGAGGTCATTTCTTCATCTTGAGGCACGGAGGTGCACCGCTGAGACTCGTAGAACCACCGAATTGCCCTTGACGGTACTTCCAAGATCTGTCAGTTTATGTTCAGGTTCGGCTGCCTCTGTCGGCACTTATGTTTTCCTGAATACTGGAACTCAATGTTTCGGACTTTGCTTTTGCAGAGTTACAGTATTATCTTCATTATTCTTAAACATTTTGTGCAATCAAGGATTGTTTTCTGTAGGATGTAAAGAGATTTAAATTACTTAAATGAAAAATACAGGAATGTGCATACACAATTTTTAATTGATTGAAAAACCATCTAGTTTATTACTATTGTTGAAAATTATGAAGACATTTTAAGACATATTTAATCATACACAGATATTTACATACAAGTTCTTTAGAACATGCAACAATCCTATTTATTTCAGCAAAGGTGTTCATAGAGTAACTTTGCAAAAAAGGGCGCTCGCATAGCACTCATATACTAGTTACAGCTTTGGGTAGATGCATATGGTCAAGGTTTTGTCAAAACAAGAACAGCTCTTGGAGTAAGAGATGGATCAGGAAGACTCAAGACAGCAAGGTGGACACCAGGATGTTGTGTCATACATCAAATCTTATTGTTCACGGAGGTGCCTGGTTTCATTCACTACTAACTCTTTTTTCAGGAGGATTCCCCTCGCTGTTGTCTCAAGGCATGATCATGAGGGCCTTTTGTGTGCTGACTGTGTTTGGGGACCTTGTGGCATTAAGGGGCTCTATCTGGGCCTTGTAGGCCCTGCATCATGTATTGAGCCCCCCTGTATAAGGTGCCTGTCCAATCTAAAATGGCGGTGCCTCTAAGACTCTTGGAATCTAGATATCAACATAGGACTCATCATGTCCTTCTTAAGGACATGAAAAAAAGACTATCATGTTCTATAGCTTCTAAGTGTTACCAGGGTGGCAGCCATCTTAGAAAGAGGCTGTTTACTAATTCTGCTTGGCTTCCCAGACTGGCTCAGTCTATCGAATTTCCAAGTGCATCTCTACTCACCTCTCAGCCGCTCATCCTAGGCCACTGTTCACCTCATCCCCCCTATCCCTCTAATCCGGATTCTATCTTCCTAATTGCATAATCTAGTTTGCCCTAATGTATTCCAACTTCCCTTTCTTATATTCTCAGTTGGGCCCTTTCTTCAGGATTTGCTGTTTTCCACCTAGTAATGGGATGCATATAACGCTGGCTAGCCCAAAGCAGAAAGAGTACCTTCTTCTCTCTGGACATCTTCTGTCATGATTCTGCTGTTTAATGGGCTGCTTTTGTAGAACGGAGTCATGGAACTTTCCTCCAGTCACCCTATGGTTTCCTCCATCCCTTCCTTCCTTCATCTGACCATAGCCCTTTCTCCTCAACTCCCCTCAGCTTCCCCCCATGTGAGCATGTAGTACTCCGGTCCCTCCCCTCTTTCCTCTCTGGAAATTTGGTGCCCTTAGCCATGGATTCCTTTTCTTGAAGATCACTAGACTCCAAACTAGTTTCAGACACCTGAAATTCCTACACTATCATATACCACATAAACTATCTAAAAGCGTGTTCAAGAACTTCTAACACAGACTTCTCAAATTTCTCCCAGAAACCCTTATTTCTACCCCCTATGTCTTCACGAATAAATGCGCTACCATAAGTGACCTTATGTTTTGCATTAAAAGACCAGCACAATGAGGGAAAACCCTTTGCTCTCTGCTCCGGATCACTGCATCCACTAAAGCCCCCCACGGTTGGTCTCAGACTCTCGGTAACTCCCTCTATTGTTGGCGGAGCAGAGGCAATCATCTCCCTTTATAATAATGGGATTATCCTCATCCAAGCATCTGAACGCAGCCTAGAATTACTTGATGAAATTTTCCTCTCATCAAACTCTCTGCGAGGAATAAGTTTCCTCCCTGACCCAAGCTCATCCTAGCCCTTTAGTCATCCCATGGGTACCTCATTGTGTATCCTCCCCTCTCCCCACTGCTTGTATTGTTCCATCCCGTTCCCCTCCTCCCTATCCACCTTCATCAGATTACCCAACAGCATTCATTTACCATTACCCTTGCAGCTTGTTTCAACCGGCATTTTTCGTCATAATAGCCTGAGCCCTCATCACACCCCTAGAGCAGCGACCACTGAAATACACTGACTCAATACTAACACCTTCACCTCATCTCGGCCCCTGACCTCTGAACATTTAGTTTTTAAATAAAGTTTTATATAGCACGAACATGACCCACGCGGGTATCAGAGCGCTTTACAATAGTAGATAGCAGTATATGTATAGCATAGATGACTAGTAGTCAACAAAGAATGATATACAAGGGAATCAGAATGCTTCACAAAACACAGTTATTAAACATTAGGTGGTTGAAGTAGTAAACATACATTTAGTATGCGCCTTCAATACAAAAGATGTAGACAATAATATAATATATGGATCGCATAGGTGACTAGAGGTCACAATAGAATTAAAGTCTTAGGATGTGAATTTGTTCATTAGAAGCACTTTTACTTCTTTTTTGAAGGAGGTAAAGGAAGAGATTCCGCGTACCACTGGTGGTAGGGAGTTCCAAATCTTCGGTGCAATCCCTGAGAATGCTCTGCAGCCAGTTCACTTTTTATGGAAGGATTGTGGTTTCAGTAGTAGTGAACTCGCACTTCGCAGTTGTCTGCATCCTCCCGATCGCTCTAGCTTTAGAGCGAAGTAACTGGGGGTATTGCTATGCAGAGCTTTATGGGTCATGCAAGCGATATTTAGGTGTATTCTTGCCTCGTAGGGCAGCCAGTTCAGAACTTTCAAGGTCGGAGAGATGTAGTTATTTCTTTCAGTTCCTAATACCAGTTTGGCCGCAGCGTTTAACGATGCCCTCAGCGGGTCGGCCAGTATTTGGGGAGACCGCATAGAGTGGTGCGTCCATAGTCTAATCTTGTTATATCTAAAGGGGTCCCATACTGAAAAGAGGGGACAGAATTAGAAGGAAATAGGTGTGAATAATCAAAAGAGGTAAAAGATAAGATCGTACGATGTTTTTATTCACAAGGTACTCAGCAACCATAAACTAGGTTAAGCATAACAATTTTTTCAATATTTTTAGTAGCATTTGTGTGCCCACATGCACAACGCGAAGGGAAGGGAAGTGATAGTGCTGTGAAGGGATTTCGGTGAAAAAGTGCAAAATGCTCACATTATAATTTACAAACAACTCTTTAGATGCAAACAGAGTTTTATTGATAGACAATAGCCAGGCTTGAGAACTGCGAGAAAGTACCTTTTCTCTTTAGCAAACCGTAGTCTTTCGACGATTTCTATTATTCCAACCGCGATGGACATGCCCCCTAACCACACTTCCTAGTTACAGGCAAGGCGCGGTGGTTAACGTACGGGAATTCTTGCTGTCCGCATGAACTTTGAGCAACCTGCCCAGTCCCGCGTTTGGTTACTATTTTTAAGACTTATACGTAGGTAAGTGGCGGCGTGGTGGCTTCTGCCAACGATTCTCTTGCCACAACTGTAAATAAATAATATGACAATTTCCAGAGGCACCGTATGACGCCCAGTTTTCATCATTTCAGCACAGAGAATTTCTACCGTCCGTAACCAATACTGCTCAAGTCGTGACACCGATCACAGTATAGGTAAATCCTCCCTCCTCCCCCCCCTTTAAGTGTCCTGAACTTAAAATAGGCTAGTTTCCCCGCTTATTGAACGAGGATTGTTTACAATTCGTTTTTTCCCCCCAATACTTGACTTGCAGATCATTGTGAAAGCGAGTTCACACGAAGTTCCAGGCAAACCCGATCATGGGGTCCTGGAGGTAAGATAATGCGGTTTTTTACCGAGGCCCTAATGGTGATCATTTCTAGAGACCTGCTAATTATGGCATATCCTTTACCTTGCTTAATACCCATATCGCGCCCTGTGTGTGCTAGTAATTTGCTTTACAAATATTTGCATCTCTATGATGGGGTTCATAACACACACCCAATGATGATGTCCTTCAAATACAAGCCCAGTTCTATCTACGATAGGCGACACACGCCTGGTCCGATGATTGTTAGTCACTCTGGTTTTGTATGTGAAATTTCTCCATTTTATACCCATACGGGTGTTTACCTGCGCAGGGCAATGTAGGGATCTTTTCAATAGACCCGGAGTATTATTTTGCTTTTTAACTTTTCCCTTTAGGTAGTCTGCCCACCACATCCCTCCGTCCTGAGGAAGACCCGTTCTGTAAGGGTAACTTTCCCTACCCAATCCAGGGTCGAAACGTAGACTACTCATTCCACCCGTACCAGCTTCTACCCCCAAGCAAGATTAATACAGCTACAATAGGAGCCTGGTCTTGGAATTTGCTTGACTTATTGCTGTCTTTTGTGGCCCCGCGATGGGGAACCACGTAGAATAATGTTTTTACTAAACTTAAAGAATTTAAATTAATTGTTTGTTAAGAACAAGTACACTTTTTTGCACTTTTTCACCGAAATCCCTTCACAGCACTATCACTTCCCTTCCCTTCGCGTTGTGCATGTGGGCACACAAATGCTACTAAAAATATTGAAAAAATTGTTATGCTTAACCTAGTTTATGGTTGCTGTGTACCTTGTGAATAAAAACATTGTACGATCTTATCTTTTACCTCTTTTGATTATTCACACCTATTTCCTTCTAATTCTGTCCCCTCTTTTCAGTCTGGGACCCCTTTAGATATAACAATTTGCTACCCAGGTCCCTTTGACTTTGTTTGGGTTAACCCTTTTTCATAACATGACATAGTCTAATCTTGGTAGCACTATGGCTTGTACTGCCATTTTTAAGTCGGTCTGTGGGAGGAAGGGTTTACGTTTCCTTCGTATACTCATCTGGTGATTAGCTCCCTTGGTGGCATTAGTGATTTGTGCCTGCATGTTCAGGTGTTTGTCTGTGGTGACTCCCAGGGATTTCCCGGAGTCAATGATGTGTAGAGCACAGTCAAAGGAAGTTAGATGTTTCAACCATAAGTCTATCTTGGGTGTGTGATTGGGTGGGGAGATGAGGAGGAATTCATGTTTTTTTGGTGTTAAGCAAGAGGTGGTTGCCAGTGAGCTAACTTTGAGTATTCTGTGGAATATCGTTGAGGGAGATAAAGTCTTCTGGTGAGGAGATTTTAATATACAGTTGAGCGTCGTCCGCATATAGGTGATATAGAATGTTTGCCGAGTTCAATGCGTTTGCCAGGGGCTCCTTGAGAAGATTAAAAAAAATGGGTGAAAGTGCTGAGCCCCCGCTGTAAGCACTGATGCATGTGTGACACCCTTTCTGGAAATACCCTGACACTTGCTATCTCGGAACCCCCTAACATGACCAATAACATGGGGCCTATCGACTCATCGATCAGTTTATGAGTCCCACACCCCCACTCCTCAATCATGACTCCAGCTCTATTCCCTCCTCCCCTGGTTCTCCCAACTCAGCTTCTCCCTAACACCATAAACCGGAGCAGTCTCACCTGGACGGCTGGCCTCATCACGACCTCCTGTTCCCACATTACTAATGACGCCAAACTCACTAAGCTCTCTCAAGAGCTTCATCAACTTACGGCTGAGGTTTAAAGCCTAACATCCCTCACCTCCGAGCTCGCTAATTGTTGGTGTCCCACCAGGCCGATGGGTAAGAATAGACCCTCCCTTTAGCAATCCAATAGTCAAGTCAAGTCAAACCAGCTTCATTCGGTGTAAAATATACAACCATAAAGCATACTAGACAGAAGGTACAATATACACATAAATAAAAACAGTTTTCAAATATTTACATCTTTAAACAAACAGTATTTCATAACAGGCATTACATCTTTATTCAATAGATAGTACTCTGATAATTATCAGGGCGCAAAAATCGCATATGTACAAAAGGAGAGTTTTTGTGCAAAAACCTAACATATAACAAGAGGGGAAGAATTTTTTTTATTCATAAACATACTTGAGATTAGGATGATAGATTATATCAACATTACGGAATAATGACACAACTAAAGGCAGTCATCAGGTTTTTCAGATATTAATGCATCCAGATGTGACAAATCCTTTCTTTTCCTAATCGCCCTTTGTATAAAATTAATAACAGAATAAACAGTTGTTACATTATCCATAGTACATAAAAAGTTAAAAGCGTGTTTATAATGGAAAAGCCTATTGGTTAAAAAAGCGGTTTTATAACAATTCTCTGGATATATCCATAAAAGGTACAAAACAGTAAGAAGTGCATAGTAGACTGGGGGGTCTTTCCATCACACGGGCAGTTTGGTGAAATATAGGACCATTTTTCCTTATTTGAGAATGCTGTTATATAATGTAGTGTGCCAAATCTTAGCCTTGTTAAGTATAATCTATGCTAAGAGTTTCTTACCAGAGTTAAATATGTTTGTAATACCACCACAGAGGGGATCCAATAACAATCACGTTAGACGGAAGTCACCCCGCACATCCAATGGGATCCCAGCAATCGCATCATCTCCTCATTTGACCTGGAAGACAATTCCCTACCCCCATGCCTCCACCGACCCATCAGGATGAAAGATACCCAATCGGATAACAATATTTACTCCCTCCTCCTTCAGTCAAATCCACATAGAGATGCTAGGCCCAATCACAGAGCAGGTAACAATTCCAACTTCAAGCAAATTCCCATCCCTCAGGCTGCCTCCGCTGTCGCCATACCCCACCTGAAATGTACTTATGATCTTGACCTGATAGTCCTGACTGAAACTTGGATACATTACTCCTTCATACCAACGCTTGACATTCTAGTACCGCCCAGCTACGACATCATCAGATTAGATAGACCAAACAGACCTGGTGGAGGTAACCCCTGTACTCTCTGCAATAATCTCTCTGTGAAGCAAGCACAAAACGTTACTCTCATCTCGTGTGAATGTCTAGGCATCGATATCCTGATTAAAGATAGGCCTCGATACAAACTACATGCGTTTTCCCACCCTCCAGGAGATAACCTCCCATCCATTGAACAAATTATGGAAATCATCACAACCAACTCCGGTGTATACTGCGCCCAAATCTTCCTTGGTGACTTCAACCTCTACTGGAATGACCCTATGACCAATCAGTGATTAGCCTAAAAACCTTCATAGCTGACCTAAACTTGATCCAAATATGCAAAAGTCCTACCCAGAACCTGGAAGCAACATTGGATATAATTATCTCTAAAGCTAATTCCATTCAACTTGAATCTATCATTCCGTGTGATTGGACAGACCATCACTGCATCACTTTGCTCATCGCTGAATCGCTGTCCTAATAAAAGGTTCAAATAAAAGAAAACAGACACTGGAAAAAGAACCCTCGAAACATAAACCTGAATGAACTGACATCTATCAGCAATTAAATCCTTCCCCCTCCCGAAGACATGTCAGATGTCCAGGACCTTACTGATCATTACACTAACTCAATGACAAACATTTTAGACTCTATGGCACACCTCCAACCAAAAAGAGTATCCACCATAGACTCCGAGCCTTGGTACAATGGTAGTCTCAACGCTGAAAGATGCAATCTAAGATTGGCTGGATGGTCATGGAGATTCTCCTCCTCGCTTGAACACCTCCAGCAAGTGAGATCTCTAAGAATCATTTACAACAAACACATACATAGCTCAAAAGCAAATGACTTTAGGAAATAGCTAAACAATGCCAGGAATAGACCTAAAAAACTGTTTGAACTCGTTAAATTGCAATCTAACAGGAAGCCCCAACCTGCTTTCTGGGTTTAATTATTGAGTCTTAGATAGTTCTCTACCATTCATGCAGCTACGGCATGCATGCAGCTTTTAAAATTTGCTGCTGAAGCTTCAACACTCTCAGTGATGGTAATCATGATCTGAGTGTCATCAGCATAGGATAACACTTCTAGGCCAAAAGATCTTACAACCCTGGCAAGCAGGGCTACATAAAGGTTAAAAGGGTGGGACTCAATGAGGATCCCTGGGGAACTCCACAGAACAGCCATTTAGGAGCAGAAAGGAATTGACCCATCGTAACTCTTTGAGCCTTTTCCATAAGGAAAGATGTAAGCAAATTAAGGGCGGAGCACTCAATCCCTATTTCCCGGAGCCTCCCACCCAGCCAATCTAAGGGGAGAGATGGTATCGAAGGCTGCCGTTAGGTCCAAAAGGGTCAGTAAGGTGGTGTGTCCTGCGTCGACCTGTTGTCGAATGTTGTTAAAAACAACGGTTAATGCCGTCTCGGTACTGTGCTCACTTCTGAACCCATGTTGAGAGCCATCGAGCAACTGATGGTCCTCCAGATAGGTGCTAATATGGAGGTTCAGGTGATTCTCCAAGATTTTAGCTGGGACGGGCAACAAGAAATTGAACTGTAGTTCTTTAGTTCTGCCGGATCCAGAGAGGGATTCTTTAAGAGAGGTTTAACCATGGCCATTTTCCAGGCAGTGGGATACTGGCCAGAAGTAATAACGACATTAAGAACTACGGTCAAAGTAGGAACAATAGCCTCCATTCTTACTTTCAGGATCTTCAGGGGACAGGGCTCCATAGGGGAGCCAGATCTAACTCCACTTAACATCCGCTCCGTGTCTTCTTGAAGTATAGGGGGAAAGGCGCTCAAGCGGCAATCCTTTGGAGGAGCTACCAGAGAATCCGAAGGACGACCGGCCTTTGACCCTCTGACATTGGATATCTCCAGGGAGGAATATATGTCCTTAATTTTGTCATACAAAAGCATGCCCTTTTATCACATAGCTCCTGGGAGACCTCGGTGTTGGCAGAAGCCGAGGGGGCTAGGAGGGAATTAATCACAGTGAAGAGTTCCCTCTGGGATTTGATGGATTCCGTCATCTTGGAATAGTAGATGACCGTTTCCTCATTAATAGCTAGTCTATATTCCTTCAATCTGAGTTTATGCAGGTCCCTTTCGGCTGGGATAAGCTCACAGCGCCATATTGTTTCCTGCTGTCGGCATACCTGCCTAAGGTTTCTTAACCTTTCGGTGAACCAGGGCGCCGAAGGGCGTTTTCTGGCCACATAATGCTCCTTAAGAGAGGCAAGAGAGTCCAGAGCCGCCAAGAGCCAGTTGGAAAAATCATCATAGATTGAGTTAACAACTAGGTGGGGGAGACAGCAATAACTGCTGAGCTTAATTAGAAGACCCTCCTTATTAATGCGGCTACGGTTTCTCTTCATCTCCACCCTTTTCTTAAAATTGGGATCTGGGTGGGATTCTGCAATTTGCAGAAAAAATGTAATGGGATTATGATCAGACCAAGAGAGTGGGATGGGATCATTCACCTCCATCCTCGGATCGTTAGAGAAGATCCTGTCCAGAATGTGTCCCGTTGTATGAGAGGGGCTCCTCACCAGCTGAGGAAGGCCACAGGAGTCCATAGCTTCCAGGAAAACCTGTGTTTCAGAGCACAGAGTTTTCTCCAAATGGAAGTTAAAATCACCCAAAAGAGTGACATTGGATCTAGCCAAATAAGGCTCAATCCGATTGCTGAAGTCCTGATTAAACATTCCTCTGGGTCCGGGAGGCCGGTAACTGACCACTCCCACAAAACTATCAGTGGGTAGGATCTTTAAGGAGAAATATAGGGCCTGATAGGGATCTGAGGGAGTGGTGAGGGCCTCAGTGAAGCACGAGAAGGTGTCTTTATAAAATACTCCTAACCCCCCCTATCAAGTCTGGACAGAGCATACCCTGAGGGGATGGACTCCACCAGGTCAGGCTCTGAGCAATCTCTAGACCAGGTTTCATCAATAAATACCCAATCAAGCCTACGGGAGGAGACAAAATCATTAAATTCTGCTCTATGTTTAATCAGAGATCAGGAGATACCCTGACAAGGACTGTTTCATGGGTAAGGGTACGGCTGACACGTTTCCCCTTGGGTTTTTTAGCTACCCCCAATAGAATGACTGTCTTACAGTTAACACACTCATATGTAAATTGTAAATGTAAATGTAAATGTAATTTGTACTTGTAAAGCGCACTAATACCCATGGGTGTCCTGGCGCTGTAACGCATACCACTATGGAACCCTTCCTGGCTTTTCCCCGTGAAATGTCCACTCCTGAGCACCCCCAAGGTGAAGCCAGGCATCCCAGCGCTGTTGGGGTCGTTGTAGAGATTATGCAAGCTATTGCCCAGAGTTGCAGAGTGGGACCCATGATTAGAATAGGCACCGAGGCGAGAATTATCATGTCCAAGGAAATTGAGCCCAAGACCCGCCGAGGCGGGAATTGAACCCTGGTCCCGGGCCAGACCTCTACATCAGGGTCTGCTGCTCTAACCATTGAGCCACACTTCCCTACTAGCCCAATGCTCACAGTTCATCGACCTGCAGTGCACATCCTTCTATCCTTCTGTCCTTGAAGCTCCAAGAGCTGTCCTCTCGGGTAAACACGGGGCTTACCAGGGTCTACGATAAAAAGGACAGCATCCCTGGCACAAGGCGTAAACTTGGCACAGACGGACACAGACAGGCGTGCCTGCTGCGTGCGTTCACTGCGAGTCCGGCCCGGCATTCAGATTAAATAGCTGGGCCAGTCAGGAATAAGTAGAGCGCTGCCCATCGATCTGGGACAGGAAGTGGAGTAGAGCAGCAAGAGTGAAACACTCACTTCCCTCCATACAATTGGGGAGCCGTGGAAAAAGCCAGGGGAAAAGGAAATATAGAGTCATAGGAATCTTTACCTGACAATTATTTTTTTCGTTCCCCCAAGGGTGGCAGCCACGCTGCACTGCCTGTCATCCCAGAATAACTTGAAAGGAAGTAAAGAAATAATTTTGCATCAGACGACAATCACACTTTACCACATTTTACAAATAACCGTCCTGGATTTACAAAACAACCAAGCCCAGGGAGAACCAGAGTCTGACTTTAGCCTCCTTTAACAGCTATTGCTGTGAATGTTCCACAATTAACCGCCGTGTCCCGCATGCGGCTGTTAACTGTTCAAGTTTCACAGCAACAGCTTTGAAACAAAGGTTTCAGAGTACCGGAGGTGTTTCAACCCCCTCTGTCTCTGGGACACCGTTGTTTTATGGATTAACAAGTCAAGTCAAGTCAAAAGTGCTTTATTCGAGTTGTTACTCATAAAAGCATATTATACACAAGAATTTTAAAAACAAATTAAATTTACAATCCAGCACATTGACGCAACCCTATAGGTTACATATAAAAATTCATTCGGTTAAAAGAAGAATTAAAACATTTGATAAAAATACTTTTCAAGATGAGAAACGCTGGAATCTAAAAGCAATTATACAAATGCAAAAAAACAATTATCAAGACAGAGAATAGTTGGTTAACTAGCAGTCTCTATCTTGATACATGGTCCTTGATAAATAAAAAGCAGTAATGTCAAATTCATGAGGGCCAATTTGTCACACAGAGAATAGTTATTTAACTAGCAGTCTCTGTCTAAATTGTCGGGCAGAGAATAGTTATTTAACTAGCAGTCTCTGCCTGAGCATCCATGCCCACCCCAGATATTTTGCTGTAGCTATCAGGATCCAAGAAACTTGAGTCGTACAAATAATTCGCATAGCTACAGAACTACTTGATGTCCCAAGGTTCCTGCACATAGGAGCTAACCATACTCGTCTTGGAATAGCATATGATCCGCATGAAAACAGAAAGTGACCCAGAGACTCATCCCCCAACCCACAAGCTGGGCAGGTGCTACTTCCACCTGAACCCCATTTAGCTGTCAATATTTTTATAGGAAGTGCACCAGCTCTCAGTTGGAATAAGAGCTTCCTGTCACCTGGTTTGGAGATGATATCCCAATATGGTTCCAAGACTGGATACATTTTGGCCTCAAGAAAATGCGAAGACATGGACCCAGAGCTTGAAGCATTTAAAGTTTTAGTAGCAATCCATTCCCAAAAAATATCTTTTAAGACACGCTTAGAAGGGAAAGATGTCCCAGCAGGGTCCTGCCATAAAGAACTCAACCCTAGCTCAAACAATATAGATTTCAATAATTTAAGCCAGCTTATCTTGTGAAAGCCATCAGCCTTGATCACATCCACAAAACCCGCGGCATAATGTGAGAGCTCAGGAGTGGTCCAGAGTCTGCACCAATACAAGATCGGGCGTAATCTGGCCAAGTCCTTGATTTGTTTCCTTCCTAGATCGTATCGGAGAGGCAACAACGGAGTACTTTTAGGTGTACCGGTAAGAGTTCTTAAAAATTTATTTTCAGAGGCTTGCAGAGATGTAAGATTTTCAAAGCCCCACATTTCAGCGCCGTAAAGTGCAGACCCAATAGCCTTTGCTTCATATACCAATAGGGCTGGTTTAACAGGTTTGGTTAGCGATTTCCTGTGTTCAGAATTAATTGTGCCAGCTATTTGTTTGTGTCGCAAAATAGCAATATTTATATGCTGGCTCCACCTGTGGTCATCAGTTATTTGGATACCTAGGTATGTGAATGATTTAACTAACTCTAAAGGCCCACCACTCATCATAATTTTGGACTTAAAGCTACGCTGTGGCTTGAAGCTCATTAGTTTAGTTTTCATAGTATTCACCTCCAGTCCATGTTCCCCACAAAAGTTCTCAAAGATTGTCAGAGCACGCTGTAGTCCACTAGGGGTTTTTGATAAAATTAGCGTGTCATCCGCAAACATTAATATGGGGATTTTTAGTCCTGCAAGAGAAGGAGCATCAACATTCGCAGTTACCAATCGAGAAACTACCCCGTTTATGAACAATGTAAATAGAGTAGGAGCCATTGAGCACCCTTGTCTGACCCCTTTTTCAACACGGAAATCAGGAGTGACCATCCCGTGACCGCCCCACTGAATTTTTGCATAGTTAGACTCGTGGAGGCGCAGTATCAGGGTTAGTAACTCATCGGAAACCCCCAAGCTATGCAAGACCTGCCACAGTTTTGCACGTGGGACCAGGTCGAATGCAGCCCGCAAGTCGACAAATGCCGCGTACAGGCTACACCCCCCCAGAACCACGGTTTTCCACTGTAATAATTGGAAGCGGAACACTTGATCGATCGTGCTTGTTGCCCTTCTAAAACCTGCTTGGAATGGAGATAGAATATTAAAATCCTCAGCCCAGTCGAGAAGCCTATTGACCACCACGCGACCCACGATTTTTTGCACAGTGTCAATGAGGCTAATAGGCCTATAGTTACAGGGCTGAGCTCGGTCCCCCTTCTTATACACGGGGATAATAACTGCACCCCTCCATGAATCAGGGACATCTGCTCCTTGAGCAATTGAGTTTATAAGCAAATGTATATATTTGCACCAGCGTTCACTATCATTTAAGAATATATCAGCGGGTACTCCATCTTGTCCTGGAGCTCGCCCGTGTTTTACTGCACAGATTGCAGACATAATCTCTTTATAGTTAAAATTGTCATCTTCAAAAAACTTCATAGCCGTACTGTCGTCAACTGAGACCCGGGTATTAAGAGTGTATTGCGAACTAAAGAATTTAACCCATGCCTCCTGTGAGACGTTATTACTTGGTGACTCTTCAGCTCTCTCAGAACCCCATTTTACAATATTCCAGAATACTCTGGAATCCTTCCTGTCACTGGCCATTTTCAGTTTGCACCAGTGTTGCTCATCCCAATCCTTCTTAGCTTTAGCAATGCATACTTTATATTCTTTCCTGGCTAGAGAAACAGACTCACAGTCTCGCTTCTTGATTGCCCGGCCAAGGTCGAGTCTTGCCTTCCTACAATCAGAGTTATACCATCTAGCATCTTTTCTGGTAATAACCCCCTTATGTTTATCAGGTCTTAGAAAGTGCGCCTTGATCTTACCAAAGAGGGTATCATGTATTTTGACCACTTCACCCAGATCCTTAGGAGAGGCATTAGCCAGTTCCATAGCTAGAATGGCTTGCTCAGTTTCACTGTTAATAATATCAATAGCCTGCTGATTTCTCGCTACAGTGTCCCAACGTAGCCTACGCATATTGTTCTCGGGGATAATGGGCGGAGGGACGAATTCATTCATGCAGCTAGAGTTTGATTCAGCAGGCCACCATTTGTGAGTCACACTTAGGGGGTTATGGTCACTCTCAGATCTTATGATGACTTCCATATCACAAAGGGCAGGCCACAGATGCAAACTGCAGATCACATAGTCAATTCGACTTTTGTGCCTCCCATTGTCGAAAGTTGGTGAACCAATTCTGTCCCCAGCTGTTCTCCCGTTCATAGCTCTCAAGCCTTTTTCAAGACACAGTGCATTAATAGCTATAATGTCCTCTGTCCAACGGGAGACTGGTTTCAGTTGTAGTTCAGGGATGCCCCAGAAGGAATCCTCATCAGCACCAGTGAAAGCATCTCCCACAACCAATGGCTCAAACGTCCTATTAAGGTCTCCTGCTATAACGATGTTATTTTTAACGGAGTGCTCCTCGATGAGGTCGGCCAAGGTTAATAATGTTTCAGATCGACCTTTGGAGCTCCTAATATAAATATTGTAAATATCAAGTGACCCTGTTCTGTCATTAGAAATCCTAATAAGCTGGATATCATTGTGTCCAGTAGCTATATTTTTAACTGAGAAATTTAGTGCTTGTCGAATCCAGATAGTAAGCCCCCCCATAGGTCTACCTTTCGGACCCTTGACAGCTGACACATAAAAATTCAAATAGCTTAATACAAAGACAGGATCGCAAGCCCAAGTCTCCTGGAATATACAAATATCAAATTGGGTAACAAAGCCAAGCCAGTCCCCACAATCGAGCTTGGATGTCAGACGAGCTATATTCCAGCAGAGTAGGTTGGCAACTCCAGACAAACGACCCTGGCGTAATCCAGGAAAAGAGTTTAGTACACAAGCCTCACCCTCTGGTTGGACAACCAAGTTATTCAACAAATCATTGGTAAGGCAATTAACATTCTGGGTAGATAAGCTATCCAAATTTTGATCCCCATTAGCTAGTAGTACCTGACTTAGATTTATAGGGAGTCAATCACAGTCATCAAGATTGGAAAGGGCTGAAAATCTATTCTCTAGATTTAGACCCCTCTCTGGTTGCTTCACTTCCCTCCGCCCTTTTGTTGGGACAACGTTCCACTTAGTTTTTAGCATTGTTTTATTAGAGACCCTCCCACTACACTGATAGAAAAAGTCTAAGGTGAGTGGAATGATTTCAGTCGATCTCCGCTGCGGAGGTAGAAGGTTGGGTAGAATGTTGGCCAAAACCTCTGGGTCAGAAAAATGTAGGATGACGCAGTCACCCAGAAACTTCTTTGTACTATTGCCTATCCACCTCACCCTTCTAGCCTTTACTATTTCGTCAGCCAATTGGTGCCTACCCCTAGGAGTTATTACCATGTTATTTGTTAACCAATAAAGTGCTTTAGACAATAGGGATGAGGTAGATTCTTCCTGACCAGACTGCAAAAGAGGAACATTGGCTAAAACCAAGACCAATGGAGAGGCCTCAACTGTCAACTCTACCGAGCCATTTACAGATTCTGGGGCGGAGGATGCATCTGAAGGAACATCTTTATTCTCTGCACTATCTAAAATGGATATCAAGGGAGCCACCAAAGGAACTGGTAGAGAGGAAGCCCCACCACCCACCAAAGTAGAAGAGGCCTTACTGGACTCAACCCTACTAGAAACAGCATCTGGTAGTTTGCCTACTTCAGATAAGGTTTGATTCAGTAAACCCCCAAGGCGATTCACTTCCTTAGTGAGTTTATCAATTCTGCCTAACAGCGGATTAACAATGTCCTTTATCTTAGTGTCTATCATACTCAGTAAGTTCTTAAATTGACCACTAGTAAGAGACATAGAAACGTCATCCAGAGTGACATCTTCTTCCCTTGCGGATTTGCTAGGGGGCGATGCAATCTTTTTGCGGCTTGATCTGAGCCCAAATCGTTTCGGCTGTGGCTGTGGCTTTTTAGCCCCTCTGGTGGATCGTGGAGTGGGCACCGGAGTGGGGGCTCTGTCCTCGGGTAGTTGTTGATCAGTCTCCATCTCACTCTCGCTGTCTAACTCAATCAGAACCGACCGGTTCGTTACAGCGATATCAGCTTGGTCAGATTCACTTACAGGTGGACAGCAGGAGGTAGGTTGCTCCGTGGACTCGGCAAAAGCTGAAGCCGGCGAAGTTGGTGAACTCAGAGCAGACGGTGAACTCAGGCCAAGCGAAGATCTCCTGTCACTATTAATTTTGGCAACTACCTGAAAGATATAGTTGTCCATAGTGTTTTTTGCAGGGGATAACTTTTTGCCGGGCATATTTCACTAACAGACAATGTTTTTCAAAAGCACGGGGTAAACAGGTGCTCCAAGAGGCAACAATTCAATAAATAACCCCCAGCTATAACACAGGCTCACCTCCTTAAATCAGGTTTTCTAGCAGAGTAGCGGGCCCAACCCAACCTTGTCCAGCCTCAGACGGCCCGCCCTTTGTCCGGGCTTCGTCCGGGCGTCCCGCTCGCGTCCCGCGACGCGGAGGGAGCAGCGTTTTTCTAGCGCCTCAGGGCGCGATGACCCCGCTGAAGTGGATCCGGGTCGCTGGGCAGGCTGGGAGTTGTAGTCTCCCTCCGCTAAGGTAACAACTGCGGCGGCGGGAGGGAGACCGGGCACAGCAAAGCAGGAAGAGAGGTCAAGTCAGGAACGACCAGCAGCGAAGAAGTCTCCTCTCGAAGGATGGATTAACACATTCTACCCTCATGGGGCAAACAGTGTAACGGCCTTATAGTCAGCCGTCGCAGGCAAAACTGCCCATTAAAGGGCCGCTCCCTTGGTAAAGGCCCTTGCCTTTGGAGCTACAACAAGCTTCAAAGCTATATTAAAAATTTCAAATAATTACTGAAGGCATAAACATGGTTACTCAGTCAAAGAAATAATTATCATAATATTTGCAGGAGACTCACATAAAGGTAACCTCTAAAGTATATGAAAAGCCAGAATCAGAAATAACTCTAGCTGTAAATCAATAGACAGACCACACACAACAAATGTGTGCAAAGATATAAGAAAATATTTTTTTCATAATATCAAATAGCAAACTGACATAGAATCTGCTCAGTTAGGAATCAAGGAAAAGTTCTTAAGTTTTTAGACAGAAAGAACACATTATTGACATGGTCCACGATGAGGTAAAAATGACAGCAATCAATGAATGTTCATGAAAACATGGCACAACAAAATGTAATTTAATAAACCACACCTACAAAATGAATAATTATTGGTGACTCTTCCCCAAAAAGCCACAAGTCATTTTACAAGGTAATTCCCTAACATAATAAATGGATCTTAATTACAATATACGTTTCTGGCCATTCATCATTGACTCAATTTGTACGGGAATATTTGCTGACAGCTTATTAGTTGTTTATTAGAAATGCCTACAACTTGGACTCCTTTCCCAAGAGGGGTGGGTCGTGAGCTCCCGTCAGTCTGACTGTGGAACGGGAGGCACATTTATTGATTAAAAGAGATGCCGGATTCCCATTTACTTCTTCTACAAAAGAGCCACTCTGGGTGACCTCTAGGACTGCACCAAGCATGCAATCCTTCTCCCGTCTCAGGCACCGTCATTGAGTCTGATTCATTCCAGTAGAAACTCCTAGTGTAGGAAGAAGTTGTGGAAAATCCTTATTAATCACTGAAGGATTTTGTTGAAATACTGAAATTGTCGAGAATTTGGCGTTCTATTCTGCACTGGGCTGTGGGACCATCAAGACTGAAGGCATGTTCCAATATATCTGCCTTTGATTCTGCAAGCTCGTAACAAAGGCCAGTTGGGCTGGGACCATTGACTGTGACATCCCATTCTGGCCATCTGATTCATGTTCCAGTTTCCCAGGTTCCTGCAAACATCGCAAGGACGGTGTCTTATTCTGCACAATATTAGTGTTTGAGGTATTTAAATTGCCACTGTTAGTAAAACCTATACCCTGAGCTGGGCCGGACTGGCCGTAACGGGCTTCGAGTGTTTCCCCGGGGGGCTGGAAGAGTGGGGGCTGATTCTTCAGTGCTGGAAAACGTATTTGTTACTGGGGGCTGGTGTTGCTCTGGTGCTGCTATATCACCCCCAGCAACAAAAGAGGCAGGGGGCTGGTCTGTCAAAATTGTCAGGCCTGGTTTGGGTTCCCAGTCCGGCCCTGACCCAGAGGAACAACATTTCCTCCTTGCTCATACTGCACATCATTACTCTGCACACCAACGCCGTGCATATCCAAATTCACACCAGCAACAAACCCGGAATCAAAACGAGAATACAATCCGTGAGAAGCACTTACGTCACCCCTTTGGAACATTTTTGTCTGAGCGCTCATTATTTTTTCTTTGATATTTTTCTGCTTAGTAACAAAATTCTCACTACAGAACTTTGCGTAAAACAACATCTCTTCCGGAATGTTAGTCTGCAGCCCCTCACATTTTGCTGGATATGTGAACTAACCTCTGGATGCAACGCTAAAAGATGTGCCCTCTTTTACTGTAACTCTGCATTAATCTCTTGTACTATATAATAAAATATTTTGAGGCGCTTCACTCTGTGGCTCTTCAATTGGCCAGTTTACAAGCAACTTACACTCATTCCACAAATCTCTTGGGAGAACAATTAACAAACTTAAACTCAGCTCTCGACCACCCCGCCTGGACGAACAGGCCTTATCTCCACTGCATCCCTCCTGGAGAGGCCCCACCTCCTTTGAACCACCCAAACACAGGACAGGCCTCACCTCCTCTACACCCTCTTGAACAGGCCTCTTCCCCTCTGCACCCCTAGACAGGCCTCACCTCCTCTAGACCCCCCTGGACAGGCCTCACTCACCTCCTCTGAGCCCCCTGGACAGGCCTTGCTTCCTCTGCATCCCCCTGTGGTAAATATTTAATTTACCGTCCTAATTTCTATGCAGGTAAGTACTTAATCAATAATAACTCAATCGGAAAGAAAGAGGCAGAGTCCGTGGTGTTAGAGTTCTTTGGGGTTTTATTCCTTAAAAAGGAATGGTTCTAGAACTGGATATCATGTTCCTGCAACCACAGGGGTTCAGGAAGGGATAGAGCAATAATTTATTGACAGTACATAGCTTATATACTTAAGTTACATTATAGAAACCAATACAGTAGGCGTAACAGCTGAGAGAAACGAGATAATAGCATCCACGTGTTAGCAATACGTAATTAGAAGGCGTGAACTAGGCGTGAACATAGAGGTGTGTGCTAGAAACGTCACAGGTAGGTGTCACAAGTGGGTGGCACAAAGCAGAAATGTTGCAATGTCAGCAGAAATCTGAGGCTTGGATGCGCGCGCAGCTGCATGACGTGTGATTGACGTGAAACTGGAGGGTGCAGGGGACTTGACATTTACACTGGCGGAAAGAGACAGAAGTCTGGGATGTCAGATCAACTCGTACCTCTATCATATCTGATATCTGATGTTTGGGAACCATATTATCTGGACGGAAAAGGTCTCTGGGGCAGAAGCTATTCTATACTGACTGTGAGTGCGTGTATAAGCGCCTACGTGTCTGCATGTGGAGCGTGGGGCCAGGGGCCTTCCATGGTAACAGAGGCTATGAATTACTTGCAAGGAGACAGTGAGGCCGGGCCTTTGCTCTGCAGCTGGGGGGATGTTTACTTAAACTAGTAGGCAGGAATGCATTTTCGGAGAGCGGAACAGATAATTCGAAGGTTGTAATCAGTCTTGGCAGGCAGCAGGCTGAGCTAAGCACCGTGAGCCGCACAGGGAGTAAGGCAGAGGTCACGGGTACAGAGACAGCCTGGGCTGAGATTTTCGGAGTCAGAAAGCAGGAAAAAGGCTCGATGGCAGAATTCAGGGCCTACTTCGCCAGAGCTGAAAAACGTGTAAAGTACACTACAAAAAGACGTTGGCATAGCATACTTAGAAACGGAATATTCAACCCATTTAGGGTGAGTCTGAAAGAGGACATATTAACGTTGGACGCAAATGTATTTGCGTCTTCATAGCTGGCACAGGAGGGAAGTTACATGCACTTTAAGCTGGTACATGGAAACGGTGGGGTCCACGTTAGGGAACATAACTTGACCATAAAATTTATATTTCCTCATTCCCTCCTTGTTCCCTACGGACCCTTCATGATATATCGATCCTCATGAATCGATCAGTCTGTTCTTGTAACATCATTTGCTCTTCTTTCTTCCTTTGGCGGTTTGAGAGAAAACTGGAATGTTTAATGCACGACGTGGCGCACAGTCCACAAATCGCTGGCCCACACTGTAGGCACAGGCAGCAACTGAATACTATGACAAGGGCAATGCCTAGGAAGGATAGGATCTTCCATCCCCAAGCGGTTAACGTCGTCCAGAACCAACCGGACCAAGTCCAGGTGCCTGGATTCTGATGTATCTGATTTGCAATTTTATGAAGACGTGTAATAGCTTGATATACCGTTGGCGCGTTTTCTGGGATGAAAACACAGCAACTTGACCCGATGACCTTACAAGCTCCGCCTCTATCTGCCAAGATGACGTCAATAACAAGACGATTCTGAAGAACAACAACCCGCATGGCGGACTGCTCCTCTGTTAAGTTACCTAGGGCGGAGGCAGTTTCATTCACTACTGCTTCAAGTGTTCTAGTTAATCTGCGTATTAGTTTACTATTTTGGACAGGGCCTGTGAAGAAAAAGAATCCTTTATTGAAATCTGTGTACTGCTCCCATGCCGTTTCAGTGTAGTCGACAATCGGGAGATCTCTTCGGAGCCTATTCTTTACTAGATTTGTATTTCTGTGATAATCAGGAGGGGCTAGAAAAACAGGTGGCAGAAGGAATGCAATGTAACAGGTACCATCCCAATCTGGAGGCAAACGTATGTATGCGGTATGGCCACAAACAAAGTAGGAATGACGAGTAGCTCTAAAGGAAGATTTGCCCTGATCACTGAATTCGACCACAGTAGTACATTTACTATGACCTAAGTGTACTGAACCTTTTTTACTGACACATAACTCACCAGTGACCGGTAATACTGACATAGCGGTGAGAACTGGTGCAGCTTCGGATTCGACAGTAAGAATCATAAGGTTAATTGTATAATTACCTAATCCATATACTTCATTTTCTAGATCAGTTCCTATTCTAGTGGGAAGTCCCTTCTTGTCAGGGTAACAGGCGTTAAGCAGAACTAAGTTCAAGTTTCCCCAAACCCAGCTTCCCTTGAAAACAGCAATATCAGGATCTAAGGAATTAATTATTCTAAACCAGGCACCACAGGAGCCATTGTGAGTGAATGGGTACGGAAAGAGGGGCAGAACTCCCTTGTATTTCTGGTAGGGAGGGAGTCGGCCACATATCCAGCAGTTGGTAGCGTTCTTGGTCTGATGGGAGTGATGTAACATACTAATGAATGTGTTGTTGCGCAGCGCGAGTCTGTAAGAAAGTTCGTGGGGAGGTAATTCACTAAAAGAATGTTCAGCAGTGACATTGTAAGCAGATTGTTCACGCTTGAAAATAGGGTAGTATATGGGAAGCAATATACTAGCAACAATAATCAGAAGGCTTAGAAAAAACATAATCAATAAGGTCACTATACAGTGACTACGGAGTGATTTACAATATGTACGTTTCTTGAGTTGTCTCTCTCTCTCTCTATCTCGATCTAGGGGATACATGTCAGAAACTATTTAACCGATTCACCTAGGGGAGGACTTAAACAATTAAACTGTCTGACTTGCTAGATCGAAGTTTCAACCTGTACTCCTCTTGGGGAGTTTTCTCTTGTTTCGGAACTTTAAAGTCACTAGGTTCGATGCAGTCTTTGGAGGGGGTGGACGAGCCTGGGTCTGGTTTCAGTTCGATGCACTTTTTTATATGGCTCGTATGGATCCACCCCTTTCTACCTTCCACCTTGATCGCGGTCCTCGTAGTAAGAAGGACGGTCTTCGGCTCTTTCCAGCGGGGCTCCAGCGGACTTTTCCTGTCAAAGTTCCTAATTAGGACTGTGTCACCGGGACGGACATCATGCGGCTTTACATCAGTGTTGTCAGGGAAGGCTGCGGCAACCTGTGAACGACATGATTGGAGTGCAGACATCAAGGAGGCAAGGTAATCTGTCAGCATATTACAATCAACATCGGTAATTTTCCTAGGTATGGGTGTCCCCCACATATTAGGTGGTCTGCCAAAGACCACTTCATACGGTGATAGTCCTGATCTCGAGTGGGCGACCATCCTCATATAGAACAATGCAACTGGCAGGGCGACTATCCAGTCGACCCCTTTCTCTTTACAAACTTTACCAAGGCGGGTCTTTAGTGTCTGGTTATGCCTTTCTACAAGGCCAGCGGCTTCGGGATGTCGGACACAATGGAATTTCCACTGATATCCTAGCAGCAGGGAAACCTGTCTCATAAGTTCGGAAGAGAATGGCTGTCCGTTATCTGAGTACACGACACGAGGCAAGCCGTACCGTGGGAAGAATTCTCGAACCAACTGCCTGGCAGTGATCGGAGCAGTGTAATCTGGGACTGGATATGCTTCGGTCCAACGGGAAAGTGCACAAACAATTACGAGGACATATTTGAATCCTCGACAACGGTCCATCTGGATATAATCCATCTGGAGTACTTCAAAAGGGTGATCGGGAGGATGAAATCCACCTTGCTCTACGGGGACACTTTTTCCTGGATTGAACTGACAACAGATCATGCAAGTACGCACTTTCTGTTTTGCTGCTGCTCGTAAGTGTTTGTTATACCAGAGATTCTGTAAACTGTCTAACATCGCTTTCTCTCCTAGATGTGCTGGACTATGTACTGTATTGATTATGGCTTGAACCATAGAGTCAGGGAGAAACCATGTAGATTTTCCCTTCGTGACCCATCCTTGATCTGTCTGAATCCCTCCTAGTTCAGTCCATTTCTTTACTTCGTCTGGAGTGGCATGTGTCTGGATATCGATTACATCTAGAGAGGGATCCCTAACTGACATACACTGTGTCGGTACTATTGTCTTTGTCACATCAGTAGTCTGGGTGTGAGTTAATGCTGTATGTTTTGCTGTCTGGTCTGCCAGGCCGTTACCCTGGGAAACAGAATCTGTAACTTTAGTATGTGCTTTACACTTCATGACGGATATGCCTGAAGGCAAATGTATTGCTTCTAACAGTGCTCGAATGAGGGGACCGTGTTGGATCTTGGTACCATGAGAGGTCAAGAAACCTCGTTCTTGCCACAACATTCCGAAGTCGTGTACAACTCCGAACGCATAACGGGAATCAGTGTATATGTTAACATTTCTGTTCTTGGCTAGTATACAGGCTCGGGTCAGAGCGATGAGCTCCGCCGCTTGAGCAGACAGTGTGTCAATACGATATGCTTCTTTGACTTCAGTTTCAGTGGTCACTGCATACGCGGCCACTAATTCTCCTGTACTGGTTCTCATACATGAACCATCCACATAAAGTGTCAGGTCTGGATTTGTCAATGGAACATCGGTTAAGTCTCGTCGGGGCTTTGTTACTGCATTAATGATCTCTATACAATCATGCGGGGCTAGATCTGTCATAGTTGAAGGTAACAATGTTGCGGGGTTTAGGATGCTACAGCGTCTGATTTCTATGTGTGGCTGGAATAGCGTCAATTCATAACCTGTCAGTCGTGCTATGGTTAAGTGTTGAGTCTGAGTTCTGTTTAAAAGAACCTCTACAGAATGTGGAACTTGTACTGTTAATTGATGTCCTAAAACAATTGAGTCGCTCTGTCTGATTGCTAGGGCTGTTGCTGCTACTGACTTTAAGCACGCGGGGAGTGCCTGGGCTACTGAATCCAATGTACTTGAAAAATAAGCGCAAGGCTTATGTGAAGCTGCTTGATCTTGAGTGAGGACAGACAACGCTGTACCATCACGTTCTGTGACAAAGAGTGTAAAAGGTTTGCTGTAACATGGTGTAGCTAAAACTGGTGCTTGGCATAAAGCTTTCTTTAATTCCTCAAAGGCTTGTGTGTGTTCCTGAGTCCAAGGGAGGACAGTCGAAGTCGCTGCCTCCTGTGTTGTCAACTGAATGAGTGGTTTAGCTAGAAATGCATATTGAGGAATCCATTGTCTGCAGTACGAGGTGAGGCCTATAAAGGCCCGCACTTCCTTTTGTGTCTGGGGTTGTGACATATTTACAATTAGCTGAATGCGATCAGGAGTGAGCTGTCTCCCCACTTTGGACAGCAAGTGACCCAAGTACACAACTTGCTGAACACAGAATTGTAGCTTCGAAGGAGACACCTTGTGTCCCTTGTCGGCCAGGAAATGTAAAACTGTCAGTGATGCTCGTTCACATTCGGGTTCACTTCGTGCGGTGATCAGCAGATCATCGACGTATTGCAGTAAAGCGGTGTTAACTGGCATTTGAATACAATCTAGTTGTCTTTTCAGTGCTTGACTATAGATGCTGGGGCTTTCTGTGAATCCTTGAGGTGCGCGTGAAAATTTGAAACTTCGTCCATTTAAACTGAATCCGAAGAGATATTGGCTCTCTGGATCAATAGGTACACTGAAGAAGGCGTTCTTGAGTTCAATTACAGTAAAGAACGCTGCTTCTGAATCAATAGCAGTCAATAGGGAAGAGATATCGGGGACCACAGGATACTGTGGTACGATGCATTTATTCAGTTCTCGTAAATCAATCACCAGCCGATATACTGGCGGTGCATTGGGATCAGTACGTTTAAGAATCGGAATGATAGGGGAATTACAGATATTGGAGTCGGTCTCTACGACCACTCCTTGGGCAATGAGCTCTTCAATGATTTCCAGTAAAGCCACTACAGCATCGGGTGGTAACTTGTATTGTCTGATTCGGGGTAAAACAACTCCTGGCTTGAGTGTAACACGGTATGGTGTGATATGCATACAACCTACATCAGTTGGGCCTTGTGCCCACAAGTGATCTGGTACATTTTTTAATCTGACATCAAACTCTCGTAATACATAGTGACCCTTGAAATCTCGCAAGAACAATCTAACTCCCTCCGGGGAACAACATATCACAGCTCCTAGAGCCTTCAATGTTTTTATTCCTAACAGATTTTCTGGACATGATTTCGTCAGTAGCAAGTCTGTAATACGTGATAATGGACCCACAGCCAGAGGAACTGGTTCTGATACCTCATTTACAATAGGCTGTCCTGAAAAACCAAGGGAAACATTCTGTGAGCCTGAGAGGGGTGCCCCTGGGACTTCATCATGGCTGATTGTAGTGCGACTTGCCCCTGTGTCAATTAAAAACTTTCTGTCTTTTCCCAATACTTGACTGTGTATATAAGGACCCTCTTGATCTACAGGAATTTCAATAAGAGGCAAGCCAACCTCCCTCTCTAGGCTATTTCATGTGTATCGTGGATAATCGGGGTAAGCAGATTGGGCATACTGGTACATCTGTTGTGACACTTGCTGAGTCGCAGCAATGGGCTGTGGCTGTGGTACCGCTACCGTCTGTGCTGTCTGTGATGAAACATGCGGATGCTGTGTATTCTGCGAAGTTTGTTGCTGGACCTGGTCTTGTCTAGGTGGACGCGGTCTTTCCTTAGTTTTACCTGTTGCTATGTTATGTTTCAGAACTGGGCATTCATGTACGTAGTGACCTGGCTGCTTGCAATAGTTGCATGTCCCTTTAACGGGAGCTGCTGAATTCTGGGTCTGGGTCGTACCCTTTCTCTGGCCGTCGGCTGGAACTGACTGGGCCACTAACATTTTCATTTTCGTGTCTTTCATACGTTTCTGTTCATGATCCTGTTCTTCTCTAATTCTGTTCTGATGGTATTGTAACATCTGTAACATCTGTGATGGCGTATTTGCTTGCCATGTACTCTCAACCTTGTATACACGGTTTTTAACTGCTAACAGGGAATTCTCCACTAACTTCGATACAAAAAGATGCGGGTACGACTCGCTACTTGGTTTAAGACCACTATTAATGATGAAACATTTCTCGAATCTTGAATAGAAGTCACTAGTATCTTCATCTTGCTTCTGTTTACAGGCCGAAATTGCGTCCCAATCTTCCTTTCTAGTTGTCAGTAATCTTGGCAGAACCTGTACTATTAAACCTGGTAATGCTTTAGTTTTCTCCCCAAGGCCTAGCCCTGGGGTACGTTTTTCCTCCTCGTCTTCTATTTCTGCCCATACAATCTTTTTGTCTCCCACCTCCCATTCTTTTTCCTTGAGTTTTTCGTAGATGCCGGTGGGCAGCAGTACCTTTAACATTTTCATGATATCTTCATATGTGTAATCCCCCATCAGTAACATGTCTTTAAGTTCTCTGTGAAAACCTGCAGGGTCTTTGTCGTGACAGGGTACTAGTTTCTTCATTTCTAACAGTTCTAACTTGGTCAGAGGCGTGTGTACATACACACGTTTCAAGTTATTATCGGTACCCATAACTGGATGTACTTCTCGTAAGGGATTCTGACTTTCAATGCCATGCAGACACTCCATATGGTACATTTTTCTTTCTGGGGGCGGAGCGGGAACATATTCGGAGCTTAGGAAAGTGTGGTATCTGTGCCGTTGTTCTAGAATTATTTGTATTAACTTGGTACTTAGGCCTTTCCATCTATCCATGAGTAGTGCTTCTAATGTATCATGTAAGGGACCTGGATCAGAGTGTTGGTTTCTGTATAACGTGAGGAGGTGCT
Source organism: Lissotriton helveticus (assembly GCF_964261635.1). Taxonomy (NCBI): domain Eukaryota; kingdom Metazoa; phylum Chordata; class Amphibia; order Caudata; family Salamandridae; genus Lissotriton; species Lissotriton helveticus. Next base: position 1,162,567 of record NW_027611674.1, read on the forward strand.
GAATCATGTATACACCTGCTAATTTCTGCTCGTCTGGGGAAAGGTTCAGGAATGTCTGCGCTACTGTGTCATCATTGTATATGTTCGGATTGTCAGCCCATAGTACTGCTGATCGGGCTAGTTCTTGTTCATCCATAGAATTGAGTACATGGTACCCCATTCGTTCTCGAAGCCTTTTATCAGTTTCTTGGAACTGATGTTCCGGGGAATTCGGTTTTATTATGCCAGAGAGAAAAACTCTATTGCTTTCCGGACGAATGCCTTTCCTAAGGTAAGTCCCCTTACCTACGTACGCTATCGTGTCTGTAGTCTTTTCTTGTTCTTCAGGTTCTTCCTCCTCCTCGGAGGAAGCTTTTTCTTTCTCTTTTTCGTGTATTTCTATCACTGCTTTTCTTATTCTCCTGTACATACTGGCTATGCAACCCCCTTTATCATGTTTTCCTTCGGATATATTTTGACCCCACTTGTTGAGTCCATCTAATTCCTCCTGTTCTGTCCCAGGCCTGTCTCGTTCTCTTATTAGGCAATTTATAAAAAAACGTAGTATATATGCTTGAGTGTCAACTTTCTGATGCGCCATGGCCTCCTTAATACTGTCAGGGTCTTCCCCAGTCTGGACAAAATGATATATTCTATCTAGGTGCTCTTTCATTCCTGAGAAAAACAGTAGGTAATCTGTAGCATGTCGTAAGCGTAGTGATGCTATCATCATTCTATCGTCTTTGCCGGGTACTGGATCATATCTGCAAATTGAAAGCGGTTCTTTGAGTATGTCGAGGCGGGGTGATTGGAGTGTAAAAGGGTTCTGCATATCCCTAAGGTGTAATCTGTGTGTTGGTGGCGGGGTTCGGTAACCCCCGGTCGCTCCTCCTGAGGCGGAAGCTTGGACATTATCTCTCTGTGGAGTCTGTATCTGTACTTGAACTCGTCTTTTAGTAGGATCAGGTAGAAGTGGTTTTAGTATATCAATTTTAGGTGCGGGAAGTGGTGGAGGTGGAGGAACGATGGGCTGTCGAACTGGGAAACCTGGTTGCGGTAATGCGGGATAGGGTCTGGAGGCGGGTTGCCACCCCCGTCACCGTCAGTAGGCGGGACGCGGACAGGCAGATTAGTGTAAGCGGGTGCTACATCCTCTAGATAGGAATTCAGAAATATGTCTTTAGTAGTCCTGTGATTTACTTTAGTTGGAACCAATGGTGGCGGCAGGTCTTTCGGTATTTCTGAAGTGGCCTCAGGCGAACCCTCGGCCACGATATACATGCCATTTACGAGATTGTTTCGTGCGCGGTCTATTTGCTCTGATTTTACTCGGATTCCTTCAGTAACTAATTCGTTTTCTCGGGCTTTATCTGATTCTTTAAGTCTGTCTTCTCTACGGAGTGCTTTTTCAGCACGCTTATGTGATTCCTTACGCCAAAATTCTATGGCGTCTTTCTGAGATTGTCTGGCTTTCTTTTTCCACAGTGCTTCTTCTACTTTCATGATGCACTCAGCATCCCATGTTCCGGTGACAGACCATCTATGTCTTTCGTCTAGATGTTTAGTATACTCGGCCCATAAATCTAGATACAATATGGCATCTAAGCCATGCTTGTGGTACATAAAATTTCCAGGAGTTTCCCTAGGGGGGATAGGAATTTCTTCCTCTAGTATCCCTTTCCTAGTTCCAATCTGCTTTAACTTATTGAAAAACGGCATCTTGTTTACTTAGTACTGAATGCTCAATCCTTGCTACTTAATACCGAATACAGCTAGTTACACAAGAACACAATAATGCACATTAAAAACAGTCACACTCATACCACGACATTAATCACATGAAAGACATTTGAGACATATATGACTACCCCCTATACCGGATGTACTGCTAAACAGCACAGATACACTGTTGGAGACAATGCAAGAATTTGAATAACTGATGTACTGCTAAACAGTACAGATACACTGTCTAAAACAGTGCAGACCGAATTTGTGTACCCAAACCCGTCTTGATACGTCCCAGCAATGGTACTCACCGGGAAGCACGGAAACAGAAGGCCTCGGAAAAACTCGACTGGACCGGGCTGGACTCGACTCGACTCGACACGTGGATACTTCGGAAACTGGTGGGCCTCTTGACACCTCGGACCTTGCTTCTTTCGGCTAGGCTCTGGTCGGGATCCTCCGCACTCCTCACCGCCTCGTCTGGGTGCTGATCGCAGTCTTCGTCACCTCCGTGGGCCAGAGGGAGATACAGGAAATCCTGCCAGTACGCGTAGTTTCCGTCTAACTGATGGCAGGAGACAGAGCTTGCAACGCACCAACCGGCGCGTGGGGTGGGGGAGGGGTCCCTATTCGGGCGCCAGAATAATGTGGTAAATATTTAATTTACCGTCCTAATTTCTATGCAGGTAAGTACTTAATCAATAATAACTCAATCGGAAAGAAAGAGGCAGAGTCCGTGGTGTTAGAGTTCTTTGGGGTTTTATTCCTTAAAAAGGAATGGTTCTAGAACTGGATATCATGTTCCTGCAACCACAGGGGTTCAGGAAGGGATAGAGCAATAATTTATTGACAGTACATAGCTTATATACTTAAGTTACATTATAGAAACCAATACAGTAGGCGTAACAGCTGAGAGAAACGAGATAATAGCATCCACGTGTTAGCAATACGTAATTAGAAGGCGTGAACTAGGCGTGAACATAGAGGTGTGTGCTAGAAACGTCACAGGTAGGTGTCACAAGTGGGTGGCACAAAGCAGAAATGTTGCAATGTCAGCAGAAATCTGAGGCTTGGATGCGCGCGCAGCTGCATGACGTGTGATTGACGTGAAACTGGAGGGTGCAGGGGACTTGACATTTACACTGGCGGAAAGAGACAGAAGTCTGGGATGTCAGATCAACTCGTACCTCTATCATATCTGATATCTGATGTTTGGGAACCATATTATCTGGACGGAAAAGGTCTCTGGGGCAGAAGCTATTCTATACTGACTGTGAGTGCGTGTATAAGCGCCTACGTGTCTGCATGTGGAGCGTGGGGCCAGGGGCCTTCCATGGTAACAGAGGCTATGAATTACTTGCAAGGAGACAGTGAGGCCGGGCCTTTGCTCTGCAGCTGGGGGGATGTTTACTTAAACTAGTAGGCAGGAATGCATTTTCGGAGAGCGGAACAGATAATTCGAAGGTTGTAATCAGTCTTGGCAGGCAGCAGGCTGAGCTAAGCACCGTGAGCCGCACAGGGAGTAAGGCAGAGGTCACGGGTACAGAGACAGCCTGGGCTGAGATTTTCGGAGTCAGAAAGCAGGAAAAAGGCTCGATGGCAGAATTCAGGGCCTACTTCGCCAGAGCTGAAAAACGTGTAAAGTACACTACAAAAAGACGTTGGCATAGCATACTTAGAAACGGAATATTCAACCCATTTAGGGTGAGTCTGAAAGAGGACATATTAACGTTGGACGCAAATGTATTTGCGTCTTCATAGCTGGCACAGGAGGGAAGTTACATGCACTTTAAGCTGGTACATGGAAACGGTGGGGTCCATGTTAGGGAACATAACTTGACCATAAAATTTATATTTCCTCACCCCGACAGGTCTAGCCTCCTCTGCACCTACCTCCAAACAGGCCTCACCCCCTCTACATCCCATGGACAGTCCTCCCTCCTCTGCACCTGCTGGACAGGCCTCACCTTCTTTGTGCCTCCCCCTGGACAGGCTTCACCTCTTCTAACCTCCCCCCGGCAGGACAGGTCTCACCTCCTCTGCCCCTCCCCCCTCTCCACAGGTCTCACCTCCTTTGCCCATCACCCCCTCTCCACAGGTCTCACCTTCTCTGTACCACCCGGACAGGTCTCACCTAGGCTGCACCCCCCTGGACAGAACAGGCCTTACCTCCTCTGCACCCCTGGACCGGTCTCACCTCCTCTGCACCCCTGGACAGGCCTCACCTCCTCTGCACCCCTGAACAGGCCTCACCTCCTCTGCACCCCTGGACAGACCTCCCCTCCACTGCACCCCCCTGGACAGGCCTCCCCTCCACTGCACACCCCCTGGACAGGCCTCACCTACAATGCAGCTCCATGGACAGGCCCCACCTCCTCTGCACCCCTGGACAGACCTCACCTCCTTTGCACCCCTTGGACATTCCTAACCTCCTCTGCACCCCACTAGACAGGCCTCACTTCCTGTGCACCCCCCTGGACAGCCCTCTCCTCCTCTGCACTACCTTGGACAGGCCTCGCCTGCAGCACCCCCTTCCCTGACAGGCCTCACCTCCTCTGCACAGCACAGCACCACACCACAGAACAGGCCTCTTCTGCAACCCCCCACCAGAAAAGCATCACCTCCTCTGCACCCATGGACAGGCCTTACCTCCTCTGCACCCCTGGACAGGCCTCTCCTCCTCTGCCCCCTGGACAGGCCTCACCTCCTCTGCACCCCTGGACAGGTCTCACCTCCTCCACCAAAGAGATTATAGACTGGTAAAACAAGCTGCTTTATATTCCTTCAAGACTTAGCCTGAAGGCTGCTTTCAATAGCTACCACTAGGATAGCTTTCAATAAAGGTTTTCTTTAATCTATCATCAATAAGGGTTGTTTGGACTGGTGCAAGATGCCCACTATAACTAGTGGAGAGCATATGCCAGGCCAACTTCTCACACTCACCTCCTCTGCACCCCTGGGCATGCTTCACCTCCTCTTCCCCCTGGACAGGCCTCACCTCCTCTGCACCCCCTGGACAAGCCGCACCTCCTCTGCCCCTGGACAGGCCTCCTCTCTTCTGCCCCATGGACAGGCCTCACCTCCTCTGCCCCCCTGGACAGGCCTCCTCTCCTCTGCCCTTGGAGAGGCCTCACCTCCTCTGCCCCCCTGGACAGGCCTCACCTCCTCTGTTCCCTGGACATGCCTCACCTCCTCTGCCCCCCTGGACAGGCCTCTCCTCCTCTGCACTCCTGGACAGGCCTCATCTCCTGTGCCCCCTGGACATTCCTCACCCCCTCTACCTCCTGGATAGGCCTCTCCTCCTCTTCCCCTGGACAGGCCTCACCTCCGCTGCCTCCTGGACAGGCCTCTCCTCCTCTGCCCCTGGACAAGCCTCTCCTCCTCTGCACCGCTGAACAGGCCTCTCCTCCTCTGCCCCTGGAGAGGCCTCACCTCCTCTGCACCCCTGGACAGGCCTCTCCCCCTCAGCCCCTGGACAGGCCTCACCTTCCCTGCACCCCTGAACAGGCCACTCCTCCTCTACACCCCTTGGATATGCCTCTCCTCCTCTGCCGCTGGACAGGCCTCACCTCCTCTGCCCCTGGACATGCCTCACCTCCTCTGCACCTGGGCAAGCCTCACCTCCTCTGCTCCTGGACAGGCCTCACCTCCTCTGCCCCTGGACAGGCATCACCTCCTCTGCGCCAGGGCAAGCCTCACCTCCTCTGCTCCTGGACAGGCCTCACCTCCTCTGCTCCTGGACAGGCCTCTCCTCCTCTGCCCCTGGACAGGCCTCTCCTTCTCTTCCACCTGGACAGGCCTCTCCTCCTCTGCACCCCTGGACAAGCCTCACCTCCTCTGCACCCCTGGACAGGCCTCACCTCCTCTGCACCACCTGGACAGGCCTCATCTCCTCTGCACCACCTGGACAGGCCTCACCTCCCCTGCATCCCCTGGACAGGTCTCACCATGAATGCCAGGCAAGGGGGGGGGATCAATAAATTGCAGCCAAGTGAGTTGGCAGCTCTCCTACCTGAGCAGAAACCTGTCCAGGCTCTCTCCTCCTCCTGAGGGGCAGATCTGGGGTCTGAGGGGGGTCAGATCTGGGGTCTGTGAGGGTCTGAAGATGGAGGTAACTGCCCACCAGACAGGGCTCCTTCCTCCTCTGCTGCAGGCTGAGAACACCGGGAGAAACCGGAAGTGATGTCACCACCGCTGCTGGTGCTGGCTATGCCACCGCTGACACGGAAGAGGAAACCCTTCATTTCATACAATGCACAGCTCATTGGATTTCTTCAGCAGGCGAGGAGCGCCCTCTGATGGCGGCAGACAGAACCGCCGCCTCCAGGCTCCAGGAGTGAATACATTTCACACAAACAAGCATTTATACCTGTAAAGAACTGGGATTTCAGATGTCACAGACGTGAATGTTTTTAAGGGTCAGACAGTTCAAGTACAGGGCCTCACACTTGGTTGCTGCTGTAAAAAAGTATGCATAGCTTCTCTTCAGATGAGCATCTTCCAACCACTGATGTAAAGGACTTGAGAGTGGTTACAGAAAGGTGACAACTGGAAGTGGCAGTCTGTATTTCAAAGAATATATCTGTATTTCAATGAACATATCTGTATTTCAAAGAACATATCTGAATTTCAATGAATATATCTGTATTTCAATGAATATATGAGTATTTCAGTCAGTTTTGCAATTAAACTGGACAGCTTATTTATTCTTTTAAATATATTATTTGTAGTTGTTCAAACCCACAACGTCCTAGAAAGCAAAGTAAACAGAGGTAAATACCATGAAGTTTAAGACACCAGATCAGTGACAATGTGGCATAGGTCATGTGTCAAAGCGACAACTGAAGGAACAGCTTATTTCTAATGTTCCTATGTCTGTGGCTTATTCCTTATATTTGGTACAGTTTTATATCCTCGAACAAGACTGAATTGTAGGTTCTAATTAGGTTTTGAGTTTCTGGTTTAAGAGCACAACTGTCTCCTAAAATATTAAGATAGTGGGCTCTTCCAGGCTTTGTTGTTTTGTTTACAGTAAGCACCATCCTCTATCAACAAAGATTCACTGACAAACAATAAAGCAATTTATCCTTGAAACAACTAATTCCTAAAATAGAGATATCAAATATGAACCAGTAATTTCTCACACAGTTTGCATTGTATCATAAAAATGAGTGGGTATTTCTGGTCTGAGGAAAGGGGAGGGGCATTTAATTACTCGAAAATATTCTACTCCTTCACATAGGCCCCTATATCATAGTACACTCGTCATCAGTACACCGTTGATTAGTGAGTGCGTCAACTCTTTGTAGCATTGTCATGCAAGCAGTCTTGAATGCCTCGACAGCAACATTAGTTCGGACGTGCATACATCAGATCCCTCAAACCTCACTCATCACGAGTGACACTCACACATTTGGAGGTCGGTCGGAAGTGTCACTCAAACCTGGCTCATTCTTCCAAATTATGGGGATTAACTAGAACTTCACACGTGACTATTCGGCACAGAGCAGATCCTCTGTCCCACATTTTAGTGGCAAAACTTTTCTTATATTTCACCATGAGTATTGCACACAGTTCAGTGGAATGTTAAATTGAATGTCAATTTTAGAGACATTAGATTGTTAATTTTATCACTTGACATTTGTTCTGATCATGTCTATAAATTCAGTAATGTCTTTTCCTTTCCTGTCAAAGTCAAATGTTAAGTGACACCACTCCCTGTGTCTTTTTTAAATATCTAATTTTTTTATTGCCTTTTATACACAATGAGCATATAACACGAATTGAAGTTTATCGATTCAGCAGAGTCCAAGATACTGTGTAAACTAGAACTGGTGAGACGACATTGATAACAGGAAAAATGATAAATAAAATAACATCTCCAGATAGAGGTGATGTGTCCTAGAAGATCCCGCAGAAGATCAGGGAAGGAGAACGAGGGGGAACAGGAGGGGAAGGAACATGGAAACATGAGAGAAAAGACAGGGTGCCAGGACCCATGGTCGCCCCCCAAAAAACCAACTCCCACTACAAAGGCCATAGCCAGCTTACTCTTACCATGGGGAGTTAAATCATGGAATATTGACATTTTGTGAAGCAAGGTCTGACGGGCCATGAATTGTGGTGCCACCGCTTGGTTGGTCACCAAGTTATCCCAAACGGTGCCCAGTAGCACAAAGTACTGTACAGACCACAGGAAATGCAAAATGTCACAGGCGAGTGTGCTACACCATCAGCACCTCCAGCACTTGGAATCGTCTGCCATATGTGCTTTATAGATCCACTCCGAACGTCCAGGGCCAGTGGTGTAGGAACTTGAAATAACTGATTTCAACCTGACCTCCTGAGGTATACTGCCATGATCTTTACAAAGGTCATGGGAGTCCTGCTCAGAGAGTGAGAGGCCCAACCTCTGCTCCAGCAAACAGCATAGATTGTAGGCAGCAGTGCTATAAAAAAGGCTGCCCACAGCTGTAACATACAATCCCACCTTAGGGCCTGATTCTGATGTGGTTAGGAAGGCCTCCTAACAGCATTTGCTATGTCCAAATCGGATCAGGAACGTGTCTTACCAATGAGGGCCCTATTACGATGCGATTAGGAAAGCATTCCCACCTCGGGCTCGATTATTATGAGGTTAGGAACATAGGCTCCCATTACCATCAATGGGAGTCCAACCAAATCATATCTGGAAGCATCCCGACGCATCATACTTAGTTGGTTGGACTCTCCCGATCCGATTTGGTTGGAAACCATTCCCAAACCCATTTGGTCCGGAAGCATTCCAAACCGCATCAGAATCGGGCCCCTAGTGTCCTTGAATCCTTTCCACATCAGAGTATAACTCAACATTGGGGCAGTCTTAAGATTATAAGGGGGAGCACCCAGCATGTGTCGCAGGCTATGCATAGGCTGTCAATACTGTCAGTGATGCGATTGTGGCAGCCCATAATCACGCATGAGAGTAGCAAAGGGGGCCAACTCAACGTCCCCTACTATATCGTCCACAGAGCGTATCCCTCTGGTCCTCCACTGTGTAATCGGAGTTCAGATCATACTTGGCTCCAAGCAGCTCCTTGAGAAAAGCAGGGGTCAGCAATGCGTTATACGTCTGAGCCAGGTGAAACGTGAGGTCAGTCAACCAACGCTGTTATGCCTCACAGTGGCACTTATAGGCATCCAAATCGTTCATCGGCCTTCCTGCCCTCTCACAGCACCTGTGCAGAGGAGATGGACCCAGCGTTCTCCTCCAAGTACTGGCTCAGATATTGGAACCGTCTGTGTTTGTTTTCAGGGGCTTTATACCATACTGTATACATACACCAACGGGCCTGAGGGGTTTTCAACAATCAAAGTTTATGGTCGAGTAGCAGAAGATCATGATCAGAGGTACTGTTTGGGAGGATCAAGGCGTAAACGTTTACAATGGACGCAGGAGGTGAAAGTATAGTCCGCGTCCCTCAGGTGCGTCAATCACCATGGATCCATCACAGCATGATCATCAATAATGTCAGCGAGGATGAAACGGTCTCGGGGCTGCCTGGTCGTATGGTTTCTGGACTTGTCAAGGTGCCATATTCCAGCACCCCCCCTCATGAATACCCTGGCTGTCCAAAGGAGAGCAGGAGTTTGGTCAGCCGCCCGGGCATAGAGAGAGATAGAATCTGAACCTTGACAAAAATATATCTGCCCAGGGTGGTCCCACCATGTTTGCAGTGTGCAAACCCCCAGGGATTTGTGAAAACAGATGCCCAACCCACTCTCCCCATGTTCCAAACGAGTAGGTGGGTGTGTAAGGGTAGTCAGGATCCTGCTGGCATGTAGTACCGTACTCATCCAATCCCTTCTGAATGTATTATGTTCACTAGGTGAAAGGTGTGTTTCCTGGAGCAATGCTACGTCAAGGCGGTGCATCCTCTGAAATGAGAGGATTTTCTGTCTCATGATAAAATAGGTCAGGCTGTTGTCATTAAGGGGCATATTTACAAGGAAATGGTGGAGCACTCCTTGGCTTAACGCCACGCTCTCCACTTCTGAAATGCAGGACTACACCGTATTTACAAGAATACGGTGCAGCCTCGCATTTCTCCCTGTGCTGGTGCTGAATTTAGCTGCCTAGTGCCAATGCAGGCAACCTTGCACCATACTGCAAGGGGGCCTGCGTTGAGGGGAGCAGGCCTGACAAGAACCACGCATCAGGGGTTAGAGTAACACATTTCAATGTGGTGGTCCACATCACCGTACCGAAATGCACATTTAGGGGTTCTCGTTTAGCTACATTCAGGCATGTTATGTATTTTGTTATGTTAAGTTAATTTCTATAGCGCATGACTCACCCGGGGGCATCTCAGTGCTCGCCTAGAAATTTGGCCTGAGGACTGAAAGTCAGAACAGAGTTAGAACAGGAATGCTTTTAGTTTTTTCCTAAAGGTGCTGTATATGGAAATTTTGCGTAGGGATAGCAATAGTTTATTTCAGTATCTTGGGGCCAAATACAAAAAAGCTTTCCCACCAGTCTGACTCAAACGTATACGAGGAACCTGTAGAATGCCTAGAGTACTGGATCTGAGATTTCTGTTCGGTGTATGAAAGGTGAGTTTCTTTTATAGATAGTAAGGGCCTCTGCCATTCAGCGCACTGTAAGTGAGACAACAGATTTTGAAAAAGGATCTCTTCCTTACAGGTAACCAATGCAGCTCTCTCAGCAAGGTAGCAGTAGGGGAGCCAGCAGGGCGGTTCAGTAACATTCTGGCCGCCGTGTTCTGAATCACTTGTAATTTAGTAAGCAGGGTCTCTCCCACTTCCGCCAACAGAGCATTACCATGGTCTAATTGGCTGATGACCATGGCTTGAACTAAGGTTCTGCGGTGATTAGTGGGCAAGTAGGGAAGAAGTTTGCCGAGTAAACGCATACTATAGTAGCAGGAGCTAGTAGTGGCAGCAATGTGGTCTTTCATGGTTAATGACTGATCTAATTTTAGGCCTAGATTTTTAACACATTTTTTAGGAACAGGAGCTGGTCCCAATTGTGAGGGCCACCATTCATCAGACCAGCTAGCTGAGGCTTTCCCCGTTAGCATGACCTCGGTTTTTCCAGGATTCAACTGGAGGCAGTCCTGTGTCATCCAGCTAGAGATTGCAAGCATTCCGATGGAGAACCGCAATTTCTCTGCTTCTATCTTTGGGCCAATAGTAAATATAAGCTGAGTATCACCAGCATATGAAATGATCTCAAAACCTAGCTGTTCTACAATTTTTTCTAACAGATATGGCCCTAGCATGATAGTTTGCATTTTGTCTGACAAAGTTCTGCAACCACTTCAAGGCTGCCCCTTGAATGCCACAGGAAGCTAGTCTCTCCGCGAGCACTAACTGTGAGATGGTATCAAAAGCCACGGAGAGATCTAGAAGGATCAGTATCCTCCAATGTCTATTTTCTGTGTGAGCGAGGAAGTTACAGCGAGCATGGCAGACTCGGTACTGAAGCCCGGTTGAAACCCGGATTGTGATTGATCCAGAATTTCGTTGGACTCCATGCATAGACTTAGTTGCTTGTTAATTATACTTTCCAGCAGCTTGCCCAATAAGGGTAGCAAAAAAATGGGGCGGTAGTTGCTGAGTTCTCGGGTATCCGCAGTCGGTTTCTTCAATATTGGACATACGAATGCTTCCCTCCATGTTATTGGAATGGTACCTGATTGTATTGAATAATTATTGATATTTAGAATTGCTGGCACGCAACGAGTGGCTAATAGGGCCATTGTCTTCGGAGGACAAAGATCTTGGGGTGAGACAGATTTTGAGAAGGAGAGAGCATTGGAAACTTCCTCAAGCGTGTTTAGCTCGAAAGAATCTAAGGTGCTAGCTGCCATTTTTTCTAAGCCCTCTGTTCTAGTAGAGGCTTCAAGGTCTTGAGAGGTGATCGATGAAAAGTTAGCTTAAATATCAATGATCTTTTCTTGAAAATAGATTGCCAACGAATTACAAAAATCTTGGGTTTCCATAGGCAATTGTCTACAGACAAAAAGAGATACAAAGTCTTTTACTATATTAAAAAGGGCCTTTGGGACGTTACTGGCACGTTCAATTTGGTTCATAATAAATAGACGTCTGGCTGATTTTAAATTCAGATTACAGCTAGACAAGAATTATTTAAGCCGTAGTTTGTTTTGTGGGTCTTTACTAACTTGCCAAAGTCTCTCCAATCTCTTGCATTTGGATTTTTCAATCTTTAGCTCCGAAATGCACCAGGGGGCTGATGGTGGACATTGGGGAGAATCCAAAACTGTCACAAAGGCGGTATTAAATTCTTCCAACGTCGTAGGAGCCTCCTTATCCTTCTTTGGTGATTCCAGGTGAACATCCTCATTAAAGGCTTCTACAGAAAGATTTCGCCAAGGTCTTGCGCCACTTGTTTTTCCCTCTTAGGGCATGGCTGTTGGATAGAGAACCTAATCATTGAATGATCGGTCCAAGTGAGAGAGTCTGGGAGGTTACAGGTTAGATGATCAATATTAGAAAAGATTAGGTCTAGCGAGTGGCCAGCTGGATGAGTTGGGCCTGTAACTCTTTGGGTGAGTCCAATCATGTCTAGAGTAGAGAGGAGTTTATTAAACTCAGGGTTCGTATGATTTTCACCATGAAAATTAAAATCCCCCAACAAAAGAAATGTATTTGAGGAGAGCACATGTATAGCAATTAGATCTATCAGTTGGGCCGTGAAATTGGTCTTAGTTCCTGGGGGACGGTATATTAGTGCACCGTTCCAATTATCTGTTGGTGACGTAATAATCTTGAAAATTCCCAGTTCTATACTTTCATGCATGGCACTCCGATCCGTCACGTGAGACATCTTGTGATTCTGGGCAAATCATTCAATATCTCCGTGCCTAACAAAAATGAATGTGTCCATCTGTAAAGCAACTGGGGCTCATATAAAGCACTATGATCCCCGATACCTTTGGTTCGAGTGCAAGCTTAATAAAACTCAGAAAAAAATGCAGGGGACATTCCTATTCCAACTCTAATGCTAACCCTATGAAGCACCCTACAACTTTATGGCTGCTTACACAAAGACGGACTGTAATCCAAGTCACAGAGTTTCAAATCCACTACTTCCTGAAGTAAGCCTAAAGGAGGTACTGGCGGTGCCCGACCAAAAGAACCAGTGGAGGCCAAGTTGCGTGAAGTTTGGGTGGTTTCCTAGGGTCAGCTCTAACTGCAGCGGTTTAGGGAACGCTACTCTTCCTCCTTCAAGAGTTTGACATCAGCTGCTGTACTAGTGGTTTATGATTTCAAACAAGTTTTTATTGGTTGTTTCCAGACAAAATTACATACAGTAAATCATATAAAGACATACAAGGATATATACGGAAGGACAAACATCAACTAATCATATAAGATAGTAACAAGTGCAATGGGATCGTAGTTAACATCAATGCGCAGAATGGTACAGTAGAAAATCATAGATAAAAACAATACTAATACAATTTGGTAGGAGAGGGCCTGATCCAATCACTTATTACGATCAGTGTGGATGATTAAGTGGCGATAAACAGGCTCAACATTAAAATCCATTGGCTTGGAGTCTCTGTGACCTCCCCTTGAAGATTTGACTAACAGTGTCACATCGAGACCCTGACAACTTCCGATGACGAAGACTCTAGACATTCATTTCAAGCATTGTCTCTTCATTGTGCCAGACTCCCTGCTGACAGCAGTCACACTGTCGGGACAGGACCCCCTTCTAATGCCACCTCTGTCAGATTCCTTGCTGACAGCACAAATTATCTTGAGTTTAGGGGAGCAATCTCATTTCTTTACAATCAGCAGTCAAATGCCAAAATCCAAATCATTTTTTTTATTCCTTTACATATCAAAAAACATGCATTTCTTTTTAACATGTAAAAGCTAGTAATTATTGTGTACATTTTATAGCATCTTGATTGGTTCTAGCTATATATTATTTTTGTGCAATCAATCTTTTTGTTTTTCATTTCTTTTGTGGAACAATCGTTTCAAAATTTGGCTCCATTAGCCATCTAGAAATTGTTGTCTAAGAATGTAAAATGGTGATTTTGCCTGGCTATCAAACAGTGTGAGGCTCTGTGACTTTTGTTAATGAGCCCGTACTGTTGTGCTCAACCTGAATATCACAAAACATGCGGCTCATTGACATTTATAAATAATTCTTCACTCTCCTGAAGAGAAGCCGCGTGCTCACCCTGGCTATCACACAGCAAGTGGGTCGGAGAGTTTCATTATTAATTTGTATCTGCTGAACAGACACCTTGTGCCCGGCCTGGCAATCACACGGCTGCAGCTCTGTGGCCTTCATTATTGATCCTGAACTCTTCTGAAGTGAGGTACGCAAACTGGCTATCACACAGCTGCAGCTCCATGACCTTCATTATTGATCCTGCACTATCGGCATAGTTGGAGCGATCGCGAGGAGTTCACGCGTCAGCTGCTACGATGGGCAAAATCCTTATCGCTCAATGGCTGAGAGGCGTCAATGTGCCACGCCCATTGTAGCAGCTGACGCGTGAACTCTTCGTGATCGCTCCAACTATGCCGATACCACGGCCCAATACATGATTCGAATCCCGAAGTGAAGCCGTTACAGTGCTTTCCTCCACTCTAAATGCCTTATTGACTACCCCAGTATATCCATCACGGCAGGATTGTCATCCTTCACCCTATGGATGGCATCACCGCTTTTACAAGGCATTGTGTAAAAATACCAGGCAATTATTTCTTTAGTCCTGATGATGATCCTTGTATGTTAAGAGATAGGTATCGAAACGTCGTCGACATGTTCAAAAATAGTATCATTGTTTAGCAATTTATATGAAGAATGTGGTCTCTGTTTTGGCTAGCTTGCTTGACTCTATGATTATTCCAAGCAGCCATTGCTCTTTTGTTGCCTGAAAGCCTTCGTGTTGTATGCGTTTTGTTTTGCTTTTTCCTACATTGGATGCAGGATTGCGTTCCTTTTTTACATTGTGTTGTGTTGTTCCTTATGTAAACTATTACTGACCAATTGCAAATTTAAAATTCTTTGTCCGGCTGGGCATTGAATATCTATAGTACCTATTAAGGTCTATATGTTATTGTCTCTTCTGCGCTTCCTATCTAAGGACCACTGTTTCTCTAAAATACTCTTATTACTCTAGCATCCATGATATGCATGTGCGACTGGACGCCATATTGTGCACCTCTGACGTCCATGTTAAGGTGACAGATAGTGAGTACTTAGCGAGAACAATCTCTGACCATAATCCGTTGTTAGTGCGGATACGATGGAGCCGATATAGATCACTTATACAGACCTGGCAGCCCTGCCCGGAGGCGCTGGAAGATCCAGTCTTTTGTGAAGGGGTGGGCATTACCCGATATTTTGAGGAGAACGAGGGGACGGCGACATCGGCGGTAATAGAATGGGATGCATTTGAGGTTGTAGTCAGGGGCGTTTGCATTAACAAGGTGACAGGGGTCAGGAAAACGTTACTGGCAGACATGGAATCAGCGCGGAGGGAAGACTGAGGGGAGTGGAGAGGGACAGGCCGGGGAGACCATGGGCAGGCACTGAGGTGCGAGAAGCCGAGGAAGCTGTTGCGGTGCAGATGAAGAGGTTACGCTCATTCGATTACAAGAAATTAGGACACGGATACACGCAAGGGGGACAAATCGGGCGCTCTGCTGGCATGGCTAGCCAACCCACTACCAAGGGGTGAACCGATCTTAGGCTTGAGGGCGGCCTCAGGGGAGTTTTTGCACACGCAGGTAGGGATTAATGGGTGGTTCCTAGAGTATTATGCCGATTTATACCGCACTCAGCTGGCCGTGTATGCAGAGGGAATTATCTGGAAGGGCTTGCGATGCCGAGTTTGAGCAGGGAGATTCGCGGGATGGTGAGATCACGGTGGGCGAGATCAGATGCGCGATCAGGCACATGGCCCGCAACAAGACACCTGGGGTGGATGGACTGCCTATTGAATTTTATTCCAAATACCTGGACTCTCTGGCCCTGCGACTGCAAGTAGTCTATAAGGAGGCACTTGCAGTGAGGAGGCTGCCTGGGACCTCTATGGAGGCGATTATCATTCCCCTCTTGAAGCCGGGTAGGGAAGCAGCGGATGTGAGGGCCTACCGGCCACTTTCAATGTTGGCGACCAACTAAAAAATCCTGAGTAGGATCCTGGCGACACGCCTACTCCCGAACATGACGCAGTTAGTGCACCGGGATGAATCGGGGTATATCCCTAAACGCAGCACGGCTATCAATGTCAGGCGCCTATTGTGAATCCTGGAAGACTGCCAGGAGCCGACAGTGAAGGACTTGATTTTATCGGTGGATATAGAGAAGGCATTTTGATAGCCTGGAATGGCCATTACTTTTTCAGGTAATGCGCAAAGTGGGATTGGGCGAAACGTTTGTGAGGTGGACCCGCATCTTGTATGATTCAGCAACGGCCCGGGTGTGGACAGGGGGGACGGTATCAGTGCCCTGTTCAATGGGACGAGGGACGCGACAGGGCTGCCTGCTATCTCTGTTTCTGTTTGCATTGGCAATTGAGCCACTGGCGGTGCAAGCCTGGTCTGGGAAGTATTATGCTGGGACAGAGGTCCATGGGGAAGTACACTATATATTGCTTTACGCGGATGATCTATTGATGTTTCTGGCCGAGCCCGATGATGTAGGCACAGGGACAACGGAGCAGTTGGGGAAGTTTGGGGAGGAGTCAGGATTATGTGTAGCTCCCGCAGGGCTGGAGAGGCTGAGATGGGAGCCTAGTTGCCTACAATACCTGGGAACTAACATCTACCATGAACAGGCGGATCTATTGGAGGGCAATGTGAATAGAGCGTTATGAGGGATTAAGGGGAGTATGGCATTCTGGGACACTCTGCCGCTCTTGGTTGCGGGTCGAGTGGCACTGCTGAAGATGGTATCGCTGCCTAGACTTTTACATTACTTCAGGATGCTGCTGGTTGAGATCCCGGGGTCGGTGTTTAGGGCACTGCGGTCCATGGTGGGGAGTTTTTGTGGAGAAATGGTAGGCGGCGGGTGGCTCTGGCCACGATGATGAGGCCTAGGGGCGCAGGAGGATGGGCGGTCCCGGATTTTGAAGGGTATTATTTGGCATCTGGCAACAGTGCATCACTGACCCTGGTGGACCCCTGAGGCTAACCCCAGAACCTTAACTCCCACAGTTGATTAGTTACCTGAGAATTGTTAACCTGTTTTCCCTCCATAGGATAACATGGACACATTTTCTCTAAAATGTTTCTAAGTGAGGCGTTTTGAAACCTAAAAATATTTTTTTAAATCGCACAAATAGCCAAAACGTGTTTACTTACCTGTTTCTAGGGAATGTCCCAGTGCTGAATCTAGGTATCCAGCACGGAGTTAGAAAAGTAACGTGAAAAGTAACTTACCTGCAATTTATTGTAGAAGTCCATTCATTTCAATGTACTGCTTCACATCACTGTGCACCACTAGAGAGCAGTAGAGAACTGCGGAGAACTGCAGCAGTGTCACAGAAGCGATCCGAGCGGCAGCAGCTGCAGCGTCGTACTACGGGGGAGTACCGAGATGACAGGAACCCCTGCAGGAACCCCCGCAGCCTCAAACAGACCTCGGGGAGGGGGTGTACTACAGTGCCACAGGGGGTTTGGTGGCCCCTGAGCTTGATTTGGCGGTTTTGTGGTTTGCGGTTTACGAGGCGGTCTGCGGAGCGGACGGAGAGAGCCTGCTGCAAACCTTGCCTCACCCCGCCCCACCCCGCCTGAGCCGGCGAGCTGCAAACTCACTGCGGAACCTGTAGGGCCCGGCTGGTCCTGCTATCCTTGGGGGTGCCTGCCCAGCCAGCACAGCGTCGGCGACCACCACCACCGGACTGGGTGAGCTGTGCTGTGCTGTGTGCAGTGAACAACGCAGGGGGTATCAAGCGTTGCCATCAGCCATTAAGCCATGAGCATCAAGCCCTGGGTAGGGCTGGGGGCATTGAAATTCGTGTCCCCCCCCCACAGTAGCAGATCCACTACTCTCAGATCAGAGTGCAAAGTGCAGAGCAGGAAGGAGCGTGGAGCAAGGGGCGAGGAGCGAAGAGCGAGGAGTGAGGCGGTGAGGGGGAGCCGAGCGGAGCCGAGCCACGGGGGTAACTGGCAGTCACTGACAGCTGGGAGACAAGCTCAAACACCCACCCGCACGCCGTTAGAGCACCAACCCGCCCCCCGCCCTCCTGTTCCTGGACTCGTGAGAGTCATGATACTGCCTGGTATCAGTACCGGTACACCACCTTAACCAGCGCTTACTCGCTGAAAAGAAGGAGAAGGAGAAGGAGAAGGAGGAGACCATTGGTTCTGCACACCCGGTGAGCTCTTGTCCATCTGTCCCCCGGTATCCCCGCCTGCACACGCGGTCCTTCACTTGCCGGGCTGCAGGTCGGTGGTGATTTGACACTCTTTGTGCCAGAGAGAAAGAAGAATCTCTGTTCCCGGACTCGGTTCTCAGCCACTGTTAGCGAGGCGTGGGAGTTGCGTGAATGTGACCGCGCCAGGAGCTGGAACAGGAAGGGGGACCAGGAGGGGGGTTGCGCCACAGGGCTACAGGGCTGCAGGGGGGGAGAGTGTGAGCGTGGCTGCCGATAGAGGCAGCTGCTAAGTAAGAACCCGGGGAGGGACAGTAAGACAGCTTGACTTGGTTGATTTGAACCGCGATCCTCCTCTTGAGCACCGCTTGCCTCTACTGAACCCTCCACTGTACCCTCTCTGCACTCTCTCTGCGCTCATCCCCCAAATCAAATTCAACATCAGCTACCTGCTAGCAATCAGCGCCAACTATTCTTCAGTAGGCACTAATTCGCAATAGTCAGAGCACCATCTGGGGAAAAAAATGGAAGCTTAAGCAGGAACCCCGCAGCTGATCCTATTTGACCTGCTTTGCCCTGCTTGTCTAACTCTAACAAAGCGCCAGCAACAAGACACAACAAGGGCACAACAAGCCAAAAAAAGAAGGGAAGAGGGAAGGGAGAAAGCAGGAAAAAGCAGAACAATGAGATCAGGAAGAATTAAACAGATACCAAAACGAAAATCCAACCCCAAACCTAAACCACGGAAAAGGAAACTGGGGAAATTGGACACAGCATCTACACTACATCCAAACAATTTGCAGGAAGACAGCCATTCCACCTGCAACAAAATAAAAGAGGCTACAACCCTCGCACTAGTGGAAATGCCAAGAGTAACAGTAAACCAAATTTCAACCTCAATTTAATTAGCAAACAAAAACGCTCAAACCAAGTCCTCTGCTGCATCCCCTTGTCTAGTTACAGCCCTTCAGCAATCGCAGAGATCTACACAAACCTCATTACCTTCAGCATCAAAGCCAGCACCAACGGTTTCAGATAATCTAGTAATCATTGATGGAATGCCAGCTAAGAAAAGGACATGTTCCTACCAACCAAAGATTTACACTAAGTTCTCGTTCCTAAAAGATCCTGGGACAGCTATTTATTCCAAGATAGGAAACATAAGTGGACTCCACACATCGCTCTTACAAAGCGAATTCGACTGTAGCCGGACTTCTAGTGATCAAATAGTCGACTCCCAACTAGCCGATGTCCCCACTCACCCAGAATTGAGACTGCCACTGTCGCACCAACACCAGTTCCTCCTGCTTCTAGAAGAACGGCAGCGGACACTCACATAGCAGACCTAGACCCCACTAATTACAATAATTCAGAAATGGCATCCACTAGAAAAATTTCCATCACTGAATGGAGTATATCGAAGAAAGCTGAGCCTTTAGAGACGGTAACTGATGCACATTCAATGGATCAGGGTGAGGCTCATCCTGGGAAGTTCAGCTCGCCCCCCATAGGAAATCAGGACGCGTCAGTGAAAGTCAAGGTACTGATCCAAAACGAGGAGCGAAGAGAAGACATATCTTCTTCTCAACTACTTAGCAGTTCATTCAATTCAACGAAGGGAACTAGAGACCCATGACCAAAACCATTTACAGTAATTGAAGAGCAAGGAAGTGGCACTCAATCTCTTCCATTCTTAAACACATCCTTGTCCGAAATCAAGTCACTTCAATTAAACCTGTGTAACACTCCTGAACAAACAGTCTCAAGCAACAAGTTAGCAAAGCCAAATCCATCCCAACGCCGTACCTTAATAGGATACAATGATTCTCAATCAATCAAGAACTCCATAAATAATGACATGTCTTCCATAGCAGCACTGGAGTGGGAGGAACTAGTTGCTACTTATACCCTCAAACCATCGGAAGGGAAACCATCCATCGACGCATCTCCAACATTAAAGAGGAGTAGTAACCCAGGGAAGCCAGCCCCCGAGTCTATATGGCTAACAATCTTGAACACCCTGCAACACTTGGCCACAGCCTTGGAATTTCAGTCTCATAAAATGGACCTGCAGCTTTCAGTTCTGCAGACAATGGCCGATTCCATCTCAGGAAACGACTGGAAAATTTCGGAACTGAACGGTCTGATAAGGAGGGATCAAGACGCCGTTTCTGCTGCTCAACTAGCAGCACCATCACAATTACTACCCTGTGATCCAATTTGGATAAACTATTATTCTTACCATCTATGTTAGGCGATTTGATATCCGACCTAAAATCGACAGTTCAACAAACCAGGATCCCGCAAACCTCGGATCTACTTCTAGAGCTCCCAGTGGCATCAGCAGGCCTAGCGACGGAGCAGCGGGTTGAGCAGAGCTCAGCAACTGCCCTGCCCTCAGTCCAAACACCATCATCCAGACCTACGGAAACAGAGCTAATGACCACTTCTGAGACTATACTTGAACCATCGCCAGCAGAGAAACACGCCTCTAATAGGATCCGCAGAAAGAAAAAAAGGAAAGGCAGAAATCGATTACTAACGGACGCAAGATTAAACACAATTGAAATACAATCACATTCTTCTCCTTTACCAGCCACCTACAGCAGGTCACCAAATTACAAAGAACAATTGCCCCCCACGTGCAAGGTCGCTGAAAATACTTCACCAGAGTCCCCACCACATCGCGTAAAACTGACAGCTAGCGTCACTAAGAAACCCGTACCAAAAAAAACCCCGAAAAAACTCAAACAGAAACTCTTACAATTCAAACCAACTCAAATAGTACATAACGCTTCTAATGCTGAACCAACTCCAACCGAATGTGTTCCAACAACAGGAAGAGATGAAAACGCCATGGCTAACAATGCGGAGCCAACTCAGCAATCTGTACGCTAGTTAAACACCAAAACCTGGGGATCAAGGATTGACCGCGATCAAAATGAACAACCAAATTATCTGGATATGGTACGCCCAAGTCACTCCCCTCAACCAACTCAACAGGGCTACGAGACTCAAACCAACTCACCAAAACCAGAGCATGTGAATAGCCCAACATCAATTTTATTCATCCCTGAATATACATCTCGAGGTAGGGATGACATACTAAATAGGAGCAATATACTAAGACTCCTACATTCAGTGACCAACCTAGCAACTATCAGCTCAAACGACCTTATGCTAATAACGTTTCAACCAAATACTGAGCCCTATCGCCCAGACATAACAAAAGCAACGTGGCACTCACAAGAAATAGCACACAAAATTATGGAAGAAGGAGCAACATTCCAGCAATGGGGGATTGAACTGAGGCTCGAACAGCGACCACGCTATCCAACACCTCTCTTACCATCGGCAAGACCCTCGGTTCAAAAAATCACTAACTCCATACTCAAGGGAGCAAGGAGCAGTTCGCCGAAGTTGCTACCACTAGACACAAAAAGTCCTCGGCCTGGGCAAAAACAAACTCAAGGTACCTATTTTTCGCCGAAACCATCCATAACTGGAAATCTATACAACGTACATTCATTACAACGACTGTCGACAATTGACAAAAAAGGGAAGAATTCACCACCCATCCAGGCAAGCCCAGGAAACTCAGAATCTGCTCCTGGAATATCAACGGCTTAGCTAGTAAAAGCAACGACCCTGAGTTTCTTCAATACCTGAGTGCATTCGACCTTCTATTGCTCCAAGAAACGTGGGAAGAGAATGCATTCGAGCTCCAAGGGTTTACTACGTGCTGCATTCCGGCAAACAAAAACGCCATCTTTGGGCGAAGGTCAGGAGGCTTAATGTTCTTCGCCTCAATACCTACAATAGGCGAATTTGAGATAATGGATTTCCACATAACTCCCCCAAGTGCTATACAGGTGGTATAGATCCTGTTCCGGTTAAAAAAGCAGGTCAAGGGAGTAATCGTAATTAACACATACATCCACCCCAAGCAGAAACAAAAAGAGGTGGAAGACTTGGCAAAAAACGCTGGAAAAAATAATGGAAGCAAGGGAGTTCGACTCATTCATCTTGGCCGGCGACTTTAATATGCACCTCATTAACAAAGACGAAGACAATGACCTCATCCAAGATTTGAATGCAGCATGCGGCGTACCAACACAAAGCACAACAAAAAAACAGAAATCAACAAAGCAATCAAAAAACTTACTACAATCTTTGGAGCAACTTAATTTAAGGGCCTTAAACGGTCGCTACGCTGAGGATGATCCACCACTCCAACAAACAATCTAATCTCGATTACATGTTTATATCTTTAAACATGTTTTTCTGGGTAACAACCTTTAGAATTGGGACAAGCGACCTCAGTGACCCCCTGCATCTAGAAGCCAAATTAAGATCAAACTGTCAACTGGTAACAGCACCATTTATAGGCCCTGACACAGAAGTCACCTCCAACTTAAAGCGGCTACGGTGCAACGCCGGCAATATTGACTCCGTAAGCTGCAAAGCGAAAACCCTCATCAATGAAATTGCTAGCTCCTCAACCAAGGTGTCGGATGTTTGGCAAAACTTTATTCATGCCATTAGAGAGAAAATGGAAGAAATTATGCCTTATAGCCCACGTCTAAGGAAGGGAAATTCGAATAAACTAACTTCAACAATGAAAATACAAAAATGACTAATAAATCAAAAACTGAGGCAATTGCGGAAGGATCAGACCAACCAGTGCCTACAAAGTGATCTACGGGCAGCAAAAAGCCAACTCAAACGGTTGAAATGGGAAAGGCAGACACTAAGAAATGAAGACCTGTGGGTAAAACTCCTCTACGAAGGGAAACAGAAAAACAGGTCCAAGTTTTGGCAAATGATCAAAAGACTACAGAACCCTGATCACTTAGGTCAAAACTCAAATATCTCAGAGGAGGTATGGACAAATTACCTATCGACGCATTTTAATAATGACGACACCATGGAGGACGTCGCTATATATAATTCTTGTCCAAAAGCCATAAGTTCAAAAACAAAAGGAGATTCGAACCGCACGGGCATAGAAATCAAGGGAAAGTGTGCCCACGGAGCCACTAGCTCAATAATATTTTCTGAACCCAATACGGATGAAGACCCTGCAAAGGCTATCAAGCTTGGCCCATCGTACGAAATCCTGCCAGTAGACATCAAACGAAAAATATCGAGGGGGCGACCCTCTGGGGCACCAGGGCCGAATGGCATACCACCGATATTGTATAAAACAGACATGGAGTTCTGGAGTGAATCATTGGCGCCAATATTTAATAATATTGAACACACTCAGACTCTCCTAGAGTCTTGGCACGGGTCAGTCATCAGCCCGATTTACAAACGCGTTAGCAATAAGCTTCCCAGGAGCTACCGGCTCATTGCCCTACTAGACGTGGAGGCTAAATACTTCGCTGGAGTCATCATGGAGGAACTAACTTCATGGGTATCCGAAAACGCAATTATCCCAATTAATCAAACAGGTTTCTCCAAAGGCCAAGGGACCACAACCAACATCATGGCATTGTCCTTGCTGATGGGAGCAGCAAAAGAGATCAAGTCATCTTTATACCTCTCGTTTATCGACTATACCGCGGCATTCGACCATGTGGACCACAACAAATTATGGCAGAAACTGGACCACTGGGGAATACTGAAACGCCTCCTAGAAGCGCTAATAATGCTCCATTCAAAAACCTAGATCAAAATTAAACTTGGGGCAGGCACGCCATCAGGACAACAAAAGGGCTACAACCGGGGTGCGTATTAGCACCACTACTATTTAATCTTTTTCTAGCCGACCTACCTTGGGTCCTCGACAAATGCCCTAACCACGCACCCAAATTGGGGAAAATCGTCCTCTCTAACCTCCTGTTTGCAGACAACCTGGTGCTGATAAGTCGGACACCAATGGGCCTCCAGCACCTCTTGAACGAAACACACACTTTTTCAGTAAAAAACTCCCTCCAAATTAACTTCAGTAAATCAAAGGTCATGGCCATGAATTACAGGAAAAAAGGAATCTCTGTTGGCATCTGAATGGAGAGCAGCTTGATCGGGTGACCTCTTATAAATATCTGGGAGTTATCCTGGACTCCAAAAACACGTCTAGGGCACAACTTGACTCCTGACGAGGCAAGGCAACGATGATCTACCTGGCATTAAAACCATTCAAGGCCAAACTACCTAATCTCACCTTTAAACCTCTCCTTGAAATCTTGCGTACAAAACCACAGCCTACTCTCACAGACTAATTTGCATATAGCCAGGTTCTGACCTGGGATGGGGCAGTGAGCTAAATAACGGTGATGGATGAAGCCCTGATCTTTGGACTGGGTAAGAGTGGTCTGCTTAATTCAGACACTCTGTTCATCACCACCCCCTTTTCTGAATCGTACTCTCACATACAGCAGTGAATCGCTCTACGGGAAGGATGCCGCATTACTGGACACAGTCATAGCCAACATATACAGGGCTCTTTTCAATATTCCAAAATACGTCTCTCCAGCCCAAATTCGACTAGAGTTTGGCATCCTCAAACAAACCCTAGAAAGGCAGAGTGTGTGCATAGCCAGCTGGCACAAGATCCGCATAGCAGAGACGGGCTCCTTAAGCTTCAGCGTATGGGAAGAGCTACTTCAGCACCGCAAATCCTCGCCTTGAGACTACCTATTTGAATCACTTCAAGTTCTTGGCCTGACTGAGGTAACGGGTTTTTAGGAACCAGGGGATAACACCCGAAGACCTCTGAGTTCTCCCTTGTTCCGGACCACAGAAACACTGAGTCTTCTAGTCGCAGTCAGAGATCAAGTTTTATTGGTAGCTACCAAGTAACATGTGTCCCAGAAGTACACCACACGGGGAGTATATTCTCGGGAGACTGTTCGTTTTTACAGAACCAGCCTTCTCCTTATATACAGAAATAATAGCTGCAAGCAAGAATTATTGAGTTTATGATATGGCTATACACATATTTCTACAATAATACGAAAGAGCGAAGTCATGGAGGCAAGCCCATATTTTAGATGTCCAATTCGTGATAGATTACCCGGTTAGGCCCGGAACTCCCATCAGATATCGACGAAACCCCAATAAAGAAGGGCACCTCCTAGTCATAAAACTGGCCATAAACAGGGAACGTGGACAGGTGCATGTTTGTAGAAAGCATGGTCTGTATGTAGTGAATGGTTTGTGGAATGTTATGCATTGATGTTATCGTATTCGGCCACTGGGCGAGGAGCTGCCCAAACAGGTTTGGCTAAAGGCAATGGAGTCAGTTGGGACAGGTCAGGGGGAAGTCAGGGAAGGTGGACGTGTCCTTTTAGATCAAGCTCGACCTTTAATTGACTTATCATGAGGGCAAGACACAAGATGGATACCGTTTACAAAATGGAGTCTAAGGGTTCGGGACGGAAACTACGATTTAGTGGTGTTGGCAATCTTCGATTATGATGCAAATGCATAGGAATGATGTCCTAAGCATTATCGGTTCGTCGACACCAAATTCGTCATGTACGTTGATATTTTGGGACACGGGTATTGGACCTCGATATCGGGATAACAACAGGATCCAGATTTCCAGAACCACAGACCCTCCTTTTGCCCTCATAGAAGGCAATAACTCATGTTGATCTGAGTCTAAATCTGTATGAAGAAATTCGTGGAGATGCTGCTGTAACATCATTCTGTTGCTCAGTTCGTCCCTTAACACAGGCTTCCGTACACATGAAGTAGCACAGAGGCCACATGGTGCAGGAGCGCACTGTACACACAGGCAGAACATAAACAGAAGTGCTAAGATCATCCCAATGAAGATCAGTGTTTTCCATCCCCAGGCGGTGATCAGTTCCCAGAGCCACCCTAGCAAGGACCAATTCCCTTTTTTCTACGTGAAGGGAACCAGATATTTCATGTAGCTTAGAGATTGCCTGGTATACTGTCGGCGCATTATCAGGGATGAAAATGCAACAACTGGATTGGATGACTCTACGCACACCACCACGATCGGCGAGTATGATATCTAGGGCAATTCGGTTCTGAAGGGTCATAAGTCGATCCGACTGAAGCTCGGTCGTCAAATTGCCAAGGGCTCCGGCCGTTGTAATCACGGCGGATTCAACTATCCTCGATAACTGCCGAATATTCCTGCTGTTCACCATAGGCCCCCAAAATGGCAGAAAACCCTTTGCGAAGTCAGCGAATTCCTGACCCGCGGTGTCGTCTTTACTCACGACACCCCTAGCTGTCCTTGTCCGATGGTAATCTGCTCTGGCCGTGTAGGTGGGAGGCAGCAGAAATGAGATAAAACATGTACCCGAGAAGTCAGGGGGCAACCATGTGTAGGCTTGGTCGTGGCAGACGAAATACGTGCCTTTGGCTGCTAAGAGTATAGGGGAAGTTCGGGAAGCGAACACATAGGTTTCCGTGCATATGCTCTTTCCTAACTGTGCTTTGGGCTCCCTACCAATACCTTGTAAACATAAGTGACCTCGGTGGGGTACTATCCAAACTGGGCGGGATTTCTTTGCTATTTGGCTCTTACTCAGGTAAACCCCATATTTAGTTACGTTCCAACGAGTGTATGGAGTGAGTTCATCTTTGGGAATCGTTAGATATGTGTCGAACTCCCTACTCATATTTCTTATTCCTGCTACTAGTGCCTTGTTACTGGAATCGCTCTCAGTGGAACGGGTCGGGTATGGTTCTAGGGCAAATAGGAACATGGTCTGGAAAGCCCACAGAGAACCATAATAACTAAACGGCAGGATGAAGTATGGGATACCCTTATCAGTCGTGTGTGGCATGAGTCCGCATATCCAACAGTTTGATGTGTTCATTATGGACTGGTGTTGGTGTAGGAGTTGAATGAATGAGTTATTTACAAATTCGAGTCTTCTGGCAGACTCGTGTTCAGGTAGAGGGTGAAAAGAGTGCGGGGAGAGAGTGGGAGGAGGCGTTGGCCGAGTGTCATTTGAGAACAAGGAAACTTGAAATACGAATAGAGCATAACCAGTCAAGAACATCGCTATGCTACACAGCATTAAAACACATATTATCAAAAATCTTCTTCTGGACAGTATTGTACACAATTGTCTTTCAAAGTTCGTGAATCTGGCAGGTCTCTCTACCCTTGGAAACTCCATCCTCTACTTGCTGCCCGCGGTGGTAGGTTGATTCTGCCAGGGAGTGCGCTCTGTTCAGTCCAGGGTAACTCCCTTGGACCAACCAGAACCGTTGACCTAAAACTTCCCCAGTTGCACTCCCCAGACTTCAGTCGCGACCCTAGCAGCAGAACCGGATGGCGGTTCGAAAATCAAAAATGAGCAAGTTCCCTGGGCGAGAGAGCTGAAAAATCAAAAATAGTTCTTAGGGGAAAGGAAATCACATTAGTTTGCCTTTTTATTAGTCTCTTGGGCTAGATATTAGGTTGTACCGTCGTCTCCCAGGTACGGTGTGGTCTTCAAACAATGTCTCAGGTTCGGTAGTGTCCAACTGCATAGACGTTGACACAAGTCCTTGTAAAATATGATCACTCTCCTTTTCGGTACTAGTTTCTTTCAAACGTGCATCGCTGAAAGGGATGAAGCGAGGTATGGATTCTGTCTCAGAGTCGGCAAGTCCTTCATTGACCCAGCGGTCGTATGGGAGGGGTAGAGGGAGCCGTTTACAATGGGTCCCATGTACCCAGTTCTTTTTGCCTTCCACCCGAACGGCTGATCTCGTGGAAAGAAGTACCAGATATGGTCCGGTCCACCTCGGCTGTCCGTTGTTTGTGCGCTGGAAATTCCGCACCAAAACCCACGTGCCGGGTTCGATGGAGTGACCTGGATCGTCAGAGGTTGGCGGAGAGGAACTGTGAACCTGTTGGTGTAAAACACGCAATTTAGTTGTTAATTCGCACAAATAGTCAAGCAGTACGGGGTGTTCTATTTCGCTGAGTTTCTTTGGCCTTGGCACACCCCAGACGTTGGCT
Organism: Lissotriton helveticus; assembly: GCF_964261635.1. Classification (NCBI taxonomy): domain Eukaryota; kingdom Metazoa; phylum Chordata; class Amphibia; order Caudata; family Salamandridae; genus Lissotriton; species Lissotriton helveticus. The sequence goes on from NW_027611674.1 coordinate 1,190,593, forward strand.
GGGCGGCCAAACACTATTTCATGGGGGCTAAGTCATAATCTGGAATGGACGGTCATTCTGGTCGACAGGAGTGCTAGAGGCAAGGCGTCAGGCCATTTAAGACTTGTACTGGCTTGGATCTTGGCTAGCTTGAGTTTCAACGTGCCATTGTAGCACTCTACTAATCCAGCTGATTGGGGGTGATTTGCAGCGTGGAACTTTTGGCGTATGCCTAGACACTCACGCACTCTCCTCATCACATGTCCTACGAATTCACTTCCATTATCACTCCAGACGATTCTAGGCATACCAAATCTAGGGAAGAACTCTTTGACAAGGGCTTTGGCAGTTGACAAGGCGGTGTTGTCCTTAAGGGGGTACGCTTCCACCCACCTGGAAAAAGCGCAAACAACAACGAGCACATACTTCAGATTGTTGCACCTCTCCATGTGGATGAAATCGAGCTGCAAAACCTCGAACGGATACGTTGGAGGCGCACAATGACCAGCTGGAGTTGGGGTTCCCCTACCGGGGTTGTACTTCAAACACACCATACAGTTTCTGACCATATTCTCTGCATATTTTGGGATATTGCTATTCTGCCATACTGGGGTCCATTAGTTTACATATTCCTCTCGAACTGATGTGTGCAATTCCATGAGCCATTGTTACTACTGCAAGTACATATGCGTTCGCCATCGCTGGTGTTCCGACAGTTCGACCCAACAACCATTCGCATCTAACCTACCCTTACTTTCTCTCCATTCATTCACCTCGCTCTCAGTGGCCTCGGCTTGTATAGATTTCACGCTTTCAATGGTGTCCTCACACATTCCCACATCAGCAATCCATCTAGCGGGACCTACAACATACATCCGACTCATCGTGTTCCTTGCAGTCTCTTTCGCAACCTCGTCTGCAAATGCATTCCCGCGGCCAACATCATCCTGAATCTTTTTGTGTGCACTGCATTTTATAATTGCAACTTGTAGGGGCAAGGTTAATGACTCGAGGAGTTCATTAACTAGCTGACCATGTTGTATCTTTGCACCATGTGACGTAAAGAACCCACGTTCACGCCACAATCTCCCAAAACTGTGAGCCACGCCAAAGGCGTATTGGCTGTCAGTATACACATTCACTCGCTTTCCTTTCGCTAACACACATGCTCTGGTAAGTGCAATAAGTTCTGCGGCTTGTGCAGAATTGTGGGAAATACGCGCGGTCTCTATAATGGTGTGTAATGTCGTTACGGCATATGCTGCAGTCGTATCACCATTCGGCAACTTGAAACATGAACCATCAACCCATAAAGTATCGTTGCATTCAGGAAGGGGAGTGTCCTGTAAGTCTATTCTCCCTTTTGTCTCTTCTTCTGTCCTAAAGCAGCAGTCATGGTTGTCAATCTTGTCTGTGTCTGTTTCTGTCGGGATGGGTAATAGCGTAGCGGGGTTGAGTGTATCACACCTCTTTATGTGGATGTGACTCGCTAGCAGTGTAAGTTCGTAACTGGATAGTCGAGCGCTAGTAAGATGTTGTGTCTTCGTCCTGTTTAGCAAAATGTCTACTGCATGCGGAACCATAACGATCAGAGTATTATTCATGACTAATCCAGCAGACTGTCGAATGCAGACAGCTGCTGCGGCGGTAGCTCTCAGACAACTTGGTAGTGCCTTAGCCACAGGATCTAGAGTTGCCGAAAAATACGCGCATGGGTGCTGTTTGTCCCCAAAGTATTGCGTTAAGACTGATAACGCACAACCTTCCTTCTCGTGGACATATAATGTAAAAGGCTTACTGTAGTTGGGGTTTCCCAACACAGGAGCCGAACATTTTGCATCACGCAACTTGTGGAAACTCGTTTGGCAATCTTCAGACCAGGGCATAGGATTGGGCGTGTCTTTACAGAGTAGTGCCAGCAAGGGTTTAGCTAGTAGTGAGAAATTCGGTGTCCATTGTCTACAGTACGATGTAACGCCCAAGAAGGCCCGAACCTCTCTCTGTGTCCTTGGGGCACTCAGTTCTGCAATTGCCTGTATTCTTTCTGGTGTCAGTCTCCTTCCCTCCTTCGATAAGATGTGACCTAGGTAGGTTACTTCTTGTCGACAAAATTGTAGTTTGGAAAGAGAGACTTTGTGCTTCATGTCACATAAGTGACGTAATAACGACAATGTAGCTCGCTTGCAAATTTCTTCAGTGTCTGCAGCGATCAGCAGATCGTCTACATACTGAATCAGAGTTGAACCATCTGGTAGAATAATCGTGTCCAGTTGTGTTTGTCTTGAAGCGGAAGCTTCGTCCTCCTAAATTGAAGCCGAAAAGGTCTCTACTCTCCTCAGCAATCGGGATGCTGAAGAAAGCGTTCTTCAGGTCAATCACCGAGAACCATGCTGCTGAAACTGGAACCATTGTCAATAAAGCAGTAATGTCGGGGACAACTGGAAACTGTGGGATAACTACCTTATTCACTTCTCTGAGGTCAATCACGAACCTGTATACAGGTGGTTGTGAAGGATCAGTACGTTTTAAGACTGGTAAAACTAGACTGTTACAAACATTACCTGTTGTTTCTTCGATGACATTTTTATCGATCAGATCATAAACGATCGTTAACAACGCTTTTTCGCATTCGCTAGATATTTTGTATTGGGGAATACGTGGCAACCTAACGTTGGCTTTCAAAGTTATGACATACGGTACTATCTCCAAACGACCTACATCATTAGAACCATTAGCCCAAAGTATATCAGGAAGTGATAACAATTCAGTTGGAATATTTTCCTTTGACAAATACATTGGAGAAATGACTTTCTTACCTAAAGTAAGTTGTACTCCCATGGGGGAACAGTACAAAGTCGCATATAACCTTTTTAGCAAATCCAAACCTAACAAATTTTCACCGCAACCTGTTGTAAGAATGAGGGGTGCTTCTAATTCGCATGGGCCAACAGAAAGGGACATGGGACTAGAGATTGGGTTTCTAACAGGGGCGCCAGAGAATCCTACTGAGACATTCATTTCGCCAGGCAAAGGTGCGCCAGGAAGTTTTGAGTGCATAATAGAACTTTTTGTAGCACCAGTATCCAGCAGAAATGGCTCTGACACTCCTGAGGTAATTACCTCGACATAAGGTCCATTCTGATCTACTGGAACTGAAACGACTCCCTCTCTTTGTCCATGGCTGTCCTAGTAATCGTTACCCTCATTTTCGTGTTCGGTGTAATAGTCGTCAGCATAGTACTGGGCTGACCTAGACGATGCATTATTCTGTTGGTCAAAGCTGTTCATGGAATTCTGAGGCGGAAAAGAAGTTGTATTCTGGGTGAAATTTCCACGGCCCCTACCTCTAGGGGCATGTTGAACACCTCTTCCCCTTACACCTGAAGCACCGTTTAAACGTTGCGCAAGAGCCGGACAATTACCTTTAAAGTGACCCTCTTCCTTGCAATATGCACATTGATTCGGGCCATACGGAAGACGCTGATGGGAAAACTCGTTTCCTTGCGCGTTTCCCGAATACTGCTGTGATTGTTGATAATTGGGCTGACTAGCCATACGAGGCGGATAGGCCTGCTGGAGAAGAACTTTAGTTTTTAAATCTTTTGTCTTTTTGTCTGCCTTGTCTAGTTCGTCTTTGCGCCTATTTTCGTAGTACTGCGCTGTAGCTAAAATTTGCGCTGACGTAGAGACAGCCCAAGCACTCTCTGAATCTTCTAGTTTAGTACACAGTTCAGGAAGCAAATTATGTACGAATTTGTCTACAAACAATCTTTGGCCACCCTCGGTAGCCATATCCTGACCACTATGATCGGTGAAAGTCTCTTCGAATCTCGTGAAAAAGTCAGATACATTCTCATCTTTCTTTTGCTTGCACGCAGATAGCTTGTCCCAGTTTACGCGTACTTCAGGCATTATTGTTTTCATGTACGCTATAATCCTACCGGGAAGTTCGGCTATTAACGGCTCAGGTTTAAAACCACCGACTTGTCTAGCATCTGTAGTCGTAATGTTTGCCCATGAGTCACCTAGTTCCTGATCGGGATCCGTATGACGGATTTTGCTCCGTAAAGGATGTGAAACAACGTTCCCAAACAACATGTCTACATCCGCTAAATTCATTATACATGAGCTTGCAGTTTGCGATAACTCCTTATAATACCCAGTCGGGTTTTTACGAGGGTCAGGCAGTGACTGCTTGAGTGCTAAAACTTCGGATCTTTTCCAGGGGACATGTACCCATACACGCTGGAAATGAGGCAGAATTGGTGGATTTGCATTCGCATCACCTTCCCTCCAAACCGGAGGAACCTCTCTCATGGGGTACTGTCTTGCTCTTTTCCTACTAGATGTACCACATTCAGATGATGACCCAGAACTACCACCTGTACTACGATATGATAATAATATCTCAACTGCTTTTTCAACATCGGGACCTACGATCATGCCTTCCCCAAATTTAAATCGTACACTACACAACTCTTGCGGGTTGCTATTCTGACCATTATCTTCCAAATCCTCACACAGAAAAACACACATCTGTTCAAAGACATATCTCTGCGTCGGTGCATCCCATTGACGAAAAACGTCCATGACAGACTCCACATCATATTTCGCGGTATCAATAGCCCAATTCCGTGCTAACTTATTCAATGATTCCCTCTCCTGATAATCAGGCATTTGGCTTCGTAATTGTCTTCGTTTCGTATTAGGGGTCGTTTTAGGCGACCGAAAAAGTGGTGAAGGAATGTTAGTAACAGTGCTGGCCATTTTATGCCAGACGGAAGGCGAAAGCAGAGGAATAACTGGCGGCAGAACAGAGTCACGCAAAGCAGAAACAGAAGCATTCGTAGAACGAGTATCAGAAGAAATAGAAGGTGCGCTAGGCGAAATTGTAGAAGGAACAGTAGGAGAAATAGATGTGATCGGTGGGCCTTGAGGAGGCTGCACCAGAGAAACAGAAGCCAGCTGAAGAGCAGCTGGTGAGTGCTGTAAAGGAGCCGGTATAACAGCTACCAGAGGTGCAACTAAAGGTTGCGGAGGTGCTGTGGCATTTTGTGCATAGGGTGGTGGTGAATTTAGCAAATGTGCCATTAATGGATCTTTTTCACGCTCTTTTTCTGTCTCTCGCTGAAGAGATGGAAAAACAGGATAGCATTTATCTATCGCCATTTTACGTTGCCTGTGCAACTGCTCACTTATTTGATCTTCTTCATTGTCTTTAAATTTTATCGCGGCTTGCATTACTGAAATACCTCTTTCTCTCTTATTTTTCTTTTCTAATTTAATTTCCTTTTGTTTGGCCTCTTTACGCCATAAGCGGAAAGAGTCAAACATCGCCGGCCGTGCTTTCTTTTTGAACAGTTTGACCTCAAGATTATCTAGGATTTCTGCGTCAAAACTACCATATTGGGGCCATTTTAAAACACCATCCTTGCGGGTGTATTTTATCCACACTTCATTATATGTGATAGGACCTACGCCATGCTTCACATAGAGCTCATATGTTGGAGTTCCAATCGGAGGAACCGGACAAGAACCCTCTAATCGGGAGTCCTTACTACAACCAAGACAAAACAATTTTCCAAGTCTGCTAAAACCAGGCATCTTCGCTCACTAGTCTAGCTTCAAACTTCAAAGGATTATCTATTACGATATTTCTCGTGAATACACGAGTCCTTCGGCTTTGGGGCTTGCAAGTACCAAATCAAAGCGTATCTCAAGGATACCAAAAACTAAGGACAAACTAAGGACTGGGAGACGCTCCACTTATACTTAACTGAAGTATTTGAAGATCGGTGACGTCGCTAGAAGACTCGTCTGTCGTTTCGCTCTACCAAGGATCACTGGGTCCAAAACAAGGCGATAGTCAGGGCAGCAGTCCTTCGTAGCCGTCGGGACGCGGGGAACCTCGCAGCAAAGACCTTCGGAACCACGTCGACATACAGGGGTCGCTGAAGTGGCTGGCCGTCCTCTGGAATTTTCACACGAAGCTCCTCACGAACATCTGGCTTGGACCGTCGCCGCTTGATACCGCCCCGAGTTGGGCGCCAACTGAGGTAACGGGTTTTTAGGAACCCGTTGGTGCCAGGGGATAACACCCGAAGACCTCTGAGTTCTCCCTTGTTCCGGACCACAGAAACACTGAGTCTTCTAGTCGCAGTCAGAGATCAAGTTTTATTGGTAGCTACCAAGTAACATGTGTCCCAGAAGTACACCACACGGGGAGTATATTCTCGGGAGACTGTTCGTTTTTACAGAACCAGCCTTCTCCTTATATACAAAAATAATAGCTGCAAGCAAGAATTCTTGAGTTTATGATATGGCTATACACATATTTCTACAATAATACGAAAGAGCGAAGTCATGTAGGCAAGCCCATATTTTAGACGTCCAATTCGTGATAGATTACCCGGTTAGGCCCGGAACTCCCATCAGATATCGACGAAACCCCAATAAAGAAGGGCACCTCCTAGTCATAAAACTGGCCATTAACAGGGAACGTGGACAGGTGCATGTTTGTAGAAAGCATGGTCTGTATGTAGTGAATGGTTTGTGGAATGTTATGCATTGATGTTATCGTATTCGGCCACTGGGCGAGGAGCTGCCCAAACAGGTTTGGCTAAAGGCAATGGAGTCAGTTGGGACAGGTCAGGGGGAAGTCAGGGAAGGTGGACGTGTCCTTTTAGATCAAGCTTGACCTTTAATTGACTTATCATGAGGGCAAGACACAAGATGGATACCGTTTACAAAATGGAGTCTAAGGGTTCGGGACGGAAACTACGATTTAGTGGTGTTGGCAATCTTCGATTATGATGCAAATGAATAGGAATGATGTCCTAAGCATTATCGGTTCATCGACACCAAATTCGTCATGGTACGTTGATATTTTGGGACACGGGTATTGGACCTCGATATCGGGATAACAACAGGATCCAGATTTCCAGAACCACATGACCGACATCTGGGAAACATCAATAGACCTTTTGTCCTTAAAGAAAATCACCAAAAAATCGGCGCGTATTGCCTCTGTGATCGAAGACAAGCATGATCTAGCAAACAGGGCGAACGGCTGGATAACGTTGGGTGACTATGGGAAAATATAACCGCAAGCATACCTTAACACTGGTATGAAAAGGGAACTCAAAGAAAAGCTGCTAAAACTTTGCCTAGGGGTTATCCCCATACTCCCCCCACCTCCCACCCTGGGAAATAAAATAACTTTCTTTCCCGCCAAGGAGGACATTGTCCATGTAATCTGCATCTGTCCTAGACTAAAGGACCTGAGGCATAACTTTTTACAACTATTCTTTAAACTACATGCCGTTCGGTCCTGCAGGCAGGCAGTCAAACTGTGTTTTAACACCAATAACACTAAATTGAACTGCCAGGTCGTGAGGTTCTTTGATTCGACAAAGAAAAGACTAAACAGTGCTTGACGAAAATTACACAGCTCCGAGGATAAGCACGAACTGATCTCAATTAATTCTTCTTTTTTAATCTAATTTAACTTGATATGCCTAAGTACACACGTCTTTTAAAATATATATATTGGTGTTTTTACAATTTTGTAAAGGTTTTAATTAACCATGTACAAATAATAAACTTTACCTTACCTTACCTGGTCCAAAAAGTTTCCAAGTGTGGACTTTTGAAAACTGAAAATATTCTTTATTACTCATGCGAATAACCAAAACTTAATTACTTACCTGTTTCTAGGAAATTTACCAGTGCTGAATCTAGGTATACAGCACTGAGTTAGAAAAGTAACGTAAAAGGTAACTTACCTGCAATTTACTGAAAAAGCCTATTCATTTCAATGTACTGTATTTGCTAAGTGTTGCATACTACTGCTCCCCTGTAAATCAAACAAAGTACAATTTCTACTGCCTACTTGAACTGTGTTCATACAAGTAAATTATTACTGCTAAGTATTTTTATGCTTACCTGTGCCAGGCTTGCTTAGTTCTAGAAATAAAACAACAATATATGTTTGTATACAAAAACAATTGGCCTAGAGTTCAGTTCTTGAGTGTGTGAATACATTTGCTGACTGAGTGTTTACATCAAAGGCTCAACACTGTCCTCCGATACTGCCTTACTGTTCGACCAAGCTACCACTTTAGAGAGTAAGTTTCTATCTAACTTTTAACTCTGCCTACCTCTGGAGACCCTTGAACTCTATACACACTGTACCTCACTTTGGTGCAGTATACAGAGCCAGTTTCTTACACTACCTCACTATATGTCTCTCCCAATTTGCATGTGATGTTGTTGTCCAGTAGAAAGAGCAAGTTACTTCTGGTAAACTTTTGCAACGCTGGAGTTACACACCTGGATGAGGGCTATATAACTCTGCTGGGGTCTGTACTTCAGGATAGCATCTTGAAGGGTCAGAGTTATCACTACATTTTTCTAACAGGGGATTTTAACACTCATATGTGGGGACATCAGGCAACGAGGAGTGGAAGCTATGGGCTGTGCACGACATGCAGGCTTACACATGGAACATACTTCCCAGGGTATTGAGCTTAACTCCATTTTGCTTGCATTTTATCTAACATCTGTAATGAATAAGCTGCCTCCGGGGAAAACAGACATTACTCCCACCTTTATTGGGAGAGGGTGTGAGACCTTTATTGATTTCACCTTTGTATCAACCCCCTTTTACTCTCTGGTTACCGATTTTTCTGTGCAGGCGAGTGAATGCAGTGACTACAACCCCATTTGTGTCTTAACAGGCTGGACCCGAACACTCGGACATACCAAGGTGGGCAGGGGGGGCTGGTGTCCCCCTTAAAGCAGTGGAAGCGGGAAGAAGGGTAACGTGGGAGTGTATTTTAAAACTGGTGTCCTGTCCTATATTGTGTTTTTAAACCCTGTACTGTGTGATTTTAAACTTTGTACTTTGTGTTTATTAACTGACACTCTGGCACTTTAAGGTGACGTGCAGCGGACCTAGCGCTGCCACGTGACACCCTCGACCGGCTCCACTTGCCGCTGGCCACGCCCACTTCTGGCCACGCCCCCTTCCCGCCCTATTAGTAGCGCTGAATACCGAGCGCTCAGTTAGATCCTGTCTCCTGAGGCGAAAAGCCGGGAGTTGCTTGATTTGATTTTTTAAAACTGGTGTCCTGTCCTATATTGTGTTTTTAAACCCTGTACTGTGTGATTTTAAACTTTGTACTTTGTGTTTATTAACTGACACTCTGGCACTTTAAGGTGACGTGCAGCGGACCTAGCGCTGCCACGTGACACCCTCGACCGGCTCCACTCGCCGCTGGCCACGCCCACTTCTGGCCACGCCCCCTTCCCGCCCTATTAGTAGCGCTGAATACCGAGCGCTCAGTTAGATCCTGTCTCCTGAGGCGAAAAGCCGGGAGTTGCTTGATTTGATATTTTAAAACTGGTGTCCTGTCCTATATTGTGTTTTTAAACCCTGTACTGTGTGATTTTAAACTTTGTACTTTGTGTTTATTAACTGACACTCTGGCACTTTAAGGTGACGTGCAGTGGACCTAGCGCTGCCACGTGACACCCTCGACCGGCTCCACTCGCCGCTGGCCACGCCCACTTCTGGCCACGCCCCCTTCCCGCCCTATTAGTAGCGCTGAATACCGAGCGCTCAGTTAGATCCTGTCTCCTGAGGCGAAAAGCCGGGAGTTGCTTGATTTGATATTTTAAAACTGGTGTCCTGTCCTATATTGTGTTTTTAAACCCTGTACTGTGTGATTTTAAACTTTGTACTTTGTGTTTATTAACTGACACTCTGGCACTTTAAGGTGACGTGCAGCGGACCTAGCGCTGCCACGTGACACCCTCGACCGGCTCCACTCGCCGCTGGCCACGCCCACTTCTGGCCACGCCCCCTTCCCGCCCTAAACGGTCCACTATTTAAATGTGCATTTCTAGAACGCGCAGCGGACGTGCGCAGCGGGCGCGCCGTTTGCGCGCCAAAGGCGCGCCTAAGGCAAGCCCGTCTGCGCCCGTCCGCGACCAGATCGCGGCCGGGGCCAGACATGCTGCCGGTAGCGAAGAACAAGGTGGAAGGATAGCGTGGTCGGGTGAGGACCTCAAGGCGCTCGATCCCCCATCCAAATGCTGCCCCCATTATATTGACCCTTTGACCCTCGAACTCCCTCAGACCTGTAACAACTGTGGGATAGCTATTGGCAGTGATGCCTCTGTGATGTCCCCTAAGCCCAAATCCCTATTTCTAACAAACCTAAGGGCGGGCCTTCTTAACTGTAGATCCTTAGCCAAACACGCAGATGATGTCTGGCTTTTACTTGAAGAGCAGGAATGGGATATATTGTTTCTAACGGAAACTTGGATCAAGGAGGACAATTCGACCTCCATTGCACTTGCAGTCCCTTCGGGATTTAAAATATGCCTCGCCAACCGCCCTGGGACAAAAAGAGGCGGCGGTGTAGCCATTATTTTTAAAGAGCATTTAGTTTTGACATCCTCTGCCCCTACTGCCATTCAAGGTATTGATGGCCTCCACTTTTGCTTCCAAGTGAGCCCTCAGCTGTCACTAGCAGGACTAGTGTTATATCGCCCACCGGTTGGTACAGACCCCTACCTTACTACTTTACTGGACACCATTGTCCAGAGTTCGCTTCTCCACCCCCTTTTTATTGTGGTAGGCGACTTCAATATCCACATGGACAAACCCGACTGTGCCATGGCAGAGCTGCTAAGATCCACGTTAAATATGGCCAGTCTCAGACTGATCAATGAGGGCCCTACTCATACAGGGGGCCACACTATTGATCTCATTTTTTCAAACATTGAGAATGTGCAGTCTGAGACACCTCTTCCACTGACATGGTCAGATCATGCACTCGTCCCATTCACACTGAATATTGCGACTGATACCCCTGTCTCGAGTAAACGGTACTTCTTGAAGAGGCAGTGGAAAAAACTGACCCCTGATACTATGTGCCCTGTCCTTGCGCAAACCATCCCGTCCCTGACAAATAATTCCAATACGGATGCTATACTTCTTAATGAATGGATCAGAAAGATGGTTTCCTCTATTGCTCCAGCCTCCCGGGCCCTATCTAAAAGAGACTCTCCCTCAGCCCCCTGGTTCACGCAGGAACTTAGGAATGAGAAAGCAGTCTGTAAAAAACTGGAGAGACTCTGGAGAGTAAACTATGGTCCAGAAGAAAAAGCCAGGTATAAGGAAGCCTCTAAACAATTCCGGAAAGCTATTAGGAAAAGCAAAAAGCGCTTCTATGCGGACTTAATTTTTCAGGCAGAACAGTCCAGCAAACAAGTTTTTAAAGTGGTACAGTCGTTTTTTAAGCCAAAATGCATTGAAAGAGAGGTTGTACCCACTGCTACGCTATGTGAGCAAATTTCTGAGTATTTTGAACAGAAAATTAAAAAGGTGTACGACTCTTTTGGTCCAATAACAAAAACAGTGAAGCAGGACATAGCGAATAAAGGCGAGCTAGAAGAGACTTTTACCCAGTTCATGCACATTCCACTGAATGAGGTAAGGCAAGAACTTAGCCGATGCAAATCCGGTTCCCCGGACGACCCCTGCCCAGCTAAACTTTGGAGTGCCATTGCAGACTCGGTAGCCCCGATACTTCAATGTATTTGGAATTCTTCAATTGCTTCGGGCATTTTCCCTGACGTCTGGAAGCATGCCACTCTCCTACCCCTAAAGAAGAAACCCAATGGGGACCCTGACGACCTGACGAATCTCCGCCCAATATCCCTATTAGCTGCCCCGGGAAAAATGCTGGAAAAAATTATACAGCGACAATTGAGTAAATTTGTGGAAACCAACAACATCCTACATGAAACTCAATCGGGTTTCCGACCCGGTTTCAGTACGGAAACAGCGCTCATAGAGGTAGCCGAGTCAGTGAGGTGGTCGATGGATGCAGGAGACTCTGCAATGCTGGTACTCCTGGATCTATCGGCCGCCTTCGACACGGTGGACCACGCCAGCCTACTCAGTCGGCTCGCAGAGATAGGCATTCAGGACAGAGCACTAGGGTGGATAAACTCCTACCTATCGCTTAGAACGCAGAAGGTAACACTTGGGACGTTCTCTTCCACGCCCAAAATTCTTGGCTGTGGAGTCCCGCAGGGATCGGCCCTCAGCCCCCTTCTGTTCAACATCTACCTGGCTCCTCTCTTTACGTTAATTGCCAACTGGGGTGTCAAGGCAATTTCATATGCCGACGACACCCAGTTGGTATTTCCGTACTCGGAGATGACACATGATTCTTTCTCAAATTTCAAAGGTTGTCTCCAGGATATAGCACACTGGATGAACACTAATAAATTAAAGTTGAATGCCAATAAAACTGAAGTCATCTTCTTCAGCAAGGGTCCCCCCCCTGCCCCTGAACTCTGGTGGCCCACGGAGATGGGCCCGCCCCCCTCACCAAGTCACTCGGCAAAAAATCTTGGAGTGAGATGAGATGATAACATGTCCTTTTCATCCCATGTCCAACAAGTGGCCGGATGCTGTTTCAGCAAGCTGAGAAACCTCCGAAAAATCCTAAGGCTCTTACCGGAGAGTTGCAGAAAAACGGTTGTCCACGCGACTGTCACCTCACGGCTGGACTATGCCAATGGTTTATATCTGGGCCTTCCAAAATACCTGACTCACAGGCTGCAGGTAGTTCAAAATGCGGCTGCGAGACTGTTACTGCGAATCCCTTTCAAGCAGTCAGTCTCTCCGCATCTTCGAACCCTGCATTGGCTACCAGTAGCCAACAGGATAAAATTCAAAGCTTTGACACTTGCGTTCAGATCTCTGTATGGCTCCTGCCCACAATACCTGAAAAACCGCCTTCCTAGATACTATCAAAGCCGTGCACTACGATCCAATGACCGTGTCCAACTGGTCATCCCGCGGGCAAAGAAGGCCCGGCTAGGCGGTCGGACCTTTTCAGCCAACGTCTCCGCTCTGTGGAACTCCCTGCCACAAGTTATTCAACAGGCCCCCTCCGAACCCTGCTTTAGGAAATTGCTAAAGACCTGGCTTTTCACCCAGCCATGCTAGCTCTCCTATTCTGTATGCCTAAGGTTATCAGTGATCTACTAGCGCCGGGACACCTCCTCGCGAGGTAGCTGTTCGCGCTGTATAAAATCCAGTATTATTATTATTATTATTATCCACCACCGCATCCACCACCACATCCACATCACCACCACATCCACCATCACCTCCACCATCACCTCCACATCCACCATGACATCCACCGCCACATCCACCACCATCACATCCACCACCACCACATCCACCACCACATCCACCACCACATCCACCACCATCACATCCACCACCACCACATCCACCATCACCACCACATCCACCGCCACATCCACTGCCACATCCACCACCACATCCACCACACCCACCACCACATCCACCACATGCACCACCACCACATCCACCGCATCCACCACCACATCCACCACCACATCCACTACCACTTCCACCACCACATCCACCACCACATCCACCACCACATCCACCACAGCATCCACCACCACATCCACCACCGCATCCACCACCAACACATCAACCGCATCCACCGCATCCACCACCACATCCACCACCACATCCACCACCACATCACCACAACATCCACCACCATATCCACCACATCCACCATCACCACCACATCCACCATCACCACCACATCCACCATCACCACCACATCCACCATCACCACCACATCCACCGCCACATCCACCCCCACATCCACCTCCACATCCACCGCCACATCTACCACACCCACCACCACCACCATTTCTTTTCTGAATTCAGTGGGTCCTTGGTATTTCAAGTGCACACTTATTCACTGCCCTGGATAAGGTCTCACAACTTTATCACTCCTTTGTGCTATCCTACTCTTACAACTTTTTAAAAGCCGTAGTTCTTGAGGTTTAGTTCAGTCAATGTCGAATCAGTGTCAAATTCATGTTGATGTGCTAACTTCACCACCACCTAGACAGTATATAGGACAAAACTAAGGAACAACTGTTACTACGTCATAATGCAAATGGGTTCCATCCTTTTAATCCACCCAGATTTTTTGCTTTCACAGGTTTTTAGAAAGTTATTTACAAAAGTTTAAGCTATTGCCATTATAAATTACAATAACTTTCATTTAAGTATGAATTATTAAGCCATTGTTATTTGTAATATCAATACATCTAAGTCACGTAAATACAACACATATTGAATTACAAATGCTATAGGTGTCACAGTTGCGAAAGTTAAAACTATTGGCATTGTAAATGACAAAGCTATTAATTTAGCTATTTTCAAAACCAAAACATAAAAAAAGATTTGTGATTTACAATACCAATAGCTCAAACTTTCCTAATGCGAGACCTATTGCATTGCAAATGCTTGTTTTTTATGGTCATGAGTCACCAGAATACTAAAAACGTGTCTTTTATTTTCAAGGTCAAGTAATGGTCACCAGCTTGGAAGCTCTGTTCATTCTTCAGTATTTGTCATTGATCTCCATGTGTGGCTGATTTCGGCCTGCCCCCTGTATCGTTCCTGATAACTCGCACAGGTAAGGATCTTGTAGCAGCAACATGATAACTCCATACTCGTCTGTAAGAAGTTCCCTCCGAGGCAGGTATCCGATCATTTTTGTGAAACAAGGAAGGGCCAATATCTGCTATGTACATTGGTTAAAATAAAACAGTCAAATCACAGTATACTGTTCTGGAGGTTCAGCCCCAGAGACTTATCTGTAACTGAACGCAGTCACCCTAGGAAGCATGTGCTTTTAAGACAAGTTGTGTTCACTCACCTGAAGGTGACATGCTTCATCATTGGGCTATACTCCTCAATCCTCAATCCTTATCCAATAACGAGGACGCCGCATCAGAGGGCAACTGGTTTGAAAAGCACATGCTTCCTAGGGTGTTCAGTTAGAGATAATGTCTGTGGGACTGAACCTCCAGAACAGTATACTGTGAGTTGATTTATATGAAGAATGTGTATACTGGACTGTATTTTCCTCAGCATCGCTCGTGCTATGTAAAATAAAACACAACACACCAGGAGGCCAACAAATTTATCATACATTTAATGCAAAAATAGCAAAAGGCCAAGCAAACTAACAAGTGACAATTGTCTTTGCAATGGACGAGAGCATCCACCCTAAAGCAAGTTGGAGTATATAATGCTAATGCTCCCCATGTATTTTTATACACTTTTCTCCTAATACAAGTCTATGAAACATGAACACGTGATAGAAACAGTTACTGAACAACACTAATGAGTAGGAGGCAGGATCTTCTCTCGAGAGGAATGTGAGGAGTCCGTGAGGTGCAGATCAAAGATACACAGACTAGCTGCAGAATTCACTGTTTCTCGAAATAACACTTGTTTGTCAATATTCAATTTACTACAAGATGCAGGAAAGTGTGCAGATGGACATCACTAAATAAAATGGTTCTGAGCCCTAATAGAATCATGTAACTTTACAGGCATATTAAGGTGAACAGTCACATCAAATTAATATAAGAATATTGTAATTTGATAATGTAATTATCAATGCATGTTGTAGCATTCATGTGTAACCAATTATCGGTATTAAAGAAACCAGTATATCCAGTTATGCTTTCTCAATTCCTTCTTCCTAGAGGCCACCACTGCTGCCATCCAGCTGTATTCAGCAGTGCCTCCTGTGACCTGTAATCCTGCACTTAATCAATACCAAAGGTCGTCAATGCTTCTAGCCAACTCCTGTCACTGGTGCCACTCGCACCCCACCACCCTTGGGCCTGTTATTCTTTTAGCCGGCTCCAGCCAGTAGTGGCCCCTTGGGCCTGTATGTAAGCCTACTAGTCAGCTCCTATTAGTACTGGCCCAGGGACCTGTTATCATTCTAGCCAACTTGAGTCATTAGTAGCACCTTGGGACTAGTGATCATACTAACCAGCTTCGGTCAGTATTGGCTCCCTGAGACCTATTATCCTGCTAAGTAACTCCAGTCAGTAGTGGCCCCTGTACCTTAAATCCTGCTAATATTCAAAACCAGAGGTCAACTTTACTGCCAACCAGTTCCAGTCAATATTGACATGTATTGTTACCCTGCTCGTAATGAATACCAGAGGCCAGCGTTGTTGCTAGCCAGCTCCAGTCACCAGTGCCCGTCACATATTATCCTCAATAGGATCAATGCCCAAGGCCTGTGCAGCTGCTAACCTGCCCTAGTCAGTAGTGACCTCCCAGACCTGTTATTCTGCATATAATCAGCAAGGCTTCGGTTCTAAAAACACTCACCCCACATCCTTATGGTATATTAGCAATGTAATTTATTTACATCATACGGTAGGTACCGCACTATATCACACGATCCAAAAAACAAAGAAAATAAAAATTTCCCTAACCGTTCAGCACTTCACCTTGTCAAAAAAGACCAAATCACACCAAGCACTATAGCCTGCCACATCACATGGCACACTCAGCCACAACATGACAAGATACCACGGCAGGGATTAGGGGTCATTAATCCTATGTTTGAGGCTTGTGTGCTGTAGATGTAAATGCTTTGCATACTCCTGCCATCTTGTGTTGGGTCCGGATGTTTGCAAGTTGTTTTTCTTAGAAGAAGTCTTTCCAGTCACGAGGTAAGGTGACTCCTCCTTTCGGTGATAGTGCACATGGGCATTGACTTCATTGTTAGATAGTTTTTTACCCCCAACGGGTTTGGATGTGTATTGCTGCGCTCTGAAACCGTTCTTCGGGTTCACCTCGGTGCGCAGTCCACTTTACCCTCGACAGTATTGTTTCAGTATGCATTTCTTTGTTCTCTGCGTTTCAGATCAATCGACAAACTATCCATTTTCGATAGAAAACCTTGCGGGCAACTGTCGGGCTACGTAGGGCCAGCCTTCTACAAATGGAACGGACTCCATTCCATTTCTTTCCTTGGTACCACACCAGGTACCCTCACACCGACCTACATCAAGTTTGTAACTTATGCCTCTCTCCGGAGCACAAGGAGGAAGACTGCGACGCTTGTAAGTCGTTGCGGTCCAAGAGGACTCTACCCGATCATCAGGCTCGATGACGAGAGAGGCAGCACCAAAGCATTCAACACACTGGATATCTTTGCAGAAGAATCTGACCAAGAAGAGATAGAAGCATCCCCCGTAGAAGAAGAGGCCCTCTCGATTCCAGAGTCTGATTCCGAGCTCGAAATCTATCTGGAGTCCCAAGATGTGCCTTCGGGACATGGTACAGTGAGTACCGAAGAACCCTTGCCCCCTAAATCCTCTTCTAAAACTCATAAGGCTACGGCACCACCTCTGCCTTCTGGCCAAAGTCGGCACCGAGACAATGTTTCCAATGCCACGTCCCTCGGCACCAAAACAAACCGTCAAGCCTTCCAGCTCCGGATCAAGCCAGAAGAAATTACCTTCGGATCCGAAATCATCAGGCTCCAAGGACAAATCTGGTTTGGAGCCTAAACCCTCCGCCGCGAAACACAATCATGCTTCGGAGCCAAAACCCTCTGCTTCGAAACACAATCTCGCCTCTGAGCCAAAACATTCTAAAGACGAGCCGACTGTCGAGGACAATGTTCTTGAGCCTCCAGAACCAATTTTAGACGTCCTTAAGGCCAAATTGGATCCCATACAAAATAAATCTTTAATGAATCCTGATACTGAACATAAATCCAGCGAAACACAAGCATCCTGGAGAGGACATTTCTGATAAGATTCCCTTAAAGAAGAAGGAGATGGCTACTAGCCATGTTTATCCTGCTCCACAACCCTCCCTACCTCCACCTTCTTTTCCGCAGTTAATAATTGAAGAGCCCTTACACATAACACCTCAGGGATTTCCACATCCAGATTCAGATGTGGACAAGGTGATGATGATACTCATTTGCCTGCAGACCCATGGAATGATTACATCATTGACCTCCAGTAGACAAGAGCCAGACCTTTACCCAGCAAAGCCATCACCACCAGATGATAATATGGCTTATGATCAGCTCATTGCTTGAGCAGCAGAGTATCATGGGGGTACCATTACATAAAGAGGCATTAGAGGAGGACTTTCTATTTGAAACACTTGAGTCTACGCACAGGTCAAGTCAAACACTCCCTATGCTTGAAGGCATGATGAGGCATGCAGATGATATCTTTAAAGATCCTGTCAAAGCATGTATTATAACTCCAAGGGTAGATAAAAAATAAAACCCTCACCATCAGATCCTGTGTTTATTAAGGGACAATTACCTCTTGGCTCTCTCTAGTAGTGAAAATTAGAAATGGAGACCAGGACTGGCTATTGAAAAATATGTGTCTGGCCACGACAATCCGTATGGTCCTGTTTCGCCTCAGGAGCGGGAAATCAAGGTATCAAAGGGATAGTAAATCTCTTTGCCCTACGGTAGTTGATCTTCAACTTATTCGCAATAGACGTTCCGTGTATCTGCCTAATCTGTAGAGGCCGGTGACCGCGAACGGAGATACACGGATCGCCGTGTTTATATTGCGAATAAGTTGAAGATCAACTAACGCAGGGCGAAGCTATTTACTATCCTTTTGATACCTTTTTCAGTATCCATTCCTGCAATCTTGCACTGCTCTCACTGTTAGCTCCCCTTCCCCTCGCTGGGTGCCCAGCTGGGTCCCATGTGAGTTACCCTTTTTTACACTTTCACTTCCCGAGGTGCACATACATTATGCTGACAGATAATCCTTCGTCTCAGATGTCCCTATATCAATAGGTCCTTAAGAAACCGCTGATTTCATTAGGCGTCGTAACGCCGTTGACAAAAGCAAAGCGAACCATCTATCAGCGCCTATTATTAAACAAGTACGCTGTCTCGATTTTGAATTTCCTCTGATGGTTGACTTTTATAAATGTTGGAAACCAATTGTATATGTCACAAATATGTCCCTATTATTTCTTTAGGTTTCATGTGCACTGGGGACACTTTGCACTGTTTTCTGAAAAAATTGTCTTTAGATTTATATAAATAACTATTGGTATTACCAAATATTGAGTTGCATATTGTTTTTCTCCTCTGGATATCGACGTAACCCTTACCTGCATTGCTATTGCGTGTATTAGTATCACATCTAGATATATCTTCCCACAGGAACCTTTGTTTCTGTTTATAAAATACTTATCCTGGTTCCTTGTGAGTAGGGTCTCCCTGGTCTCTTGTTCGCGCTTCTTACCTGTAAGCAGCCTTTGTCCGATTGCCCCAGTCCCCTTTAATTTGTATTCGGTGACTGACCTCGAACTTGCACCGTGCACCCGGCCACCCCTTTGTCGCTGGTGGTGTACTGTTGGTGCTGAACTGAACTTTGCCCTGTACTGACCTTAACTTCCGAAGACTGGCCTTGTAAGTCAATGTTGCGTATACGTATGTTTAATGTTTTTTTCATCCCATTGCTTAACATGGCAAAGTCTGAAAATTGCAGTGTGTCCACTTTTTATATTGAAAATGTATTTCTATTGCGAAATGTATTTACCTAAGACAAAGTTCTGTGGTTCTGCAAAATAAATCCAACCGAGTGTCATTTTTATGAATTGGTCTCAGATTTAATCATTGAGTGTGTGTCTCTTTTATTGCCACGGGGTGTACAACAAATGCTTACGACTACCCTCGGATAAGCCTAACTGCTCTTTCACACTACTACAAAAGAGAGCATTAGTATTATCTACTTTAGCCTCTGTAAAGCCTTTGGGGATCCACTGGACTCTCTGCACACTCTACCTCTTTTTGGTATAGTATATAGAGAGCCAGCCTCCTACACTGGTGGCGCAGCGGTAGGGTACACGACTTTGCGTTTGCTGGACCACTCTGACAATAAGTGACAACAAGATTCAATCCAGAAATTGCCTTTCGTTAAATTGTAGTTTTGCAAATTGACTATTTTTCCAAATTTTGAAATATGTCGGTGCCCTGGTTCGGTCCCCTTGAGTACAGCTGTTTCAAAGTCAAACTCTTGCTGTAGTTAGGAAACCAGTATTAGGGATTTTTCCTTTCCAAAAAGGTTTCCATCTTTGTAAAGACAATGAGTGCTAGAAGTAGTCACTCAGAAGAGCTGATACAGGTGAAGGAAATTGACCTCACACCTTATGTCTTTAAATATAAAATAGCTCAGAGGCTTGGGTAAAACCTACAGGCTCAGGACTGGGTCAAACCCTACCAAAGCAAAGCTCTAGGATCTTTTGGCAGAATATGACCAAGAGCATCCAGAGGATGACTCTGATCTTACAGATCAAAATACTGACAGTGGGAGTGACCGTGTGACAACCCAAGACAAAGCCTCTTCAGACGAAGAGCTTGCTCTGCTAAGACTAGCCAGGAGGGCATCTTTAGAAGCCCAACTCCGAGCTACAGAAGAGAGAGAACGGAGTTTGGCCTAGGACCCATCTTTGGTGGCATCACAATCATAAATAAGGAGAAAGTAGATTCCTTTGACCCTAAAAAACCCAAAGGGATTGACCCAACATTATTTGAGGGTGATATCACCAAGTGGTTCATTGCTTTTGAGCAGGCCTGTCTTAGCAGGCAGGTCCACAGGAAGCCGTGGAGGGCTATCCTGTGGGAAATCTTCTCAGAAAAGTGCAGGGATAGACTCCTGACACTCAGTGAGAAAGAGGCTGAATCCTATGACCTCATGAAGGGTATCCTAAGTGAGGGCTTTGGATTCAGTACGGAGTATAGCACCAGTTTCAGAGAGGCTCGAAAAACCCAAAGCCAGGCCTGGGTAGATTTTGTCGACTATTCACTGAAATCAGTTGGAGGTTGGTTAGTAGGTAAGAAGGTGCATGACTTTGAAGGGCTTTATCATTTGATAATGAAGAATCATCTTTTAAGTAATTCTTACCAAGGGAAGCTACATCAATTCCTGGTGGACCTTGGTCCACCTTCTCCTCAAGAGTTGGGGAAGAAGGCAGACCACTGGGTCAAAACAAGGGTGAGCAAGACTCCTACTGGTGTTCGAGACCAAAAGAAAGAGGCCAGAAAGCGACCCTAGGGAAATGGGGTAACCCGAAAAAGAAAGATTCTACTTCAGGCCCCCAAAAATCTGTTCAAGAGAGTTGGCCCAGAGACTCTTGACAGCCAAAGGGTGCGTACCAGGGTAAGAACTGGGATCCTAAGATGGGCTTGGTGCCATGGCTGTAGGTCTCTTTGGCACTGAGCTTGAGACTCTGGCTGTAAAAACAATAAATATACCTCTGGTCCACCTGCAGTACCTGCAGCTGCCAATCTCCAGATGGGATCTCAGGAGAGCAATGGCCAGGCCAAGGAGCTCACTGAGGCGACTCGAGTAGGGGAAGGGCCTTAGCCACCTTAGCTGCCTGGCCCACTAACATGCACATGGGGTTAGGGTGGAGGCCTTGAGAGACACTGGCGCCAGCATCACCATGGTGACTGAGCAGATAGTTTCCTTGGAACAGTATCTGCCTGGGAGGACCTTTCCAGTCATCAATGCTGAAAATGTGACAAAAACCCATCCCGCAGGCGAGGGTGTCTTTTGATTGTATGCATGTATGTATGTATAAATGATTTTGTTACGCGCACTGTTACTGGGGAGTATCCTGGCGCGGTGGGAAAGGAGAAGAAAGAAAAAGCAAGGATCAACTTATGAGCTGCTACTGAAAAAGTGGGTTTTTAGATTTTTTTTAAATGACCAGCAGACGTTTGGTCAGATAGGCTGGAATGCCGCTGAACAGGGAGTTCGCATAGTCCAGCCTTGCTAGAATGAGTGCACGGGCAACAGTCTCCCTCGCCTCTCTATGGAGTAGTGGGAAAAATTTCCTGAGCATTCTCAAGGTAGCAAAACATGTTCCGGTCAATTTTTTTATATGGTCCTCAAATTTTAGGTCCTCTCCAAACCAGATCCCAAGGTTTTTTCGCAGGGCCACCCATCACCTTAGGACATAGAACATTCGGGGGCCACAATGAACTTTTAAAACTAGGAGGGAAAGACCCGTAAAAGAGGACCTCCGATTTGTCCTCATTACATTTTAGTTGGGCCAGAGTTAACCAGCGGAAAACTGTGTAAATGTATGAAACTTATATAGCGCAGGACTTACCCTGGGGCATCTCCGCGCTTGCTTAGGGAACCCGTCCTGGTATTCCCCTGTGAGAAACACCAGCAGGGTATCCACAAGGTGAAAGCCAGGCATCCCGCCGCGAGGGGCCGATGTGGAGATTAAGCAAGCTATTGCCCAGAGTCGCAGAGTGTGACCCCGTGAGTCGAGTAGGCACGGGAGCGAGAATTGTCGAGACCGTGGAATTTATGAGCCCTAGACCCGCCGAGGCGGGGAATCAAACCCTGGTCCACGGTCGATCTCAGATTCCGGGTCTGCCGCCTCTAACCACTGAGCCACACTTCTCCGAGGATAGGCAGAGATGGACCTTTGCTATGTCCAGATGATCGTCAGGCCAGGTGAAAAGTAGCTGCGTATCATCCGCATATCCTATAATCTTAGCCCCGTACTGTTCCGCAAGACACACCAAAGGGGTGATATAAATGTTGAACAGTAGGGGGCTAAGAGTGGATCCCTGTGGGACCCCCGTAAGGAGTGGTTTTAAATCAGAGGCATGAGGCGGCATCCAGACCTGTTGTGTCCTCCCCGAAAGAAATTAGGACACCCAGGCCAGGACATTACCGCCAATGCCGATGGTCGATAATCTGGCGGTGAGGAGCGCATGGGGGATGGTATCGAAGGTGGCAGAGAGATCCAGTAAGATCAGGACTGCTCTGCCGCCCCCGTCCAGGCACTCCCGAATCGACTCCGTCATCTCTACCAGTGCCGTTTCAGTGCTGTATGCAGCTCTGAAGCCTGATTGGGCTGGGTGCAGGGCATTGGAGGACTCTACAAATCTTTCTAATTGTCGAAAGACTATTTTCTCACAGATTTTTGTCAGGGCAGGGAGAAGAGAAATAGGCCGGTAGTTACCGGGAACCGTGGCATCGAGGCCTTGTTTCTTTCTAAGCCGCAAAAGCTTAGCCTGTTTCCATTCAGCAGGGACCACTGCCGAAGAAAGAGAAAGGTTCACGATCTGGGTAACACCACCACAGACAATGCTGGCCACTTCTGACAGAACCCGAGCCGGGCACGGATCGGCGGGAGAGCCTGATTTAAGGCATTCAAGAAGAGGCAAAACATCACACTCTGCTACCAGCGCAAAATTTAGTAAACTGTTGGGTATCAGAGGGATGAGACCTAATAGAGATGTTCGTCCCTGAGTCCCCAATCGGTGACGCAGAGGTAAGGTCCTGCTGAATCTTAGCTATCTTGTCTATAAAAAAATTAGACCGAACTTCACACCATTCCCCAGAGGATGGAAGAGTGGTGGTTTCTGCAACAGGGGACACGAAACGTTTAACAATAGAGAAGATTTCTCTACTGTTATTTTCCGCTTTGGCTATTCTCCCCGCATAGTAGAGTCCTTTGGCAGTTTTAATGGCGGCATAATATTTCTTTTGGGCAGTGCGCAGGGCAGCCTTTGCGTCAGAACTATACTCGCGCCTCCAGATTCGCTCCAATTTTTTACACCCCAGTTTTTGCTCCCTCAGCTCAGGGGAAAACCATGGCTGAGAGGGGCTGTGTCGAAATCTGGGTGCGGTCGCATGTTTGATGGATGCATTCGCTGCCTGTCGCACCCACCCTTTGAAATCATCAACCGCCTTATCCAACTCGGATGTGAATGGCAGGTGAGTTTTTGACAGTTCCTGGCTGAACACAGCCAGGTTGATTTTCTGAGGGTGTTTGACGGGGAGTGGCAGAACTGATCTACCCCCGTTATCCACCTCCCATGAGAACCTGACGAGGTCGTGATCCGACCAAGTGACCTTTTCCAGGCCTGCCATTTTAATAGGGAAGTTAGAGCACACCAAGTCTAAAAGATGACCACCTGCATGAGTTGGAGACAACACCCATTGCTTGAGCTGTGACAAATCCAGAACCTCTTCCAGTCTGCGCGATTCCAGAGCGCCAATGTTGTCAGCTGGAATATTAAAATCGCCGACCAGAAGAAATCTGGGATAGTTCAGAGCCCGGGGCACTGTACACTCCTCCAGCGTCTCAATAAAGTGAATGGCAGGGCCTGGGGGCCTGTATACCAGGGACCCCCCCAGCGTGAAGTGGGGACAAATAATAAGGGAAAAATGAAGAACTTCACCCTCCACCCCCACCGCTAATTGCTCGGAGGTAAAATGCCACTCTTCTTTAAATATAACTGCTCCCCTACCCAGGGGTCTATCCACTCTGGCAATCTTGAAACCTCTAGGGACTGCCATCTCAATGGTCGGAGCACACGAGGCATTAAGCCATGTCTCTGTGATGAATAGTAAATCGAGCTGACCCTCCGTCAGAACCTCGAATATGTCAGCTGCGTGTTTCACCACCGATCTAGCGTTGATTAGGCCAGCTCTAACAGTAGTAGTGCGGTCCGTACCGACGCCTGGGCGTGAAGGTAATGTGAGCTGGGTAAAAAAGCCACAGCTCGGACAAGCCGTCCCAATGTGCTCTGGTCCCCTCCGCGGACGGCAACTATGCTCGGCAGGAGGAGCCAGTTTCAAAAGATCGGTGCGGGAATAGGTAAGCCTATGTGACCCAGCTCGGTCAGCTAGGAAAGAGGCAGTAAGGCTAGCCCTGGGCCCGTCCGAGGCACGGACGGGCACAGACGGGCCCTCCTTTGGCACTCCTTCGGCGCGCAGACGGCGCGCCCGCTTTGCGAGACCGCAGCGCGCTCTGGGACACATCGTTATTTGAAGCCCAGGCCCCTCCCCGAGCTGGACCACTAACTCGAGTCCAGCCGGGGTCCGGGACTGCCCAAGATGGCGCCCGACCTAGCCCTCCACGTCAATCGGCACAGGAAAGCCGCGGTGGAACGGGGCCCAGGGGGACCGGTAAGCAGCGCACACAGCGGTACACAAATGTGGTTTTTAAAAATACATACTACACAATTCTTAAATCAATTGGAAGTTAAAAGTAGGATTTTAAAAAATGGGTCGAATAAATGTAGCAGCGTGAGGCGAGTAGCAGAAGCGATCACTCGCAGTCTGCTTCAGCAATCCCAAGCGCGATCGATTGGGGAGGAGTTGCTGGCAACGAAGAGGTAGCAGTCTCTTCATCCATACTAGTTGATTGTTTTCTTGGCAATGATTTGGAGTCCTTAGCATGGGCTGAGCCAGAACTGAGGATCCGTGCAGAAATGCTTGGAATCTCACACTGGGTGTGTGTGTGAAAACCATAGCACAGAGCAGAGCCCGGGTGTAAAAGAGGTGCTGAAGTCTGGAATAATGCCCCAGTCCTCCAAGAGAAAAGGCAGGAAAACTGGAGAACCAGCTTCTAGGCAGACACCAGACCGTTCGCCTCAGGAGGAAGAAGGGTCAGCCCCAGAGACAACTGAGCCTCAGGAGCTGAAGTTTTACCAGGATGAGCTTTTGGCCCTGGGGCGACCCTCTAGGGAAGATCTGTGCCAGGGACCGAAAACCTTTTCCCACTCTTGAAAACCTGTGACTACAAGCTGCAGCACAGGAAGGAGTTGATGGCAGTGGTGCCCACAGGACGTATTGGGAGGAATCCTTTACACTGAGGCAAAAGACCCCAAACCTAGTGCCACTAGGAGAGTGGTAGAGCCTCGGGCGTTCGGGGAGTTCCTGCGCCTCCATTTGTGCATTATAAGCAGCCACATATATGACTTATTCTGTCCAGACTCTTTGAGATTATCAAAGAACTGACTGTGCTTCTCGGCTTTCCATGATAAAACTTCGGGTCAGAGTTGTATATGACGTATTGTTTGGCGTCTGTGCAGCCACACCTGCTTTAAGATCAGTGAAAGCAGCCACAAAGCATATCTGGATGAGAGTCTTTAAGGTAAGTACCTCTCAGAAGCTCTTGTTAAGCCATCTTCCCTTCAGTGGGGCAATCTTGTTTGTATCTTTCCTAGAGGACCCGGTTAGGGCATCCCACTAGCTGGACACCTTGATCGGACCAGAACTAAAGGCCAGGGATGCACCAGAATATGAAGGAGACTTGTAACTCCTGTCCCATCTGTCAAGTCAGTGGCACGACAGGTGGGCACCCAAAGGCCCTCTTAATCCCGCTTCCAGTTGTTGGCGTTCCCTTTGAAAGGGCAATGATTGACATTGTTGGTCCCATTGACCCCCCCCTCTACAGCACACACAACCTATTGGGAGGAGGGAATCCTTTACACTGAGGACAAGACCCCAAACCTAGTGCCTCTGGGGTTTAGGGTCAATGTAATGACTTTATTTAGTTTTTTCAGAACTTTATTTTTATTTTGTCAACATACAACTGGCAGTCAGAGTATACATAGACATATCATACCAATATGTTATACATGAGTAGGTGAATCAAGAGGCAGTCAATAATTACACATGCACTAATCTGCTTTCCCATTCTCCAGGTGATCAATAAGTGTCCCATTCCCCTAATTGGGAATGTACCTTATAATTATCATGTGGAGACACCTTTCTGTTCATCCCCAGTTTCGTAGTGTTCTGCCTCATCAGTTTCAGAGCCAGAGTCTGTCTGTTGTCTCTCGGGAAGCAGGAGCTAGGAGTTATCTCTATGAGCACGGCAAGTGTTTAGTGTATCCTCAAATTTGTCATCCTTTCTGCTAAGGCGCATATGTGTCTCCTCAGCTAGGCCCAGTCGAGTGCATCTCTATGCCAGAGCGCAATCGTTGGGGCATGCTGGGACAGCCATGTGATTGCAATTCTACGTCATGCCAGTACCATAGGCGACTGACCAAATTTATAGGTTATTTTGCGCCCTTCTGGCATCTAAAGAGGCCTAATAAACAGCATTTGGGTGTCAGCTCAATACTTAGTTGTGTGGCATGCACCATTTCTTCCAACAGCTAGTTGCCAGAAGGAGTGTATTGCATCGCAGGGCCATGGTTAATGTAAGAAATCAGCCCCCACTGTGTTGCAGCGCAGGCATATATCTGGGCAAGACACGACCATTCGATAAAGGTCTTGTGGCGTTAAGTAGGTTCTTCGCAGAAAATTAAAATGTATCAGTTGAAAATGGGCATTACTAGAAACCATCCATGTTAGTTCACAGGACCGCTGCCAGTCTTGATCTTCCATTGGAATGCCAAAGTCTAAATCGAAGGCCTCTCGGGTCCGTGTGTAGTGTGTAGTGTTTACTGTACAGTTTAAAATGCAGCCCTTTGAGGGTGCGAGGGGTCGTGGCTCCTCCTTTTCCTTTCAGGGAGGTTACAACCAATACCAGCAGTACCATCCCTATCCAGGCCAACCGTGTTACTCCGCCTCCCTGCAACAGCAGTCGTTTAGACAGCCGCAGGCTGCCTCTTACGAGCAGTACAGAGGGAAATCCTCCTGCTGAGGTAGAGATTCCTCAAAAAAGCAGTTACAACTGCCAACTGTCAACCGCTCTTCCCATCAATCTGACCAAAGTTGGAGGGCGGATCTCCCATTTCTTCTCCAATTGGTCCGCAATAACTACAGATCAATGGGTTTTGGACATAGTGTTCAGAGGTCACACTCTGGAATTTGTGAAATTCCCTCCAAATTCTCCCCCCAGAGGTCCTCCTCCTGCCCGTCTGAAGGAACTTTTATGCCAAATCAATCTCATGTTAAGGAAAGGAGCGATCAAAGTGTACCGAATCTTCAAAGGGATGCAGGCTTCTATTCAAGATTCTTCCAAATCAAGGGAACATCGGGGGAGTGGCGTCCCATTCTGGACCTTGGTTCCCTCAAAAAGATTCTCAAGAAGTGGGTCTTTCTTTCCCTGTCCCCTTTTCCTCTCAGTGGTCTGATCCTGATCTCCTAACTGAGTCTGGAACGCATCCTAGCGCGGAGACGCACTGTTTTAGTGTATTCAGGCGCTTAATAAATGTTTTTATTATTATTATTATTAAGAAGCAAACTTTCCGGATGTTGTCTCTCCTAGAAGTGCTTCAATTACTATCTCAAGGGGATTACAAGCCAACACCGGACCTTCAAGATGCCTATTTTCATGGCCCTATTCTACCCAGACACAGAAAATTCCTGCGCTTCAGAGTGGCTGGCAGAGATTTCCTTCCATCTGGCCTTCGCTTGCACCCGAATGTTCACCAAAGTCTTGGCGCCGGCGGCAGCACATCTTGGTCAAGCTGGTGTCCAAATATTTTGCTACCTCGACAACTGCCTTATAAAGGCACAGTCATTCGCAGTCGCAACTAGATACACTCAGTCATGCCTGTCTCTGTGTCTTTCCATCAATCTGGAGAAGTCTCAGTTCATCCCCTCTCAAGTGAGGACCTTCTTGGGGGCCATCATAGACACACAGCAAACAAGGGCTTTTGTCTCAAACAAAAGACAACCTCGGATTTCCAAACTGGCAACTCTCCTGCGCACATAAAAGTATGGTTCTGTTCGACAGTTCAAATCGCTTCTGGGGATGCTGTCTTCCTGTAGTCCCCTAACTCTCAACTGTCGCCTCAAAATGGACCCCGACTGGAGGAACTTGACAACCAATTGCAACAAGTCTCAGGGTCCTGCGATGATGTCATCAACATCACGTCTCAGATACGAAGACCATTGCTATGGTGGCCTCGCATACCAAACATCTCAGCAGTTCATTTGTAGTGGACACTCCAAGTTTCATCCTCACGACAGATGCCTCCCTCGAATGGTGGGTAGCGCATCTTCAAGTCCTCACAGTCAAGGGGAAATGGGACACCCACCTATGAACTTGGCATATAAACCTTTTGGAATTACTGGCGATATTCCCGGCTCTGAAGTCCTTTTGCACCCTCATTCAAGGAGCATCAGTGTTGCATTATGTGACCAAACAAGGGGGCACGAGATTCACTTTGCTACAGGTTCAGCAAATTTGGGATTTGGTGATTCAACATCAGATCACTTTAACAGCCGTCCATGTTCCGGGGGTGTCCAACGTTCTAGTGGACTCCCTGAGCAGGTCGCTCTCGTCAAACCACTAGTGGGAACTTCATCAGCCGACGCTGGCCTGCATCTTATAGCTTTGCGGACACCCCAATCTGGATTTATTCGCAACCAACCTGAACCGCAAATGCCCATTCTATGCAAGTTGGCTTCCTCACTCATAATCGTGCGAGAATGCGTTTTTGATGAACTGGTCAAAAATATATGCTTACGCTTTTCCACCGATTCCTCTAGTCCCAAGGGTACTTTGGAAAATGCGGAAATAACCCTGCCGCATTCTTCTCATAGCCTCCAGATGGCCTCGCCAGTTCTGGTTTACGGAGCTCCTCCTTCTGTCGGAGTGCAATCCAATTTGGCTGCGCCCAATTTCGAATCTTCTTACTATAAACTATGGCCTGATCTGCCATCCGGATCCAACTGGCGCCTGAGCACTATGAGTTTGCTCATTTGATTATTCCTCTGGACTGCAGGGTGGTCCTCACTAATGCTAGAGCACCGTCCACTATCAAAACTTACAACCTCAAGTGGAAATGGTTCTATCTTTGGTTTTTAGAAAGATTCAAGCTTGAAAAGACCTATTTCAAAAATAGGTAGGTTTTTACCGACACCACCGCTTTCCGGAAACGACAGTGAAGGGGTTAAGGATTGAACGATTTACTACTCGAGTGCCATGATATAAGACCACCAACGGTTGGGCGCCATGTCGCAGGGTTTCTGTTCTCACACAGAACTGTGCACAGAGGATTGGAACCTCGGCGAATTAGGGTGACCCAAACTAACCTCAGTACCCAAAAAAAACCTTACTGAGCTAGCTACAGTGTCTCATTGTTCATAACAAAACTCCCAATGCTTAGACAAACCAGAACATGAACTTACAATACCTCAGGTTACGTGGAACACATGAGCACTCTTTTGTTATACAATCATTTCAAACCAGAACGTGGAGTAATGAGGAAACGTGCACATTTGAAATATTTATTTACTAATACCGTTGTCTCAAACGCAGTATCTTAGATAATACAAGGAAACATATTATCAGTAGCAAAGTTATCAGCATAGTTACTAGTCCATAGAAAGCAAACGGTGACAGCATGCTATTATGCTGAAATGAATAAGTGCTAACCACACATAATTCTCACCCTCACTAATTGGTATATTATATTAATATATAAGAAGGTCTCTTTGGGTTTTAGCAGGGCGAGCCCATACCTCAAGATCCTAGTATGAAGGGATCACATCTGTCTCCACCAGCTCTCTGCATGCGAACAGCATCAAGTGTGTGTATGTGCTCTGAACATTGCAATATAAAACACGCCTAAAGCCAGAATTTGGCAGGAGCTGCACTTATGTTATGTCTATGGAGGTGCGGAGATCAGTTCTCACAACAAACTGTGTCGTGTTATCCTTGTAGCTTCAGCACTCACTGTACAGACATTATTTATTAAGCAACGCTGATTTGAAAGCAATAACATATTATTCTCAAGTAAACTACTAGGTTGAAAGCTACGTCAACAATTATGTAACGTGTGCAGAAGCAGGAAAAGGAAAAAATGGCGTTTAAACATTAAATGAGCCTACGCTAACTTAACACAGTATTTAGAATAGCAGTAGCTATATGACGGCTTCAAATCCAAATTTTTCAGTTTAACTCTTAGAAGACAGAGATTCTACACTGTGCAGTAGGTAGAATCCCTCCTACACTTCTGCTTGAGTTTTGGCAAACATCCCCTGCTACTCCATTGGCTCCCAGTAGCATGGTACGTAATCTGGGAGTCATGGTTGACAACAAATTGACATTAGAAAACTGTCAACAAAACAGCTGGAAGTGAGCATTTTGAAAAATCCTTCCGATGTTCTCTTAACAGAACAGAGCGCTGATAGTCCGGAGCACCATCCTCAGTAAGCCGGACTATTGTAATGCCCCGTTACTAGAATCCCCGCAATATCTGATTGAGAGATTGCATGGTGGCCAAACTGGTACTAGTGCAACCACGCCGCTCCTCCGCCTCCCGGGCACTCTCAGATTTACACTGGCTGCCAGTCTCGCAGAGTATACGATTTAAGGCACTATGTATAGTATTTAAGGCTCCACATGGTCACAGGCCCAAATCTCTGCAGGAGAAACTGACATGGTATGTCCCTCCACGAGCACTGCACTCCTCATCCGCTAATCTGGTGAGGGTGCCTAGAGTTAGGAAAGCCAAATCAGGAAGTAGGGCCTTCAGTGCGGCAGCGTCCCGCCTTTGGAATACGCTTCCATTTGATACGAGACAAATAGACAACATCCTGCACTTTAGAAAAAGGTTAAAAACCTGGCACTACCCTCGAGTATGATCCTTGGCATCCTGCTAACTCCTTCCTGGCAGGGGACACAGTCTCTCGGGCCCTAAGCTAGTTGCCTGTATCACAGCACCTGGTTACCCGTAGGGGGTCAGTTGCGCTTTACAAATAATGATAAAATAAATGTTCACCCTGTTCACTCTACACCAGAGCAGCTTCTGCCTTTTTTCTTACAATTAGCAATATCAGGCCTCTCTCACTCTACCCTGAAGGTTTTTCTGGCTGCAATTTCCAGATTCCGGCAGGATGGCTCCAATTCTCTTTATTCTTCAAGAATTATTCAACATTTTTTCAAAGGCTTATTTCAGATGTTCCCTCCAATTCGACGCCCGCCTCCTCCTTGGCATCTGAACATTGTGTTGGCACAACTCATGAAGTCCCCATTCGTAGGGCTGATCTTAAATTCATCTCCTGGAAGACATCACTGCTTTTAGCTCTTACTTCGAGTCAGCGAGATACAAGCTTTTACTATCAAACCACCTTTTCTTCAATTCACCAAAGACGCTGTGGCGCTCCGCATTAATCCGGCCTTAATTCCTAAAGTTCCATCTGATTTCCACCTGAATGAGCCTGTCATCTTAAAGACTTTTTCCCTAATCCACAGTTGCCAGCAGAAAAGACTTTACATTCTCTAGATGTTAAGAGATGTTTGACATTTTATTTGCAAAGAACAACCAGCATCCGTAAAACTGATCAGCTCTTCATAACCTACGGCAGGATGCGTAAAGAACCTCCAGTTGCTAAACAGACTCTTGCACGTTGGATATCTAGAGCAATTTCCTTTTGCAATCAGCAAGCAGGCAAGACACTTCATGCAACGATTAAAGCGCTCCATACTAGAGCAGTCTCCTCTTCTACTTCTCTCTTTGCGGGTGTGCCTCTTCATCAGATTTGCAGAGCTGCGACCAAGCACTACTGTCTGGAAGCGGCCAACAATGCTGACACAGCTGTGGGGCAAGCGGTACTACGTAATCTTTTTAAGTAAGGTGAGCCTCTGTTTCTTACCTCCTCCTGCACACATTGTATATATGTATATATTTCTGCTTTTGCAGATGTGCCCATGTTTACTGCTGTACTGTAATATACGTATATGTATTCTCTCGTACTCCGTTTACGATTTACTTATGGTTTACCATGCACAATTCTCGAATTACTGCTATCTACTCTGATTCAAGCATGTGAATCTATGAAAGATACCCCAATACTGGAGAAGAACATAAGTTACTTACCGGAAAACTGTGGTGCTCCAGTATTGGTATCTTTCATAGATTCACATGTGACCCATCCACCTCCCCTCAAAGGCTCCCCTCTTCTCCTTGGCTCTTATGCCACACTTGTGCTAAAAAATCGGAGACCCTGAGCCTCTGATGAGAAGGTTCCAGAGGGTGCTGTCGCCTTATTGGCTGGAGTTTGGACCATATCTAATGACTTGGACAAGTTATTAAAGTGACAAGTTTTTTCCTGTTAACTTCTATGTTACAATACTTCCTATTGCTCTTTTAGCTATGCTTTTGCTAGGCTATTGCTATATTGCTATTCATTCTATGTACCGTGGGACTCCCACTTCGGCGACGGGGATTCAAGCATGTGAATCTATCAAAGATACCAATACTGGAGAACCACAGTTTACAGGTAAGTAACTTATGTTCATTTTCCTGATCTTCCCGGGCTGAAAAAAGCAGGTAGAGACCAACATCCCAATCTGGGATTTCACAGACCGATCGCAGCAATTGTGATGCCAAGTCTTCCAAGTCGGCGTTCCTCAAGGCTCCTCGCTCAGCCCAACCCTCTTCAACATCTACATGAGCCCCCTCGCAGCCATCGCACGCCAACACAACCTCAACATCATCTCATACTCCGACGACACCCAGCTGATCTTCTCCCTCACCAACGACCCCGCCACCGCCAGAGCCAACCTACACAAAGGGATGACAGACGTAGCCAAGTGGATGATGAACAGCCGCCTGAAACTGAACTCGGACAAGACGGAAGTCCTCATCCTGGGATCTTCACCCTCCGCCTGGGACGACTCCTGGTGGCCCCCCGCCCTAGGCAGCGCACCCAAACCAACGGACCACACACGCAACCTGGGCTTCATCCTAGACTCCTCCCTCTCCATGACCAAACAGGTCAACGCCGTCTCCTCGTCGTGCTTCAACATCCTGCGCATGCTATG
Organism: Lissotriton helveticus; assembly: GCF_964261635.1. Taxonomy (NCBI): domain Eukaryota; kingdom Metazoa; phylum Chordata; class Amphibia; order Caudata; family Salamandridae; genus Lissotriton; species Lissotriton helveticus. Next base: position 1,224,026 of record NW_027611674.1, read on the forward strand.
TAAGATCTTCCGGTGGATCCCCACCGAGACGAGGAAGACGGTCACCCAGGCCCTCGTCACCAGCCGCCTGGACTACGGCAACTCCCTCTACGCCGGAACAACCGCCAAACTCCAGAAAAGACTCCAGCGGATTCAGAACGCCTCAGCACGACTCATCCTGGACATCCCCGGCCGCAACCACATCTCCGGACACCTGAGAGATCTGCACTGGCTCCCGGTCAACAAGAGAATCACCTTCCGTCTCCTCACCCACACACACAAAGCCCTACACAACCAAGGCCCAGGATACCTCAACAGCCGCCTCAACTTCTACGTTCCCAGACGCCAGCTTCGATCGACCGGCCACGCCCTCGCCGCCGTCCCCCGCATCCGAAGAGCCACCACAGGGGGAAGGGCCTTCTCCTACCTGGCCGCCAAGACTTGGAACTCCCTCGCGACCCACCTTCGCCTGATCCAGGGCCACCTTGCCTTCAGGAAGCAGCTCAAGACCTGGTTGTTCGAGCAGTAGCAGAACCCCCCCCCCCCCCCAAAGCGCCTTGAGACCCTCCGGGTGAGTAGCGCGCTATATAAATGCTTTGATTGATTGATTGATTGATTGATTTTAGTTGATCTAGGTGGCAGGGGTGGGTTTTCCAGCTCAGTCGGCCAAAAATTAGAGTTCTAGGACCCACCAATTAGGATCATTTCAGTTTTGTCTGGGTTTAAATGCAGGTGGTTGCTTTTCATCCAGCTATCAATATGTCACATGGTAGTTTGAAAGTTACTAATGGAGGCTGCAGACTTGTCGATTTCCAAGAAAAGTTGATGATCGTCTGCCTAGTTGAACGTTCATACCTTTCTTTAGCCTAAGGATTGAATTAGAGGATACAGATACAGATTGAAAAAAAAAGTGTGGTGACAGGGAGGAACCCTGCGGCACCCCACAAGTCAATTTGACTTTAGAGGTAAAGAATTGGGCACAGCGTACAGCTTGAGTGCGATCCTCTTGGAAAGACGTAAGCCACTTAAGGCCCTGTAACCCTGCATTACTCACATTGTCCACCAAGAGGACGATGAAGACTCTGTAGAGGAAGGTTAGTCTCATCTCTTTCATTTGTGGGGGGAGGGTGTCATGAATACACGTGCCTCTTTTGGAAATTGTTAGCCCCCACTTGTTGCCTGGAAAATTTTGTGGGTTCGACTGGAAGTGCGCAGAGTTCCTGCCAACCAGGTCCCTTGTGCCAGATCTCATTCCCTGAACTGTTCCCGTCATTTCCACAATTGGCACCCCTTTAGCTCACATATAAGTTCCTAGTAAAAGGTACCCCTGGTACTAAGTGCCTTGTGGTTAAAGAGGGTCCCTAAGGGCTGCAGCACAAATTATGCCACCCTAAGGGGCCCCTCACCTAGCACATGCACACTGCCACAGCAGCCTGAGTGTCTTGGTGCAGACAAAACTGAAGAGCTAACCTGTGTGCCATACCCATGAACACTGCTAGAGGGGTGTCTTACCCATATCTCAGGCAGTGAGTTAAAGTTCACAGATTTTTATAGTGCGGCTCATCACCCGTGAGGGTATCCGGATGCTGTCTATGGTCACGGGGTGATAATGTGATTTTCCCAGAATCACAGGATGTTGCGCTGAAGCAGACACTCAAACCCAGATCCCCAGTTCCCGAGTCGGCAGCTCTGGATGCTGCACCACATCCTCTCCCCCCTGTGAGTGCATATCTGCATGAAATGCCCCTGATGCCCCTGCAATATCCTAGTCGATTCCTGGATATTGTAAGTGACCAGGGAAGTCATAGTAAGTACATAGGCTGGACACTCGTCATTATGAGTTCCCGGGCTCCATGATGGCTTCACTGAAATATGTGATGTTTGGCACCAAGCATCTCAACATAACAAACTTGCACTGATTCCAGTGTAGATTTTATTAAAATGTGCACACAGAGGGCCCCTTAAAGGGGTCCCCTGAAACCTACAAATCCTTAGTGTGGTCATTGACTGGCCTGAGCCAGCCTGCTACCACCGGAGTGTGTTCTGACCTCAGGGGAGAGTGCCTGCGCACTCTGAGGCTGAGAACAATGCCTTTCCTGGGTGGAGGTGTTCACGTCTCCATGGACAGGAAGAGCCATCCGCGGTGGGGAGCTTCAGAGGTCTTGCCCCCTTTGTAATGCGACCCCAGCCTCTCCTGTTCGAAGGCGCTGGCCTCCGTCGCGTCCTCACCCCCTTTTTGGCGGCAGGACAGGTGGGAAACCCTTGATAGAAGAGGAGATGTGCCCCCCTCTGCCAACTCCTCCCCACGGGTGCTGGAGGCTAGGTCAAGTACACTTTTCAGTGCCCACCATCTTGAAGATGGTGGGACTTGTTCAGTTAGGGCTAGGACTGTGTCCTCTCACAGAAGGTGGGCATGTTAGAGGACCTAGACAGCCCGGCAAAGGGCCCATTGGACACTACCTGTCACTTCCTTGTAACACCCTTAAATCTAGTTTTTAGGTGGCATCCCCAGTCCATGAACTTCGTTCCTGACCACCTAGTTCCCCCAAGCCGCTGTTACTTACCTGTAAACAGCCTCTGTCCGATTGCCCCAGTCCCTCTTCATTTGTATTGGGTTTCCAAACTTGAACTTGTACTTGCACCTGGGCGCCCACGTGCCGCTGGTGGTGCACTGTTGGTTCTGAACTGAACCGTGTACAATACGAACCTTAACTTCTGAAGAATGGTCTTGTAAGTAGATGTTGCCTATACGTATGTTGAATGTTTTCTTCACCCCATAGGTTAACATTGCAAAGTCTGAAAATTGCACTAATTGTCCACTTTTTATATTAAACAGTATTTCTATTGCAAAACGTATTTATTCAAGATGAAATTCTGTGGTTCCGCAAAATAAATCTAACCAAGTATCATTCTTAAATTGGTCTCAGATTTATTCAATGAGTGTGTGTCATTTATTGCCACTGTGTGTACAACAGTGTGTGTCATTTAATGCACCTGTGTGTACAACAAATGCTTAAAACTACCCTCACATATGTCGCACTGCTCCCCCACACTACCACAAAAGAGCATTAGTATTATCTGCTTTAGCCTCTGTAAAACCTCTGGGGATCCACTGGACTCTCTGCACACTATACCTCTTTTTGGTATAGTATAGTGAGAGCCGACTCCCCAAGCTCAAGTACTCACACACACTCAGACATAGACAGACAGACACAGACACACACACTCTCTCTGTCTCTCTCTCTCTCTCACACACATTCTCACACATACCCTCCGTACCTCACATAAGAAACATATATTTAACTTCTAAATGACACATTCAACTAGGACCATTAGTAAATAGGTTCTTGCAGAATTCAAAAGATCCTACTATAATACGGCGGCCAGGATATCCGTCACGTTTGTGTCTGAGTAACCCGGCCAGCGAACTCTAAATCAGGCTCTTGACACTTTGCAATGTTGCTGCTGTTAACTGTGCACCATTACTTCCTCAGAAGTCACGGGCAAGAGGCTCCTGGTCGCCTGTCACATACTTTTTATAATTACAAGGGTGTGACAACACCACATAACACCGCATAAACAACAAGTGCAAATTAAACCGCAGGGTTCAAATAAACCCACACACACCGTAAGATTACGCTGTACTAAACACACAAGCCTCAATAACAGGTAACTGATACAAAGACTGATGGACATAATGAAGCAGACCTAGAGATACATGCATAGCACAGACAAGATAAAGGTCTTGATTTAGAGTTTGGTGAGCAGGGTACTCCTTCACAAGCGTGGTGGAGTATCCCGTCCAACAAACGGATGGTCTGTCTGTAAATAGATCGGACAGCCCTTCCTCTCTAGATCAGGCTGTCTAATGTATTTTTCTCTTATTCTGGACCAACAGAGAATACCTGGCAGTCGTGGTGAGAATTTCTTTTTAAATGAATCCCACTTCCTTGGAGAAAATTAATCAGGGAGAAAGTTCCAAGGGTGTGAGAGGGATGTATGACGGTAAATGTAAATGTATGAAATGTGTAAATGTATGAAACTTATATAGCGCAGGACTTACCCTGGGGCATCTCCGCGCTTGCTTAGGGAACCCGTCCTGGTATTCCCCGGCAGGGTATCCACAAGGTGAAAGCCAGGCATCCCGCCGCGAGGGGCCGATGTGGAGATTAAGCAAGCTATTGCCCAGAGTCGCAGAGTGTGACCCCGTGAGTCGAGTAGGCACCGGAGCGAGAATTGTCGAGACCGTGGAATTTATGAGCCCGAGACCCGCCGAGGCGGGGAATCGAACCCTGGTCCACGGTCGATCTCAGATTCCGGGTCTGCCGCCTCTAACCACTGAGCCACACTTCTCCACGGTACCACGCGTACTTTTACAACGCGTACCGTTACAACGCTACTTTTACCACAACAAGTCGTTCCAACGACTTGCGTGGAGGGGCGCTGGATAGTAAATTTTTTAATTTACTATTCCAACTCCAGTCCCCATGGACTCTAGGGAAAGGAGTTGGATAGTAAATTAAACAATTTACTATCCTGGAGCGCCCCCCAGCGCAAGTCGTTGTAACGACTTGCGTGGTAAAAGTAGCGTGGTAACAGTACCGCGTTGTAAAAAATGCGTGGTAACCGTTGTATACCGTGTGAGAGTGATTAGTTATTGGTTTTTAAAAACAAACTCCAGCTTTGGAAGCTTGTTGTTGAAAAACACAAAAGTTGGTGAATGACTGCCTGAAACATCCCTAAGGGATCCAGAGAATTGTAGATCAACTTCCTATAGATGGTTGAGATTGCTTTTTCGGTTGGGGATTAGTTAGCAGCTGGTCCTCCAGTGGGGATGCATCAGGCAACTTCCCCCCTTCCCAGATGTGACCTTGCAGAGTGTGGCCACCTGCAAATGTCAGAACCGTTTTTAGACACCTAATTCATACTTTTGTTGTAGGATCGTGAAGGACACAAACGCCTGTCCCCTCCACACATCGCCCGTCCGCTGTAAGCTAATCAATCCCCATTTTGTGAAGCCCTGCAATCCTCCCACTGCACTTAAGAGATCACCACCATACAGTGGAATAATTTCAGTCAGCTTACCTTCTCAGCCTAAACACTTGGTAGCCTCTCTCCACACCCTTACCACTGTTTCGGTATGAGCAGGTAGAGTGCACTCATACTTTCCTCAATACAGCACCGGGGTGAGGTAACCTCTGTTGCTCATGGCCAATCTATCTACCCGGTAAGCAGGATCCTCACGGTCCGCAAAAACCCAGTTGTTGACAGCCACCAGCTGCGTTGCCCAGTAATACGTGAGAATGCTCCGGACCGCCAGTCTACCTTAATAAACTCCCCTCTGCACCTTACTCAGCATGAAGTGCCACCATCCCACAACAGCAGCCGAAGTTCTCAGTCTACCTTTTGAAAGAAAATGTCTGGTGAGATCTTAAAGGACGTTTTATTGCACGATGTACAGGAGGCCCTAGAGGGTCATCACTTTAAATAGGACCACCCGGCCCAGTAAGTAAAGCGGGAGTGCCGGCAAGTGTGGGGCATCCCAGCAAAGCTGGTCTAATTTCGGAAGTATGTTCCTGCCTGTGGCTCTCTTGTAATAAACACGCCCAAATATTTAAAGCCATGTAGTTCCACCCGAACTGTGCACCTAGAGTGCAGCCGCAGGGTCCCTGCCACCAGCAGGAATGTTAAGGACTTCTTCCAATTGATCTTATATCCTGAATAATCTCCAAGTATGTGAAAAATGTGTATGATTCGTTCACTCGAGAAGGCTGATTACGTGTCCTACAGCAAAACGTCAGCGTAGAGGAGAGTCTCTCATCCCACTCCTGATCAACTGGAATACCCCATATGAGAGGTCCTGGCGAACCTACGCATGTATGAAGAACATAGGAGACAAGGAACATCCCTGTCGGACGGCAAAGACTTGGGTGACTGTATTATTGACGTGCATGCGCGCTAGAGGGGCTACATACAAGAGCTCCATTAAGTTGTCGGAGATTTAAGCGCATTCCCTGGTGTGGCATAAAGCCCGATTGATCAGGATGACCCACTGTTGCAATTACTGTCCGCAGGCAGATCGCTAGGGCGTTCGCAAGGACCTTAGTCTCAAAATTAAACAGGGAGGTAGGTCTATAAGTCCCACATTTTTAGGATGACCGCCACCTCAGACGTTCTTTGGTCCTCTGGGAGACACCCTTATTTTCAGGCAGTCTTAAACCTCCTCTGGAGGCACTCCCTGGTTTTATCGATCATGCTTTTATATAATTCCAAGGGTAGCTCATCAGGCCCCATCGCTTGCCCTGTTTGCAAGGTTCCTACTGTCTTATTTATTTAGTCTACTGTCAGGTCTTGATCTAGTGCGTCTCGGTCCTCATTCGTTAGCATTGGCAGGGTCAGGTCTTTCAGGAAGTCTCTCCCAGTATTTCCGTCCCCTTGTTGTCAGTGTCCTCAAGGATCCAGTTCCTTCCTTTGTCTTGTCTCTCTAACCATGTAAGCAACTCATTGGCTTTATCACCAACATCATAGAGACATTTCTGGGTACCCAGCGCATGAGTGCACGCTATTTTCCATTAGTGCACTTAATGTGTCCTGCTTCAGTTGATGGTGTAATGGGAGAGAAACTGATTCAACAAAACACTGAGGGTGGAGGGTGCTAGGGGAAAGTTTACCGACCTAAACTGCTATGACCCCTAATTACTTAACTACACCAACAACAAATAGCAGAAAGTCAAACAAATTATATATATAACTTAAGTATGTATCTGTGTGTAAACCTTAATACATAGAAAGGTAGTAAGTGAGATCTTGCCTGTGGAACATCATCCAAATGTGCGAGTTCCCATCAGTCAACTCACGAGACCGCCCTTCATCATTTGGGGACCGTCACGTTTAGAAGGTCGAATATCCACAATAGATTGGCAGATGTTATAAGCCTAATCTATATTGAACGTGTCAAGAGGAAAGCGTGTCTGTGGATGACTGAGTAGCAGTGCAAAAGAAATAAGTGGGAGTGAATCAGTGAACAGTAAAGCAGGTGGTCTCCCGCTGCTCCTTCAGTCTGTCTCCCCAACAGACAGCCCAGAGGGACGTCCGGGGTACCGACGGAGAGAGCGGTTCTCCAGGTACCTGAGCTGCAGCCAGGTGAGGTGGGGCTATTCCTTCCTGCTAATAAGTCAGGAAGATGGTAACAGATCACGTTTAAGGTGATATTAATTCCTCTTTTTTTAGCAGTAGCATTCAATGGTCCTGAAGAAGCAGCGGGAGACCACCTGGCTCCGGTAGTCTGCAGAAACATGTCGACCTAAGATACTTCCTAGTAGTTATTTTGTTACACTACTACTGCACTGTATTTAGATCTTGGGACTGAAGGGGTACAGAATAAATGGTTTTTCCCCTGTCACTACCCAATCTTAAAATTCTTTTGCTTTACTGTTCAATAGTTGGTGGAAATACACTAGTCTCTAGCACATGCGCGGTGCTGCTTGTGTCTATTGCGCATGAGCGGGGGTGATACACTAGTTATTAGTGCAGGTGCTCGGTAGAGTATGTGTTGTGTTGAAGTATGCAATCTGCCACTATCAATAGTGCGGGCATGGAATTTCAAGGAGGTGCATTAGGTCGGGCATAGTGTAATGCATCATCAAAAGTGTAATGGCACTGGTGGTACCATTATTGTGATTATCGCAAATAATTGGGGGTGGTGTCGCTAAAATATATATGCATGAGATACAAAGTGTGATGGGGCGTAAGTAAACACTCTTACGCTTAGATTTTGCAGCCAATGCCTCCAGGAGTGAAGCGGTAAGGGGTTGACCCTGTAGGGAAATAATGTTGTCCACTGGGAGTTAGAGACCTGTAAGGTTCACCAGCACTATCAGTGCAAACCAACTTGCTTTCCTGGACCTAAATATAACAGTCAAAGATGGCAGACTCACCACAACAACCTACTATAAACCCACGGCCAGAAACTCTTTACTCCACTTCACAAGCTTCCGCCCACGCCCACTAAGGGAGAACCTTCCCTTCGGGCAATTCTTACGTATACGCAGGAATTGCAGTGATATAGCAGACTATAAAAAACAGTCCGCTGAACTATCCAAGAAACTGGAGGCCCGGGGCTACCCACCAGCCATCATCTCCAAAACCAGGAAGAGGGCCAGGAACCAGAATAGAGAGGCCCTCCTTGAAACCACAGCTAAAGAGGAGCAGGAACAACCTATCACCTGCATCACTACGTACAACACAGCCTCCAATGAGGTAGCCAAACTCATTAAGAAGAACTGGAAGATCTTGAATTCTGGCCAGAGGCAGTGGGACATACCCCGTTTTGCTTACAAGAGAAGCAATAACTTGAAGGACCAACTACTTAACACCCGTCCCAAAACGCATAACACACAAGAACCGAACACCATTCTGAATGCATGGGGCCTACCAAAAGTAACTTGACACTACCCCTGCAATGATTGCAGTGTGTGTCACTTAACCACCCACACAAAACTCTAACCCTAGAACCTAACAAGGTGTGGACACAACGCAGCCACACCAACTGTAATTCACGTAATGTGATTTACGTCTCACCTGCTCCTATGGTCTCCGCTATATCGGCATGACCACCCGCAAAATACCCACTAGGGTCACTGAGCACAGAAGCACCATTAGGTGTAAGAAAAACATCAGTAAATTAACCAACCACTTCATCACCCATGGCCATACCCCAAATGACCTCACATGGACAGTCATCGAACAAATCCCTGAGCAGGCATTAGACAATGAAAGAAGACTGATGAGCAAAGAACAGCGTTGGATCTATCGCCTTTCCTCACACATCAATGGCCTGAACGATGCGATCCCTTGGAACTCAGTCACATGCTGACGTAAACCTCTATACAGAGGTCTTTACTAGTACCCATTCAACCCAGTTGACCTATGAACTCCCACTCAACTGAGACTACCACCCCTAATCGTGCCCAACTTAAATCGGGTTGTGACTAGTTGCCATACCCAGCCATAGCCTCCCGCTCCTACAGCAACCTATGATGATTCATTACACTATGCCCGACCTAATGCACCTCCTTGAAATTCCATGCCCGCACTATTGATAGTGGCAGAATGCATACTTCAACACAACACATACTCTACCGCGCACCTGCACTAATAACTAGTGTCTCACCCCCGCTCATGTGCAATAGACACAAGCAGCACCGCGCATGTGCTAGAGACTAGTGTCTTTCCACCAACTAGTGTCTCACCCCCGCTCATGCGCAATAGACACAAGCAGCACCGCGCATGTGCTAGTGTCTTTCCACCGTCCATGAGCAGACAGCTAGGAACACACCCGGGGTAGTCTGTCTACTCTTACTCCCAGCTACAGGTGCAGATAGTTAATCCAATTAGCAAGCATATAAAAACGAACAAGAAACTCCAGCTCTTTCTACCGGAGCACAAGGACGGTGCAACAGGTACAAGGCAGGCTCTGACCAGAAAAGCTGCGAGTATGACAACCTCCAAGCAACAATCTCTGGGTAAGCGTTTTTCCCTCCTTAGACGTCTCTAACTCCCAGTGGCCAACATTATTTCCCTACAGGGTCAACCCCTTACCGCTTCACTCCGGGAAGCATTGGCTGCAAAATCTAAGCGTAAGAGTGTTTACTTACGCCCCATCACACTTTGTATCTCATGCATATGTGTGATACCCGTGTTTTAGCGACACCACCCCCAATTATTTGCGATAATCACAATAATGGTACCACCAGTGCCATTACACTTTTCCGACTGTAGTCTATCCACTGAGCACTGTAGATTCGGCATTCTATGTATATGACTATGTGGCGAAGACGCCTATTTGACTCTCCTCTTCTTACATGTTTTGTCTATGTCTTCAATGTTGTCGGTACAGGCATATATGAGAAGGGAATCCCCCCTCTCACACTTAGAGAAACACCTTAGTGAGTGTAACAGATAGCCTGGATTACACTCCTTTTGAACCTGCACTACACTCTATTTTAAAAAGGTCCTGAGGAAAGCCAGATTTAGTTTAAGGCACTGGCTGAAACATGTCGACCAACTGATGGATGTAGGAGGTAGTAACTCGCCTCCCTTAAACATCCCCAAGCCTTATTTTAACCGCTGACGGGGGCCCAGTTATTAAAATTTTATTTACCCTCTGGTACTGGGACCCTCGCCAAGCCGTTTTAACTCACACTTCATTTTACACCTCACACTGCACTCTCAGTAAAATACCAGCTCCGCTGTAATCAGGCGTCGCAGCACACCCGGGGCACATTAGGTGTCACTGCGTGGGCCCGATGATGAAGCATGCCACCAACCAGGTTGGTGGGTGAGGGCTTCATGAACTCACCAACGAGGTGCCTATGACAAATCTAATCAGAGTCCTAACAATATTGGTCATATTAAAACTTGGAATTGACCATAAGTAATTTTGCCATTGTATTTCAACATCTCTATCGTAAGACCGTAGCATATTCATGTTATAATCACCGGTAATAATAATCTCAGGTTGGGTGCCATTGTCCAGTTGCTGCAATATCATAATGATCAAATTGGTCGCCATTGTTCTTCGTAATTATATATGTTGATTACTACAAGAGATTTAATTATATTTTGTTCCTTGTATCGTATTTTGACAATAAGATAATCATTTTGACTTGGGACGTCCATTTCACTTTCCATTTTTAGCTCAGTTGATATAAAAATAGCCAAACCCCCACACTGTCTGCCATAGTTACTTGTTGTCTAAGCTAATGAGTAATAACCCTATACCCTTCCAATCTAAAAAGAACTAAAGCCCAAGTCTCTTGTAAACAAATGATTTGAAAATAGCACAGAGTAGCGAGTTGGTTATTCTGAATCTTTGCTTGAACCCCATTTATATTCCACGAACATAATCTGACCCTTTTATTCATAATTGTTGGCCCCCTTAAAAAAACTTCAGATTGTAGATGTCAATCCTGCCTGACATTATGGAGAGCTGCTGTTAGCCAACCTAATTTGACAGTGTCAAATAATAGGTCTACTTTTTTTACCTCTAATCATTTTAAAAGATGCCCGTTGGTCATACCTGTGGGTTTTTTAATATTGAGTATTTCTTATTATTATCGGTTCTCATTAGTTATGATTTTGTAATTTTGTTAAAACAAAAGGGCTAGGATAGGAAAGTTGCAGGGGAGTTGTTATTTTTATTCCCCAGTCTTGAAAGATATTATGTTCTTGCATAATAAGGCTGGCGGCAGTAGATGATGTCCAAGTTACTAATGTTGATTTGCAATTATTGTTCTTGATGTGTGGAATTCAACTGATTCTATGTCGGTACATTTAATTTTCTTTAATGAGGGTACTGCATTTTAATATGTTCCCACGAGTCATGATATCATTATTACCCCTAGATTTATATTCCAGCGTAGAAATTACCTGCACCACTCCTTCTTTTTGATCTGAGTTATTTAATTTAATTTGTTGCAGGCTATTTTCACCTTGAGCATGCTCAATTAACCTTCCATTATGATTATTAACAGTTTGAGACCATGATTGTCGATGTTTATGTAACTGCTTCGTTTTGGTTCCCAGATCTTGTGGTAATTTAATTTCCTTCCAGGTTTTTAACAAATCTCTCTTCGTTTCATCCCCTCTGATACTCTCACTCTTTGCTCTATTTGTTTCCAATTGTCATGGCTTATTCTCCACCTATTTATTACATTCCTCCACTTGCAGCATTTCTAAGGACTGAATTTTCCCATACTCTATCATTTTTATACTATCAGCTTGCTTGTTTAGGCATTTATTTTTCATAACTGCTTGTACCTCTGATAGATCTTTATTAAATAGAGGGTAAAAGGGTTTTGTTGGAGACATTTGTTTACCCTCACCTTCACAATATGATATTTAGTCATGGTTGTTTCCAGTGTTCAATCTCACTATATCTGATGCATTTGTATTTTTTTAATACTTTTAGAAGCTTTATTTCTTGCTTTCCATTGTTTTTTCCTCTGACTTTTTGATAGTTAAACTTCCGGAGCTGCGTCTGTCATTGTTGATTGTGTCGAGCATAGGTTTATCACTTCTTGATCTTTTGTTTTATCATCTATTTTATCTTTAACAACAACAGTATTGTCTTTACATTTTATTGTATCTTTAGAGGGGCAGTCGGTCTTGATGGGTTAAATTCCCACATTAGGAAAATTCCCTTTTACATCGTCAATTATTGTTTTTGAAATATCCGGAATGGTAGCCAGTTTGTTAATTAGTGGGGTACAACTACACACTGCATAGGTAGATATTGGCTGAGATTGTGCCCTTTCTATTAGATTATTTTATGTTGTTATCTTCTGCTCAGTTCCGGCAACAGAGAATGCCGTAGCACTCAAGAGATCTATTTGGACCTCCTTTTTGTTGGACTGATATGTTAAAGCTTCCAGAGTTAATTGCGAGGTTTTGAAGAATAAATCCCAAATTGCTCCTGCGTTCCCACTTCCTGGTACCTGAGTACCTGGGTTATGGTGTTGCCCATTTATGAATGATAGGTCCTTATACTCCTCTTTTTGTGGTCCTTGAAAATCATCTCCCTCGTCACAAGAATTAATGAATTGTGGACTACTATTCAAAACGTCTTTTTGATGCGGAGTACTCCAACGCTGCAGAGTTTCTGGGTTGCTGTTGTATTCGTCCTTATTAATTTGAGATCCCTTATTTTTATTACATTTCGGCTGGTCCTGTTTTTAACTGAATTTATCTTAGACAGAGTAAGATCCGATTTCAGTGGGGTATTGGCTTCCCTTATGATTTTCACCCCACCATTTAGTTCATTTGGAGCTTCTTGCTCTTGTTGATTTGTTTGTCCCAAATTAGATGGTTCCCCTATCCCGTTAGCTGTTCTGATTTTTACTTGCACTTCTATTGGCATTGGATGCCTAGTTGGTAGTAATTGCTGAGTATCTCCCATTGTTAGATTTGTGCATTTTGCATCCTCTTGTTGTGAACGACCAGTAAGTGGAATAGTTAACATTTCTAGGTCCGTTATTTGACCCCAATGGTTGACTTGGTCCTTAGTTGAATTTGACATTCGTTCGACTTCAGCTTCAGACTCAGGGTGGCCTCGCTCACTTACTCCTTGCTTAGGGGATATAATATTTTTTCTACTCAGTAGTTTAATCGGAGTTTGAAGATCACATGGGTTAGTTAGCAATGTTAGCATAGCACCAGTTGGATCTTTCATAAAATCAAACTTTGATGGCGACTTTCCTAGTTTCCCAAATGTATGGACCTTAGATGATTTAAAGGACTATACGTCACCCGTCTGTTTTATTTTAAACATATCTAATATTAGTGTTTGTTGTATCTTTATTTTCCTTATGATAGGAGGGAAAGGTGGCCGCTCTTTTCCTGACCTCATAATACACCCTCTAAGGTGAAGAAGTCTTGCTTCTTTCAGAGAATCAAACAGGCCAGTGACAAGACCAAATGGTGCTTTGATTGGACAAAAACACCTCCTAACACCTCCAAGGGAAAACACCCCCAAATCACACCTCAGTACAGAATCCGCCGGTGCTGCTGGTTACTTATTTAATTAACTAATTCATTAATCAATTGATTAATAACCGGGCACCGGGTAGGGCTGTAGTCTAGGCATGCAGAGTAATTCAGGGGTCGAGGGGTGCTTCAAGAGGATCAAAGTCTATTGTCACTTTCCCCTTTGCATTATTCCCAGATTTTGTATTACAGACTTAATATAGACTGAAATGGCTCAGCGACTTACGGACCGATCAACCTTAACTACTCACCATGTGGAAAAGTGAATTTTGCCATGTTATATGTGCCTACGTGTTCCCCATCTTATGTTATATGTGCATGATCGATATGCATGTATCCCCCTATGATCGATTAAAGACGCAATTATAGTTGTGTCCAGCTCTAGTATGTCAGTTTCCAGTTCTCGTGAAAGCAACGAGTATTAGGCCTATGTTGCCACGTTTTACAGTGTGCACGTTAATTCAGTAAAATGTCCCCGTTTCTAGGCCTCAAAAAGGGCCCGGACACCAGATTCAAGCTCCAGTCTCCTGAACCCTCTCCGAGGAGCGATACAGCCCCCACCTGCATCCCTGACCCTTCACTTCCTTTCGCGCAGCACAGTGCCCGGCCAGGTCCGGCTCTGCCTGCCTGTCTGCCAAGAGTATGTTATGCTTCTAGTTATCAGTCCAGCCCTCCTTCTCTGCATTCCTAAGCTACTGAATCGCATCAACAGTTTCAGCCAGGGTCTAGCCTTTCTGTCTCCATGTAAGAGAAATACTGTATTAATATTCATAGAATATTCCTAGCACACGCAATACATGTAGAATAAATGCATGCACCAGCCTTAGTGTCAAGTAGCCTTTGCCCTGATAACTTTTGGATTCTATCAACATGTACTCCAAACACCAGATACCAGATATGCTAGAGGTACATGTCGTCCTGACACCGCAGACTTTAGTCTCCTCTTCTAGTGCAGAAGTCATAGCCCCCCCAGTTCTCCCTGGTAACACGCCATTGCCCGTTTGCGCGCACCACTAGGTTAAAGGTCCCAGCTGCTCAAGTAGCCCCCTCCATGTTTCCGCCCCATTCATGACATTTTCTGTGACGTTCATACCACATGTCTCAGTGCACGCCCTGTGTACGCCTTCTTTCTCCACCCATTTCACTCTTATCTTACGTTTGTCATAAGTTACGCCTACTGTATGCAATGTAATGTAATGTATTACTATATATATGCTGCACTGTCGATGAAACATTGCAGCTGCCTTTCTTCCTTCCTATTTTATTTCAGGCTGTCCCGTTCCAGTCCCTTCCCTTTTGCCTGAATAAATCCTTCTGACTCGGACACATCGGATCCTGCCTCTCATTTATTGAGCTATCTGTTATTGTTAAATATAGTCAAAAATAGTACCGGTAATTAATTATTTATTTACCACATAATGGCGCCCGAATAGGGACGAGCCCCTTCCTCACGCGCTGGCGATGCCACGCAGGCCCCCTGACCCTCTACAGCCGTGACGGAACTCTACTGCGCACCGGCAGATATTTCTGCTTCAAGTCTCCATCAGGCCCACGGAGGAGACGGAGACTGCGGTCCGACATCCAGACGAAGCGGTGTGGAATGCGGTTCGTCCCGACCAGAGCCCAAGCCGAGAGTGCAAGGTCCGAAGTATCTGGAGGCCCACCTGTAACCGAAGTTTCCGAAGTTTCCGAAGTTCATAGTCCGACGTCGTAGCAGTCCAGTCCAGTCCGAGGCCTTCCAGTTTCTGCTTTCCCGGTGAGTACCGTCACAGGGGGGTATCTAGACAGGAGCATTAGTTTGTTCCTGGTCCGATGGGTTTGGGTACGCAGATCCAGCACGAAGTATCCACCTAGGTGGGTACGGGTCCTGACGTGTCTCTTCATGAGACCGGTATGTTCTGTACTGTTTTAGCAGTGCATCCAGTAATTCTAGTAGGTTCAGTTCTCAAGAAATTCATGTGATCTGTTTTCAGTGTATCAGGTAGTATTCTGTTCGAACTGTTATTCATGTATTTTTATGTCGTGGTATGAAAGATTTGTTTGCTATAGTATTTCTGTGATTATTGTGTATTGGGGATTCCGAAAAATGCCTCTGTTTTCAAGATTACGTCAGTTAAAGACCAGAAAAGGGTTACTCGAAGAAGCAGTTCCTGTCCCTCCTAGGGACAGTCCAGGACATTTTATGTATCACAAGCATGGCTTAGATGCCATAATATATCTCGACTTATGGTCGGACTACACTAAAGATCTCGAAGAGAAATATAGATGGCCTGTATCAGGTACATGGGATGCCGAGTGCATCATGCGAGTAGAAGAAGCATTATGGAAAAAGAAAGCCAGACAGTCCCAGAAAGATGCCATCGAGTTATGGCGCAAAGAATCTTATAAAAGAACCGAAAAAGAATTCAGAAAAACAGAATTAAGTAGAGAATCCTCAGAGAAAGCCCAAGAAAGGGAATTAATCGAAGAAGGTGAACGAGTTAGAGCAGAACAGTCAGACAGACAGAGAAATGCCCTTGTTAAAGGTATGTACCCTCTTCTTGCCGAGGGCTTGCCAAAAGCAACCCCGGAAGCATCCTGTAATTTTCCACCGCCATCGGTCCCGACTAAGCTACGTCATAAACCGACCGCAGCTGATATTTTTCTTTCGTCCTATTTGGACGACACAGTCCCAGCATATGCAAATCCTGTCCCGCCTGCTCCCGTTAATAATGTAATTCCTGTTCCTCCAGTCACTGGCTCCGGGGACCAAGTTAATGTGCCAGTACCCCCGGACCAGTCCGCACCACGTGTGATGCCGGTCACTTTACCAGCACGTCCAGCATTAGTAGACGATTCTAGTTCAGGAGGAGCGGTAGGAGGTGCTCCTATCACCCCGCCTCAAACAAAACGAATGACGCTGAGAGAAGCAGCGTTACAGCGTACGCCAAAAGTGACTACATACGCAGATCTCAAGCGAAACATTACTGATTGCGCATATGATCCAGTACCAGGTGAGGATCACATGCTCCTGTATTCGATACGTTTAAGACGAGTTGCCAACTTTTTGGTCACCCTGCCCGACATGAAAGAACATCTAGACAGAATATATCGTTTTATCCGTACAGGGGAGAATCCAGGAAGTATTCACGAAGCTATTGCACACAGAAAGGTCGATATTCAAAGTATGATTCTGCAATTTATGATTAACTGTTTAATAAGAGAACAAGATTATCCTGATAAAGACAAGGAAGAAATGAAAGTCCTGACTAGGTGGAGTGACAATATAGCCGAGGGAAAACACAAGACACAAGGTTGTATAGAAAGTATGTACAGGAAAATACGTAAAGAAATTGTAAGTATACACGAGAAAGAGAGAGTAAGTAGAGCAACCGAGAAAGAGAATGACTCTTCCAGTGAAGAGGTAGACAGCGAGAATCCTTCCAGAATAGCGTATGTAGGTAGAACCAGACTTTCCGACCGATATTCACGCCTAGACTACAAGAAAGTTTTTCCCCCTCCAGCACCAGAACAATGTTCTCTGGAACAAGTATTCCAGGCTACAGATAAAATCCTGAAATCACGAATAGGTTATAGTGAGCTCAGTACCATGCATGAACAAGAACTAGCCCGATCAGCAGTCCGATGGACTACTGATTCTACCACTTTTCCAGATGAAATAGTGGCCCAAACGTTTCTGAAACTGCCCCCAGCCGAGCAGCGACTGGTGGGTATGTATATGATCCAGCACCTCATCACACTGTATGAGGATCAGCATTCCGATCCAGGTCCACTACATGATGTATTGAACGAGTTACTCCAGTACAGATGGAAAGGTCTAGGTACCGATTTAATTAGTGTCATTCTAGAACAGCGCCACAAATACCGAACGTTTCTGAACCCACATTTTGTTCACGTCCCACCCCCAGAAAGTAAATCATTCTACATAGACAGACAGAATCCGTTACGAGAAGTACATCCAGTCAGGAAAGAGGGTGGTGGTTTAGAACGAGTATTTGTTTACACCCCTATCACAAAGATGGAACTCTTAGAAATGAAGAAGTTAATTCCCTGTCATGACAAAGATCCAGCAGGGTTTCACCGTGAATTAAAGGACATGCTCCGTATGGGAGAATACACGTATCCAGATATCATTAAAATGTTAAAGGTCCTGTTGCCTGCAGGCATATATGAAAAACTCAAAGAAAAAGAATGGGAGGTGGGAGAGACAAAGATAGATTGGACAGCTCTAGAAGCTGAAGATAATACACGAGTACCAGGTACCGGTCTTGGGGATAAAGCTAAAGAATTGCCCGAGTTATTGATACAAGTTTTGCCAAGATTACTAGCCACGAAAAAGGAAGACTGGGATGCCATCTCAGCCTGTAAACAGAAACAAGACGAAGATACTAGTGATTTTTATTCTAGATTTGAGAAATGTTTTATTATTAATAGTGGTCTGAAAACAAGTAGTGAATCATACCCTCATCTTTTTGTTACTAAACTAGTCGAGAATTCAAGTCCACAAGTTAAAAATCGAGTTCTGAAAGTCGAAAGTACCTGGCAAGCTAATACGCCGTCACAGATGCTCCAAATGCTCCAGTACCACCAGAACAGAATCAGGGAAGAGCAGGAACACGAAAGGAGACGTATGAAAGACACGAAAATGAAAGTATTAGTTGCACAATCTGTTCCCCAAGACAGTCAGAAGAGGGGTACGATTCAAGCCAGTCATCCTGCAGTTCCCGTTAAAGGGACATGCAATTATTGTAAACAGCCCGGTCATTTTATAAGTGAATGTGCAGTTCTGAAACACAACATAGCTACTGGTAAGACTAAAGAAAGACCACGTCCGCCTAGACAAGAACAAGTTTCACAGACTTCTCAGCCACCACAGAATGCACAACAACAGACAGTTACAGCACCGCAGCCTACCGCTGCAACACAGCATGTTACACAGCAGATGTACCAGTACGCACAGTCAGAGTATCCAGATTATCAGGCATATTCATGAAACAGCCTAGAGAGGGAGGTAGGCTTGCCTCTCATCGAGATTCCTGTAGATCAAGAGGGTCCCTATGTACACAGTCAAGTATTAGGGAAAGACAGAAAGTTTCTAATTGATACAGGGGCAAGTAGGACTACCATCAGTCATGACGAGGTTCCAGGGGCTCCGCTCTCAGGCTCTAGAAATGTTTCCCTGGGATTTTCAGGAAAGCCTATTGTTAATGAAATATCGAAACCAGTTACTCTAGAAGTTGGTCCATTGTCCCGAACTACAGATTTGTTACTCACGAAATCTTGTCCCGAAAATTTGTTAGGCATTAAGACTCTAAAAGAATTAGGAGCAGTCATATGCTGCTCTCCAGAAGGAGTACGTTTGTTCCTCCGAGATTTTAAAGGTCATTATGTATTACGTGATTTTGATCCAAGATTGTAGAATGTACCACAGCATTTATGGGCGCAAGGTCCAACTGATGTAGGTTGTATGCATATCACACCCCATCGTGTGACTCTGAAGCAAGGTGTTGTATTACCACGAATCCGACAGTACAAATTGCCACCTGAGGCTGTAGCAGCCTTATCCAAAATTATTGACGAGCTCATTGCTCAAGGAGTGGTTGTAGAAACTGACTCCAATGTATGTAATTCTCCTATCATTCCAATTCTGAAACGTACTGACCCAAATGCACCTCCAGTTTATCGATTAGTGATTGACCTTCGAGAACTTAATAAATGTATTATACCACAGTACCCAGTAGTCCCAGATATTTCTTCTCTATTGACAGCCATTGATTCTGAAGCTTCGTTCTTTACAGTTATCGATCTCAAGAACGCATTCTTCAGTGTCCCCATTCATCCAGACAGCCAGTTCCTTTTCGGATTCTGTTTAAATGGAAGGAGCTATAAATTTACACGAGCTCCTCAAGGTTTCACAGAAAGTCCTAGCATTTACAGTCAAGCACTTAAGAGACAACTAGACAATATTCACATGCCAGCTGACACTGCCCTGCTCCAGTATGTCGATGATCTACTGATCACAGCCCGTTCTGAACGTGACTGCGAGCGTGCGTCACTTACAGTCCTGTATTTTCTGGCCGAGATGGGGCACAAGGTGTCCCCTTCCAAATTGCAATTCTGTGTCCAGCAAGTGGTCTACTTAGGACACTTACTGTCCAAGAGGGGTAGGCAGTTGACACCTGACCGTATCCAGTTAATAGCACGTCTTCCACAGCCCAAGACACAGAAGGAGGTACGAGCTCTAATCGGCCTCACTTCTTACTGCAGACAATGGATTCCTCAGTATGCATTTCTAGCCAAGCCACTGATACAGTTAACGACGCAGGAGGCAGCCGTATCGACTGTCCTCCCTTGGACACAGGAACATACACTTGTTTTTAACGAGTTAAAGAAAGCTTTATGTAATGCACCTGTTCTAGCAACACCGAACTATAGTAAGCCTTTTACACTTTTTGTCACAGAACGTGATGGTACTGCATTATCTGTTCTCACACAAGATCAAGCAGGACAATACAAGCCTTGTGCTTATTTTTCTAGCACATTAGATCCAGTGGCCCAGGCTCTGCCTGCATGCCTCAAGTCAGTTGCAGCCACAGCTCTAGCTATCAGACAAAGTGATTCCATAGTGTTAGGACACTCCCTGACAGTCCAAGTTCCACACTCCGTGGAAGTTCTTTTAAACCGAACACAGACTCAGCACTTGACAATTGCACGTTTAACAGGTTATGAACTGACACTGTTCCAGCCACACATAGAAATCAGACGCTGCAACATTTTAAATCCAGCTACACTGTTACCGTCAGTTACTTTAAATCCTGCCACACATGACTGTGTGGAAGTTGTTAACACCATGACAAAGCCAAGACAAGATCTAACAGATATTGCATTACCTGATCCCGACCTGACACTTTATGTGGATGGTTCATGTATGAGAACAAGTACAGGAGAACTAGTAGCCGCGTATGCAGTGACTACTGACACCGAAGTTATAGAAACACACCGTATTGACACTCTGTCCGCTCAAGTAGCAGAGCTCGTCGCTCTGACCCAAGCCTGCATACGTGCCAAGAACCTGAAAGTTAACATATACACAGATTCACGTTATGCATTCGGAGTCGTACACGACTTTGGAGTGCTCTGGCAGGAGAGAGGTTTCATGACTTCTCATGGAACCAAGATTCAGCATGGTCTCCTTATTCAAGCTCTGTTAGATGCAATACATTTACCGACAGCTATCGCTATCATGAAGTGCAAGGCACATACGAAAGTCAATGACATCATTTCCCAAGGTAACGATCTAGCAGATCGAACAGCCAAGCTCACAGCTCAGACTCCAGACATTCCAGTTAACACGACACTGACACACACTCCAGATCAGACTACTTGTATGACAGTTAAGGACCCTACACAAGATGTCATAGATATACAGTCACATGCTACTCCTGATGAAATCAAGAAATGGTCCGAACAAGGAGGGGTCCAGACAGATCAGGGATGGTTGACGAAGGGAAAAGCCATATGGTTTCTCCCCGACTCTATGGTTCAAATCATTATTAACACCGCACATAGTCCTGCACATTTAGGAGAAAAAGCCATGTTAGACAGTATCCAGAACCTTTGGTTCAACAAGCATTTACGAGCAGCAGCCAAGCAGAAAGTGCGTACCTGCATGATCTGTTGTCAGTTCAATCCAGGTAAAGGTGTCCCGGTGGAACGAGGTGGTTTCCAACCTCCTGACCACCCTTTTGAAGTCCTCCAGATGGATTATATTCAGATGGAGCGATGTCGAATTTTCAAGTATTTCCTCGTAGTTGTATGCGCTTTGTCCAGGTGGACAGAAGCATATCCAGTTCCAGATTACACAGCTGCGACCACTGCCAGGCAGTTGGTTCGTGAGTTCTTTCCCCGCTACGGATTACCTAGGGTCGTGTATTCAGATAACGGCCAGCCATTCTCATCCGAGCTCATGAAACAAGCTTCCCTTCTGTTAGGGTACCAGTGGAAGTTCCATTGTGTACGCCATCCTGAAGCAGCCGGTCTCGTAGAGAGACATAACCAGACTTTAAAGATCCGCATAGCCAAAGTGTGTGCAGAGAAAGGTGTAGATTGGATAGTAGCCCTGCCAGTTGCCCTTTTTTTCATGAGAATGGTCGCTCACTCCCGTTCAGGTCTATCTCCCTACGAGATTGTTTTCGGTCGTCCCCCCAACATGTGGGGTACACCTAGACCCCGTAAGATTACCGATATTGACAGTAATATGTTGACAGATTACCTTGCCTCCTTGATGTCTGCACTACAATCTTGTCGTTCACAGGTTGCCGCTGCATTCCCAGACAACACTGAGGTGAAACCGCATGAAGTCGTTCCGGGGGATTTCGTCCTGGTGCGCAATTTTGATCGTTCAAGTCCGTTGGAGCCCCGTTGGAAGGAGCCCCAGCTGGTGTTGTTAACAACAAGGAGGGACGTAAAGGCTGGGTGCATACCAGCCACATCAAGAAATTCCATGGATTGGGACAAAAGACATTTATCAAAGACTGCCCTATTCTCAAGGACTGCCCAAACACAGACTCTGAATCCAAACTTCCCCTGTTAGAGAAAACTCCGCAGCAGGAGTATAAAGCAAAACTCCGGTCTAGTAAAGTAAGTCAGCCAGTTTAATTGTCTAAGTCCCTCTCGGGTGAAACGGTTAGACAGGTTCCTGACATGTATGAGACAGACCCACACAGTGAGAGAGTTAGTCAAAACTCTAAGAGATGTATTATCGTTCTATTCTTTTTATTGTTTCTGAGTCTTATGGTTACATGCATAAGTTATGCATTACATTTATGTTTTCCGATTTCACATGTACATATGTTTTCTAATGTTACAGTAGAGCACACTTTTAGTGATCTGCCTCCTCACGAGTTATCCTATCGTCTTGCTATGCGTAACAACACTTTTATCCGAATGTTGCACTATTCACACCAGACCAGCAATGCCACTAATTGTTGGGTATGTGGTCGACTCCCCCCTTTCCAGACACCGAAGGGAGTTCTGCCACTCTTTCCTTATCCGTTTTCACATAATGGTTCGTGTGGAGCATGGTCCACGTTAACGTCATCTTCAACTGATATGTCCCTTCTGAATAGAACATGTTTCCCAGACAAGCAAGGTCTTTTCCATAGAACAGGGTTAGATCTAGAAAATGAAGTATATGATTTAGGTAATTATTCCTCGAATTTCATGGTTCTGAATGTTCAGTCCGATACTACTCCAGATTTGCCTGCTATTTCAGTTCTACCAGTCAAAGGCAAATTATGTGTCAGAAAGAATGGTTCCGCACATGTAGGACATAGTGATTGTACTACTATTGTCAAGTATAGTGACAGTGGGAAATCCATTTTCAAAGCCTCACGTCATTCTTATTTTGTTTGTGGTCAGACCGCATATGTTCGTCTGCCCCTCGATTGGGGTGGAACATGTTACATTGCCTTCCTACTGCCACCAGTTTTTCTAGCCCCATCTGATTACCACAGAAACACACATCTAGTACACATTAGACATAGAAGGGAGACTGAGCCCCCAATTGTCGATCAAACTGAAACTACTCTAGAACAGTATCAAGATTTCAATAAAGGTTTCTTCTTCTTTATAGGCCCTGTCCAGAATAGTAAGCTAATACGTAGGTTAACCAGAACCCTTGAAGCAGTAGTGAATGAAACTACTTCCGCTCTAGGTAACTTAACTGAAGAACAATCTGCTATGAGATTTGTCGTGCTCCAAAATCGTCTCGTTCTTGACGTCATACTGGCCGATAGAGGAGGAGCTTGTAGAGTCATCGGATCTAGTTGCTGCATTTTCATTCCTAATAACGCGCCGTCTGTTTATTCAGCTATAACCAGACTTCATAAAATTGCCCACCAGTTGCACCAGAATCCAGGCACCTGGACATGGTCCGGTTGGCTCTGGAGTATCATATCTGTCTGGGGATGGAAAGTATTGTCATTCCTAGGTATAGCAGTAATGATTATATTCAGTTGCTGCCTCTGTTTACAATGTGGCCCTGCGATTTGCGGCATGTGTGCTACCTCTTGTATTCCTAGTCCTAAGTCCCGTTCCAAGACAATTTGAGACGAGCAAATGATGCTATATGAAATGATAGATGGTATCATGAATATAGATGTTTCCTGATGGAAACGTAGGGCACAAGGAGGGAATGTGGAAAAGTGAATTTTGCCATGTTATATGTGCCTACGTGTTCCCCATCTTATGTTATATGTGCATGATCGATATGCATGTATCCCCCTATGATCGATTAAAGACGCAATTATAGTTGTGTCCAGCTCTAGTATGTCAGTTTCCAGTTCTCGTGAAAGCAACGAGTATTAGGCCTATGTTGCCACGTTTTACAGTGTGCACGTTAATTCAGTAAAATGTCCCCCGTTTCTAGGCCTCAAAAGGGGCCCGGACACCAGATTCAAGCTCCAGTCTCCTGAACCCTCTCCGAGGAGCGATACAGCCCCCACCTGCATCCCTGACCCTTCACTTCCTTTCGCGCAGCACAGTGCCCGGCCAGGTCCGGCTCTGCCTGCCTGTCTGCCAAGAGTATGTTATGCTTCTAGTTATCAGTCCAGCCCTCCTTCTCTGCATTCCTAAGCTACTGAATCGCATCAACAGTTTCAGCCAGGGTCTAGCCTTTCTGTCTCCATGTAAGAGAAATACTGTATTAATATTCATAGAATATTCCTAGCACACGCAATACATGTAGAATAAATGCATGCACCAGCCTTAGTGTCAAGTAGCCTTTGCCCTGATAACTTTTGGATTCTATCAACATGTACTCCAAACACCAGATACCAGATATGCTAGAGGTACATGTCGTCCTGACACCGCAGACTTTAGTCTCCTCTTCTAGTGCAGAAGTCATAGCCCCCCCAGTTCTCCCTGGTAACACGTCATTGCCCGTTTGCGCGCACCACTAGGTTAAAGGTCCCAGCTGCTCGAGTAGCCCCCTCCATGTTTCCGCCCCATTCATGACATTTTCTGTGACGTTCATACCACATGTCTCAGTGCACGCCCTGTGTAAGCCTTCTTTCTCCACCCATTTCACTCTTATCTTACGTTTGTCATAAGTTACGCCTACTGTATGCAATGTAATGTAATGTATTACTATATATATGCTGCACTGTCGATGAAACATTGCAGCTGCCTTCCTTCCTTCCTATTTTATTTCAGGCTGTCCCGTTCCAGTCCCTTCCCTTTTGCCTGAATAAATCCTTCTGACTCGGACACATCGGATCCTGCCTCTTATTTATTGAGCTATCTGTTATTGTTAAATATAGTCAAAAATAGTACCGGTAATTAATTATTTATTTACCACAACCACACACCTCTTGCCACTTGTCACTCACCACTCACTGTTCATTGCTTGTTCGTTGCTATTCATCGCTGTCAAGAGTACAAGGGAGAATGCTGGCAATCCTTCAGGAGCAAGAGCAGGATCCAGAGCCAGTCCCACTACAGATGGCAGATGTAGGCACTCCCCTCCACTCCTCAGCTCAGCTCTGCTCTGCTCAATGCTTAGTAAATAAGTAAAATCAGGCGGCAGGCCAAGGCTCCTCTGTGCCCTCTGTGCTCCTCTGTTCTCCTCTGTGCCTCTGTGCCCTGCAGCAGCCGCCGCACCAGCAGCACCGCAGGCCAAGGCTCCTTTGACCCCTGCAGCGGCGGCCGCATGAGTAGCACTAGCAGCGCCTTAGCACCGCGTTGCTGGCAGCAGCCGTTCCTGCCCCCACAGCAGATCTGTAGAACTTAAAGCGCCCGTATAACAGGACGCGGGTGAAGCGGGAGAAACCTTCGGGAGCGGGAACTGGTCACAAAACAAACCAGGGCAGTCGTCCCAGGCTCTGCTCCGCTTGCTCGTCAACTTCTCCTCGGCTCGGCCCCTCAGCTCTACTCGGTATGCTCTGCACTCAATGCAGAATCACAGGCCAACAACGACTGTGAACACCAACAGAGGGAAGAATTGCGTGTTTCCCCCAGTTAGTAAAAAAAGCAGCATAAATCTTGGCTGCTTCTGCTGCACCCAGCGTCTTATGCATCTTTGCAGTCTAATTTTTCTGTCTGGAAAAAAATTGTGTCCTGGTCCAGGTGCAGAAAAACCTAACAACTGATAACCAGGTGGAATAAAATGAACACATGAAAGTACGCCTTAATTTCATTGCCCTTGATTCATACTCTGGACCATAGTTGAGGGATAGGTCTAGGCATAGTCCTCGCAGCACACAATAGATTTGCTTGAGGCAGAGGCCAAATCTCAAGTCAGGATACCAGATACAAGTAGGTGGTAACTTAGGGCAGGGGAAAACACCTGTTGTCCGTGGAGGAGTAATTCCCTTCCCAGAAATCTGCATTACAAATTAATTAATAGTATATATATTTTTAATATCTGTTTGGTGCCAGTCCATATGACTTTAATATCTGCCTTTGGGATTCTATGTTACAACTTCATAGGGTACTTGTATCCTTTGTGAGCTTAATAAAATGTTGAAAATTCTAGAAATCCCCACTCTTCCATCCAAGTACTCTCATGCTACCATTCCACACTCTGCTCTGTCTGAAAAACAGCTCAACATTTTCAAAATTCTGCATTGATTTGGATTGTAAATTATATTTTTGGAAATGTACATGTATTAACTATTTAATTTTAATACTATAGGTGATTGAAATTACGGACGAAGAAAGCAAGATTTAGCACTAAGCAACTGAATGTCAGCACCACAAGAAGGAATATTTTGAAAAACTGAAGGACATCCAGCATTCTACGTTTAAACAATTTCGAAAAATCTAAGTGTGGCGAGGAAAGTACTATACTTGTAAGTGAAGTCTCTAATTTTGCATTTCATTAACTCAGAGCAAAGCCATATCTGTGCACCCAGCATCAGATATAATGTAGAAAGACCGCTTCAGCATCCTCATCTGAAATATTATCAGAAAGACAAATTGCCTCAGCATGACAGAATAACGTTCAGCTAAAGCATCATGTAATTCTAGAGAGGAAGCACACACTGCATAAAAGAAAGTTACAACAAAAGGTTTCTTCTGGATACCATCAAAGAAAAGACGCTACAAGAAGACTCCGAAGCTGACACGTTAACAACCAAAAGATTGGAAAATCACCTTTGTTCAACAACCGTTTTTAACCAGTTACACAAGTTTGAGACTATCTGCCTCTGGATATAACACCTCGACCCACTCTGCTCACTCTGGCGAAAACCTTAAAAATTCACAACTTTATTGTTTTCATGACCATCTCAGATTGTTTCCTTTTTAATGTGTACTGTTCTGTAATTCTATGTAAATCGCCTCAACATTCTGTTGTGCAGGAGTGATATGTAAAACTGTTAAATATAAAAATGGATGAAATGAGCACCGTTGCGCTATAGCTAATGTAAATAAATCCTCGTCTTCAGAACTACACCTTACACCAAACATAGAAAGGGTATAATTAACTGATGTTCTGCGACTGGTGAGCCACAATAGTACTGTGCATGTTCTAATGTTCTCAGTTACTGCCATTACGTCAGTGCAAAAAGGTACTTCTCAGTTTAATCATTAAATGTCAGACTAACACCTTATCACTGCATTGCTAAGAACCTATACAAATAGATTTGAGAAAAACTTCAGTCACAAAATAAGTTGCTGCCGGAGAGGCTATAACCAAAAGACTTTTATCTGCTAGAAACATTTCAACAGGTTTTACAGGGCTGCTTCCAGACATATTTTGCTTAATTCAAATGTTAAGCAGATTACACACAATTTCTTTTAAAGATAAATACTGAACATTATCTAAACAAGCCAGACTCTAAAATCTAGTTCAATCTTACGGTGGCATATAAGCAAGAGAAAACTAAATGTAACTCTAGAAATACACCTTATAAAAACACAGGCTGTGCGAACAAATTCAGTGTTCAAACCCGCCTCAATCAAAGCAAAATAACCCAAGTTGGGGAAATAAGTTACCTGTACCAAAAAAAATTCAGCCATCAATTTCATCTCACTGAATTTGAGAGAATGGACACTGGGAAAAACCTCTCTCAGTGCTCAGTGTGCCAAAAAAGTTTCATCAGTAAATATTATCTCATTGAGCATATGAGAATCCACACTGGGGAAAAACCTTATCAGTGCTCTGAATGCCAAAAAAGGTTTTGTAACAAACAAAGTCTTTCTCGACATGTATTAACCCACTCTATAGAAAAACCATACCAGTGCTCTGAATGCCAGAAATGTTTCAGTTTAAAAAGTAGGCTCACACATCACATACGAATACACACTGGGGAAAAACCTTATCAGTGCTCTGAATGCCAAAAAAGGTTTAGTGACAAAGCGAGTCTATATCGACATGCATTAACCCACTCTTTGGAAAAACCTTACCAGTGTGCTGAATGCCAAAAAAGTTTCAGCCGTAAATCTTATCTCACTGAACATATGAGAATCCACTCTGGGGAAAAACCTTACCAGTGCCCTGAATGCCAGAAATGTCTCAGTGACCAAAACAGTCTCACTCGGCATATAAGAACCCACACTGGGGATAAACCTTATCAGTGCACGGATTGCCAGAAATGTTTCATTGAGAAAAGAAGTCTCACTCTTCATATAAGAACCCACACTGGGGAGAAACCTTTTCAGTGCTCTGAATGCCCAAAAGATTTCAAACTTCAATCACTTCTAACTGCACATGTGAGATTCCACACTGGGGAAAAACCTTATCAGTGCTCTGAATGCCAGAAATGTTTCAGTTTAAAACGTACTCTCACACGGCATACAAAGATCCACGCTGGGGTAAAGATCCACGCTGGGGTAAAACGTTATCAGTGCTCTGAATGCCAGAAATGTTTCATTGACAAAAACAGTCTCACTCTTCATGTAAGAACCCACACTGGGGAGAAACCTTTTCAGTGCTCTGAATGCCAGAAATGTTTCATTCACAAAAACAGTCTCACTTTTCATGTAAGAACCCACACTGGGGAGAAACCTTTTCAGTGCTCTGAATGCCCAAAACATTTCAAACTTAAATCACTTCTAACTGCACATGTGAGATTCCACAGTGGGGAAAAACCTTATCAGTGCTCTGAATGCCAGAAATGTTTCAGTTTAAAACATACTCTCACACGGCATACAAAGATCCACACTGGGGAAAAACCTTATCAGTGCTCTGAATGCCAGAAATGTTTCATTGACAAAAGAAGTCTTTCTCAACATGCAATAACCCACACTGGGGAAAAACCTTATCAGTGCTCTGAATGTCAGAAATGTTTCAGAGACAAACTCGGTCTCACTCAGCATATAAGAACCCACACTGGGGAAAAACCTTATCAGTGCTCTGAATGTCAGAAATGTTTCAGAGGCAAACTCAGTCTCACTCAGCATATAAGAACCCACACTGGGGAAAAACCTTATCAGTGCTCTGAATGTCAGAAATGTTTCAGAGACAAACTCAGTCTCACTCAGCATATAAGAACCCACACTGGGGAAAAACCTTATCAGTGCTCTGAATGTCAGAAATGTTTCATATACAAACTCAGTCTCACTCAGCATATAAGAACCCACACTGGGGAAAAACCTTATCAGTGCTCTGAATGCGACAAATGTTTCATTGAAAAAAGCCATCTCACTCAGCATATAAGAACCCACACTGGGGAAAAACCTTATCAGTGCTCTGAATGCCAAAAATGTTTCTGCCATAAAAACAGTCTCGATAATCACATAAGAACCCACACTGGGGAAAAACCTTATCGGTGCTCTGAATGCCACAAATGTTTCAGTGAAAAAATCCGTCTCACTCACCATATAAGAACCCACACTGGGGAAAAACCTTATAGGTGCTCTGAATGCCAGATATGTTTCAGTGTAAAAGGCAGACTCACTCAGCATATAAGAACCCACACTGGGGAAAAACCTTAACAATGCTCCGAATGCCAAATATTTTTCAGCCTTAAATGTAATCTCACTAAACATATGAGAATCCACACTGGGGAAGAAAATTATCAGTGCTCTAAATGTCAGAAAAGATTCAGAGGAAGAGATAATTTCAAGCGCCATAAGAAAACACACCAAAATATTTTAGTGCTCTGAATGCCAGAAAAGCATCAATTTAAAACACAATCTCACTACATGAGCAGACGCACACAGGGAAAAAACATTACCAATGCTGTGAATACTAGAAATTCCTATTTGATAAGCACAGCCTCACTAACCATAAGCGATTCTCCATACTGATGAAAAACCTTATGAGTGTTCTGAATGCCAGAAAAGCTGCAGAGAAAAACGCTATCTCACCATGAGAAACTCCACACTGGAGATAATCTTTAGGCCAAAAAAGCTTGTATCTGAAAGACAGAATCTGAAAGAAACACGTTAGTGTTAGATTCCTTACCTTAGAATTACCCCCAGGTGTCAGACTGGATCCGGAAAGTTTTTCGTCAGCAGTACCCCTGCACGTCGGTAGGCCTCGTCTGCAGTTCCGTGTCCGTCGTCGGCGTCGTGATCGCCGGAATGATGTCGCTGGAGTACTTAGACGCCACCCTCGCGTATTGACGTCAGTTCTTCTTTTTTCCGCGCCAGCTAGCGCAGATCCGGGAAAAGCACGTACCTTTAGTCATTTTTTTACTAACATTTTGGACATTTTTGTCTATCTTTTTCGAGTCGAGTCGACTCCTGGTGCCAGTAGGCAGCCCTTCTGTCCCTAAAATTAATAATTATACAGTCTCCCTCGATAGACTTTTTCCGTGGCCCAATCCAATCCACGCGCCTTGCAAACAAAATTTCAGTAGATACCTTAGGGGGAAAAGGCCTGTTGTAATTAAGGCAATGGATACATTTGTTCTTAAGCTCCATATACTCCTCCCTTCTACCCTGGCTCAATGGTGGGACCCCCCGCAAGAACCACACATACGGTGTGGATACCAGGGGAAGATCTATAGGCGGTAACCCATTTGTTGATGGAACATGAGAAATATTATTGTTCGCTTGGCGTTGTTCAATTATAGCCCTGCTCCCATCTTCTATCAATGCCCTTCCACTCAACACAATGTGGTTAGTCACTGCAATATCATTAGATGAGATGAAGTAGGATTAGAACAGGGGCACTGATATCAGCTGCATTACTCGTAGGTAGAGGGGTAGAGGGAATTTCAGATTCATTAGTTTGCTTAGATAATCTCTTTTGTTTTTCTGTTATCCCTTTATCCCGGTTCCCACCCCGTGCCTGAGCCGAAGCAAGCGATAATTAGAGACTTGCAAGCCTGTTTTCTATCAAGTTAAGTCTGTCATAAATGGGGAGACATGTCTTTTTAAAAATGTGTTCAAGTTTGGTCCAAAAGTCCAATCCCAACTCAGCGGGAAACACAACACCAGGACTCAATATCGATGTGGGCTCTTCCGTGATGGGCTGGCATGTAGCAGGACTAGGCAGAGTTGGTGGTAGGCAGTATATGATGGTCTCAACATCGTGGCCATGAATTCCAACACTGGCACTAACACCCTCGCAATCCCAACCCAGCCCCTGATCACGGACACTAGGGAAGGACCCTCACTCACCCTCCCTGCCTACTCCAGCTTTCCCGCCCTAAAGGAGCCGCAGGTCGCTGATCTTCTCCTACAGATGAAGTCAGGATCTCCTCTATATCCATGTCCCCCGCACATCTTACACTCAATCCCAAAAGCGATAACTGGAGTTCTGACCTCCTTATTAAATAAGGCTATCAGCCTGGGCAAATTTCCTTCAACTTGGAAAAAAGCCTGCATCCGCCCGATTCTCAAGAAAGAAACGCTTAATCCCACAGAATCCAAACACTATCGGCCCATATCCTGCCTACCTCTACCAGCTAAAATCCTCGAGAAAGCTATGAATCTAGAATTAATGACTTTTTTAACGCATAACAACCTTCTAGATTCTACACAACATGGCTTTCGAGCGTGCCATTCAACTGAGTCAGCACTCATTATGGCAACGGAGGACATTAGGAAGACGATGGATGACGGTGGAAGAACGGCCCTTATACTACTCGACTTAACCACGGCGTTCGACACCGTCAACCATTCGGTTTTATTGAGTCGATTGGAAAAACTGGGCATTTCAGATGCCGCTTTGGCCCTACTAGCATCATTTCTAACTGGCAGAATCCAACAAGTACATTGGGATGGACTCATCTGAGGAATTTACTCTCCCTGGAGGTGTCCCGCAAGGGTCGGCATTATCACCAACTCTATTTAATCTGTATGTAACACCTTTGGCCGACCTAATAAAATCCCATGGTTTAAAATTAGTGTCTTACGCCGACGACACGCAAATTATTGTGTCTGTCTCTGAATCTATTGAAGCTACTGCAGGGCGTTTCAGAGACTGCCTTCTCGACGTGAAAAATTGGATGAGTCAAAATTTTCTCAAACTAAATACAGAGAAGACCGAAGTTATAGAATTCGGTCAGAAGCCTTTGATCTGGAGTCACTTATGGTGGCCCCCGGAAGCTGGCTCTTGCCCGACTCCAGCTGAGAAGGTCAGAAACCTCGGGTTTCTGCTGGACAAAAACCTCTCCTGCACGTCACAAGTTAATCAAGTCACCTCAGCATGCTTCCATGGTCTTTGGTCTCCGGAGGAAAGGTTGCTTCACATTAACCTTCTAGAGTTGCGGGCAATACGTCTAGCTCTCAAGGCCTTCCTCCCTTCCCTTCGCGGTCGGTTCAGGTCCTGACGGACAACACGACCGCGATGTGGTACATCAATAAGCAGGGAGGAGTGGGGTCGCAGTGTCTCTGCAGAGAGGCTCTGCGTCTCTGGTCCTGGGTTAAGAACCATTAGATTTGTCTGATGGCAAATCACCTGGCCGGAGTACTGAACGTGCGTGCAGACAGTCTCAGTCGGCAGTTCTCGACCGACCACGAGTGGAGGCTTCATCCAGAGGTAGTTTGTTACATTTTTCAGATGTGGGGGACTCCTCAGGTGGACCTGTTCGCTACTCTCGAGAATGCTCACTGCCCATCATTCTGCAGTCTCCAGTTTCTGATACAGGGAGCCTTGGGGGACGCGTTTCAGTTGAGTTGGGACTCAAAACTACTTTACGCGTTTCCTCCCATACCCTTGATTCCTCGGGTTCTGAGGAAGATTCGCCAAGACCGGGCCCAAGTCATATTGGTCGCCCCGGATTGGCCAAGAAGGGTGTGGTACACAAATCTTCTCCGCCTCTCCTCTTGCTCGCCGCTCCGTCTCCCTCTCAGGGCAGATCT
Organism: Lissotriton helveticus; assembly: GCF_964261635.1. NCBI lineage: Eukaryota > Metazoa > Chordata > Amphibia > Caudata > Salamandridae > Lissotriton > Lissotriton helveticus. The sequence goes on from NW_027611674.1 coordinate 1,256,810, forward strand.
ACTCTCTCAGATGAAGGGGCAGGTTCTACACCCCCACCTCCAGACCTTACACCTTCATGCCTGGAGATTGAATGGGGCAACCTATATTCCTTTTCTCTCCCACCTAATGTGGTGGATGTCATCTTATCAGCCAGGCGTGACTCCACCAAGTCTATCTACTCTTATAGGTGGTCCAAATTTGTTTCCTGGTGTGGAGAGAGATCTATTGACCCCTTGAGGGCTTGTTTTGTCCAACATACTTCAGTTTGCTCTTTATTTGGCCCAGCAGGGCTTTGCTGTTTCAACTGTAAAAGTTTATTTATCGGCCTTGTCGGCATTCCTTTGTTTGCCGGACCAGCCGTCTTTATTTAAATCACCTATTGTGTTACGTTTTATAAAAGTTCTGACTAACAAATTCCCTCCTACTCCATTTATTGTGCCTCAATGGGACTTGAATCTTGTTTTGACCTATTTGATGGGTTCACCTTTTGAACCATTACACAGGTGTCCCATGAGGCTTCTGTCTTTTAAGACTGTTTTTTTTGTAGCAATCACCTCGGCAAGGAGGGTAAGTGAGTTTCAAGCTCTTAGTTCTAGGCCCCCATTCTTGACTATTCACGCTGAACGAATGGTACTCAGGACCAGGGCTGCTTTTCTGCCTAAGGTGGTAACTCCCTTCCATCTAGGACAGTCCATTACCCTTCCTACCTTCTATCCTCCCCCTCACCCTTCCAAGGAGGAGGAGAGACTACACCGTCTGGACCCTAAGAGGGCGGTGAGCTTTTATCTCGATAGGACTAAAGACTATCGTGTGGATGACCAGCTCTTTGTTGGTTTTGCTGGCTGCAAGAAAGGAAGGGCACGCTATCAAGATGGATTATCCTGTGCATTAAGATATGCTACGCTCTTGCTGGTAAGGAACCTCCAGAAGGCATAAGAGCTCACTCTACTAGAGCAAAGTCATCAACATCTGCTTTGTCTAGAGGTGTACCTGTTGAGGACATTAGTTGGGCGGCAACTTGGACCTCCCTCCACACTTTTACGAAGCATTACTGCTTGGATGCTGAGGTGAGGAGGGACGGCCACTTTGCTCGCTCTGTCCTGCAGGATTTTCTGGTATAAGAGAGTGGACGCCCTCCTCCGGGAGTGGGGACTGGTGTGGGACTCTATTCACAAGGTGAGGAATCCACTGGCAGATGTATCTATCAGAAGAACAAGTTACTTACCTTCGGTAACGCTTTTTCTGGTAGATACAGTTTCTGCCTGTGGATTCCTCACTGACCCACCCGCCTCCCCGTTGTCCACTCTTCTGTACCTGAGTTACTGTAATGTAAATATTTTTTATTGTCAAAGGAAATGTTTTATTTCAATTGCTTTCCTGCATTGGTTTCACACTGTTTGTGTTATCTTGACATTTGTGTACTGTGTATTCTGTGTATATATCTACTGTCATCGCTCCGCCCGTGTGCCTCGAAAGCACGGAAAAAGGGCGGAACTGATGTCATCACGCCGGCGTGGGCCTATTATGGTGTCGGTGACGTCAGCGGAGTCACGCGCGATGCCGTGCCTCTGTGACGTCGTCCACGTCGGCGCGAAGCTACAAAAAGAATTTCCGGATGTTGCTGACGCAAGGGGATATTCACAAGGTGAGGAATCCACAGGCAGATACTGTATCTACCAGAAAAAGTGTTACCGAAGGTAAGTAACTTGTTCTTTGAGTAGTTTCCGGAATCTCATGAGGTCTGTGCACGCTCTAGCTTCCAGAGTTAAGGAGTTCCATAATTTTGGGCCTAGGGTGGCGAATCTTGACCCTCCAGCGCGTTTTAGCCTGAAGGGGGGTATGGCCAGAAGGTGCAGATGGGCAGATGGCAGGTTGCGAGTGGGAATGTATCTGTTGATCAAATTATCGATGAATTTAGGATTTTTATTATTCAAGGATTTGAAAATGATACATCCCACTTTGAAGGCGCATCTCTGGGTTATAGGGAGCCAGTGTAGCTTCTTTAGCAGTGGGGTGGTGTGTTGGCTCCTATTTGCTTGAAGGACCAGCCTGGCCGCCTGATTTTGAACCATTTGAAGGCGGTTGATGAGGTAGGTCGGGATGTCGAAATAAAGGGAGTTGGCGTAGTCGATGTGGGATATTACCATCGCATGGACTGCCTGAATCTATGCTTCCTGGCTAAGGAATCTACTATTTTTTCTTATTTTTCTTAGCTGGAAACAGCAAGTAGAGACCACAGCTCCAATTTGTTTGTTCATGGTAAGATCGCTGTTGATTATTACCCCCAGGGTTTTAGCAGAGGTAGAGGGGGTGGGGGATTGTCCCTGATCTTTAGGCCAAAAAAGGGGGCTCTAGGGGTTCGTTAGGCCACCTGTGAGGATGACTTCCGTTTTGTCCGGATTCAAGCTTAAGGTGATTGCTGTTCATCCAGTCACGGATGAACAGCATTGTTGTCTGGAATTCGTGGACAGTAGTGGGGGAGTTATTGATTGGGAAGATTAACTGAAAATCATCCGCGTAGTTGAAGGTTTGAATTTTTCCTTCCTTAAGTGCATGGATGAGTGGGAGAAGGTATAGATTGAATAAGTGGGGTGATAGGGAGGAGCCCTGGGGGACATTGCATGTATTTTTAATCTTGGAGGTTGTGAAGTTTCCCAGACGGACCGCTTGGTAGCGGTTGTATAGGAAGGAGCTTATCCATTTGAGGGCTAGTCCTTGGATTCCAGCCCATGACCCGATCGACCAAGGTGTTGTGGTCGACCGTGTCAAACGCGGCGGAGAGATCCAGAAGCACAAGTGCTTGGGGAGATCCTCCATCCGCTTTTGCTCGTAATTGGTCCAAGACTGATAATATAACTGCTTCTGTAGAGTGTGCAGGGCGGAACCCTGCTTGGTGAGTGTCCAGGTAGTCTGACTCCTCCAAAAAGGCCGACAAGTTTTTGGCTACATGAGCTTCAAGTAGTTTGGCCATGTAAGGGATCAAAGAGATGGGACGGTAATTTGTGAGAGACCCGGGGTCTGCTCCTGGTTTTTTCAGGAGAGGGATGACTGACGCCTCTTCTAAAGTGTTGGGAACATAGTCTTGAGATAGTGAGAGGTTTAATAAGGCCATGGGTGGATCTGGGCAAGCCGTAAAGGCTTCCTTTAGGATCCTCGGGGGGCAGCACTCTTCAGTGGAGCCAGATTTGACCTTCATCATAAGGTCCCTGAAAGCTTCTTGGTCAAAATCAAAGATTTCCACCGGTAAAGAAAACAGAGGCTCCATCAGTGGAAACATGACGATTAGCCCAACTTTAAGCATAGCACTCAACTCCAAAGTGGTGGATTTCCCTGCCTGCAAAGTACGTAATTTCTGAATATTCATTGCGAGCAAGCCCATGAACACCCCTATATGACAGGTGGCTTTATTTAAAATAATAACTGGTTCTTTAATATAGCACTTGATATCAAAGTTTTCCTTTTTTAAGATGGTGATGCTAATGTTAACCAACTTAAAAGTATTCAGTATATCAACCTCGTAAGGATGAAAATCTAAATTGACCTATTCAGCATTTAAACACATGACCTGCAGGTGACACAGATTCATTTTCATGGCTTTAAAGTCCACTTTCCCTCATGTGCTAATTAAACCTACTCCCAGACTGGCCTGTTAAACGTGAAGTGTAACACAAATAGAGGGGCGGACCTGTTCACACTTTACTCTTCTAATAAACAGGCAGAATCAAAGCTTGTGCCTCGCCTATGCTGTCTATATACGTTACTAGGCGTCTGTTCAGGAACTGAAGTGAGGAGTGAATGTTACGACAAATTGTCACTTTGCTCGGGGCAGCAAAATCTTACTGTCACTCCCAGTTCTTGTCAAAACGTTTTTGCACAAAGTATCGGAGAGAAGCTGACTGGGAAAATAAATGTGCACAGTTCACCAGGATTCCGGTCCATTTTGCCTCCAAAAAGGCCTGGATGGCCAGTAAGGAACGTCCGGCGAGTTAGCGGTAAAGAAAGGTCGTCTGGGGTTTACAAATGTGATTCAGCACCACCATCTGCTGGTCGTTTGTTTTTCCTCCGGTTCCTACTTCAAAATGCATCAGAGAGCTTTTTAACAGTCTGTCTATTGAGAAATGTGTTGATTCTTACGGGCACAAAGGCTAGGCTACGGAGCTATTCTCATACTAATCCTGTCCAATTAAAAGGTCTCGTCAGATAAGTGTTACTCAAAATAACGCGAATAGAGTGAGGACTCCATGAGACTCCCACAGATAGCGTAACTGCTTGACATTAAACCATCCTCCTCTGACTAAAAAAGAATCGAGCATTGGTAAAAATAATAAATCGGTCCTTGGAAAGCTGGTGCGATATTTATTTATTTTATATTTTGAAAGCATATTCCACTGAATAAAAAAGAAGAAAAGAAAACGCAGTGCCTGCTAAAGTGTCAGCCTTATGTTTGCAATAATAAAAAAATTTAAAACAAGCTCTTGGCATTGCGGAGGGGGGAGGAGAAATGTGAGACGCGGCCTGGCGGCCGTGAAAGTGAAAATACCGCTGGCCGGCCGTGGGCAGTGAATAATTAGGGGAGGAGAAATGCCTGAGGCCGAGCGCACGCTGGGGGAAGCTTCAGATGTCTTTGATGTGGACGCGCTTTCTGCTTGACTACTCCACAGGCACTGTACGAAATCCACCGATGGTTTAGCCCTGGTTTAGCCCCTATATCTCTCGCCAGCAATGCGCAAGCGCATTGGCAGGCGAGACCTAAAAAGGAGTTGTTATATACTAAACCTCCAGAAACGTTTTATTAACTAGTTATAAAGTCTTCTTTTTTTTAATAGAAATTATTTCACATTGTTACTGGATCTGCATTGCTAAACACTTATAAGGTCCCAAAGGCGAGACCTATTGGCTATGCCAATGCTTGTTATTGATTGAGTACAATGAGCAGCAGCACTTTTGATTAGGTCCTGAAGAAAGCCGCAAACACTTCTTTGAAGGGTTAATAGGCTGAAACATGTTGACCTCCTATTAACACTAACAGTGCATATATTTTTCTACCACAGTGCCCTGTTTTTAATCGTGGCCCAAGGGAGTACAAATAATGGAAACCATATACCCTTTACCAAGTTTTAACTTTCATTCTGCTGCCTCCACTACCCTGAGCTCATTATTGTGGTATTTAGTATACCTTTCTCTATAACAAAACATGCCTGAACTCCTCCCTCTCAGTGAGGGGGTTGTACCCCGTACCGTGACTAGGTATAACTGAGCGAGGAGCTTCCGAATGAGGAAGCATGCCAACTATGGTGGGTGAGGGAAATCTTCCTTTTAAAGGGATATTTCATTTTAGCTAGGTCTTAATTTGCAACAGTAATCCTCATAGACCCAAGGGTTTCTTGATTGTGGTAGAAATACATTTTTACCCCTTCATTGTACGTTTAAGCACATACCATTGCTTGAAATGTTGTGATCAATGTAGGAAAAATACTCTGTGCACTGAGAAAATTTGTTAAAATAACGGAAAGTTGATAATCGCAGTTAATACCTTCTCATACCTGGATTTATCTAGAAGAGAAGTCTGTTAATTCTAGCAGATTTTTGAAACCACAAGGTATAAGAAATTATCTGAAATTATTTAACAAATGTTTGCAAGTATTATTTCTAAAGATAAAGGAAGGACTATATTTGTCTTTTTAAAATGAACCCCAGTGCGTATGACTACAATAACCACCGCTCTCAAATCAAAATTGTGCTTGGTTTAGTGAGAAAGCTAAGTGATCCAGGAGAAACTAGGACTGCGCGTCAGTATTTTTCATAGGAAGCTTTAAGTTAGAGTGAAAACATTTTTTAGAATGCCCCAAAAATTGTGATAAAGATATTTCAATATGTTTGACAAAAAAATAGGTACATTTCATGACAATATTGAAATGGGCAATAAAATAAAACAAACAAATATTTACACCACATGACAAAAATATTAGAGACTAAATTTCAGCAATATAGGAAATACTGAGGTTCACGTATTAATAATCCATTTGGTAAAAGTGGTTGTTTGTGGAGTCAGCACACTACTGTGTCTGTGATTGCTATTGAATAAAGGCATTTTTAATGCACCCCATTTTACTTTCAGATTCACAAATGTCCCCTTGGGTTACTACCTCCTGTTACTCTTTTTCAGCCCACACACGGTTTCAAAGCTTAATATAACATATTCAGAAAGGACACTATTAACATTCCCCTTCCAAATTATGGATTGTTAAATGGGCTTAGTACATTTCAAAAAGGGGTTTAGCATTTGCAAACTTTGTGAATTACTGAACCAGTGGATTTTTGAACAATAAAACCCTTGGTACACGAGGCAATTCTTCTCAATTCCCTCCAAATTAAGTTTGCTGATAATGTTAGTTGAATGATAACCTGTGCACCTACCTATTTAGTGATAGTGTTGCTTCAGATCAAATAATAATCATCACACAAAACTCTTACACAATATTTAAAGACAGAATTTCTGACATCCAGCTTTAATGTTTTGTTAAGTATATTTGCAAATGTTGTTACTTAAACAGGAAAGCATGTAAAGTGGTCTCTGGACATAAATTGGATGTAATCATAATCTTTAGATACATTTTCTGAGTTTTAGGACCAAAGTGTGTCTTCTGGGTTTACTCTAAACCACTATAATAAACATATTCAATGCTTTGAGATTTGATCAGTTTGTACTGGTTTCTATTGCCGACAATAATCTAGATTTAGACCAAGGATCAATTCTATCCATGGCTTTTAAAATCTATTTATCATTGATCTCTTTTAGTGTTATCGCAAATAAAACTGTAATAGAACTGATCTGAGAGAAGGGCTTTCAAGTATTATGCCTAGTCAATTTATTGAACAAACTATGGAGTTAAAATCTGAATAGATTAGATCCACAAGCATTGCCTGACCACTGCATTTTACATCAATAGATTACTAATCAGCACATTTTCTCTAAGTACAATTCACTCATCTTCAGTTTTTCGTGGAGCTCGTGCTGGGTCTGTTTGAGCTCTTTTAAAATGACATTTAAATGTCCAAAAGTTCATGAACTCTAGTTTCAAGCCTGGTCAAACCTTAATGAATGATATACCTAAAGACGCCCTTCTGTGCCTACATTTTATTGTGCACCATGATTCAGAAATGGCATGTTTTTCCTTTCGGAGGTAAAATTCTAAACATATTTATTGTTGTTGCCATCTGAAACATTATCACTAATTGGGAAGATAACAACAAGTGGTCCTGTGATGGTTGCTGGAATGGGAACTGTTTAATCAAAAGGTGGATTGAATTCAAGTTTAGGTGACAATTTTACAAAAGTGTATGGATTTTGTATATATTTAAAATTGCTGATCTCCAAAAAGGCCTAAATCAATTAATTGAATTGAAATTCAAGTTTATCATTGTAATCCTATTGTTGGAAAAGATGTGCTTTTGAACCCCATGAGGCGGTTTCTTTCCAGAAAGCATTCAGGTTGTAATCATGAGTCAAATAATGCTGAGTAGGTTAAAATATTCAAATTGAATTCAAATTACACAATAATTAATTTTGTTTTTCTATATGTAAAAGCATTACATTAATGACATTTCTGTATCCTACCACCTTTCTTTCCTGTTCTTTAGGAACGTTTCTATAGTTGAACTTTAAAGATTGCCCGAAATTAGGAATTGTGCTCTACATAACTTTGCAGTGTTACAGTATGTTGATTTTTATGTACAATTTTTGTCTCTTATGTGTATGGCAACTGATGTTCTGTTTTGCTTTAATAATCAGATTATGTTTATTAGGTTTTACTATTCAATAAAATGTTTCAAACACAACAAATGGTAGTTGATATGTATTTACAACTGTAGCATTTTTATTGTATGGGCACTTTCAAAGGGGCCAAAAAGATAGTCTGCGGGATAACGGAGGACGACATTGGCATCAGCAGGGAGAGGTTTGGGCAGGTGATTGAGGGTATATGTAAGATTGGAAGTAGGGGGAACAAAGCATGTACATTGTGTGGACTGTGACGACTCCTGCAGGTATTGTGAGGGATACTATGCTACCCCGAAAATGAATCCCCTAATGATTATTATCAACAAGCTTTATTCGGTTTTATAAAAGAAAAACATCTTCCAAGTTACAGATTGACAAATATATTTATGTCCAAGTTAATCAGAACACAAGATAAAAATTCATGAATCACAGTACAGAAGTTAATCGCAGCTTGACCTGAACAGCGACCCGTAAAAAGTTAAGCGTATGCAAAACAGTGTCATTAGAGAGGAGTTGTAAAAAGATAAGAGGCGGCTTCACCCTCCTAAAACCCGCTTTTTTGAGAATGGGAATAATAAATATCTTTCTAGGGACAGCAGAAAAACTACAAAACATTAAAAAAGTGCATCATGTCCTGAGGAGACTCACCGTTGCAGCCACAGGGCATGAGGCACAGGCCTCTGTGGGAGCCACGAGGGTGTGCCAAGAGGTAATGGAAGAGGTGGAGCCGAAACCGGGTCAATAGAAAACGATCATGGATGCTTTTAAGCCCTAGAAGATAAGGTTCGGTGGTTGGTGCAGTTTTTAACACAATTTATTTACGCACACTAGGCTTCCACAGCTCATTTCCTCTCTATCACAGCGGCTTATTCTTAGAAAACACTCTTTGACCAGAGAAAGGTCACTCTTACATATGCGCTCAGGGTTAGCAAATAGTTCCTACCTACCCTGGAGAGGCCAACACTTATATACTGGAGCCATCGGATGCGTGAGACACGGTCAAGTGAAAGGCATTCCTGTAAGATGTCTTTGCTAAGTGTATTTTCTTAATTAGCCCAAATATTAAGCCACAAAGCCAGGGGACGGAAAACCAGTAAATCTGAGAGGAACGGGGTGCTTTGTGGGACAGAAAGGGCCCATCGCAGGAAAGAGTTTTCAGCACTTTGCATTGCCCCTACCCCAATGTGGCCCCATATCTCACTCCCATAACTAACCTTTGAGATATATTTGTCTTCATATGTCTTCAAAGGAGCCTCTATTGGCTTCCCTCCCACTCTGCTGGCAAAGTTAAAAACAGCTGCAAAAGCACTGTTTAAACATACAAGTTGCACAATTATGGATGAGGGCGGGTGGCCACTCAAACCATATACTAAACAAGTGGTATAAGAGATGCCACTCGAGCAGTGGTTAGGCCTAGGGCCTAGGGAATCGCTGGGAGCAGTCAGGACAAGCAATGCTGAAGTCGGGAATGGCCCTCGGGCTTCGGCTGCACCAGTGCTGCTTCGGCTGCACTGGTGCAGCTTCTCAGACTTGAGGCGTTGCACCAGTGCAGCATAGAAAAGAAACTTTTTAATAAAAGGATTTAAAACTAATTCAAGATATACATTATCTAAGGAATGTTATAAAAACTCAGATATGGAGAATATTTTTCATTTTCGTCCATTTTTGACCGTTTTGGAGCACTTTGAAGCACTGATGCAGCTTTGGGATTTTTATGGTTATTTTGATCAGAGATGCTCCTAATGTGTTTAAAATTCATGTGGGATGTATCCAAGACACTGCCATCACACCTATATAGTTTTTAAATGATTTTGATGTATTAAAATTTTGACCTCCATAAGGGGGGAAAGGTTGAACTTTTACCCCGCTCGGAGTTCCATGACTTTCGTGACCTTGTCCCCCTGAAATTTAAAATTGCATTTTCAAAGTAATGTGTACAACTATTCATTCTGTGTCATTCATTGTGTGTTTAGCATGCTATTGGGCCACTGTAGCACTTGTTTTTTTTCGTTTTTATGCATTTTTGACCGTTTTTGAACACTTTGATGCTCCAAATGGTCTTTGGACTTAGTCACTTTTTGCTTCATGGAGATTTCAAAAGTGTTAGAAAGTCACTTTGGAGGCACACAGGACAGTGCAAATGCACCTATATAGCAATCAGGACACTCCAATCACACCTATATAGTTTTTAAATGATTTTGATGAATTAAACATTTTGACCTCCATGAGGGGTGGAAAGTTTGAACTTTTACCCCGCTCGGAGTTCCATGACTTCTGTGACCTCGTCCCCCTGAAATTTAAAATAGCATTTTCCAAGTAATTTGTAAATATATTCATTCTGGGTCATTCATTGTGTGTTTAGCATGCTATTGGGCCAGTGTAGCACTTTGTTTTTTTCATTTTTATGCATTTGTGACCGTTTTTAAACACTTTCATGCACCAATGATGTCTTTGTACTTCGTCATTTTTCACTTCATGGGGACTTCAAAAGTGTTAGAAATTCATTTTGGAGGCACACAGAACAGTGCAAATGCAGTTACATAGCATTCAGGAGACTGCAATTACACCTATATAGTTTTTAAAAGATTTTGATGTAATAACATTTTTGACCTCCATAGGGAGGGCCCTTAAGCTGAACTTTTACCCAGCTCGGAGTTCCATGACCTTGTCCCCCTGAAATTGAAAATCGAATTTTCAAAGTGTTTAGTAAAACTGTTCATTCTGTGTCATTCATTATGTCTTTAGCCTGCTATTGGACCACTGCAGCACTATGTTTTGTTAATTTTAACCCAATGTTGACCTTTTTTGACCACTTTGATGCACCAGTGAAGTTTTTGGACTTAGTCATTTTTCACTTTATGGTGACTTCAAAAGTGTTAGAAATTCATTTTGTAAATACCTAGAACGGTGCAAATGCAGCCATATAGCATTCAGGGCACAACAATTACACCTATATAGTTTTTAAATGATTTTGATGCAATAACATTTTTGACCTCCATGGGGAGGGCACTCAAGCTAAACTTTTACCTAGCTCCGAGTTCCACGACCTCGGGTGGAAAAAGTGACTTTGCCCCCTTAAACCCAAAAACTTCAAAAAGTCACCCCTGGAGGCCAGAAATGGGTCTTAGACACTCTTGGTATGTCATCTGAGGTATACTATGGTGTTCTTGGGTCCAGAACTAGAAATGTGATGTGACTCTGATATCTAGGGCCTATAATGGAAAAAATTAATTTGACACCAAACACCTCAAAATGTCTGAAATAGGACTCAGACATGTACCTGGAGGCTGGAAATGAGCCCTAGACACTCTTGCTATATCACCTGAGATATAATATAGGGTCCTGGTGGCCACAGGGACACAAAAACAGTCAGGTGGGTTGATACTGAAAATTAGCAAAAATCGTCCCAAAAATTTCTTTGACAAGATTTGCTAATTTTCCAAATAGCTCAGAATGGATATCAGAGACACTGTCTGAGTGCGCAAGATATGAATACACTTGTCAGAAAGGTCAGCTCTGATGCTTTCATGTGATATATATAACTTTGATATTATATAAAGTTTTTTTTCCGCTACCAACCAAGGGAAACACCTGATATCGTACCCGATTTTGAGAACATTGGGCTGGGTGGAAAAAGTCACTTTGCCCCCTTAAACCCAAAAACTTCAAAAGGTCACCCCTGGAGGCCAGAAATGGGTCTTAGACACTCTTGGTATGTCATCTGAGGTATACTATGGTCTTCTTGGGTCCAGAACTAGAAATCTGATGTGACTCTGATATCTAGGAGCTATAATGGAAAAAAATGAATTTGACACCAAACACCTCAAAATGTCACAAATAGGAGTCAGACATGTACCTGGAGGCTGGAAATGAGCCCTAGCCACTCTTGTTATATAATCTGAGATATATTATGGGGTCCTGGTGGCTACAGGGACCTGAAAACAGTCATGAGGGTTGATACCGAAAATTAGCAAAAATCGTCTAAAAAAGTTTTTTTGACAAGATTTGCTAATTTTCCAAATAGCTCAGAATGGATATCACAGTCACTTTGTGAGTACCCAGGACCTAAATATACTTGTTAGAAAGCTCAGATCTGATGCTTTCATTTGATCTATCTACCTTTGCTATTATCTGAAGTTTTTTTTTCAGCTTCCAGCCATGGGAAAAACCTGACATTGTACCCGATTTTGAGCACCTTAGTCTGGATGGAAGAAGTGACTTTGCCCCCTTAAACCCCAAAACTTCAAAAAGTCATCCCTGGAGGCCAGAAATGGGTCTTAGACACTCCTGGTATGTCATCTGAGGTATACTAAGGGGTCCTTAGGTCCAGAACTAGAAATTTGATGTGACTCTGAGCTCAATGTGATGTGACTCTGAGCTATATGGCCTATAATGGAAAAAATGAGTTTGACCCCAAACACCTCGAAATGTCACAAATAGGAGTCAGACATGTACCTGGAGGCTGGAAATGAGCCCTAGCCACTCTTGTTATATCATCTGAGATATATTATGGGGTCCTGGTGGCTACAGGGACCCGAAAACAGTCATGAGGGTTGATACCGAAAATTAGCAAAAATCGTCAAAAAAAGTTTTTTTGACAAGATTTGCTAATTTTCCAAATAGCTCAGAATGGATATCACAGTCACTCTGTGAGTACCCATGACCTAAATATACTGGTTAGAAAGCTCAGATCTGATGCTTTCATTTGATCTATCTACCTTTGCTATTATCTGAAGGTTTTTTTTCAGCTTCCAGCCAAGGGAAGAACCTGACATCGTACCCGATTTTGAGCAACGTAGCCTGGATGGAAGAAGTGACTATGCCCCCTTAAACCCCAAAACTTCAAAAAGTCATCCCTGGAGGCCAGAAATGGGTCTTAGACACTCCTGGTATGTCATCTGAGGTATACTAAGGGGTCCTTAGGTCCAGAACTAGAAATTTGATGTGACTCTGAGCTCAATGTGATGTGACTCTGAGCTCTATGGCCTATATTGGGAAAAATGAGTTTGATCCCAAACACCTCGAAATGTCACAAATAAGAGTCAGACATGTACCTGGAGGCTGGAAATGAGCCCTAGCCACTCTTGTTATATCATCTGAGATATATTATGGGGTCCTGGTGGCTACAGGGACCTGAAAACAGTCATACAAAGCAATTTGAATCCATACGAGGCAATTTTTAATTTTCGGCCATCTGGTCACCCTTTGAAATGGATAGTATATACTACAGAGGATGTAGTGCACTCTATTTCTTGAAGCATATGATGTACTGACTTAATTTCAATTGCAGTATGTAGCTAAGACATTTACAATTCATAGTGGTAACTCTCATGGTTGTGGCTTATAGGGACAAGGTACAAATCAAGTGTAACCTTCAGGTAAGTTTTTATTTTTCACTTTCATGTGTGTTGTAGAACACTTTATACTTTTGGCTATAATTCATAGTCTGTACATTATAGAGACATAATTTAAACAGCACTTTGTTCCTAGTGATGTGCATCTTACCCATGTGAATTATTATGTGTGTGGCGTATTGTAAAGTTGTCAAAATTTGAGGTTGAATGTATGACGTTTTTCAATACCGTCGCATGTACGAAAAAGTATGCCTTACATTTTGTCCCATACTTCTAAAACCATACAATCTGGATCCATAATTGGAAGTGCAGCATTAAGCTAACATGATGCCACTGTCCTGTGTTCATTTTCATGCATGTGGAAAGCTTCAAAGTGGTGTGAATCTTTCAGCGATTAAACACATATTTTTAAAAAAATTCCTTCAGCTTTTGCAAAATGTGTCACGTATGTTATGTCATCAGTCAAGATCCATATTAGATAGAGCTTGATTTCCAACTGCAACACATTCTATAACATAGCCTACTACAGTGTGCCATTTTATATGCATGTGGCTCACACACAAGGTGCATACAAAGCAATTTGAATCCATACGAGGCGATTTTTAATTTGCGGCCATCTGGTCACCCATTGAAATGGATAGGATATATTACATAGTATGTGGTGCACTATAAATCTTGAACCATATGAGGTACCGACCTAATTTCAATCACAGTATGTAGCTAAGACATCTACACTTTATAGTGGTAACTCTCATATTTGTGGCTTATAGGGACAAGGTACAAATCAAGTGTAATCTTCAGGAAAAGTTTTTATTTTTCACTTTCATGTGTGTTGAAGAACACTTTATGCTTTAGGCTACAAAATGTGAAGTTGAATGTATGATGTTTTTCAATAACGTCACATGTGTGAAAAAATATGCCTTACGTTGTGGCCCATAATTCTAAAACCATACAATCTGGATCCATAATTCTGAGTGCAGCATACAGTTACCATCATGCCACTGCCCTGTGGTCATTGTCATGCCTGTGCCATGCTTAGAAGTGGTGAGAATCATTCAGTGATGAAACGCATGTTTTATAAAATTTGCCTCCATTTTTTGCAAAATGAGTCACGTATATTGTGTCATCAGTCATGATCCATACTAGATAGAGCTTGATTTCCAACTGCAACACATTCTATAGCATACCCTACTACATTGTGTCATTTTAAATGCATGTGGCTTACACGTAAGGTACATACAACGCAATATGAATCCATACGACGCGATTTTCAATTTGCGGCCATCTGGTCGTCCCATTGAAATGGATAGGATATTATACATAGCAGAATGTGCCCTATAATTCTTGAAGCATATAAGTTAAAGACTTAATTTCAATTGCAGATTCTAGCTAAGATTCGTATGCATTATTGTACCAATTCTTATGCATGTGGCCCACATAGAAAGTGCACGAAATGGAAGTTGAATCCATACGAGGCGATTTTCGATTTCCGGCCATCTGGTCACCCAAATCTCAAAGATTATTGTTAATAATTCAGTGTGTTTTTATGCTATTTAGCTAATAATGCATGAACCTGTTTATTAACATGTGCATAATGAGATACCAAAGAGAAAATAATGAAAATGTATTGGTAAACCGTATTTTGGTAGACTTTAAAAAACCCCATTGAAAAACACATGCATCACCAATGCTGCTTTTTGCTTGTGCCTAAAACGAAAATGTGTTATTAAAAAGTGAATATAACACATAGAGATGTTTTTTCTTTTGTTTATGAAGCCTAATGTGAAGGCAGGTCACACCTATGTTTTACTTTGAAAAAATCTCTTTTCTAAAATTTACGGCGTTACCTTGTTTTTTAATATAGCTAAAAAAACAATTGTTAAAGTCGCTTATAAAAAAGTGATCGTAAATGCTATTTTGTTTTTTTTTTCAGCTTGAGGTTCAGTTTAATATGAGTCTTAATTTGAGGTATCACTTGCCCTAGTAAACAATCCCCAAAGTCTATTTTTTTTCAATTTTCCCAAGCTCAATGTTAAACACATGCATCACCAATGATGCAAAAAGTCAAGTCAGAAATTTCAAACAGCAATAAAAAAGTGAGAAAAACAGATATTTGAAAAATTCCTTTTGTTTATGCGGCCTTATGTCCAAAGCCATCCAACAAGAGAATTTTTTTTTAATTCGGTCGATTTAAAAAAAAATCTGCGAACTATTTTATTTCTCTCAAAAAAGTGCCAAAAAGTGACTTTTTGTGCAAAAAAGTGCCCGTACAATATTTTTTCATCTAATAAACTTTTTATGACTCAGAATACACTTAGGCTTCAGGTCAATGTGTTTTCGTTTGGGGGAGGGGCCCAGGGAAAAAAACACCTTTTTTTTTCTCGGATTGGTCAAAGGTCAGGTCAGGGAGGCTTGACTCTTGTTGCACCAGTGCTGCTTCGGCTGCACCAGTGCTGCTTCGGCTGCACTGGTGCAGCTTCTCAGACTTGAGGCGTTGCACCAGTGCAGCATAGAAAAGAAACTTTTTAATAAAAGGATTTAAAACTAATTCAAGATATACATTATCTAAGGAATGTTATAAAAACTCAGATATGGAGAATATTTTTCATTTTCGTCCATTTTTGACCGTTTTGGAGCACTTTGAAGCACTGATGCAGCTTTGGGATTTTTATGGTTATTTTGATCAGAGATGCTCCTAATGTGTTTAAAATTCATGTGGGATGTATCCAAGACACTGCCATCACACCTATATAGTTTTTACATGATTTTGATGTATTAAAATTTTGACCTCCATAAGGGGGGAAAGGTTGAACTTTTACCCCGCTCGGAGTTCCATGACTTTCGTGACCTTGTCCCCCTGAAATTTAAAATTGCATTTTCAAAGTAATGTGTACAACTATTCATTCTGTGTCATTCATTGTGTGTTTAGCATGCTATTGAGCCACTGTAGCACTTGTTTCTTTTCGTTTTTATGCATTTTTGACCGTTTTTGAACACTTTGATGCTCCAAATGGTCTTTGGACTTAGTCACTTTTTGCTTCATGGAGACTTCAAAAGTGTTAGAAAGTCACTTTGGAGGCACACAGGACAGTGCAAATGCACCTATATAGCAACCAGGACACTCCAATCACACCTATATAGTTTTTAAATGATTTTGATGAATTAAAAATTTTGACCTCGATGAGGGGTGGAAAGTTTGAACTTTTACCCCGCTCGGAGTTCCATGACTTCTGTGACCTCGTCCCCCTGAAATTTAAAATAGCATTTTCCAAGTAATTTGTAAATATATTCATTCTGGGTCATTCATTGTGTGTTTAGCTTGCTATTGGGCCAGTGTAGCACTTAGTTTTTTTCATTTTTATGCATTTGTGACCGTTTTTAAACACTTTCATGCACCAATGATGTCTTTGTACTTCGTCATTTTTCACTTCATGGAGACTTCAAAAGTGTTAGAAATTCATTTTGGAGGCACACAGAACAGTGCAAATGCAGTTACATAGCATTCAGGACACTGGTGCATGCGTGCGCTTTCCGCACATCTCCCGAATCCCGAGGGCCATTCCCGACTTCAGCATTGCTTGTCCTGACTGCTCCCAGCGATTCCCTAGGCCCTAGGCCTAACCACTGTTCGAGTGGCCTCTCTTATACCACTTGTTTAGTATATGGTTCGAGTGGCCCCCTGCCCTCATCCATAATTGTGCAACTTTGTATGTTTAAACAGTGCTTTTGATTTAACGCTTGTGCCCCTTTATTCATAAAGAATACTGGGGATTGTTTTTAGTAATAAACACATATATTTTTATAACATATACTTGTGTGGTGTCCTTTCATTTGGTATTACAGGATTGTATGTGGTAAAACAGCTCGCTTAACACAACCTCTTAAGTTAAGCCTTTAGGCTGCTTAGTCCATGCTACCCCTAGGATAGCTTGTCTAATAAGGTTGACTTACAACCAGACACCATAAGGGATTGTTTGGTCAGGTAGTAGGTGGTTCCAGAATTGGAAACATCCCCTACCAGGCCAACTTCTCACACACAGCCTGGGGGACCAAGCACAGCCTTGGGGACCAAGAGCAACCAGGGGGACCAAGCACAGCCTGGGGGACCAAGCACAGCCTGGGGGACCAAGAGCAACCAGGGGGACCAAGCACAGCCTGGGGGACCAAGCACAGCCTGGGGGACCAAGAGCAACCAGGGGGACCAAGCACAGCCAGGGGGACCAAGCACAGCCAGGGGGACCAGGAGCAACCAGGGGGACCAAGCACAGCCTGGGGGACCAAGCACAGCCTGGGGGACCAAGCACAGCCTGGGGGGACCAAGAGCAACCAGGGGGTCCAAGCACAGCCTGGGGGACCAAGCACAGCCTGGGGGACCAAGAGCAACCAGGGGGACCAAGCACAGCCTGGGGGACCAAGCACAGCCTGGGGGACCAAGCACAGCCTGGGGGACCAAGAGCAACCAGGGGGGCCAAGCACAGCCTGGGGGACCAAGCACAGCCTGGGGGACCAAGAGCAACCAGGGGGAACAAGCACAGCCTGGGGGACCAAGCACAGCCTGGGGGACCAAGAGCAACCAGAGGGACCAAGCACAGCCTGGGGGACCAAGAGCAACCAGGGGGACCAAGCACAGCCAGGGGTACCAAGCACAGCCAGGGGGACCAAGAGCAACCAGGGGGACCAAGCACAGCCTGGGGGACCAAGCACAGCCTGGGGGACCAAGCACAGCCTGGAGGACCAAGAGCAACCAGGGGGTCCAAGCACAGCCTGGGGGACCAAGCACAGCCTGGGGGACCAAGAGCAACCAGGGGGACCAAGCACAGCCTGGGGGACCAAGCACAGCCTGGGGGACCAAGAGCAACCAGGGGGACCAAGCACAGCCTGGGGGACCAAGCACAGCCTGGGGGACCAAGAGCAACCAGGGGGACCAAGCACAGCCAGGGGGACCAAGAGCAACCAGGGGGACCAAGCACAGCCAGGGGGACCAAGAGCACCAGGGGGACCAAGCACAGCCTGGGGGACCAAGAGCAACCAGGGGGACCAAGCACAGCCTGGGGGACCAAGCACAGCCTGGGGACCAAGCACAGCCAGGTGTACCAAGCACAGCCAGGGGGACCAAGAGCAACCAGGGAGACCAAGCACAGCCTGGGGGACCAAGCACAGCCAGGGGGACCAAGAGGAACCAGGGAGACCAAGCATAGCCAGGGGGACCAAGAGCATCCAGGGGGACCAAGCACAGCCTGGGGGACCAAGCACAGCCTGGGGGACCAAGAGCAACCAGGGGGACCAAGCACAGCCAGGGGTACCAAGCACAGCCTGGGGGACCAAGAGCAACCAGGTGGACCAAGCACAGCCTGGGGGACCAAGAGCAACCAGGGGGACCAAGCACAGCCTGGGGGACCAAGCACAGCCTGGGGGACCAAACACAGCCTGGGGGACCAAGAGCAACCAGGGGGAGCAAGCACAGCCTGGGGGACCAAGCACAGCTTGGGGACCAAGAGCAACCAGGGGGACCAAGCACAGCCTGGGGGACCAAGCAGCCTGGGGGACCAAGCACAGCCAGGGGTACCAAGCACAGCCAGGGGGACCAAGAGCAACCAGGGGGACCAAGCACAGCCTGGGGGACCAAGCACAGCCTGGGGGACCAAGAGCAACCAGGGGGACCAAGCACAGCCTGGGGGACCAAGCACAGCCTGGGGGACTGTAGGAAGGTGGCTACCTGACTATGGTTACCCCAGATTTTTTGCCTGTGTTTAGCTGGTTTTTTGACTTAGTTGACCTGGTTGCCTGCTAATCAGGGCCCCAGGCCATCTGCTCTCTCTGTAAAATGGATTCCATGTACCCTAGGTACATACCACAATTGGAAATGGACTCCTTGTCAGCCCCTGTATAATGCACTATAGGTGCCAAGGGCATAGGAGCCACCAAGGCCTACCAGGGGCTGCAGCATATCTTTTGCCACCCCTGGCTGGTTCTTAAATTGACACAACTGGCTGATCACTCAGCTGGGGTAAGGTGGTGTAACCACCCCTTACTTAGATATAGTATACCTATATCTAAACCTATATCTGGACACATATCAACCTGTGAGCCACTCCTATGGAAGGCCTAATGTGAGAAGTTGGCCTGATAGGTGATGTTTCCAATTCTGGAACCACCTATTATCAGACCAAACAATCCCTTATGGTGTCTGGTTGTAAGTCAACTGTAGGAGAGTAGGGTCTGCTATCCTATGGTCACCCCAAATTTTTGCTTTTTGCTTCACTGGTTTTCGACTACTGAGGCTGTGGGCCTGCTGATCAGACCCCCAGCCTGCTGTTCTCTCACTAAATTACTGACACATGTGCTATAGGCACATGCCAATTGGAAATGGACTCCTTGTCAGCCCCTGTAGAATGCACTATAGGTGCACAGGGCACAGGAGCCACTAAGGCCTACCAGGGGCTGCAGCATATCTTTTGCCACCCCTGGCTGGTTCTTAAATTGACACAACTGGCTGATCACTCAGCTGGGGTAAGGTGGTGTACACACCCCTTGCTTAGATATAGTATACATATGTCTAAACCTATATCTGGACACATGTAAACCTGTGAGCCACTCCTATAGAAAGGCCTCATCAATCCTGGAGGCTGAGTGCGTGGTTTTATGTGAGATGGAGCTCTAGCATGAGCTGAGCCTGTCTGCAGCCGTCTGGAACAAATCCCTAAGCTGTTTCAGGATAATGCCATACCATATACTATTAAGTGCCTTATAATCCTCGCGGTTATTTAGCAACTTTGGTTTGGCTTTATCAAAACATGTCGTGTAAGGTGTCATACGCTTTGGAATACCATCCCCTCGCCAGTTCTGGCGACGGGGATGGCATTCCACCCCTCTAGAGGGGTAAGACATGTTACTTTACTTTAATGCGGTTGATTTTTCCAAAGACCTTAAGATCCACAAAATGGATGCCTCTGCCACAGACAAATGTCTGGACCCCTGGAGCTGACCGAAACTCAGTCAAGGGGGTCCTGGACAAAGGGTTTCCTGTCACAGGAGGGTGTCACCGCCCTCCAGACAGGAGATAGTGTATTGTAGCAGGGAGGTTTGAAAGAAACCAGACACTGCTTGGGGCGCACAAGGCTGCCCCTTGCATAATCCGGCCAAACCGGTTCTGGGGCACTCCAGCCCTCGTGCCAGGGCGGCCTGGATCAAAGGAAGGGGGTGTATCCACCCACTTCCTGGGTCCCACCCATAGGAGGGGACCTAGCAGGTAATCACGCCCACCAGATTCGAATAAGAGTGGGAGCAGTGCCAATGCACATCAGATTTCCTGGAAGAAACATTTGAAACGAAACTCTGGACCCTTGGACCTCCACTCCAACGTGGAAGCCCGAAAAATCTCCCTTGTGGTCAAGGAGTGACCACCCTGCAGCAGCAGGCACCATCCAGCCCTCGACGTCTACTTAGTTGCAGTTCCCGCCGGAACTCGAGCGACTGAGATCGACGAGATCAAGCATGCCCAGCTTCTAACAGCCCGATCCACAGTCCCTGCAAAGCTGAGACCCGTGGAGGCGACCGGAAGCGTGGGGCACGCCATCTTGAATTGACCACGAGACGCTGACCGTGCAGCCCACGAGTGACCCTCGAAGCTGTGCACCGGGGTTTGAGAAGCCCCCACCCTGAGCTACTCCTGGGCCGAAGTTCAGCCCTCCACACTCGACGAGTGCTGCGTGGGGCCCTTTGGCACAATTTGGCTCAACGCGTTGGCCCGGTCACTTGCCAGCTGGCTTGTGGTCCCTGTGCCGACGAACTACCGAAAAAGACTCGTGAATCTGGTTGCTCCAGATCCACACCAGCTCCCCTGAAAAGGAGCCCCGACTCTGACCTTCCTGGTCCGAGTGAGAAGCAATCTTCCGATCCCGCGTGGATTGCTCTTACCAAGGCTTGTTTGCTCCAAACTTGAAGCCGACTGCACCGACGGTGAGAGCCTGCGTGGGACAGATCGTGACCTGCTCCTGGACGTCGCAGATGCCCCAGAGCCCACGTGACAGCGGAGAGAAGCTCCTCGACGACCACCTGATTGCGCCCGACATTGCCTGGTTCCGTCCTGGTTCCACCCTGGTCACTGCTGAGTGACCCAGACTCTGTCCCCTCTGCTTTCAGGTACTTTTCTACTTGAGTCCACCCTTGGACTCCACCGGACACTTCATCTTTAACCCGCCTGCAGCCCTTTCAGCTTCAAGCACCAAGAGCCTGCGTGTCAAAACCCGACGCCACTTCGACCCTGTGCACCCACTTCCTGTGGGTGAGGTAACTTTGCTCCGCCGGTGTTCCCACACTGGTGCACACCTCTAGGGTCTGTGTGTTAAGTTTTGTTCCTCTAGGTTCAGCGGAAGTGTCCTTTAACTTTAACTTTACAACTTTTACGCACCATTGGTTAACATTGGTGCATGCGTGCGCTTTCCGCACATCTCCCGAATCCCGAGGGCCATTCCCGACTTCAGCATTGCTTGTCCTGACTGCTCCCAGCGATTCCCTAGGCCCTAGGCCTAACCACTGTTCGAGTGGCCTCTCTTATACCACTTGTTTAGTATATGGTTCGAGTGGCCCCCTACCCTCATCCATAATTGTGCAACTTTGTATGTTTAAACAGTGCTTTTGATTTAACGCTTGTGCCCCTTTATTCATAAAGAATACTGGGGATTGTTTTTAGTAATAAATACATATATTTTTATAATATATACTTGTGTGGTGTCCTTTCATTTGGTATTACAGGATTGTATGTGGTAAAACAGCTCGCTTAACACGACCTCTTAAGTTAAGCCTTTAGGCTGCTTAGTCCATGCTACCCCTAGGATAGCTTGTCTAATAAGGTTGACTTGCAACCAGACACCATAAGGGATTGTTTGGTCAGGTAGTAGGTGGTTCCAGAATTGGAAACATCCCCTACCAGGCCAACTTCTCACATCAACCTTATTAGACAAGCTATCCTAGGGGTAGCATGGACTAAGCAGCCTAAAGGCTTAACTTAAGAGGTCGTGTTAAGCGAGCTGTTTTACCACATACAATCCTGTAATATCAAATGAAAGGACACCACACAAGTATATATTATAAAAATATATGTGTTTATTACTAAAGACAATCCCCAGTATTCTTTATGAATAAAGGGGCACAAGCGTTAAATCAAAAGCACTGTTTAAACATACAAGTTGCACAATTATGGATGAGGGCGGGTGGCCACTCAAACCATATACTAAACAAGTGGTATAAGAGATGCCACTCGAGCAGTGGTTAGGCCTAGGGCCTAGGGAATCGCTGGGAGCAGTCAGGACAAGCAATGCTGAAGTCGGGAATGGCCCTCGGGCTTCGGCTGCACCAGTGCTGCTTCGGCTGCACTGGTGCAGCTTCTCAGACTTGAGGCGTTGCACCAGTGCAGCATAGAAAAGAAACTTTTTAATAAAAGGATTTAAAACTAATTCAAGATATACATTATCTAAGGAATGTTATAAAAACTCAGATATGGAGAATATTTTTCATTTTCGTCCATTTTTGACCGTTTTGGAGCACTTTGAAGCACTGATGCAGCTTTGGGATTTTTATGGTTATTTTGATCAGAGATGCTCCTAATGTGTTTAAAATTCATGTGGGATGTATCCAAGACACTGCCATCACACCTATATAGTTTTTAAATGATTTTGATGTATTAAAATTTTGACCTCCATAAGGGGGGAAAGGTTGAACTTTTACCCCGCTCGGAGTTCCATGACTTTCGTGACCTTGTCCCCCTGAAATTTAAAATTGCATTTTCAAAGTAATGTGTACAACTATTCATTCTGTGTCATTCATTGTGTGTTTAGCATGCTATTGGGCCACTGTAGCACTTGTTTTTTTTCGTTTTTATGCATTTTTGACCGTTTTTGAACACTTTGATGCTCCAAATGGTCTTTGGACTTAGTCACTTTTTGCTTCATGGAGATTTCAAAAGTGTTAGAAAGTCACTTTGGAGGCACACAGGACAGTGCAAATGCACCTATATAGCAATCAGGACACTCCAATCACACCTATATAGTTTTTAAATGATTTTGATGAATTAAACATTTTGACCTCCATGAGGGGTGGAAAGTTTGAACTTTTACCCCGCTCGGAGTTCCATGACTTCTGTGACCTCGTCCCCCTGAAATTTAAAATAGCATTTTCCAAGTAATTTGTAAATATATTCATTCTGGGTCATTCATTGTGTGTTTAGCATGCTATTGGGCCAGTGTAGCACTTTGTTTTTTTCATTTTTATGCATTTGTGACCGTTTTTAAACACTTTCATGCACCAATGATGTCTTTGTACTTCGTCATTTTTCACTTCATGGGGACTTCAAAAGTGTTAGAAATTCATTTTGGAGGCACACAGAACAGTGCAAATGCAGTTACATAGCATTCAGGAGACTGCAATTACACCTATATAGTTTTTAAAAGATTTTGATGTAATAACATTTTTGACCTCCATAGGGAGGGCCCTTAAGCTGAACTTTTACCCAGCTCGGAGTTCCATGACCTTGTCCCCCTGAAATTGAAAATCGAATTTTCAAAGTGTTTAGTAAAACTGTTCATTCTGTGTCATTCATTATGTCTTTAGCCTGCTATTGGACCACTGCAGCACTATGTTTTGTTAATTTTAACCCAATGTTGACCTTTTTTGACCACTTTGATGCACCAGTGAAGTTTTTGGACTTAGTCATTTTTCACTTTATGGTGACTTCAAAAGTGTTAGAAATTCATTTTGTAAATACCTAGAACGGTGCAAATGCAGCCATATAGCATTCAGGGCACAACAATTACACCTATATAGTTTTTAAATGATTTTGATGCAATAACATTTTTGACCTCCATGGGGAGGGCACTCAAGCTAAACTTTTACCTAGCTCCGAGTTCCACGACCTCGGGTGGAAAAAGTGACTTTGCCCCCTTAAACCCAAAAACTTCAAAAAGTCACCCCTGGAGGCCAGAAATGGGTCTTAGACACTCTTGGTATGTCATCTGAGGTATACTATGGTGTTCTTGGGTCCAGAACTAGAAATGTGATGTGACTCTGATATCTAGGGCCTATAATGGAAAAAATTAATTTGACACCAAACACCTCAAAATGTCTGAAATAGGACTCAGACATGTACCTGGAGGCTGGAAATGAGCCCTAGACACTCTTGCTATATCACCTGAGATATAATATAGGGTCCTGGTGGCCACAGGGACACAAAAACAGTCAGGTGGGTTGATACTGAAAATTAGCAAAAATCGTCCCAAAAATTTCTTTGACAAGATTTGCTAATTTTCCAAATAGCTCAGAATGGATATCAGAGACACTGTCTGAGTGCGCAAGATATGAATACACTTGTCAGAAAGGTCAGCTCTGATGCTTTCATGTGATATATATAACTTTGATATTATATAAAGTTTTTTTTCCGCTACCAACCAAGGGAAACACCTGATATCGTACCCGATTTTGAGAACATTGGGCTGGGTGGAAAAAGTCACTTTGCCCCCTTAAACCCAAAAACTTCAAAAGGTCACCCCTGGAGGCCAGAAATGGGTCTTAGACACTCTTGGTATGTCATCTGAGGTATACTATGGTCTTCTTGGGTCCAGAACTAGAAATCTGATGTGACTCTGATATCTAGGAGCTATAATGGAAAAAAATGAATTTGACACCAAACACCTCAAAATGTCACAAATAGGAGTCAGACATGTACCTGGAGGCTGGAAATGAGCCCTAGCCACTCTTGTTATATAATCTGAGATATATTATGGGGTCCTGGTGGCTACAGGGACCTGAAAACAGTCATGAGGGTTGATACCGAAAATTAGCAAAAATCGTCTAAAAAAGTTTTTTTGACAAGATTTGCTAATTTTCCAAATAGCTCAGAATGGATATCACAGTCACTT
Source organism: Lissotriton helveticus (assembly GCF_964261635.1). NCBI lineage: Eukaryota > Metazoa > Chordata > Amphibia > Caudata > Salamandridae > Lissotriton > Lissotriton helveticus. The sequence continues at coordinate 1,281,836 of NW_027611674.1, forward strand.
TGTGAGTACCCAGGACCTAAATATACTTGTTAGAAAGCTCAGATCTGATGCTTTCATTTGATCTATCTACCTTTGCTATTATCTGAAGTTTTTTTTTCAGCTTCCAGCCATGGGAAAAACCTGACATTGTACCCGATTTTGAGCACCTTAGTCTGGATGGAAGAAGTGACTTTGCCCCCTTAAACCCCAAAACTTCAAAAAGTCATCCCTGGAGGCCAGAAATGGGTCTTAGACACTCCTGGTATGTCATCTGAGGTATACTAAGGGGTCCTTAGGTCCAGAACTAGAAATTTGATGTGACTCTGAGCTCAATGTGATGTGACTCTGAGCTATATGGCCTATAATGGAAAAAATGAGTTTGACCCCAAACACCTCGAAATGTCACAAATAGGAGTCAGACATGTACCTGGAGGCTGGAAATGAGCCCTAGCCACTCTTGTTATATCATCTGAGATATATTATGGGGTCCTGGTGGCTACAGGGACCCGAAAACAGTCATGAGGGTTGATACCGAAAATTTGCAAAAATCGTCAAAAAAAGTTTTTTTGACAAGATTTGCTAATTTTCCAAATAGCTCAGAATGGATATCACAGTCACTTTGTGAGTACCCATGACCTAAATATACTTGTTAGAAAGCTCAGATCTGATGCTTTCATTTGATCTATCTACCTTTGCTATTATCTGAAGGTTTTTTTTCAGCTTCCAGCCAAGGGAAGAACCTGACATCGTACCCGATTTTGAGCAACGTAGCCTGGATGGAAGAAGTGACTATGCCCCCTTAAACCCCAAAACTTCAAAAAGTCATCCCTGGAGGCCAGAAATGGGTCTTAGACACTCCTGGTATGTCATCTGAGGTATACTAAGGGGTCCTTAGGTCCAGAACTAGAAATTTGATGTGACTCTGAGCTCAATGTGATGTGACTCTGAGCTCTATGGCCTATATTGGGAAAAATGAGTTTGATCCCAAACACCTCGAAATGTCACAAATAGGAGTCAGACATGTACCTGGAGGCTGGAAATGAGCCCTAGCCACTCTTGTTATATCATCTGAGATATATTATGGGGTCCTGGTGGCTACAGGGACCTGAAAACAGTCATACAAAGCAATTTGAATCCATACGAGGCAATTTTTAATTTGCGGCCATCTGGTCACCCTTTGAAATGGATAGGATATACTACAGAGGATGTAGTGCACTCTATTTCTTGAAGCATATGATGTACTGACTTAATTTCAATTGCAGTATGTAGCTAAGACATTTACAATTCATAGTGGTAACTCTCATGGTTGTGGCTTATAGGGACAAGGTACAAATCAAGTGTAACCTTCAGGTAAGTTTTTATTTTTCACTTTCATGTGTGTTGTAGAACACTTTATACTTTTGGCTATAATTCATAGTCTGTACATTATAGAGACATAATTTAAACAGCACTTTGTTCCTAGTGATGTGCATCTTACCCATGTGAATTATTATGTGTGTGGCGTATTGTAAAGTTGTCAAAATTTGAGGTTGAATGTATGACGTTTTTCAATACCGTCGCATGTACGAAAAAGTATGCCTTACATTTTGTCCCATACTTCTAAAACCATACAATCTGGATCCATAATTGGAAGTGCAGCATTAAGCTAACATGATGCCACTGTCCTGTGTTCATTTTCATGCATGTGGAAAGCTTCAAAGTGGTGTGAATCTTTCAGCGATGAAACACATATTTTTAAAAAAATTCCTCCAGCTTTTGCAAAATGTGTCACGTATGTTATGTCATCAGTCAAGATCCATATTAGATAGAGCTTGATTTCCAACTGCAACACATTCTATAACATAGCCTACTACAGTGTGCCATTTTATATGCATGTGGCTCACACACAAGGTGCATACAAAGCAATTTGAATCCATACGAGGCGATTTTTAATTTGCGGCCATCTGGTCACCCATTGAAATGGATAGGATATATTACATAGTATGTGGTGCACTATAAATCTTGAACCATATGAGGTACTGACCTAATTTCAATCACAGTATGTAGCTAAGACATCTACACTTTATAGTGGTAACTCTCATATTTGTGGCTTATAGGGACAAGGTACAAATCAAGTGTAATCTTCAGGAAAAGTTTTTATTTTTCACTTTCATGTGTGTTGAAGAACACTTTATGCTTTTGGCTACAAAATGTGAAGTTGAATGTATGATGTTTTTCAATAACGTCACATGTGTGAAAAAATATGCCTTACGTTGTGGCCCATAATTCTAAAACCATACAATCTGGATCCATAATTCTGAGTGCAGCATACAGTTACCATCATGCCACTGCCCTGTGGTCATTGTCATGCCTGTGCCATGCTTAGAAGTGGTGAGAATCATTCAGTGATTAAACGCATGTTTTATAAAATTTGCCTCCATTTTTTGCAAAATGAGTCACGTATATTGTGTCATCAGTCATGATCCATACTAGATAGAGCTTGATTTCCAACTGCAACACATTCTATAGCATACCCTACTACATTGTGTCATTTTAAATGCATGTGGCTTACACGTAAGGTACATACAACGCAATATGAATCCATACGACGCGATTTTCAATTTGCGGCCATCTGGTCGTCCCATTGAAATGGATAGGATATTATACATAGCAGAATGTGCCCTATAATTCTTGAAGCATATAAGTTAAAGACTTAATTTCAATTGCAGATTCTAGCTAAGATTCGTATGCATTATTGTACCAATTCTTATGCATGTGGCCCACATAGAAAGTGCACGAAATGGAAGTTGAATCCATACGAGGCGATTTTCGATTTCCGGCCATCTGGTCACCCAAATCTCAAAGATTATTGTTAATAATTCAGTGTGTTTTTATGCTATTTAGCTAATAATGCATGAACCTGTTTATTAACATGTGCATAATGAGATACCAAAGAGAAAATAATGAAAATGTATTGGTAAACCGTATTTTGGTAGACTTTAAAAAACCCCATTGAAAAACACATGCATCACCAATGCTGCTTTTTGCTTGTGCCTAAAACGAAAATGTGTTATTAAAAAGTGAATATAACACATAGAGATGTTTTTTCTTTTGTTTATGAAGCCTAATGTGAAGGCAGGTCACACCTATGTTTTACTTTGAAAAAATCTATTTTCTAAAATTTACGGCGTTACCTTGTTTTTTAATACAGCTAAAAAAACAATTGTTAAAGTCGCTTATAAAAAAGTGATCGTAAATGCTATTTTGTTTTTTTTTTCAGCTTGAGGTTCAGTTTAATATGAGTCTTAATTTGATGTATCACTTGCCCTAGTAAACAATCCCCAAAGTCTATTTTTTTTCAATTTTCCCAAGCTCAATGTTAAACACATGCATCACCAATGATGCAAAAAGTGAAGTCAGAAATTTCAAACAGCAATAAAAAAGTGAGAAAAACAGATATTTGAAAAATTCCTTTTGTTTATGCGGCCTTATGTCCAAAGCCATCCAACAAGAGCATTTTTTTTTTATTCGGTCGATTTAAAAAAAATCTGCGAACTATTTTATTTCTCTCAAAAAAGTGCCAAAAAGTGACTTTTTGTGCAAAAAAGTGCCCGTACAATATTTTTTCATCTAATAAACTTTTTATGACTCAGAATACACTTAGGCTTCAGGTCAATGTGTTTTCGTTTGGGGGAGGGGCCCAGGGAAAAAAACACCTTTTTTTCTCGGATTGGTCAAAGGTCTGCTTCGGCTGCACCAGTGCTGCTTCGGCTGCACTGGTGCAGCTTCTCAGACTTGAGGCGTTGCACCAGTGCAGCATAGAAAAGAAACTTTTTAATAAAAGGATTTAAAACTAATTCAAGATATACATTATCTAAGGAATGTTATAAAAACTCAGATATGGAGAATATTTTTCATTTTCGTCCATTTTTGACCGTTTTGGAGCACTTTGAAGCACTGATGCAGCTTTGGGATTTTTATGGTTATTTTGATCAGAGATGCTCCTAATGTGTTTAAAATTCATGTGGGATGTATCCAAGACACTGCCATCACACCTATATAGTTTTTAAATGATTTTGATGTATTAAAATTTTGACCTCCATAAGGGGGGAAAGGTTGAACTTTTACCCCGCTCGGAGTTCCATGACTTTCGTGACCTTGTCCCCCTGAAATTTAAAATTGCATTTTCAAAGTAATGTGTACAACTATTCATTCTGTGTCATTCATTGTGTGTTTAGCATGCTATTGGGCCACTGTAGCACTTGTTTTTTTTTCGTTTTTATGCATTTTTGACCGTTTTTGAACACTTTGATGCTCCAAATGGTCTTTGGACTTAGTCACTTTTTGCTTCATGGAGATTTCAAAAGTGTTAAAAAGTCACTTTGGAGGCACACAGGACAGTGCAAATGCACCTATATAGCAATCAGGACACTCCAATCACACCTATATAGTTTTTAAATGATTTTGATGAATTAAACATTTTGACCTCCATGAGGGGTGGAAAGTTTGAACTTTTACCCCGCTCGGAGTTCCATGACTTCTGTGACCTCGTCCCCCTGAAATTTAAAATAGCATTTTCCAAGTAATTTGTAAATATATTCATTCTGGGTCATTCATTGTGTGTTTAGCTTGCTATTGGGCCAGTGTAGCACTTTGTTTTTTTCATTTTTATGCATTTGTGACCGTTTTTAAACACTTTCATGCACCAATGATGTCTTTGTACTTCGTCATTTTTCACTTCATGGGGACTTCAAAAGTGTTAGAAATTCATTTTGGAGGCACACAGAACAGTGCAAATGCAGTTACATAGCATTCAGGAGACTGCAATTACACCTATATAGTTTTTAAAAGATTTTGATGTAATAAAATTTTTGACCTCCATGGGGAGGGCCCTTAAGCTGAACTTTTACCCAGCTCGGAGTTCCATGACCTTGTCCCCCTGAAATTGAAAATCGAATTTTCAAAGTGTTTAGTAAAACTGTTCATTCTGTGTCATTTATTATGTCTTTAGCCTGCTATTGGACCACTGCAGCACTATGTTTTGTTAATTTTAACCCAATGTTGACCTTTTTTGACCACTTTGATGCACCAGTGAAATTTTTGGACTTAGTCATTTTTCACTTCATGGAGACTTCAAAAGTGTTAGAAATTCATTTTGTAAATACCTAGAACGGTGCAAATGCAGCCATATAGCATTCAGGGCACTACAATTACACCTATATAGTTTTTAAATGATTTTGATGCAATAACATTTTTGACCTCCATGGGGAGGGCACTCAAGCTAAACTTTTACCCAGCTCCGAGTTCCACGACCTCGGGTGGAAAAAGTGACTTTGCCCCCTTAAACCCAAAAACTTCAAAAAGTCACCCCTGGAGGCCAGAAACGGGTCTTAGACACTCTTGGTATGTCATCTGAGGTATACTATGGTGTTCTTGGGTCCAGAACTAGAAATGTGATGTGACTCTGATATCTAGGGCCTATAATGGAAAAAATGAATTTGACACCAAACACCTCAAAATGTCTGAAATAGGACTCAGACATGTACCTGGAGGCTGGAAATGAGCCCTAGACACTCTTGCTATATCACCTGAGATATAATATAGGGTCCTGGTGGCCACAGGGACCCAAAAACAGTCAGGTGGGTTGATACTGAAAATTAGCAAAAATCGTCCCAAAAATTTTTTTGACAAGATTTGCTAATTTTCCAAATAGCTCAGAATGGATATCAGAGACACTGTTTGAGTGCGCAAGATATGAATACACTTGTTAGAAAGGTCAGCTCTGATGCTTTCATGTGATATATATAACTTTGATATTATATAAAGTTTTTTTTCCGCTACCAACCAAGGGAAACACCTGATATCGTACCCGATTTTGAGAACATTGGGCTGGGTGGAAAAAGTCACTTTGCCCCCTTAAACCCAAAAACTTCAAAAAGTCACCCTTGGAGGTCAGAAATGGGTCTTAGACACTCTTGGTATGTCATCTGAGGTATACTATGGTCTTCTTGGGTCCAGAACTAGAAATCTGATGTGACTCTGATATCTAGGAGCTATAATGGAAAAAAATGAATTTGACACCAAACACCTCAAAATGTCACAAATAGGAGTCAGACATGTACCTGGAGGCTGGAAATGAGCCCTAGCCACTCTTGTTATATAATCTGAGATATATTATGGGGTCCTGGTGGCTACAGGGACCTGAAAACAGTCATGAGGGTTGATACCGAAAATTAGCAAAAATCGTCAAAAAAAGTTTTTTTGACAAGATTTGCTAATTTTCCAAATAGCTCAGAATGGATATCACAGTCACTTTGTGAGTACCCAGGACCTAAATATACTTGTTAGAAAGCTCAGATCTGATGCTTTCATTTGATCTATCTACCTTTGCTATTATCTGAAGTTTTTTTTTCAGCTTCCAGCCATGGGAAAAACCTGACATTGTACCCGATTTTGAGCACCTTAGGCTGGATGGAAGAAGTGACTTTGCCCCCTTAAACCCCAAAACTTCAAAAAGTCATCCCTGGATGCCAGAAATGGGTCTTAGACACTCCTGGTATGTCATCTGAGGTATACTAAGGGGTCCTTAGGTCCAGAACTAGAAATTTGATGTGACTCTGAGCTCAATGTGATGTGACTCTGAGCTATATGGCCTATAATGGAAAAAATGAGTTTGACCCCAAACACCTCGAAATGTCACAAATAGGAGTCAGACATGTACCTGGAGGCTGGAAATGAGCCCTAGCCACTCTTGTTATATCATCTGAGATATATTATGGGGTCCTGGTGGCTACAGGGACCCGAAAACAGTCATGAGGGTTGATACCGAAAATTAGCAAAAATCGTCAAAAAAAGTTTTTTTGACAAGATTTGCTAATTTAACAAATAGCTCAGAATGGATATCACAGTCACTTCGTGAGTACCCATGACCTAAATATACTTGTTAGAAAGCTCAGATCTGATGCTTTCATTTGATCTATCTACCTTTGCTATTATCTGAAGTTTTTTTTTCAGCTTCCAGCCAAGGGAAGAACCTGACATCGTACCCGATTTTGAGCAACGTAGCCTGGATGGAAGAAGTGACTATGCCCCCTTAAACCCCAAAACTTCAAAAAGTCATCCCAGGAGGCCAGAAGTCATCCCTGGACTGCGGCCTTATGTCCAAAGCCATCCAACAAGAGCATTTTTTTTTTAATTCGGTCGATTTAAAAAAAATCTGCGAACTATTTTATTTCTCTCAAAAAAGTGCCAAAAAGTGACTTTTTGTGCAAAAAAGTGCCCGTACAATATTTTTTCATCTAATAAACTTTTTATGACTCAGAATACACTTAGGCTTCAGGTCAATGTGTTTTCGTTTGGGGGAGGGGCCCAGGGAAAAAAACACCTTTTTTTTCTCGGATTGGTCAAACCTCGTTTTTACTACCTTAAAAAAATATCAAAACCATAAACCAGGAGCCCTAATTATATTCTTGATACTGAGCGGCAGGCAGGCAACTAGAGCTACATTTCAGGGGGGGGGCTAATTCTTCCAACCATAGACAGAGTGACTGAAAGAAGGGGCGAAAACACAATAAAAGCCTCATTTACAAGTAAATGGTCTTTTAAAGACCTGTTAAGTCCTCGGGTGCGGCTGCAACGAGATGGTCACCAGCCCCCGAAGCTGTCTCTGCCCGGGCTGACAGACACGACGGGGGGGGCTGAAGCCCCGTGAGCCCAATGGATGTTGCATAGACCCTAAACCTTATCTGCAGATGAACAGTACCACTCAGTGAGGGGTCCCGTTCATCTGCAGATAAGGTTTAGGGTCTATGAAATACTGCTGTTGTCTTGCGTACATTCTGAGTTCCATTGCAGGGGCCTCATTTATGAGAAATGACGCAACGCTGCGTGAAAGCAGCGATGCGTCACTTTTCAGTGCGCACTCCTTGCGACATTCCTGATGCGTCATATTTAATGTATGATGCATCATGTCGCAAGGAGTTACAGATACGTCAGTATTTCTGACGTATCTGTAAGCGCAAAAGTGAAGCATTGCTAGAGTGTGTCACAAAAGTGACGCAACTCCAGCAATGCGTCCTTTCACATGGGGCAAACCCCATGTGAAAGGGCCTGCGTCAGTCTTACGCCTGCTGTGAGGCAGGCTCAAGAATTTGACGCAACGGTGTCCTAAAAGTGACGCAGTGAAATCTCATAATTTCACTGCGTCACTTTTACGACCCTTCCTTGCGTCAATACACCACCCTTGCATACATATACCTGGCGCAGGTATAATGTGGCGCAGGGGTTTACAAAGAGACGATTCTACCTAGATGCGTCTCTTTGTAAATATGACTCAACAAGGCGCATTTTTTATGCCACTGGTGCGTCACAAAAAGTGACGCATCGGTGGCGTAAAAGTGAGGCATAGCCTTATAAATGAGACCCCAAGTACTTGCCTTCTCGTGGAGTCAAGTGAGCTGAAACCTTTGGCCAGACCAATTTTAAGATCTTCGAGAACAGTACTTGCCAGGAGCATCTTTGAATAATAAAACAACTTCTTTGAAGTCAGCCTTCTCATCCAGATTACCACATACCCTTTTGAGCGAGGATCGCTAAGACTAAAACACAACACGACTGTGTGAAACATTACGCGTTCCTTATTATTTTGTATTAATATGTCTATATCACAAAAGACGGGGACTGCGTAGCTGTGCCCTCAGCTGATAAAGTGACAAACTTGAACACTGTTTTTTTCTAAGACTTCAACCACAGACATTCAAAAGCAAATTATACATACACAGTGCAAGTTTATAAAATATTACAATTGATTGCGTTAATTGACTCGTTCACAAATAATGTCTTATTCAATCAGGTGAGGAGTTCTGATGGAGGGAGTATCATGCAACCCTTTCCCTACCCCTTATCCGAAATCCCACGTGTGCAGTACTGTCCCTGTGTTTCACAGTCTCTCTGCCTGAAGAGGAAGCTTCCATCTTTCCTTATGTCATTAAAGCTTGCAGGTTTAATGACGTTAGACTTCGCAAAGTATAAACTTGTATGTTTGCTTTTGAGGAAGACTTAGACCATGCAACACAGGAACATATTTTACAAAAGTTTGGATTGAATTCCATTATATCCGTTGGCAAGATGTCTAAAATCCCAAAAAATATATTAATATATTTTTACATCCTTGACTTCCGGTGATCAGTTACATCTGCTGACCAGTTTAATCACCAATGCCCCCAAATAAAATCTTAGATATTCTCTCTGCTTTAGTCGCTTCTGGACAGGTTCATTGAACATATTATTTTGTCAAACATTCTAGCCTCTAACATGTGTTTGGCAAGACTGCTTTGCATATTTATTTATTTATTTAAAGAATTTATAAAGCGCTGCTGACACCTTGCAGGTTTCCTGGCGCTGAAGAAAACTCTTAACTGAGGCAAATCGTAACGGGGGGATAGGGGGAGGGTTTAAGGAAAGAGCCAAGTCTTAATGCGTTTCCTGAAAGGGAGGAGGTGGGAAATTTGGCGAATATCAATGGGCAGACTGTTCCAGAGTTTAGCCGCTGCGATTTGGAAAGATCTGCCCCCGATTCTAACTTTATAGTAGTTCGGCACTTTTACAAGACAGGCAGACGTAGAACGCAGGGTCCTGTTGGGGGTATACCAAGAGAACAAGGCTTGCAGAGGTTTAGGTCCGAGTCCATGCAAAGCTTTGAAGACCAGGCAGAGGGCTTTGAATGCCACCCGCTGCTTCAGTGGTAGCCAGTGTAGCTCGGCTAGGGCTGCTGTGGCCGAGGATCTCCTGGTCCAGCCGAGGGCTAGTTTGGCAGCCGCCGACTGAATTCTTTGCAGCCGATCCAGCAACACGGTTGGAGACTCGAGTAACATCGCGTTACAGTAGTCAAGGCGACTAAGAATAGTGCACCTGACTATCGTTACTTGGGCATGTGCGGGTAGGAGTGGCATAATTTTGCGCAGAGAACGCAGCAAAGCAGAACAAGTCCCCACTGTTTTTGTGACTTGAGTTTCCATGCTCAGCTTGTTATTGAGCATAACCCCAAGGTTACGGACCGAGGTTACTGGCTGTGGTTTATCCGGTATTTCCAAAGGCCAAAAATCGCTCGGGAACGGACGAGGAATTCTATTTCCAGCACAGAACAATACCTCGGTTTTGGAAGAGTTGAATTGTAGGGAGTTGTTATGCAACCACCCAGCCGTCTCTCGTAGGCAATCATGGAAGGATGTTAAGGGAATAGAGTCTTCACCTTCCCAGGAGAGAATGAGCTGGGTGTCGTCAGCATAATTGATGGTTTTTATCCTGTGGGACTTTATAAGCGTGATCAAAGGCTTGAGATACACGTTAAAAAGAATGGGGCTGATGGAGGACCCCTGGGGAACCTGGGTCTCTGTCTGGAATGGCATAGTGTGTGAAAAACAATGACCTGGAATGCAGTCTAAGCAAAGGCAAGAAACTGGAATTAATAATATCATTCCCTTCATCGTATTGTCCCTTTGAAGGTTTGACCTGTGCGTGTTTTGTAAAGAAGTCTTCCCTTTAAAAACTTAGGCCCCCATTTCTGAAAGTCTGTGGTGTGCAGAACACTTCGTGCTGGAACAGTTACTGCTGGTGGTAGCAAACTCCACTTGGCTTGTGAAATACATTAGCATCGTTTTGCTTTTTGTGTAATAATGAAATGGAGCAAACATATTTTTTTGTTTCAGTCCATGCTACAGCAAGATTGTTGCACAATTGCAAAAATGAACAAGCTGGCTCCGTGGAGCCGACAGGGGGAGGGAACAGGAGATGTGCATGCGTACAGAGTGCACATCTCCTGTCCGTACACGTGCACATCTCCTGTCCGCGGAATTCAAGCTTTATTTCAGCAAGTAGGAAGAATCTTGCACAGGCCACCAGCCCCATGATTGTGGCCAGTCAGAGTGCGTCACAATGTGAAACTAATCTCATAAATATTAATGAGGTAGGCAGGATTGGGACCTACTCCAAATTAGCATTTTGTGAACTAACCTATTAGTATGTAAACAAGATGATATAAATCAACACTGGTATCAAACTGCAAGCAGTTTTTACTGCCAGTGTTACTGCATCGCTGGCCCGTAGTCACATACTCTGTAGCACCTCTTTTTCGGATGAGTCCCCCCACTTCTTTTTTTAGGACTTGAGCCCTGGTGAAGGGTCTCAAAATCCAGCAATAAAGGGAATGTGTGAAGCTAATTTAATAGTGACAAAAAGTAATCCTGCTGAAATAAACAAAACAAGCATTGGCATAGCCAATAGGTCTTGCCTTTGGGAACTAATAAGTGTTAAGGCAGAGATATTGAGTTTGTGTTTGTTTTTAAGCTGTGTTGTGCAGAAGTCTGCAGTATGCTGAAATGTTATAATAAAGAAGTGTGAGAAGCATTTTTGTTACTTATGATGTATAATGTACAACAAAATGACGATGATAAAAAACTATTAATTAGAAGTAATGATTTGTGTTTTTTTATGTTTGAATGCTGGCACCTTGTATCTGCCTGTTCTAATCGTTGCCTTTTTATGGTGTTTATTGTTAAAGGTGTGGTAAATAAATAATTAATTACCGGTTCTATTTTTCGGGATACTCATACAAACAGATAGCTCAATAAATAAGAGTCAAGATTCGAGGTAGCTAGAGTGTACAGGCTTTAATCAGGCATAAAAGGACAGGAACAGGACAGCCTGCATGGGAATGGGATGGCAGGGCCCGACAGCTGCCGGGGGCAGGATCTGGGAATGATGCGCATAACTTTTAATAACAGAACATTAGTATATATAGTTAAACAAAATACATTGCATTCAATACAGTAGGCGTAGCAGTAGGCGGAGTTTGTAGCAGTCGCGAAAGATAAGGGCAAAATTAGGTAACAAGAAGGCGTGTACAGGGCGTATACACAGACATGTGATGTAAACGTAACAGAATATGTCATAAACGGGGCGGAAACATGGAGGGGGCTACCTGAGCAGCTGGGACCTCTAACCTAGTGGTGCGCGCAAACTGACAATGACGTGTTACCAGGGAGAACTGGGGGGCTATGACTTCTGCGCTAGAAGAGGAGACTAAAGTCTGGAGTGTCAGAGCGACATGTACCCAGGCATATCTAGTATCTGGTGTTTAGAGTACATGTTGATAGAATCCAAAAGTTATCAGAGTAAAGGCTAACAGACATTAAGACTGGTGCATGCATAATTCTACATGTAGTGCGTGTGCGGGGAATATTCTATAAATATTAATACAGTATTTCTCTTACATGGAGACATAAAGGCTAGACCATGACGGAAACTATTGATGCGATTCAGTAGCTTAGGAATGCAGAGAAGGAGGGCTGGACTGATAACTAGAAACATAACATATTCTTGGCAGACTGGGAGGCAGAGCCAGGCCGAGCCGGGCACTGCGAGGCATGAAAGTAAGCTAAGAGTCAGGGATACAGGTGGGGGCTGTATGGCTCCTTGGAGAGGGTTCAGAAAACAGGAGCTGAATCTAAGTCCGGGCCCTTTTGAGGCCTAGAAACGGGGATAATTCAATGAATTAACGTGCACACTGTAAAACGTGGCAACGTAGCTTTACATAGGCCCGATATTCGTTGTATTCACGAAAACTGGAAACTGGCATACTAGAGATGGACACAACTATAATTGCGTCTTTAATCGATCATAGGGGAATACATGCATATCGATCATGCACATATAACATAACATAGGGAACACGTAGGCACATACAACATGGCAAAATTTACTTTTCCACATTCCCTCCTTGTGCCCTACGTTTCCATCAGGAAACATCTATATTCATGATACCATCTATCATTTCATACAGCATCATTTGCTCGTCTCGAATTGTCCTGGAACGGGACTTAGGACTAGGAATACAAGAGGTAGCACAAATGCCGCAAATCGCAGGGCCACATTGTATACAGAGGCAGCAACTGAATATGATCATTACTGCAATACCTAGGAATGACAATACTTTCCATCCCCAGGCAGATATGATACTCCAGAGCCAACCGGACCATGTCCAGGAGCCTGGATTCTGGTGTAACTGATGGGCACTTTTATGAAGTCTGGTTATAGCTGAATAAACAGACGGCGCGTTATTAGGAATGAAAATGCAGCAACTAGATCCGATGACTCTACATGCTCCTCCTCTATCGGCCAGTATGACGTCAAGAACGGGACGATTTTGGAGCACGACAAATCTCATAGCAGATTGCTCTTCGGTTTAGTTACCTAGAGCAGAAGTAGTCTCATTCACTACTGCTTCAAGGGTTCTGGTTAACCTACGGATTGACTTACTATTCTGGACAGGTCCTATAAAGAAAAAGAAACCTCTATTGAAATCTGTATACTGTTCTAGAGCAGTTTCAGTTTGATCGACAATTGGGGACTCAATCTCCCGTCTATTTCTGACGTGTACTAGATGTGTGTTTCTGTGATAATCAGATGGGGCTAGAAAAACTGGTGGCAGTAGGAAGGCAATATAACATGTTCCATCCCAATCGAGGGGCAGACGAACATATGCGGTCTGACCACAAACAAAATAAGAATGACGTGAAGCTTTGAAAATAGATTTCCCACTGTCACTATACTCGACAGTAGTAGTACAATCACTATGTCCTACATGTGCGGAACCATTCTTTCGGACACATAATTCGCCTTTGACTGGTAGTACTGAAATAGCAGGTAAGTCTGGAGTAGTATCAGACTGAACATTCAGGACCATAAAATTCGAAGAATAATTACCTAAATTGTAAACTTCATTTTCTAGATCTAACCCTGTTCTATGGGGGAGACCTTGCTTGTCTGGAAAACATGTTCTATTCAGAAGGGACACATCATTTGAAGATGACGTTAACATGGACCATGCTCCACACGAACCATTATGTGAAAACGGATAAGGAAAGAGTGGCAGAACTCCCTTCGGTGTCTGGAAAGGGGGGAGTCGACCACACACCCAACAATTAGTAGCATTGCTGGTCTGGTGTGAATAGTGCAACATTCTTACAAATGTGTTATTTCTCATAGCAAGACGATAGGATAACTCGTGAGGAGGCAGATCACTAAATGTGTGCTCTACTGTAGCATTAGAAAACCTATTTACATGAGAAATTGGAAAACATAAATGCAATGCATAACTTGTGCAGGTAACCATCAAACTTAGAAACAATAGAAAACTTAGAAAAACGATACATCGGATAGAGTTTTGACTAACTCTCTCACTATGGGGGTCTATCTCATACATGTCAGATACCTGTCTAACCGTTTCACCCGAGAGGGACTTAGACAATTAAACTGGCTGACTTATTTTACTAGACCGGAGCTTTAACTTATACTCCTGTTGCGGAGTTTTCTCTAACAGAGGAACTTTCAGTTCAGGATTCAGATCAATGTCTGGTTTCAGGCAGTCTTTCAGACAGTCTTTAGAAATGTCCTTTAAAAATGTCTTTTTCCGGACTCCATGGAACTTCTTGATATGGGACAGATGGACCCAACCCTTGCGGCCCTCCAACTTCACGGCCGTACGGGTGGTCAGAAGGACAAGTCGTGGCTCCTTCCAACGAGGCTCCAGCGGACTTGAACGATCAAAATTCCTTACAAGGACGAGGTCGCCTGGAATGACCTCATGCGGTTTCACTTCAGTATTGTCTGGGAATGTAGCGGCAACCTGTGAACGACAAGAGTGTAGGGCAGACATCAAGGAAGCTAGGTAATCTGTCAACATATTACTGGAAACATCTGTAATACTGCGGGGTCTAGGTGTACCCCACATGTTTGGGGGGCGGCCGAATACGACCTCATAAGGGGACAGACCTGATCTGGAGTGTGCGACCATTCGCATAAAGAATAAAGCAACTGGCAGGGCAACTAGCCAGTCTACACCTTTCTCTTTACATGTCTTGGCAATACGGATTTTCAGGGTCTGATTATGTTCTCTCTACGAGACCGGCTGCTTCAGGATGGCGCACACAATGGAACTTCCACTGGTACCCTAACAAGAGGGAAACATGTTTCATTAACTCGGATGAGAATGGCTGGCCGTTATCAGAATACACGACCCTAGGGAGTCCATAACGGGGGAAGAATTCACGAACCAACTGCTTGGCAGTGGTCGCTGCTGTGTAATCTGGAACTGGATATGCTTCTGTCCACCTGGACAAAGCGCATACAACTACAAGGACATACTTGAAACCTCGACATCGCTCCATCTGAATATAATCCATCTGGAGGACTTCAAAAGGGTGGTCAGGAGGTTGGAATCCACCTTGTTCCACCGGGACACTTTTACCTGGATTGAATTGACAACATATCATACAAGTACGGACTTTCTGCTTGGCTGCAGCTCGTAAGTGCTTGTTAAACCAAAGGTTCTGAATACTGTCTAACATGGCTTTTTCTCCTAGGTGTGCTGGACTATGTGCGGTATTGATAATGACTTGAACCATAGAGTCGGGGAGAAACCATGTGGCTTTTCCCTTCGTCAACCATCCCTGATCTGTCTGGACCCCTCCTTGTTCGGACCATTTCTTGATTTCTTCAGGAGTAGCATGTAACTGTATGTCTATGACATCTTGTGTAGGGTCCTTAACTGTCATACAAGTAATCTGTTCTGGAGTGGATGTCTGTGTCTTGTTAACTGGAATGTCTGGTGTCTGAGCTGTAAGCTTGGCTGTTCGGTCTGCTAGATCATTACCTTGGGAAATGATGTCAGTAACTTTTGTATGTGCCTTGCACTTCATGATAGCGATAGCTGTCGGTAAATGTATTGCATCTAACAGAGCTTGAATGAGGAGACCATGCTGAATCTTGGTTCCATGAGAAGTCATGAAACCTCTCTCCTGCCAGAGCACTCCGAAGTCGTGTACAACTCCGAATGCGTAACGTGAATCTGTATATATGTTTACTTTCAGGTTCTTGGCACGTATGCAGGCTTGGGTCAGAGCAACTAGCTCTGCTGCTTGAGCAGACAGTGTGTCAATACGGTGTGTTTCAATAACTTCAGTGTCAGTAGTCACTGCATACGCGGCTACTAGTTCTCCTGTACTCGTTCTCATACATGAACCATCCACATAAAGTGTCAGGTCGGGATCAGGTAATGCAATGTCTGTCAGGTCTTGTCTTGGCTTAGTCATAGTGTTAATGACTTCCACACAGTCATGTGTGGCAGGATTTTAAGTAACTGACGGTAACAGAGTAGCAGGATTTAGAACGTTGCAGCGTCTGATTTCTATGTGTGGCTGGAACAGTGTCAGTTCATAACCTGTTAAACGTGCAATGGTCAAGTGCTGAGTCTGTGTTCGGTTTAAAAGAACTTCCACGGAGTGTGGAACTTGTACTGTCAGGGAGTGTCCTAATACTATGGAATCACTTTGTCTGATTGCTAGAGCTGTGGCTGCAACTGACTTGAGGCACGCAGGCAAAGTCTGGGCTACTGGATCTAATGTGCTCGAAAAAAAAGCACAAGGCTTGTACTGTCCGGCTTGATCTTGTGTGAGAACAGATAATGCAGTACCATCACGTTCTGTGACAAAAAGTGTAAAAGGCTTACTGTAGTTCGGTGTAGCTAGAACAGGTGCTTGGCATAAAGCTTTCTTTAACTCATTAAAACTAAGTGTATGTTCAGATGTCCAAGGGAGGACAGTCGATATGGCTGCCTCCTGTGTCGTTAACTGTATCAGTGGCTTTGCTAGAAATGCATACTGAGGAATCCATTGTCTGCAATAAGAAGTGAGGCCAATAAAAGCACGTACCTCCTTCTGTGTCTTGGGCTGTGGAAGACTCGCTATTAACTGGATACGGTCTGGTGTCAACTGCCTACCCCACTTGGACAGTAAGTGGCCTAAGTAGATCACTTGCTGGACACAGAATTGAAGCTTCGAAGGGGACACCTTGTGCCCCATCTCGGCTAGGAAATACAGAACTGTAAGTGACGCTCGCTCGCAGTCACGTTCAGAACGGGCTGTGATCAGTAGATCATCTACATACTGGAGCAGGGCAGTGTCAGTTGGCATGTGAATATTGTCTAGTTGTCTTTTAAGTGCTTGACTGTAAATACTAGGGCTTTCTGTGAAACCTTGAGGAGCTCGTGTGAATTTATAGCTCCTTCCATTTAAACAAAAACCGAAAAGGTACTGGCTGTCTGGATGAATCGGGACACTGAAAAATGCATTCTTGAGGTCTATAACAGTAAAAAATGTAGCTTCAGAATCAATAGCTGTCAATAGAGATGAAATATCTGGGACTACTGGATACTGGGGTATGATACATTTATTAAGTTCTCGAAGGTCAATCACTAATCGATATACTGGAGGTGCATTTGGATCAGTACGTTTCATGACTGGAATGATAGGATAATTACATACATTGGAGTCAGTTTCTACGACTACTCCTTGAGCAATGAGCTCGTCAATAATTTTGGATAAGGCTGCTACAGCCTCAGGTGGCAATCTGTACTGTCTGATCCGTGGCAAGACTATACCTTGCTTGAGGGTCACACGATGGGGTGTGATTCGCATAAAACCTACATCAGTTGGACCTTGCGCCCATAAATGCTGTGGAACATTGGACAATCTTGGATCAAAATCACGTAATACATAATGACCTTTAAAGTCTCTTAAAAACAATCGTATTCCTTCTGGAGAGCAGCAAATAACTGCACCTAATTCTTTTAATGTTTTAATGCCTAACAAATTTTCTGGACATGACTTCGTAAGTAACAAATCAGTAGTTCGGGACAATGGACCAACTTCTAGAGTAACTGGCTTTGAAATCTCGTTAACAATAGGCTTTCCTGAAAATCCAAGGGAAACATTTCTAGAGCCTGAGAGCGGAGCCCCTGGAACCTCGTCATGACTGATAGTAGTCCTACTTGCCCCTGTATCAATCAAAAACTTTCTGTCCTTCCCCAATACTTGACTATGTACATAGGGACCCTCTTGATCTACAGGTATCTCGATGAGAGGCAAGCCTACCTCCCTCTCTAGGCTGTTTCATGAATACGGTTGATACTCTGGATACTCTGTCTGGGCATACTGGTACATCTGCTGTGTAACATGCTGTGTTGCAGCAATAGGCTGCGGTGCTGGAACTGTCTGTTGTGCATTCTGTGGTGTCTGGGAAGTCTGTGAAACTTGTTCTTGTCTAGGCGGACGTGGTCTTTCTTTAGTCTTACCAGTTGCTATGTTGTGTTTCAGAACTGCACACTCGTTTATAAAATGACCTGGTTGTTTACAATAATTGCATGTCCCTTTAACGGGAGCTGCAGGATGACTGGCTTGATTCGGACCCCTCTTCTGACTGTCTTGTGGAACAGATTGTGCAACTAGTACTTTCATTTTCGTGTCTTTCATACGTCTCCTTTCGTGTTCTTGCTCTTCCCTGATTCTATTCTGGTGATACTGGAGCATCTGTAACATTTGTGACGGGGTACTAGCTTGCCAGGTACTTTCGACTTTCAAAACTCGATTTTTAACTTGTGGGCTTGAATTCTCGACTAGTTTAGTAACAAAAAGATGAGGGTATGACTCGCTACCTGTCTTCAAACCACTGTTAATAATAAAACATTTTTCAAATCTAGAATAAAAATCACTAGTATCTTCATCCTGTTTCTGTTTACATGCTGAGATTGCATCCCAATCTTCCTTTTTCGTGGCTAATAACCTTGGCAAAACTTGTATCAATAACTCGGGCAATTCTTTACATTTGTCCCCAAGACCGGTACCTGGTACTCGTATTTTATCTTCAGCTTCTAGAGCTGTCCAATCAATCTTTTTCTCTCCCACCTCCCATTCCTTTTCCTTGAGTTTTTCATATACCCCTGCGGGCAACAGGACCTTTAACATTTTAATGATATCTGGATACGTGTATTCTCCCATACGGAGCATGTCTTTTAATTCTCGATGGAACCCTGCTGGATCTTTGTCGTGACAGGGAATTAATTTCTTCATCTCTAAGAGTTCCATCTATGTGATAGGGGTGTAAACAAATACTCGTTGCATTTCACCACCCGGTGTCCTAACTGGGTGTACTTCTCGTAACGGATGCTGTCTATCTATGTAAAATGGTTTACTTTCTGGAGGTGAGACGTGAACAAAATGCGGGTTCAGAAACGTTCTATATTTGTGGCGCTGTTCTAGAATGACACTACTTAAATCGGTACCTAAACCTTTCCATTTATACTGGAGTAACTCGTTCAGAATATCATGTAACGGATCTGGATCAGAATGTTGTCCTTCATATAGTGTAATGAGGTGCTGGATCATATACATACCCACCAGTCGTTGCTCGGCTGGGGGCAGTTTCAGAAACATTTGTGCCACTATTTCGTCTGGAAAAGTGGTAGAATCAGTAATCCATCGGACTGCTGATCGGGCTAGTTCTTGTTCATGCATGGTACTAAGTTCACTATAACCGATTCGTGATTTCAGAATGTGATCGGTAGCTTGAAATACTTGTTCTAGAGAATATTGTTCTGGTGCTGGAAGATGAAAGACTTTCTTGTGTTCTAGGCGTGAATGTCGGTCTGGAAATCTAGATTTACCTACATACGCTATTCTGGCGGTATTCTCGTCTTCTACTTCTTCAGTATCAGAGTTATCTTCTTTCTCGCTTACTTGTGCTGTTTTGCGTTTCTCGTGTAACCTTATTATTTCCTTACGAATTTTCTTGTACATACTGTCTATACTACTGAGTGTCTTGTGTCTTCCCTCGGCTATATGATCACTCCACTTTGTCAGGACTTTCATTTCGATTGGATCTTTGTCTGGATAATCTTGTTTCCTTATTAAACAATTGATTAGAAACTTTAATAGCATGAGCTGAGTCTCAGCTTTCCTTAGAGACATGATTTCGCCAATACTTTCTGGATCTTCTCCTGTACGGATGAAACGATATATTCTGTCTAGATCTTCTTTCATATTCGGTAGGGTGTCCAAATACTCGGTCACCCGTCTTGCGCGCAATGAATATATAACCATATTATCATCGCCTGGGACTGGATCATAACGGCATTCGGTGAGAGCTCGCCTGATATCTGCAACGGACTGATGTTTGGGCGTACGCTGTAACGCACGTTCATGTAACTCGACTAACGTTATACGTTTGTGTGGCGGCGGGGTACCCGGAGGACCTCCTCCCGCGGCCCCTAAACTGGAATCGTCGACTGATACTCTTCGTGCTGGCAGAGTGACCGATGTAGCGGGAACTTGTACTATGGACTGGACCGGGGGTACCGTAACAGGTGCTGTAACAGGTGCCCCGGTGGCTGGAGGAACAGGAATTACATTATTTACCGGAGCTGGCGGAGCAGGATTCGCATATTCTGGGACTGTGTCGTCCAAATAGGACGAGAGAAAAATATCAGCTGCGGTCGGTTTGTGACGTAGCTTAATCGGAACTAATGGCGGCGGAAAATTACATGGTGCTTCCGGGGTTGCTTTTGGCAAACCCTCGGCAAGAAGAGGATACATACCCTTAATGAGGGCATTTCTCTGTCTGTCTGACTGTTCGGCTTTAACTCGTTCACCTACTTCAATTAATTCCCTTTCTTGGGCTCTTTCTGAGGATTCTCTACTTAATTCAGACTTTATGATTTCTTTTTCTGTTCTTTTATGAGATTCTTTGCGCCATAACTCGATGGCGTCTCTCTGGGACTGTCTGGCTTTCTTTTTCCATAATGCTTCTTCTACTCGCATGATGCACTCGGCATCCCACGTACCTGATACGGGCCATCTATACTTTTCCTCTAATTCCTTGGTGTACTCCACCCATAAATCTAGATATAATATGGCACTTATGCCATGCTTTTGATACATAAAATGACCTGGACTGTCCCTAGGCGGGACAGGAACTGCTTCCTCGAGCAGACCTTTTCTAGTTTTTAACTGACGTAACTTTGAGAACAGAGGCATAACTAGGCTGGAGTCTGGACACAATACAATACACGATAAACACAATAATAACTGAAAAACGAATCATTCATACCACGACATTGAAAACACATGAAATAACATTTTGGACAGAATATTACCTGAAATACTGAAAACAGAATACATGAATTTCTCAAAAACAGAACTTACTGGAACAGAAACTTACTAGAATGACTAGATGCACTGCTAAAACAGTACGAAACTTACCGGTCCCATAAAGAGACACGTCAGGACCCGCATCCACCTAAGTGGACACTTCGTGTTGGATCTGTGTACCCAAACCCACGGACAAGAGACAAATCAATTGACCCTGTCTAGATACTACCCCAGCAATGGTACTCACCGGGCAGCAAGAACGGAAGGCCTCGGACTGGACTGGACTGCTACGACGACGGACGGACGAACCTCGGACTTTAGTTACAGGTGGGCCTCCGGATACCTCGGACCTTGGACTCTCGGCTTGGGCTCTGGTCGGGACTCGCCGCGTTCCTCCACCACCTCGTCTGGACGCTGGACCGCAACCTCCGTCTCCTCCGTGGGCCTGAGGGATACTTGAAGCAGAAATATCTGCACGTGCACGGTATGGTTCCGTCACGGCTGCAGAGGATCAGGGGGCCTGCGTGGCTTCTCCGGCGCGTGGGGAAAGGGCAAGTCCCTATTCGGGCGCCATTATGTGGTAAATAAATAATTAATTACCGGTTCTATTTTTCGGGATACTCATACAAACAGATAGCTCAATAAATAAGAGTCAAGATTCGAGGTAGCTAGAGTGTACAGGCTTTAATCAGGCATAAAAGGACAGGAACAGGACAGCCTGCATGGGAATGGGATGGCAGGGCCCGACAGCTGCCGGGGGCAGGATCTGGGAATGATGCGCATAACTTTTAATAACAGAACATTAGTATATATAGTTAAACAAAATACATTGCATTCAATACAGTAGGCGTAGCAGTAGGCGGAGTTTGTAGCAGTCGCGAAAGATAAGGGCAAAATGAGGTAACAAGAAGGCGTGTACAGGGCGTATACACAGACATGTGATGTAAACATAACAGAATATGTCATAAACGGGGCGGAAACATGGAGGGGGCTACCTGAGCAGCTGGGACCTCTAACCTAGTGGTGCGCGCAAACTGACAATGACGTGTTACCAGGGAGAACTGGGGGGCTATGACTTCTGCGCTAGAAGAGGAGACTAAAGTCTGGAGTGTCAGAGCGACATGTACCCAGGCATATCTAGTATCTGGTGTTTAGAGTACATGTTGATAGAATCCAAAAGTTATCAGAGTAAAGGCTAACAGACATTAAGACTGGTGCATGCATAATTCTACATGTAGTGCGTGTGCGGGGAATATTCTATAAATATTAATACAGTATTTCTCTTACATGGAGACATAAAGGCTAGACCATGACGGAAACTATTGATGCGATTCAGTACATATAACATAACATAGGGAACACGTAGGCACATACAACATGGCAAAATTTACTTTTCCACAAAGGGGTGGGTATAAATAACAGGAGAGTGAAGGTTACTTACTTTGTTATTGAGAGTGATAGATTTAGTGAGTTAATTAGTGGGAGATAGTTAGTGAGAGATTGAGAGAGTTAGTAAGAGTGATGAAATTAGTGAGAGAGTTAGTGAGAGTGAGAGAGTTAGCGAGTGAGTTAGTTAGTGAGAGAGAGTTATTGAGTTAGTGAGAGTGCGTGAGATTTAGTTAGTGAGAGTGAGAGAGTTAGCGAGTGAGTTATTGAGAGTGAGTTAGTTATGATCACCAATTATAAGTGAAATGGGAATGTCAGAATTTCATTGCTCCGGTTTACTCCACCCAGGAGTAAAGAAAAAACAACAACTCCACTAACCCATGTCATACACTAACTACAGACAGCCAGTAAAGCTGTACCGGGGCCACACCGGCGTGACGGTGAAGCACCCTCTACAGGGACAGGCTACAGACGGTAAATTCTCTACTCTGTCCATATAACGGCAAGGACCGGATACAGCATCCAAGGCCGAGTCTACTCAGGACAGAGGTGAGGGACCCGAAGGCATGCACAAAATACAGCAATTTGTTAACATGCTTTGTAAGGTCCACCCCGGAGCAACAGGAGCTCCCCTAGCAGGGGTGGATAGCAGACCCTGCTCTGGGAGGAGTAAAGTTTAATAGATGACTGACTTGGAAGAGGGGTGCAGAGAAGGATCTGCTTTATTCCAAGCCCCATCCAGCGAAGATGTAATGGCAAGAAGAGGAATTTGCCTTTCTGCCATTCAACAGACACCAGAGCTCAACGCCCTGGCAGTGGCGGGCAGGTAGGGGCAGTGCAAGGATTTCAGTGGTGCAGGCACGTAGTGCAAACAGTATGCATGGGAGGGGGTGGGCCAGGTGGATAGAAGGGACACCAGCAGGTAGCTACAAGGCCTTCAACACCCACTCCACTCAAAAACAGCCGGTGTGGAAGGAAAAAGCAGGATGCACCGCACAGCACACACGGACTACAACTCCCACTCCACTCAAAAGCAGCCGGTGTGAAGGAAAAAGCAGGATGCACCGCACAGCACACACGGACTACAACTCCCACTCCACTCAAAAGCAGCCGGTGTGGAAGGAAAAAGCAGGATGCACTGCACAGTACACACGGACTACAACTCCCCCTCTACTCAAAAGCAGCCGGTGTGGAAGGAAAAAGCAGGATGCACCGTACAGCACGCACGGCCTACAACTCCCACTCCTTTCAAAAACAGCCAGTGTGAAAGGAAAAAGCAGGATGCACCGCACAGCACACATGGACTACAACTCCCACTCCACTCAAAAACAGCCGGTGTGGAAGGAAAAAGCAGGATGCACCGCACAGCAAACACGGACTACAACTCCAACTCCACTCAAAAACAGCCGGTGTGGAAGGAAAAAGCAGGATGCACCGCACAGCACACACGGACTACAACTCCCACTCCACTGAAAAGCAGCCGGTGTGAAGGAAAAAGCAGGATGCACCGCACAGCACACACGGACTACAACTCCCACTCCACTCAAAAGCAGCCGGTGTGGAAGGAAAAAGCAGGATGCACTGCACAGTACACACGGACTACAACTCCCCCTCTACTCAAAAGCAGCCGGTGTGGAAGGAAAAAGCAGGATGCACTGCACAGCACACACGGACTACAACTCCCACTCCACTCAAAAACAGCCGGTGTGGAAGGAAAAAGCAGGATGCACTGCACAGCACACACGGACTACAACTCCCACTCCACTGAAAAGCAGCGGGTGTGGAAGGACAAAGCAGGATGCACCGTACAATACACACAGACTACAACTCCCAATCCACTCAAAAAGAGCCGGTGTGGAAGGAAAAAGCAGGATGCACTGCACAGCACACATGGCCTACAACTCCCACTCCACTCAAAACAGCCAGTGGGGAAGGAAAAAGCAGGATGCACCGCACAGCACACACGGCCTACAACTCCCACTCCACTCAAAAACAGCCGGTGGGGAAGGAAAAAGCAGGATGCACCGTACAGCACGCACGGCCTACAACTCCCACTCCTTTCAAAAACAGCCAGTGTGAAAGGAAAAAGCAGGATGCACCGCACAGCACACATGGACTACAACTCCCACTCCACTCAAAAACAGCCGGTGTGGAAGGAAAAAGCAGGATGCACCGCACAGCAAACACGGACTACAACTCCAACTCCACTCAAAAACAGCCGGTGTGGAAGGAAAAAGCGGGATGCACCGCACAGCACACACGGACTACAACTCCACTGTACATGTCGAAGTGACCGGTCACCTGTGGACTGCGGCAGCGGAAGCAAGCAGCATCTCGCCAACCTCTTAAGACACAGCAGAAGCCTTTCATGATCGTGGCCTCCACATAGCATGCACCTCACCCGATGAACAGCGCCTAGACGCCGGCGTAGCACTTCATAAAGGTTATTATTGTAGCAGACGAGACAGCTCTCGTGGTCTCACTTCACCAGATGGTGAATAGTGAGACTAGTACAATATAAGGCAAGGGAGACACTTCTAGGCATGGCTGGTCCCAAACAGATACTCTTGATGTTGAGGTTCAGTCTGCTGCCGGTGCTCGCCAGGTAGAGAGCGAGAGGTGCAGGACGAGACATTCGTGTCACAGGTTCATGCAATCGTGGTCAAGTGGGG
The DNA here is from genome assembly GCF_964261635.1 of Lissotriton helveticus. Classification (NCBI taxonomy): domain Eukaryota; kingdom Metazoa; phylum Chordata; class Amphibia; order Caudata; family Salamandridae; genus Lissotriton; species Lissotriton helveticus. Next base: position 1,306,890 of record NW_027611674.1, read on the forward strand.
AAGCCAAGGTTACGATCACACCCATCAGACATCATCTCATCAACATCGCCTTTTACTGATCACCTTGAATGATGTACATTTAGGGGTCACCTGGGGTGGGGATTACCATCCACAGTGCCCCCTGAGAGCCCCCCCATGCAGGCCGAAGCAACAAACTCTGAGTTCCAGAAACAAAGTGGGGACTATAGGAAAAGCGCCACCTCGAGTCTGCATAAACATGCCACAGGCTGGCCAGCACAGACTTCATTGCACGTCTACAAATAACAAATCCCTCGATTCATGCCGCCCTTCGAGGCTCTAGCTTGCTGCAGGAGTTCTTACCAACAGTAGCTAATAACAAGATCAAGCAAGCATTTGCAAAACCAATGGTGCTAGTGTAGAAACTAAGGTCGGGGACAATCGGTATTTGCCCGGCGGTATCGCCTCTTTAACCCACGAAACATTAATCAATGAAGAGGCAGGCGCTGGAGACTGGAAGGCAGGAAACAAGGTTTATTCTCTCCGGAGGAGAACACGACAAATCAGACAGCAGGTATCGTCATGAGGTGCTCTAACTTATTTCTGAGGCCTGGCCCCTTATATACAGGTTTTTGTGGCTTTATTACAGTTTACATATTCATGGCAATGCTTTGATGTACGGAAAGACATTCCCGGAATCTCCCCTTCGGGCCCGTTCCCACACACATTTACAGTAGAAGTCCCCACCCCGGTCACAACAGGTGATGGTTATCGCGCAGCTGGATATTCCGTCGATTCATGGAGTGTGGGGGGTTCGATCGGATCTCGTGGGGTGGGGGCTCTGATCAACTCGGGGGTCCTTTGATGAGGGAAGCTTTCAACTGTACGGGGAGGGGCAAGGAATAGTATCGGCAGAGCTAGGTGTCGGCCTGGGAACAAGGAAGACAAACGGGCACAGGAAAAGGGGTTTTTTTTGTATCAAAGGGCCGGGGACTATGAAAAGAATGAAGGGAGGGGTCGCGCTGGGAACAGGATGGGGCTTTGAGGCAGAACTGCGCTGAAGAGGGGTTTATGACTCAAAGCATGTGCGAGCGAGAGGGGGTTGGTCAGCGTGCAGGCTTGGCGAGGGCGAAGGGCTATGTTGGGGGCCAGTGGCGTGCAAAAGGGATGGTCCTGATCGAGGCACCTAAAAAAATGGCGGGCGCGCACGACAAAAGTGTGGCATCAGGGGAAAAGGCAAGATGGCGCAGATAATGTTTACCAAACCGTACTAATTTTCCACAGTCCTCCCTTTAACATATTCAAGACATCTTGCTGATCTATTTCCTATTCAAGTCTATTATGGTGGGCATAAGAAAAAGCAGTAGGACCCCAGGTGAAGGAGTCGTAAACACTACATTTAAGATCTCTAGTTTTAGGAGGCGGGCCTAATGAAAAACTTTGATAAACTTGTTAGCAGGAAAGTCATAGTAAGGTAATACAAAAAATGATTCTGTAGCGAGCAGTCAGTACATTGCATACAGGTTATTATATACAGGCTCCGTATATATTTGGTTGGAGCATAATCAATACAATGGTGGCTGGGAGAGAAACGAGACGTAGCAGAAACGATGATTGAGGGTGTCAATGTTCGAAGTTACTGAGTTCTCAGTCCTTTGTTGGCGCTGTGGAGCACCGGCGGTGGAGCTAAGGGTCCAGCTCTATTCTAGGTCCCGTGTTGCAGGGCACGACCTTTTCCTCGCGTTTCTGGTCGAAAAGGTCTTTTTCGCCCTGTGTCTTTCGGAGTTGATAGTCAAAAAGTTCAGGTGGAAGAAGAGTGTACAAATAGTCCATAGGGTAGGTCGGAGAAAAAGGGGGGTGGAGCAATGGCCAGGTCGGGAACAAACTAGGGGAACGAGAGATTTCAGGTAGGCGGGCTTATGACCGAGTTTAGGGAGCGGGGACCTTTCGGCACACATTTGAACATTGGACAGGGGCATCAGGTCAGCCCTCTCTTCTTGTTTTGTCGGAAATAGTGCCTCATCCTGCAGCTCCGTTCTGTCGCGGTCTCGCCTTGGCCCATGCCGCAGACGTTCCATAGTCTGTAGTCAGGCCACGTGCTCCCACATCCGGTCCTTCTTTCCTCCGACAGCTGTACCCTTGAAGGAGTTTGAAAAGACAGTCTTTAGAGAATGGGCAGAGGAAGGTAATCACACAAGTCTATTTCTCTCCCAGCTCCAGGTAAATGACAATAGAAACGTCTGTTATATTAGGGTTCACAACTGACATATAAATGATCGATGGTGGGCCTGCTGGATTTACTATGACTTTCCTTCACAACTGTTTACTATAGTCACGACAGTTCATCTGATGGAGACCCACCTTCGTAATACAAGCCTGACAAAGCTATACCGTTCTCTAGGGGTTTATATTTACAAAAGGGTGTTGTGAGCTATCAACATGGTACTAATAGGTATCTCGCTGAGGGACGAACATAGGCTAAACATCTTTCATTTTATCAATGCATCCTGCCTTTTAACTAAACATTTTCGCTTTCGACAAGGTTCATTGTAATGGTTTTCTTCGCTTCGGTCTAATCTTTAACTTTGTAAAACATCATTCTGGTTCCTATGCAGCCTCTCGCGGCCTGATTACTAAATTAGAAAAGACAGGGGTCTCATGGGAAAATAACTAGGGACATAGAAAACTGTGATGGGGGGCATCATCTTACTTTGGGTTATAAGGGTACTATCGGCAGAAGGCCACAGTTCAGTTGGTGAGCGTTCAGTGGCATTTCTCGAATTCCAAACTCTGAAATTTGCCTATCGAAAAAATCATTTCTAGGGACCACAGCTGGCCTGCGTTAGTCGCAAGTCGACCCATCTCTTACGATCGGGGGGTGAAGGATAGTTAAAAACTCTTATCGGGGGCAACTGAACGCAATACTGGGTGCGTCCTGGGAAGATGGGGAGGTTTCGATTACCTTTACGGTTTGGGTATTGCGACAATTCGGAACGGGGAAGGTCGCGTCATCTGAGGCATTTTATCTCATAATAGAAGCCGCTGACATGTAGTTCCCTCATTACGGGTCAGATTAGGGAACCTCAGTCGTCTTACCTGTCCTTTCCCTTATGGCCAATTCTCGGTTTCGTCAATTTAGCAGAAAGGAGAGGTAGTGACACGGTCTCATGGTGATTTTATTAAAGACAAGTTTTGTGCAAATACTGGCGGTATTTGGAGCCAATTGGGTGGTGCGCTAGGGGTGGCAGTCTGCCAATTTTGGAGCGAATCGCTCGGAAGAGTGGGAGTGTGAAGGAGAGAGAGAGAGAGAGAGAGAGAGAGAGAGAGAGAGAGAGAGAGAGAGAGAGAGAGAGAGAGAGAGTGCAACAGCAGGCTAAATAGTACACGTGCGACATGGAGAGTGGCAGTGTATTTAAGAAAGGCTATTTAGTGCATTACACAGCAAAGGACATTTACGGGTCTGCGTTAGAATCTTGAAAGCATGCAGTTTGAGGTGGACGAGCATTAGACAGGGTAGAGGGGACATGCTTTGAGAAAAAGGAAAACGGGTACCACTGTGTCGCACTTTCTTGCATTCTTGGTCCTTCGACCAGTTGAGTCAACGCTTCAGTCACACACACACATTCTCTCATAGTTTCGAATCATACGTGACATGGGTTCATTCGTGCAGCATGGGTTAAGGGTGATCATTTTTCATCAGATCATACTAAATTTATGGGCTCGTTTGCTACGTGAGTAGTTTGTGGGCGTGCTTAGGCGCCACCTTGCAGCGTTGGTCCGCTTCGCGTATCAGACGGGGCAAGGCTTCAGATCTTCGCCATACCTCGGTTGCGGCCCCTGATGTAACCTGTAGAGGGAGGGAAAAGAGGGGAAGGGAGGGGGACAACATTCGCGCATATCAAATACATGGATTCGAGAGTCCTTTACTTACCTCATACTCGTCTTTCCTCCTCGGGGTAGAATCCCTGGGGTATGGTTTCTGGAGTCGGGGGGGGGCAGTGTGTCCTTATAGGTCGTGTGCAGGGAAACGTAAAAAGGAAACCAGAGGTACCTAGTGCGAGGTATCTAGTTAGTAGATGTATCTCACTATCGGGATCCTTAAATCTCCTTCAATGCTGTGACGTTCTAAGGTTCTTCAGTTCTTTGGTCAGCTCTGTTCCCTAATACCTTTGAGCGTCGTACTTTATAACATTTACATCGTTTTATTTTACCCTTCTTTTACATTCCATTATTTATACCGTTTCGTTTTACCCATCCTCAGAAGTCGAGGTCTTTTCTCCACGCGAGAGTTCATGAGTCAGTCGCGTACCTTGAAGGCAGAGTATCGTGTCGTAGATCCGATCCTTCCTCCGGGGCTGGGCAACCATCTTCTAATAACCTTAAAGAGAGAGCAGGGTAGGGTGCACAGAAAAGAACTCTCCCGCCGATCCCATATTTCAAATAAAGCATGCAATACCCGTTCATAATTTCGAAAACCTTTATTTTTGCAAAATCATAGTACGTGGATTTATGAGGGTGCAGTCGTATTTGGCCGGACACGGCAATGGCTAAAGTGCGTACAGTGGGGGGTGTTGTTTTGCAGCAATAAAAAACATTAGAAGGTTTTATCAATTCATTTGTAGCAAACTAAAACGTCTATCAACTGGCTGGGGGGGTTCGGGGGCATTTATTTCATAATTTAGAAGCATAGTCAGACTAGTTGCAATCAGATTTCCTATATGCATACCGTGTGCGTGCGTCATAAGCGAGGTTATACATCAGCTATATATATATAAAAAATATAATACATTGTACATTTGTAATCATCATTTTTAACGGGATCCTTTTTACATGTTCGTCGAGTGAGCTCTCCTTTCTTCTTGTCAAGTGTACAAAGGATCATATACATGTCTCAGAACATCAAGTTTTTTTTTATTTAGCAAAAAGAAACACCACGAGGTGTTCGTAAGTTCCTATTGATACCGGCGCCATTTTGGGCGGGGCCGGGTCAGTCCGGAAGTAGCATCAGGAAAAAGTTTCCTACAACCGGCAGTTGGACCAGAGTCCTTTTCGGCAGTTCAAGAATTCATGCTAACAGAAGGAGTGGCAATGTCATGTTTATTTTGTTGGCGATCAAGGCAGTTGTCCCTTACCGGAAGCCTGCAGGGGCCGAGGGCTCCGCCGGGTACCTTTGCAGACTCTTCAAGGCTGTGGAGATGTTGTCGGAGGTGGGGGCTCGTGTCCCGGTGGGCAAGCGACCGAGTTACATTGCTGTTCAAAGTTACTCTAGCGGCCGAGACCTGCCTTCCAGCGGACCCAGACGCCATTTTGAGGCCCTGCAGCAGTCCCCTCTCATCGAGTCTGCAAGAGTGGAAGAGACCTTTCTGAGGACAAAATAGGGAGTGGAACTCTGTGTTGTGGAAGCGGGACATTCGGCTGGGGTGCGGCTGTGATGCCCCCGCCTGGGGGGGGCAAGGGAGACTCGTTCGCGCCGTCTCCTTCTCCCGGTGCACTCTAGGCCGTTCTCTTTCATGGGCATGCACGATGGTCTCTCCACACCCTGTGCTCCACAAGGCCCATGCCCAGTGCTACGGAGGTATGGCCACCTGCGGCGCACGTTCGGTGCTGCGCAAGTATCGGTGCAGTCATTGCATATTCGGTGCTCCGAAAATATGGGCACCGTTGCACGTTCGGTGCTGCGCAAGTACTGGGGCACCACCATGGTATGTTCGGTGCTACGAAAATATGGCACCACCGCCTGGCTGGGGGAGTTCGGCGTTGGGCCGGGGGCTGGGAGACCTCCTATCCGTGGAGGTGGGAGAGGCTCGTCCGCGTCGCCTCTCCCTCCCAGCCCAACTTGGACAAATTTCTGCAGAGGTATGGACAGGACATCCCGCCGCCCAGAGCTGCTGCGGCTGTCACGGAGGGGAAAAGGAAGAGGTGTCTCGTTCTTCTCTGGACCGGGCTTCCTTAGGTTATCGGCTGCAGCAGGCCTCAGTTGGCCCCCCGTCGGTCCCTGGCCATGGGTGGTCGGACCGGGTGGACATGTGGCGGGACTACCTGCAACTACCCAGGGCCGCTGCGGCTGGACTCCGCTGGCCCCTGCCTCTCCTCCGGCTCCCCCATATGTTAAGATTTCCTGACCAAGTGTTGGCAGCAGGGCCCGCCTTATATGGGTTGCCGCCAGTTGGGCGTAGCCGTAACCCTGCCCTACTTTGGAAGGTTCCAGAATGTGGGGGGGGGTGGGGGGGGGGAGGAATGTTCTGTTGACTTTCATTTTCTACAGTTTACCGTTCTTGTTTCTAGCGTTATTGTTCCTTGCTTGTTATGTTAACTAAAAGTTTGTGTTCATCAGTGGCTTACTGATTTCGTTTCCCATTCCTTTCTTTCCAGGTTGTTTCAAGCTAAATTTTCTTTCCATACGACGCGATTTTCAATTTGCGGCCATCTGGTCGTCCCATTGAAATGGATAGGATATTATACATAGCAGAATGTGCCCTATAATTCTTGAAGCATATAAGTTAAAGACTTAATTTCAATTGCAGATTCTAGCTACGATTCGTATGCATTATTGTACCAATTCTTATGCATGTGGCCCACATAGAAAGTGCACGAAATGGAAGTTGAATCCATACGAGGCGATTTTCGATTTCCGGCCATCTGGTCACCCGAATCTCAAAGATTATTGTTAATAATTCAGTGTGTTTTTATGCTATTTAGCTAATAATGCATGAACCTGTTTATTAACATGTGCATAATGAGATACCAAAGAGAAAATAATGAAAATGTATTGGTAAACCGTATTTTGGTAGACTTTAAAAAACCCCATTGAAAAACACATGCATCACCAATGCTGCTTTTTGCTTGTGCCTAAAACGAAAATGTGTTATTAAAAAGTGAATATAACACATAGAGATGTTTTTTCTTTTGTTTATGAAGCCTAATGTGAAGGCAGGTCACACCTATGTTTTACTTTGAAAAAATCTCTTTTCTAAAATTTACGGCGTTACCTTGTTTTTTAATATAGCTAAAAAACAATTGTTAAAGTCGCTTATAAAAAAGTGATCGTAAATGCTATTTTGTTTTTTTTTTCAGCTTGAGGTTCAGTTTAATATGAGTCTTAATTTGATGTATCACTTGCCCTAGTAAACAATCCCCAAAGTCTATTTTTTTTTCAATTTTCCCAAGCTCAATGTTAAACACATGCATCACCAATGATGCAAAAAGTCAAGTCAGAAATTTCAAACAGCAATAAAAAAGTGAGAAAAACAGATATTTGAAAAATTCCTTTTGTTTATGCGGCCTTATGTCCAAAGCCATCCAACAAGAGCATTTTTTTTTTATTCGGTCGATTTAAAAAAAATCTGCCAACTATTTTATTTCTCTCAAAAAAGTGCCAAAAAGTGACTTTTTGTGCAAAAAAGTGCCTGTACAATATTTTTTCATCTAATAAACTTTTTATGACTCAGAATACACTTAGGCTTCAGGTCAATGTGTTTTCGTTTGGGGGAGGGGCCCAGGGAAAAAAACACCTTTTTTTTTCTCGGATTGGTCAAAGGTCAGGCTACCAGCTTGACTCTTGTTGCACCAGTGCTGCTTCGGCTGCACCAGTGCTGCTTCGGCTGCACTGGTGCAGCTTCTCAGACTTGAGGCGTTGCACCAGTGCAGCATAGAAAAGAAACTTTTTAATAAAAGGATTTAAAACTAATTCAAGATATACATTATCTAAGGAATGTTATAAAAACTCAGATATGGAGAATATTTTTCATTTTCGTCCATTTTTGACCGTTTTGGAGCACTTTGAAGCACTGATGCAGCTTTGGGATTTTTATGGTTATTTTGATCAGAGATGCTCCTAATGTGTTTAAAATTCATGTGGGATGTATCCAAGACACTGCAATCACACCTATATAGTTTTTAAATGATTTTGATGTATTAAAATTTTGACCTCCTTAAGGGGGGAAAGGTTGAACTTTTACCCCGCTCGGAGTTCCATGACTTTCGTGACCTTGTCCCCCTGAAATTTAAAATTGCATTTTCAAAGTAATGTGTACAACTATTCATTCTGTGTCATTCATTGTGTGTTTAGCATGCTATTGGGCCACTGTAGCACTTGTTTTTTTTCGTTTTTATGCATTTTTGACCGTTTTTGAACACTTTGATGCTCCAAATGGTCTTTGGACTTAGTCACTTTTTGCTTCATGGAGATTTCAAAAGTGTTAAAAAGTCACTTTGGAGGCACACAGGACAGTGCAAATGCACCTATATAGCAATCAGGACACTCCAATCACACCTATATAGTTTTTAAATGATTTTGATGAATTAAACATTTTGACCTCCATGAGGGGTGGAAAGTTTGAACTTTTACCCCGCTCGGAGTTCCATGACTTCTGTGACCTCGTCCCCCTGAAATTTAAAATAGCATTTTCCAAGTAATTTGTAAATATATTCATTCTGGGTCATTCATTGTGTGTTTAGCTTGCTATTGGGCCAGTGTAGCACTTTGTTTTTTTCATTTTTATGCATTTGTGACCGTTTTTAAACACTTTCATGCACCAATGATGTCTTTGTACTTCGTCATTTTTCACTTCATGGAGACTTCAAAAGTGTTAGAAATTCATTTTGGAGGCACACAGAACAGTGCAAATGCAGTTACATAGCATTCAGGACACTGCAATTACACCTATATAGTTTTTAAAAGATTTTGATGTAATAACATTTTTGACCTCCATGGGGAGGGCCCTTAAGCTGAACTTTTACCCAGCTCGGAGTTCCATGACTTCCATGACCTTGTCCCCCTGAAATTGAAATTCGAATTTTCAAAGTGTTTAGTAAAACTGTTCATTCTGTGTCATTCGTTATGTCTTTAGCCTGCTATTGGACCACTGCAGCACTATGTTTTGTTAATTTTAACCCAATGTTGACCTTTTTTGACCACTTTGATGCACCAGTGAAGTTTTAGGACTTGGTCATTTTTCACTTCATGGAGACTTCAAAAGTGTTAGAAATTCATTTTGTAAATACCTAGAACGGTGCAAATGCAGCCATATAGAATTCAGGGCACTACAATTACACCTATATAGTTTTTAAATGATTTTGATGCAATAACATTTTTGACCTCCATGGGGAGGGCACTCAAGCTAAACTTTTACCCAGCTCCGAGTTCCACGACCTCGGGTGGAAAAAGTGACTTTGCCCCCTTAAACCCAAAAACTTCAAAAAGTCACCCCTGGAGGCCAGAAATGGGTCTTAGACACTCTTGGTATGTCATCTGAGGTATACTATGGTGTTCTTGGGTCCAGAACTAGAAATGTGATGTGACTCTGATATCTAAGGCCTATAATGGAAAAAAAAGAATTTGACACCAAACACCTCAAAATGTCACAAATAGGAGTCAGACATGTACCTGGAGGCTGGAAATGAGCCCTAGCCACTCTTCTTATATAATCTGAGATATATTATGGGGTCCATTATTGAGCATGGAGGCTGTCAAGGTTAAATATGATGTTGGTGCGCATGCCTGGCTCTAGACCAGTCTTGCCCAGACAGCACGCAGGAAGGCCAAGCTCATCAGAAATGTCATAACTTCAATCGACGATACTGTAGTGTTTAAACATTCAACGTTGCAGAATATTGCACTGCTAGGCAATTACCTCTCAGCACGGGAGAATTATAGCTGATGTCCACCTTTCTGCCCAGATTTTGTTGGGTTTTTCCCAAGCACAGAGCTGTTTTCCATGGACAAGTTTCATAAGGTTTTACCTGACCAAATGTGTCCATGAGAAACCCACAAAGTGCAGTACTGTTACTCTTTTTGCAACACCCCTTAGATCAGAAACTCCAGTTTCTGCGCAAAATCGAATTTACAAACTTGTAATGAAGGTGTTTTTGGTGTCACAATGAAGGCATGATGTAATGTCAAGGCTTTTTGCTCAAATAACATTTGAGTTCTAAGATTGACAGTTCTATTTTGTAAAGGATGTTCTAAGTTTGGAATGAGAGTTCTAATTTAGAATTGAAAGAATTCCTTTAGAATGTAGATTGGAACACCGCTTCTAATTTGGAACGTTCGAACTATGTATGGAATGCAAATTCTACATTTGGAATGCCTCTTGCACAAAACATACATGTTTTTTTAAGGTTGAAGCAGCCAGCAGCTATGTGTGATATCTTAATTTTGGGAGTAGGAAACAGTACATCCCAAGACTACATATTCCTTGGGCACCATGACCCCCCAGGGTACCCAGAACTACCTTCTATTGAATGGATGTGTGTGTGCAATGCTCTTGAAGCCGTGCATAGTTACACAAGAAGGAGTCTATGGGAGGCCAGGCCAGCAGAAAGGCTAACACAGACGAAGACTCAGAGCCCAGCCATAAGACCGCTGCCAGGCTCTGCTAGTCAGTGCAGAAGACTGATGTAAGGTGTCTTCTAACCCTTAGATGCCACCCTGCCATTTGAATACCTGAATCACACCTGTGAAATGGGCAGAGCAGATAGGAAGAAACAGAATGACAAGCTGTGCATTCCTGTGCAGTACACTAGGCCCATCTCACCATCGCCTTTACAGATTCTGTTAACATGTATGCAATAAAGAGAAAACAGGAAACCTTAATAATACGATTATTGTAACTGACTTCCTTCGCTCAATCTTCTGCTTCCGTGATGTTATGCGAAAGATGGACCTATATCTACCAACATAATGTATCACTGGTCCCCAAAGGCAGCCTTGAGTGTTATCAGCATTTCCCATCAATCGGTTGTGATGTCATCTCCTACACCACACCCCTGACCCTGGCAGGTTTGTGACATCATGTACTACATCACACCCCTGGGTCTCGCAGGCTTTATGACATCATTCACCTCTTTGCTATATATAGAGGCATAGTCGGGGATGCCTGCAGTGTGTGTGCAGTCTGTGGACTGGGCTATGAATGGTGTGAAAGAGGGGTGAATGGGGGACTTGGGGGCACCGAGCTAACATCAGACTCACAGGATGGCCGCGGCAGTTTTGCTTCTCGTGGCCTCTGCCATGTGTTGTTTGGTCGTTCAGTGGGAGAAAACAGGCAGCACCTCGCAGACCGCCAGAGAGATGCACTTTGAGGTGGGGGCGGAGCCTTCCATAAGGTGTGGTAAGGGCTTATGAGGTTCCTTGTCGTTGCAGTAAACAGCTTTTAATAGCAATTCCTGGGGTTCTCTTTGCAGGTGAATTGAATTTTGCCTTGAGCGCCAGGAACTTTGGCACCGCCCCTATCTGGAGCTGGGTGCGGAATGTCTGTGGGTCTAATGGGAAGCACGGTAGTATGAATGAAGGTGTGAATGGGGGACTTGGGGGCACTGAGCTAACATCAGACTCACAGGATGGCCGCGGCAGTTCTGCCTCTCAAGGCCTCTGCCATGTGTTGTTTGGTTGTTCAGTGGGAGAAAACAGGCAGCACCTCGCAGACCACCAGAGAGATGCACTTTGAGGTGGGGGGGGACGGAGCTTTCCATAAGGTGTGGGAAGGCCTTATGAGGTTCCGTGTAGTTGCAGTAAACAACTTTTAATAGCAATTCCTGGGGTTCTCTTTGCAGGCAAATTGAATTTTGCCTTTCGCTCCAAGAACTCTGGCACCGCCCCTATCTGGAGCGGGGTGCGGAATGTCTGTGAGTCTAATGGGAAGCACGGTAGTATGAATGAAGGTGTGAATGGGGGACTTGACCAGATCAGATGCAATTTGTTTCCCTGACATAATTTTAGATTGAGTACAAAGAAATCAAATATTTCCCAAAAAACAATCATCCATGTTGTGTTTCATTATTTCATGATCACCAGGACCTCCCAGGGGCAAGGCGACGGCGACAGAGACTCCGGTGGCAGAAGGTGAACAGGAGCAGTCCCTTGCAGGCTCTTCTGCTGGCCCCAGTAAGTTGTTCTATTGTTATATTAATACTTATACTTCCCTAACTTTTACAGCTCCTATTCATTACAAACTGGTTCCTAATAATTCTATGTTTTACAAAATAGTCTTTGATCTTCTTCTAATGTGGACTACTTTCTACATTCTTATCCTGCCTCTACCATCACTCTCTGTGCTACTACTATTTACAATTATGAGTCGGTCTGTGTAGGTAGCTAAGCTTGTCCATTCGGCAAACGGTGTGAAACAAAACTCTGATACAGCAATAGCTCTAGGCACTGAGTGCAGTCCTCTGGGTTGCCCTTGCTGTCTATTCCAGTCTTCTTAATGTAAGTGCTTTGACAATTTCCAACAACAAAATGTCATTGTTTACACCAAGTAAAAGGTAGCAGTTGCCTTTTTGATTTGAGAGGAGCACATCCCATACCGCTACTGTTTCAGGGACTATTCTTCACACAAAGAAGTATGAACAAGATAAATAGGACATTGTTGATGATAGGTGCAGTTCGACTTTCGACATACCTCAGTCCGAACAGAAGTTGAACCCCCATTCCCCTGACCGACTATCTAGAATGTCTGAGCAATGATTTTACGACCCAGAAGAACAGAAGAAGAGAGACTACCTCCGAGTCCTGGCCTATCTGAGTTACTGAAACATGACTGCCAAGTGCAGTAGTTCAAACCATTCCGCTCACTCACTCGTGAACAAAAACCACACAGTGTTTGTTAGTTTTTAATTTTTATTTTCAATTGAGAAATGAAAACATTATTTCTTTTTTTTTAATAGCGTAGTATTCTTATGGATGAAGATGACGTTAAAGTTTACTTTAAACAACATTCCCATGAATGAAATTAGTATGACTCAAACTTAAAAATAGTTAACACTAACAGACACAGGAAATTAGTAGAATAACTGTGTGTGAGCCCCCACCTTCTTTAAAGTACTTAAGTACTGCTGGTGGTGACTCAGTAGTAGTTGGTGAATCGTCTGGCTGAAGGGCAATGGAATCTTCTTTCTGTAATGAGAAAAATGGTGCACGTTAAGCAAGCATTAATCAGTTGTCAAAAGAAGAAGTGTAGCATTTAATGGAATAAGCATCTAAAAGGTTAACACCCTCCCCAAAACCGTAACATTTTTTCAATCCCAGTAATACAAAATGTGTTATGTAACATTTCCTTCCATTACGAGACAAAATAGGGGGTTGTGTATGGCATCTGAAAATATGACATGTTTTTCCTAGACGTCACAACATCTGATGCGGCACAGATGACCATCCGTGCTGGGGCCAGCAGTGCGGAGGGGTCCACTCTGGATGCGGCGGTGCCAACAGGAGGAGCTGGGGGGGAAGGCTCAGCGGCGGCGGATGGTGGTAAGTTATTATACTACTTACTTATTATATTTTTTTTGAGTAGGCTCGTAAAGGAGTGTATGATGTACTGTACAGTAGTACACAGTACACTAGTATAAGTACACTGTACTGTCAAGAACATTTACTAATTTATAACTACTTTTTGGGCTATCACGGAGAAGACAGTCAACCTTGACTTGTAATAGCATTAGTGGCTGTACTTCTCTGGTAACCAATGGTCCCCTCTATTTCACTTGAACTCAGCTGGCCAATTTTTATTTTAAAGCCAAGTCATATCAGATCAGATGTAGTTTAGGGATGTGAAGAACGAAAAGCTAAAGAAGAGTGAAACGAAGGACGAGCGAGTCTTAATATTTATTTATGACTGTAAAAAATGGTTTTGTTGAATGCAATTCAACATAAGAAAGAATACAGCGGTTTCCAAAATATAATGAAAAGGGTGTAAGTTGGTTGTTAACAAAAAGAAATTTTGGTACATTTGAGACATTAAGAAGAATCATAGACGTACTTTGTAAGCCTGGATGTTATCTTCTTTATCCTCCTCGTCGATAGCAGAGGTGTATGATGTAGTAGCGCAGACGCTGAGTGGATGAAGTATGGCCAGTGGCAGTGCCACCCCTATAGAAAAGTAAGACATTCCTATTCCCACCTGCATGTACTGCTTAAAGTACTGCGAGTCTGCATCATCATGGCCTGTGTCTGTATTTCTTGGGTTAAAGCTGAGTGAGCTGCCATTATGGCGGCTACCACAAGTTCACGTACCAGTAATTTCTTTTGCAAAACAAGAGAAAAAAGTAAAAAGGCATTTTTTAGTACTATCTGACTATGTATGTACTAGTAGTGAGTCCACCTATAGTGCTGCTTGTGGAATTCCTGAAACTCACAGTGTCACAGGCTTACAAAGACGGCGGAAAGATACAGGCCAAAATGTTTTACTGTGTTTGCTACTTGCTGGTGTTACTGAGTGTCACAGGCTCTGTAGAAATGACTGTCCCCTTTTTGGAGCCTCGCTGGGCTCTGAATAAACAAATGGCCCCTGAGAATCTCTGGGCTCTCAAAGATAGTTGTGGCGCCTGAGCCCCTCGTGGGCTCTCAGTAAATCAAAATGCCCCCTTGAGCCTTTCAGGCTCATACACAAAATACGGCCGTTGGAGTCCCTCCGGGACTCAAGAGAACAAATGGCTCTGGGCGTTGGAGTCCCTCTTCGGGGGACTCGAAAGGAAATGATGCCACCCAGAGCCTCTAGCGGCCCTGAAGAAATGCCCCAGTAACGTAGGAGCCCGCCCAGGGCTCAAATCTGCAGGGAGGCCCCCCCGGGGCCTCTCAGGCTCTTTGACAACAAAGCCCTGGTACTGGAGGGGAGGGCGGGCGCCGGCAATGTGCCCCGACGCCCTCCTCCCTAGACGGGAACACCGAGCCCCACTTACCCGGTTTCTGGTGGGCCCTCCCAGGGTCTCCAGGCTCCTTCTCTTCCTCGGCAGCTGCGGGGCTCTCCCCACACCACGGTTGCCCCGCTGCTGGACAGAAGGCTTCTCTCTCTCCTGGGTGAGTGCACCGGATCCCAGGGTCGGCTCCCGGTAGCTTCCGGCTCCCTCCTTCCTGTCCCGGGCTGGCAGCCAATCAGAGCGCGGCCTGGGGAATGAGGTCACGGCCTGCCTGACTTCCTGTACGGCCGGGCGGCGACGGGGAAAACTTCACAGGGCAATGCCGGGTGGGCACCGGCCTTAAGCTCAATAAAGCGCTCCCAAAGCGCTCGTGACAGGGTAAAGCACAAGGTCCTTGGCAGGGTGGGCACCTGCCAGGGGACTGTCAAATCGGCAAAAAGTGGCGTGGGCAGCCACGAAAAGGGAAAGTAAAGCGCTCCCAGCGCTCAAAGACGATTCGCAGCGCTCTCAGCGCTAGGGGTGCAGGCACAGCGCTCCCAAGCGCTAGGGGCACAGCAAAGTTCCTTAAAGCAGGCAGGGGGCAAGGCTGGGCCCAGAGCCAGCTCACTGGGTCTCCAGGCAGGGAGATAATCCAAGTGGCGGTCTTCCTGGCCCCAGCAACAGCAGCAGCCCCCTCAGGCAGGATCCTGGCAGAGAACAGTTTGTGTGGCGACACAGCCCCATTTTTATGCACCACATTCCTTTGTCTGTAGGTGCAGGGTGGGGGAGAAAACAGTCACAGCTGGTTTTGGAGCACCCTTGATGTGCTCATCACCTCACTCTATTCACTGGCAGGGCTAGGGTCGTTAGACGCACCACAGGGGGCGGGGCCAGCATTGTGTGGGGAAAGCCCAGCCCCATCAGGAACCAGGTGCAGCCCTCCCCTCACATCAGCATGCTGATCTGAGCACTCACCACTGGGCAGACCCATCCAGACATCCTGGATCCTGGTATCCCAGCCAACTCCAGCCAATCACACACCAGCACCCTCACAGCCATCTACCACTTCGCCGCGCTGGCGCTGCTACTAGCGCTGCTACTAGCGCCGAGTACTTTTTAAAACTTCCTGTTTTGCATTTGGGTTCGTTTTTCTGTTTCATTCTTCCCTGATTTTAGCCTGCCTGCTTGCTGCCAGCGCCCCCTTCTCCCCTTACCTGCACCTTAAAAACGGCATTTTCTGCCTGCCAAGCACCACCACTTTGGTGGGTCCGGGTCCTGGGGGTCATTTTGGGCGCCATCTTTGTTTGGGCTACTTCAGCCAGCGGCGGCCGCCATCTTGGAGCGGACTCGCACGCTCAGGCTTGATTGGAGCGCCTACTGAAGGCGGGCTCTAGCGTGGTGCTGGTTAGACCATCTACCACTTCGCCGCGCTCGCGCTGCTACTAGCGCCGAGTACTTTTTAAAACTTCCTGTTTTGCATTTGGGTTCGTTTTTCTGTTTCATTCTTCCCTGATTTTAGCCTGCCTGCTTGCTGCCAGCGCCCCCTTCTCCCCTTACCTGCACCTTAAAAACGGCATTTTCTGCCTGCCAAGCACCACCACTTTGGTGGGTCCGGGTCCTGGGGGTCATTTTGGGCGCCATATTTGTTTGGGCTACTTCAGCCAGCGGCGGCCGCCATCTTGGAGCGGACTCGCATGCTCAGGCTTGATTGGAGCGCCTACTTAAGGCGGGCTCTAGCGTGGTGCTGGTTAGACCATCTACCACTTCGCCGCGCTCGCGCTGCTACTAGCGCCGAGTACTTTTTAAAACTTCCTGTTTTGCATTTGGGTTCGTTTTTCTGTTTCATTCTTCCCTGATTTTAGCCTGCCTGCTTGCTGCCAGCGCCCCCTTCTCCCCTTACCTGCACCTTAAAAACGGCATTTTCTGCCTGCCAAGCACCACCACTTTGGTGGGTCCGGGTCCTGGGGGTCATTTTGGGCGCCATCTTTGTTTGGGCTACTTCAGCCAGCGGCGGCCGCCATCTTGGAGCGGACTCGCACGCTCAGGCTTGATTGGAGCGCCTACTTAAGGCAGGCTCTAGCATGGTGCTGGTTAGACCATCTACCACTTCGCCGCGCTCGCGCTGCTACTAGCGCCGAGTACTTTTTAAAACATCCTGTTTTGCATTTGGGTTCGTTTTTCTGTTTCATTCTTCCCTGATTTTAGCCTGCCTGCTTGCTGCCAGCGCCCCCTTCTCCCCTTACCTGCACCTTAAAAACGGCATTTTCTGCCTGCCAAGCACCACCACTTTGGTGGGTCCGGGTCCTGGGGGTCATTTTGGGCGCCATCTTTGTTTGGGCTACTTCAGCCAGCGGCGGCCGCCATCTTGGAGCGGACTCGCACGCTCAGGCTTGATTGGAGCGCCTACTTAAAGTCGCTCCCTCACGCGCAGCGTGACGCGCAGGTGGACGCCCTCGCTTAGCCTGAGTCGTGCCGGAGTCCTGCCCGTCTGCGCCCGTCAGCGTCCCGGAGGCGTCGGGGCGGCGGGGGACCCCGGTCCGGCAATACTCTGGCTGAGATGATTTGCTATTCCTCTGCGTCATTGCGGGACATGCGGGGCCATTCTAGCTCTTGCCGCTCCATTTTCACGGGGCGGTTTAGGGGCAAACGACGCTGTCCGGGCTGTGGTTGGACGCCTTCCTGGATTTGTGCTATGGTTCCTCACCCGGCAACAGCTGGTGTGAAGCATCTTTGCCTGCTGCTGAACACGAGGTCGGTAGGGCGCCACGCCCTGCACATTTACGATCTTCTGGTCAGGGAAAATCCCCTGTGCTTGCTACTGACCGAAACTTGGCTGGGAGAGGCTTCCAATCCGGACGTCTTCTCAGCCATTCCTCCTGCGTACAATATCTTCCGGCAGGACAGAGTTAAGGGCAGGGGAGGGGGAGTGGCGGTTGTGGTGAAAAAGAGCGTCTCCTGCTCGGTGCTTCCCCTGAACTCCATTGGGAATGCCGAGTCGCTCGCCTTCACGCTCAGACTGTCCCCAGGTCAGGCCTTGAAGGGGTTGTTGGTTTATAGACCACCAGGCCCGGTGGGTTCCTTTTTGGAGGATCTGCAGACAGCCGTCTCTGAGCTGGCGCTGACCACACAGCATTGTGTTGTGGCCGGTGATTTCAACTTCCACCTTGACACGGCGGACGACCCTGTTGCGGCCAAATTGCTGGATGTAGCCATACGCTATATAAAAGCTACTTAACATAACAACATAACATAACATAACAGCACACGTACAGCCATGTCTAGAAGTGGTACTTCCCCACTAGACACTGTAGGAAGGTGGCTACCTGACTATGGTTACCCCAGATTTGTTGCCTGTGTTTAGCTGGTTTTTTGACTTAGTTGACCTGGTTCCCTGCTAATCAGGGCCCCAGGCCATCTGCTCTCTCTGTAAAATGGATTCCATGTACCCTAGGTACATACCACAATTGAAAATGGACTCCTTGTCAGCCCCTGTATAATGCACTATAGGTGCCCAGGGCATAGGAGCCACCAAGGCCTACCAGGGGCTGCAGCATATCTTTTGCCACCCCTGGCTGGTT